>NC_132913.1:6160000-6794195 GCF_047675955.1 Chlorocebus sabaeus | reverse complement strand
GAATGGCGGGAACCCGGGAGGCGGAGCTTGCAGTGAGCCGAGATCGTGCCACTGCACTCCACCCTGGGCAACAGAGCGAGACTCCGTCTGAAAAAACAAAAAAATAATAGGATACAAGCTATGTAGGAACTTAACCAAAAAATTGTTTTAATTACTCTGCAAATATTTACTTAAATGGAAACAACTATAGTGATCATCACACATTTTTCTTATCTATCTAAAGTGATTTTTTAGGTTTGCATTGTTGCAGTTGGTGGCCGTGGTAATGAGTTGTCTATGTCCTTGTGAACACTTTTTTTGGGTAAAGTCAACTATTTTTAGAAACTGAAAGCAATAATTTGGGTGTTTCCTCCAGTTGATCTTAATTATTGAGGAGTATGCAGAGTGTAGCTGATGTATGAATCTCAGCTCTTGGGGTAGCCATGTACCCCACTCTCCCATATATTATGTAGATTCTTTTCAGACTGCTTTGTTGGCCCATTGCTGGCTTTTTATTTTTTTATGTTGTATTTTGAAGTAATTTCATGACTTATTTGGCATTACAGGAAACAAGCCAGTGGTAAGAATATTTAAGTGGTTAGGTAAGCCAAGCTGAACTGTAAAACTTTTTTTTATTAAAAAAAATTATTTCAATTTTTTTGGGAGAACAGGTGGTATTTGGTGACATGAATAAGTTCTTTGGTGGTGATCTATGATATTTTACTGCACCCATCACCCAAGCAGTGTACACTGTACCCAATGTATAGTCTTCTGTCTCTTACCTGCCTCCCACCCTTCCCCTTGAGTCCCCAAAGTCCGTTGTATCATTCTTATGCCTCTGCATCCTTATCATTGCTGGCTTTTTAAATAAGGGAATCTATGAGACATTTCTTACTAATTCCATTGATGTTTATTTTTCTGTTCCATTAATCACTAGAAGCAAAGGAATATTTGTGACTTTGCTCGTGTTAACTTCTGTCTCTCACTGAATTCTGGACACACTAAGTTATATACGTCCTGAACTTCACTTTTCTACCCTCTTCATGACAAAAAAAGAAAAAAAAAGTATTCTAGTCACAAAATGTTAGACAACTAACGTTTATTACCTGACTAATCATTTTACTTTATTGACTGAGTAATCATTTTATCTACATGATGGCACTGGGAGGTAGTAATTTGTGAAATACCACCTTGGACAATTCATTTTCTTTTTCCGCACAAGGCCTGGGGATGCTTCAAGCCAGATTGTGCTGAAGAATGTCATGTTTCCAAAGGATAAGGTTTATCTTGCATGAAACAGACCATTTGCAAAATTAATAGGTAAATTAGCAAAGTGCAACAGCCCATTAGACCCACTGTCAGAGTTTGAATCTGAGTTGGGGAAAGGAAGTAAAAGCTAAATGTGTAAACAGAAGTTCCCTGAAATGACAGCAGCTGTCATTCTGTGGTGGAGGCTTGTGGCTGCTTAAACAAAGCCAGCAGAGAGTTCTTAACATGTGGTCCCGTCAATGTCTGAATATACACTCAACAGGGCAAATGCATGGGCTATAAGACCAGAGCTAGGAATCATAGTTACTAAGTGTATGTTAAAAGCATTATACTGCAGGGAAAGAGTCAGAGCTTATTTCTACTAACCATTTCTTCATGTATTTGAAAAGTTTCTATTGAACACTTGCTGTGCTGAAATTTTAATACTCCTTACTCTATACCAAAGCTCTGGGTATGGCCATCTTTCTCCCCTGGAGAGCTGAATTTCTCTTGTGGACTGGAAACAGCTGCCTTGATAGGCTTAAACATCTTGATTGGCTTAAACATGGACTTTGCAATCAAATGGACTGTTTGAAAGCTATGTGACCTTGGAAGGATTTTGAGGCTTGTTCCATTGTAAAGTGAGGAGATCCCACCTTGCGGAGTAGTCTTGTGATGATTAAGTGAGAAAATCTATGCAATGCTCATCATGGATAGCTCTTATTTAATTATTAGTATGTGCCAGGCAGTGTGCTAGGAGATTCACATGTAGTATGTCATTTCATTCTCACAACAAACTGTAAGGTGGGAATTATTATGATCCACAGCTTACATGTGGAGAAACTGACATTTAAGAGGTCACACAAGTAGCCCAAGGTCACTGAGCTAGTGAGTGGTGAAAGTGGACTTGAGATCCATGACATCAGGCCCCAAAACCTTGACTTTTAATCACCAGGTCTTCCTGTGCTTATAGATGCTAGCCCTCAACAGATGCTGGGTTCCTTCTTTGTCTCTTATTACCACTTCCACCCCTCATGTCTGCCATAGGAATTAAAACTCATTGGAGTACTTTTCCAGCTAACATCTGAGGTACACGATCTTCAAATTGGTTAATAAAGCCTGTTGATCTTCAAAATGTAAATTGCTTGTGAGCCGAGGTGCCTCCAGATGAAAATCTCCTCGGATGCTTCTTGTAATTCTGACTGCAAAAGTGCAGGGGGTTCATTTCCCTTTTACTTCTTATATAAATTAAAGAAGACACATTATTTCCATTTTCCTGTCTCAGATCTTGCCTTCTCCACTATTTTGGAGGCTGTGCAGAATAAATACTGTAAAATGGCTCATTTCTGCTTACACTTTATTTCCTAGTACCCACATAGATCATCTCAATCACCTATAGAAATATTTGTGTCAAAGGCTAAGGCAGCTGATAAAATTTTTTCCTTGTAGGTTATGAGTCTGAGTATCCCAGCATCTCTTCATTGAAAGAAAAATAGTTACATTTGGTGTTTGTGATGACTTAAGGTAGTGAAAATATTTTTACTGCCAACAAAAGCAGTTTTATGGTGCTCAATCCTGAATCACTAAAATCTGGATTTTCAGTAGAGCAAATTGCACTGCTTACAACTGAGGTTTTTTAAAATGAATGCAATTTATTATCTAGGCAGTCTTCTGTGGCATGTTTTTCTATGTGGTTAATGCCTCTGAACAGTCTGTAGACACCCAATATCTAAAGTAAGTGTGTGTGTGTGTGTGTGCGCGCGCGCGTGTTATTGAGCAGTCCTGTGATGACGAGGGAATTAATGCCATGTAAGTTAAAATGCCAAATTCCTAAATTATGCAAGATTTAGAAGCCTCATGTTATAATTCTCTTGAATTCTCATTTTTTTTTCGTTTTTCCCTCCACTTTTTAAGTTTCTTGTTCTATAATTAACTTTTTATAAATTTAGATCATCTTCACAATCTTATTATGAAGACCTCTCAATTGTTTTGAAGCAATTGATGTAATAGAATGTTGGACATAGAATTTAACCCTTGACCCACCTAATTCCAGAGTTTCTTGCCATACTACCTTCTGTAGAAATGGGTGGACACTCTCCTACTCTTGAATAGAGACAGTAGTGTCTTGGGTGAGTGGGATAATTCAATTCAATCTTTTATTTATTAGTGACTTACTTTGTGCACAGCACTCAGCTGTGAGCTGGAAACTGGGGAGAGGTACACAGACACTAGATAGTTCACAGCTGGCAACTGGGGAGAGGCACATAGACACTAGATAGTTCAGACCCAATTCCTTTCCTTAAGAAAATTATTATATATTTTGGAGGAGTAGGGTAGAGAAGGTGGCATGATCTCAAGAAATATTTAAAGGACAACATGACACTTGCAGAAGGCCGGAAGCAAATTAGTCTTGTGGAAATTTAGAAAACTGAACTGAAGGAGTAGGAGGACACTTTGTGATAGAGTATGATTTCATGAATGTGCTAAATACTCCCCAAAGATGGCTTGCCTATAGAAGAAAAGGACCTGGTACCAGAGAGAGAGAGGAAGAGTCAGCTTCCCCTGTGTTCCTGATGAGCCCAACCTTGTCAACAGTCCTTTCCCACATGACAGACATAGGAGTGAAGACAACTTGGACATTCCAACCCCAGTAGCCATCTGACTGCAGAAGTTTGGGAAGCTCCAAGAAAAACTAGAAAAAGAGAACGTAGTCAACCCGCAGAGTTGTGGAAAATAATGAAATAGTGCTTTAAAGCCACAACATATTTGGAGTGGTTTGCTATGCAGCAATAGACATGTGGAACTTTGAAGATTTGATATAATCTAGACACATCCACTGGAATTATAAGCACCAGAAGTTGTGAGAAATAATATGAAACGTACTGACTTTCAGATACAAGTTTTAAATACGTTTGCAAAAATCCCAAATAAATTCCATAAATCAGCATTGCCCAATAGAACTTCCTGAAATGGTGGAAATGTTCTTAACTACACTGTCCAATGTGGCAGCCACTGGCCCTGTGGGTGTGGAGCACTTGAAATGCAGTCGTTGCAAATGATCTTTTCACAGTCCAAAAGTTGAGTTGATAGGAGAGAAATCACCAGAGTTTGTGGCTATGTTCCTTCTAGGTTTGGCATGTGATTAGTTGGGTACCTGGAGCTAGAGTTGCAATGGAGAAAAGTGCCATAGTGCCACTAAATGTCTCCATGCTAGTGTCTCTCAAATCATGGCATATAAGATTAGGATATCTGTTAAAAATCTCTCACACAAGTTCTTCTGCTTGAAGCACCTGAGCACCGCATTATAAGAGGGAGTGTGGCTTCAGAGGTGCAGGTGCAGTCTCTACACTCAGGTCTTCATTTAACAACCATTCAATATATCTAGATGGCTGTGGGTGGTCTTAACAGCTAGGCTTTCCTGAACAGTTATTAGGCATTTCATTAGATATGTTTAACATTCTTCAAGATCGTTTAAATATTACCTGTTTTTTCTTTCATCTGAAATGCACTGCTCTGCAAGTTTCATTATGGTTCATGGGTTTCCTTTTCACACGGAATTACATTTTTTCTTAACTTCCTCTCTTGAGTGCTTGGAGAATATTGATGTAAAAGGTGGTTGGTAATCACAGGAAGCAACTTCTATATTCAGAAAGGATGGTCCTTCCTGAGCATGAAAACTATCGAGAAACCTGTGTGTGGCGGGCAGAGAGATCTGATTGAACTACAAAAACTCTGTAATCAAAAATAGCTATTTTTCTTTAGAACATACTTTTTCTTGGGCAAATCCCCTGATTTCAATGAATATAGAATAATCATTTGTAATATTAGTTACCATGTACATACAATTAGGGTAATAACATTTAGAGGTTAGTTGTATGTTTTTAATAGATTAAATTTGCCCTGTTTTCTTATGCTGAGGTAGACATTTACGTATCAAATTATGTATTCAAAAATTGAAGAATTTGTTCAAGAACATTTTACTAGCACTAATTCTGAATTGATAGGGTTCAACTTTATGAAACTCCCGTAGTCATCAAAAGCAGATGAGAATCCTAGGATCACACCCCCTCCAGACCCTGCTTTATTTCTTTGTAGATATTGAAGGGAGCATTGCTAGCTATAAGATACTCTTTCCTGGAATTTTTCCATAAATCTCTACTGCAAATTTCATACTATAACTTAACTCTGTATCCGTTGCCAACAACAAAGACAGCAAGATTCTCTAATTGGACTTTGTTTTGTTGAAATATGGCTATGATAGATCCTCTTGGCAATAATATCTTTGGAAATGCTGAAATAAAGCTTTCTTTAAAACAAATAGAATCTTGAGGGCATTTGGGGAGTCTAGACCTTATTTTTTACTTGAAGATATGGGAGGAAACATTGCTGTCTGTAAGATATTCTTTGCTGGGATTTTTCCATAAATCGCTACCACTTGAGGTATTATTTTCATAAATTTGCTGAAGGGGGCAAAATTCAGGGAAAATGTCAGTAAGCCTGGATGACTGTTTTAGAAAAAGGAAAATGCAGAGGAGTGAGTAGGATAGAATGATGTAGAATTTGAGGATAAGTCATAGAATGTTGGGTTCATGAGGAAGTAAATGATAATTCAATTAATACAAAGAGGAAGAATCCCTTGCACGATTGGAAATATATGAGCCTGAGTTCACCCAGGGACATGCAGTTAGCTAGCAAGTGTCTGGGGAAGGGGAGGAATTACAAAGCAAAGCTATGAAATATCTAATCAGATGGACCTCTTAAGCAATAATGTATTGCCAAACTGATGAAAAGTCATTACCTTTGAATAATAGCCCACATCTGAGAGTTAATTATTACAGGGTGAGATTATGGGTGCCTCATGCAGACAAGGTCAATTATCTTATACCTATTAAAATGTATTATGAATTATTCACAGGTAAAAGTTAGCTGTAAAACACGTTAAAAATAAAAGGTGGGGAAAACATTGAATTCGGTGGTAATGTATTTTGATAATAGCAGGCAGATAATTACACAGGGATAATGTTCACACATAGGATATAAAGAATTACTCATCACATTGGTCTTCTTAAATTAACACATCAACCCCTGCCATTCTCCCGCTTCAGAGAACTGTCATGTTATTGCTCTTAATGTCACTACTATTTCTACTTTGCATGCCACCACACTCAGCTCAGTAGACATTTATCAAGCATTTACTCTTTCCTTGGGTTTATGTCAATTTCTGGGGATTCAGTGGTAAGACCAGAGCACTGCTCCCTGGAAACTCACAGTCTGATGGAGTAGATAAATCAGTAAACAAATAATTTTAAACAAAATAGCCATTATCGGGAAGAAGATATTTGTGGAGACCTGGCCCTGGGAATGGATTCTTGAGAGAGATTAGGACTGAGCAATTCTTGGATCTTGGAAGGTGAGTGGGAATTGACCAAGCTAAGATGAGGTCGGAGGAAGCATGTGGCTGGAGGGTGAAGTTGGGTCATCAGCAAAGGCTCTGTAATACAAAATAGTATTTGGTATTTGCATGTGTGTCTCTGCATGTATACATGTGCATGCACACATGTGTTTGCCTGTCTACGTATATGTATATGTGTGTGCATGTGTGGATATGTGTGTTTATATGTGTATATATGCATGTGTGCATTTATGTGTGCATATGTGTATGCTCAGGTGTGTGAATGTGCATGTGTGTTTACGGTGTGTGTATGTGTTTGATTGAACAGGGCAATGGAATCAGAGGTAAGTCAGTATCTGCAGCATAGGTCAAACAGCACTTCAGTCTCTATTTATAATCTTCATAATATTTTTATTCTTAGTTCAATTGGTTTTGCTGTGAACACAACTACAGACTTCTGTTAGAAGTAAAATTAGCATTACTTCTTTTCTCTTCCATTTTGTCTGTGTGCCCAATATAGGACAATGAGTCTTTATACTTTTGTAGAACAAAGGGAAAGGGGTGTTCAGAAGGAAATTGTAAGAGATGCCAAAAGGGGAAGTTCTATTCTCCCTCACACTCTTTCTGTTTTACAACTCTTTCATCTTCACTTACGGGAATTTTTTTTTTGGTAATGAATATACATTACTTTTATAACTTGAGAAGAAACAAGGGATGCTTTAAAAAACCTTATATTAAGCACCAGTATGAATTCTTGCTTGGAGTGAAAAGTAAAAAAATAAAATCATCTATATCTATTAAAAGCATATTAGGTGTCAGCACAAGGTCTATCATGGAAGTGTGAAACTATTCAGTTCGTGAATATCAAGTTAATTATTTAGGTTCATTCAAAGTACATTTTGATTCAAGTGGTCTTACTACAAGTCAACATGCTTTGTATTAGTTATTTATTTGAAGACTTTACCTCATGCATTGTTTTTCCTTTAAACCAGTCTCCAAAAGCAGTGTTCCCCCTCACCAAGCAGCATGGATATACAGACTATGTTCAAATGTATTTTTCCCCCAATCACCACCAATTCTTTCTGCAATACTTAATAGTCTTCTATCAGATGTCCCTGTTTCTAGTTCTGAGTTTCACCAATCTCTGTTATACAGTGTTGCTTAAATTCTTACCCTTCTGGGCCGGGCGCGGTGGCTCACGCCTGTAATCCTAGCACTTTGGGAGGCCAAGGCGGGCGGATCACGAGGTCAGGAGATCGAGACCATCCTGGCTAACACGGTGAAACCGCCGTCTCTACTAAAAATACAAAAAAACAAGCCGGGCATAAGTAGCGGGCACCTGTAGTCCCAGCTACTTGGGAGGCTGAGGCAGGAGAATGGTGTGAACCCAGGAGGCGGAGCTTGCAGTGAGCCGAGATCATGCCACTGCACTCCAGCCTGGGCGACGGAGCGAGACTCCGTCTCAAAAAATAAATAAATAAACAAATAAATAAATAAAAATAAAAATAAATTCTTACCCTTCTGATTTACCTACCAGGTAAATGTTAGACATCTGCCCATGTCACTCACAGTCCTCTGTCACCCTACTCCCTGCTGGCTGGGATCTCCAGCCCCTCTCCTGCTATTCCTCTACACTTCCCCTAACCATCCAAGCTCGTTCTAGCCTCTTCACATTTTCACACTGCTCCCTCTGCCTAGAATACCCCAATATCTGGTCCATCACTTCAACCCCACCTTAGTCATTAAGATTTCATTCTAATATGGTCTCCTCCTCAAAGCCTTCCTTAATGTCTCCAAGCTAAATTCTCCTCAGTGTATTCCCATGGTTCTTTGCTTATTCAAAAATGTTTCATGTCTTAGTCTAAAATTTATCATGTTGCTGTATGGGCAAAGGGAAAACTTCCCCTTTGCCCTCTTAAGATTTGCAGAAAATCAATGACAAAAGGCAGATTAATAGGAGAAAAGGCAAACAAATTTACTTGATCATACTTTTACATGATACAGAAGCCTTCAGTGTGATGGCCCAAAGGTACAGGGGAAACTCCATTTTTATATTTAGGCTCAACACAATATGAACAACTGTGCAGAAAGATGATTGGAAGAAAAGGCTATGATCTAATGCAAACAGACTGAATTGGAAAACTCAGAAAAGCTTGTCTGTTGGCTTTTCAGAAGGGTAAGAATTTAAGCAACATTTTTCTTGACTTCTCTGTGTAGCATTATTTCTTTCTGGGTGTAGGGGGTCTTATGACCTATAGTCATATGAGGTAGGTCAGATTGTTTCTTTATGGCCAGACTTTATACAAGAAGGTGGTGGGTAAAGCTAGAGTAATGTTTTTAGGTTTTATGGCTGGCTTTGGAGAAAAGGGATTCTGATTTCTATTGCCTGCCTTGATGAAGAGGGATTCTAGTTTCTATGGCTAGCCTTAGGGGAGAATAAGAGGCCAGAGACAGCAGGACAGGAGATGGTCAGAGGAAAATGTTTGCTTCCTGAGGCCTTCATTTGGGGATATCATTTTCCGATCCTCAGTATTGTTGAAATTATTTTGTTTCAGGCTTATTTATCTCATATTGTGTTGTGAGCTCAAAGAGGAAGATGCTTCTGTGTTTGTAACCCTGGCACTCTAGTGCAGTCGCTGGCACCGATTGAAAACTCAGTCAGTGTTTCATGAGTGAATTCATCGTTCCATGCACTCAGTGGTCCCAATTTTCTTCAATTAGACCATGAACTTCTTTGATCTGGGACTTCTGCACGCATTATGATACTAGAAAAAATATGTGATGTGATAAATGCAATGAAGGGCTGTCTGTGAGGGTGTCCGCCAGCAATTCCTTCCATCCCTGTCTGTGCATGCTGCTCTTCCTATTAAGAGACAAAATCGTTTGCCCTCCGCATGAGCCTAGGCTGCCTTGTCACTATGATTTGCTTTGAACACGTAGCTCTGGGCCAGTCCTCTGTCTCGGCATTAGGAGATCTATCGGCTTTTACTTTTGTGCTCTTGGTATCTAACAACCATGTGAAGAAGCATGAATTAGATTGTTGGATAAGAGACCACATGGGGAAAGAAAGGATAAAAAAGTTCTCAGTTCTTCCAACTACCCTAGTTGAGGTGCCAGCCACATGAGTGAAGCCCTTTGGGGATGTTCCAGCACCAGATGAATGTGGTCACAGTGAATATCACATTAGAAAGCAACAGCCCAGGAAACTCTGAGAAACAGTTAACTATTTTCTACCAGAGGTCAGCAAACAATAGCTCATGTGGCCCACTGTTTGTTTTTGTAAATAAAGGTTTATTGGAATACAGCTAAGTGTATTCATTTACATATTGACTATAGCTGCTTTTGCACTACTGAGGGGAGTTGAGTAGTTGTGTCTGAGACCATATGGCTTCCAAAGCTTAAAATATATACAATCTGGACTTTTACAGAAAAAAATTGTGGACTCTGTTTTAAGGCACTAAGTTTGATCCAGTTTGTTAAGCATCAAAAGATCACTGAAACAAGTGCTCTCAGATTTCACCTTATCCATGGAGGGGGTAGGCGGAAGGAAAGATGTCACAGGTGATATGAGGTCAGGCCTTAATGTGGAAGTATCGAAGAGAGTCCAAGACATGAAGGTTGGTAAAAACAGAAATCAGTCTCTTTTTAGTTCCAGATCTTTTCTCTCCCTTTCTTACTAATGTTGAGAAAGAAAATACTGGCACAGACTAAGCAAAGTTAAGTAAAACATATTCCCCAACTTTGTGCAGGTGATGGAACTAGAGTTGCTGAAGGTATTATCTTCCCTCATTACCAAAGGAAACTGCAGAATGAACTGTTGAGAGGCCAGGAGAATGAGCACTAATGGTCTCTGGGGGAAGGTCCTGGCTGATGAGTCGGCCTCTTCTGTGTTCAGCTTCTTTTACTCCCTTTCAGCTTGTGATTCTCCAAAGGGCACATCCATCTGTTCTTCAGAAATCAAAGAATTCTTTTTTTTTTTTTTTCCTGTGACATATGAATCTTTTCAGGTAAATTCTGAAATTTTTAACCCACAAATTTTAGTTAATAGAAAGGTGGCAGCATGGCTTGGTAGCAAGAGCGTGAGTTTCAGAGACACACAGACACACGTTCAAATCTTGGCTTCGCTATTTTTTTTTTTTTTTTTTTTCCTGTTTGGGCCTGGAGCAAATGCTTTAACCTTTCTGTGCACCACTTTCCACAAAGTGTGGACAAAATTGGAAGCATAGTTGGCACAGAATAAATGCCTTTTTGTTATTTTTATAATCAAAATGTATTCTTTGACTATGCTCTGAGATGATCTCATTCAAAGTTCAAAATAAAAATCCCAGGAATATCACTGCTTACCCAGAAGACTTTAACAGTAATCACCATTTGTTTGAGAACATAATGTGTCCAAGACATTGTGCAAAGTTCTGAAATAACAATGATGAATATCATAAGTCATAGCAACCTCTTTAGTATGAGGATTCGGAGGTGTTAACTGTCAGATCTACTGGGATAGAGGACTAGGCTGGGTTTTATTCGTTTTTCTGAAATTAGAATGGTAACCATTGACATCCATTAAGTGCTTACCATGTGCCTAATTTTAAGTACTTTGCATGTATTAGTTACTCTGCTCCTGACGCCCCTGTGGAGGCTGTGGCTGAGACACAGATGTGCCATAATGAGCTGTCCTTTCCCTACTGGGCTCCACTGCCCTACTTTAACATCACAGGCATGGGCTAGTCTGTTTATCAATGGAGTGGAAATGTGAAGATGTTTAAGCGTGTATCATATTAAATGGTGTCATACGGCAAAATAAAACAAAACAAAAAACACAAGAAAGCAAACAAACAAACAAACAAAAAACCGAAAACCAACCAGCTTGACTGTTGTGTTTCTTCGCAGCTGGCTCTAACCAGCAGAAGTTGACAAGGGGCGGTGAGCTCTGAATACCCATTATCTGACCTAGCTGAGGACACTTGCCTGACCCATGATTTCGTATAAACAACTGTGTACACACTTATGGGCTCATTCTGTTCTGTCTGAGTGCTGGTGTTCGCTGCGGAGTTGGCACAGCTCCACAACCTCCCACTTCTAACTTTAAAACTCCTGGCTTCCCCGTCTTTAGTGACCTACTCAGTAAGTTTCTTCAAGTGAGTGCTTTCGGGCCTAGGTAGTAAATAAACTTGACATGTTAATTATTTCAAAAAATCATGTTGTCTTATTTTTAAACTCTAGTCATTTTTGTTTAGTTCTTTGATGAGGCATAGAGTGAAAAAGTCATTTGCTGACTCCAGCTTGTAGTTGGCAAAGCTGAGATTTGAACCCAAGCAAGCTGCCCCTAGAACCTTCATTCTTGGCATCTCATGCTGCTCACCTGCATAGAGTCAAATACTGAACACCAAGCTCTTTTCTATAGTGAAATGTCAGGTGCTTAAACATAGTCTGAAATGATCTTCATAGCTGTGTGGTTTGGCAGGAACATTGGAAAAGACCTTAATGATATAAAAAATAAAAGTCACTGACTACAATACATGTCAACACATAGGCACAGAATTTTAGTGTCCCTAGTGGTTTAACAGTAATGTTTAACAACAAGGTCTCCAAAAAAAATGTGGATGTGTCTACATATGTTTATTATAAATTGACTGACAAAGAGGATGCAGAGCAATTTATAAATAATAGTAAAAATACATGCTATTCTTATTGTAAATTCCACATGGGCATTTTATTCTCACAGAATGTATTTATTCAATTTTTTTCCAAATCCTGGCATTCATAGTCAACCTACAGTTACAATTGTTGAAAGAATATAAGCACAAGTGCCAGTCAGTATTTTCATTTACATTGGTGAGTAAAGCTTTCCTTGTTTGTCAATGATGGAAGCTGCTTCTTTGATGAATCAAATAATAGCTTTGGAATACTAGTAGAATATTTCCTAAATTGTGTGTGTGTGTGTGTGTGTGTGTGTGTTACAATGTAATGGAAGCAACATGACACACTTTTAAGTTTAAATCTGTATTACTATTATTTTCTCCATCACTTTCTTCAGTCCAGAGAATCAATAAAACAATGCATCAGGTCCTAATTTGTATAATAGCGGCGTAGAGTTTCTGTGGCGTGAATACTTCCACCATGGCTGATCTTACCATACCACCATGCAGTTCCCGAAGGTGGACCTGGGCAGAGGTGTGCAGTAGCACAGCACTTGCAGTTACAACAGATACAAACAATCTCCAGACCATAGACAGTTGTGAAATGCAGTCAAATAACAAAAAATCATGAGTTGCGTATTGTCTTTGTTTTTAATATGATTCATCAGTTTTAAGTTTGTATAATTTATCTTTTAATAACAACTGTGTTTCACAACCAATGCACAGAATTTCTGAATATTTAGCAAGCAGCTCCCTTGAACTAGTACAGGCTGTCTGCAGAACACCAATGGGTGTACGTGAAGAATTTGTGTGCAGGGAAAATACAATCACTGTTGTGAGTTAGACTTCAAAATATGCACCTAAACTGTCAGACATTTTCATATCATTTATAATAGAGGAAGTGTCTTCCAAACTTAAGTGGGATGCAAAGGGTGTGTTAGCATATCTCAAGAAAGTCTATGTTAATCCAAAGGAATCTGGTCAGCGAAAGAAGCAGCAATCCACATTGGGTCCAGATGGAGGGAGCAGGACTGATAGACAGCTCATGCCAGTGTCCCCATTGCCCAGGCTGTCCTCATACAGCAGGTGGAGAGCAGCATCACTCTGTTGTCTTCTGGGTGATCATTGCAGAGTGAAGAGTGCTCGGTACCTGTCCCAGGTTCCTTGTGCATATTTTTGCTTGTAATTGTTAAAACAAATTTCCTAGGTGGTAGCATTGTTCCAGTTTTAAAACCATGAAACTGAGGTTGAAGCCTTGTGAAGTAATTTGCTCAAAATCACTTATCTGTGAAGAGGTAGAGTCAGAATGTCAACCTGGAGAAGAACCCCAAAGCTTTCCCTCTTTTATCCTGAAGACTCAGATAAATAAAAAATACTCAGAGCTGAGAATCATGCTGGTAAAGGTCATTATGCTGCTGGGGGCTGTTCAGAGGATCCAGAGAACGATGACTGGAATGATTCCTATTTAAAATGAGGAAATGTTACTGGAGTAAAGTCTGGAATATTTCAGAGCATATGTTATTCCCCAACAGCAAGAATTCTTTTGCTGGTGAGTTAAAGAGGCAGGAAACAATGCAGTGATATTTGCTGCTTTCCTTTGTTCCCTCCACACTTTCATCCCAGAACTTCAAGTGCAAATTAAATAAAAAGGCTTGTGATCTTTTCTATCCTAGAGAAATAACTCCTTAAACGTCCATTCTCTTAGCTTTACTTATCTTTTTTTTACCTTCTGCCTCTCAGTGAGAAGTAGTCTTCAAATGACCAGTGAAAAGCTGATTCTTCCCTGGTGGCCATAGTCAGCCTTGCCTTGTCTCCCTGGAGCTACTTGGTGCTTGTCTAAGTCATTGAGTCATACGTCCCTGAAAAGGAACAAGGAAGTTGTGTTCATTTAATAATCCCTTAAAATATGGCCTTCATCAAATAAATCAATGAACTTGAGAAAACCAAGAGCTCAGGGCAACTTGTCTTCCGACTGTGTGACTTTTGAAGCATCTAAAGTGAGTGTGTCAAGGAGTACGTGACAATCTTCAATTCTCAAACGTGTGCCCAGTCCTGATACCATCACCATTAAACACACATTCACACACACACATACATATCCATAGGTACATTTTTCTTGTAACTGCCACGTTAAGATATGGTTCAATAAAGCACATCCAGTATAGCTAGTGTATCACTTATGGATTGGGGTTTTTATTTCTCTTTTTAAATTCATGGAATTTTATAACTTTGTGGGAAAGTAAGCTTTGTTTCTTTCAGCCTTTTCATGGCATGAGAATATAGCATCTCAGAAAGGTTAATTGACTTCATTTTTTTTTACATAAATTTAATTTTTTATTATTTTTTTAATTTATATTTTATTATTATTATACTTTAAGTTCTAGGGTACATGTGCATAACGTGCAGGTTTGTTACATATGTATACTTGTGCCATGTTGCTGTGCTGCACCCATCAACTCGTCAGCACCCATCAACTCATCATTTACATCAGGTATAACTCCCAATGCAATCCCTCCCCCTTCCAATCAATAGAAAAAGAGGGAATTGACTTCGTTTGAGTCATATAAACATGGATCCACTTAATGATAAGTCTGCTTATACAACTCAGATGCCTTGATTTTTTTAAAAATAATCTTTATTTGTTTTAGAATTGTTTTAAATTTACAGAAATACTGAGATAATACTATAGAGTTCCCATATACACTGTACCCAGTTTCTTCATTATTCACATTGTACATTTGTATGGTACATTTGTTGCAATTAATGAACCTGTATTGATACATGGTCATTAATTGAAGTCCAGAGTTACTTGGATTTCCTTAGTTTTTACCCAATGTCTTTTTTCTCTTCTGAGATTCCATCCAGGATGCCTCGTGACATTTACATGTCATGCCTCCTTAGGCTCCTCTTGGCTCTGACAGTTTCTTAGACATTCCTCGTTGAAAACCTTGACAGCTTTGAGGAGCACTGGTCACATGTTTCATAAAATGATGTCCTCATTTTTAATCCAGTGTTATCTCTCTGTTTATTCAATAGTTGCCTTTTTTTCCTCTAGGAACTTCAACAAGGCTGTATCTTACCTTAAGTGAGCAATGTGAATGAGTAAGTTGATGAAAAGATCTGAAAGGACATCCCTTAGTTTGAAAAAAAACAAACAAAAAAAAGCTATATCCTTCCAGAGGCCTGACATAAGGCCAGCACATCCTTCACTAGAGACTTCTTCATGCAGGAGCGCCCTCCAGAGTGCAGACGCTGCCCAAGCAGAGGCAACACACGAGTGCTTCATCATCTGTTACTATCCTTGCACAATTACTTTATATATTTTTTAAAAATCTACCTGCTATATACTAGGCACTGTTCTATGAACTTGCATTAATTAATTATTACATGATTTCAACACCCTTATGAGATAGGTTCTATTATTATCCTCATTTTGTGTAAGAAAACCAAGGTGCAGAATAAGAATGTAATGTGCACCAAGACCCAGAGGGGAGACAGAGGATGGACTCATAGAAACATAGAAGACATTTTAGCATGAAGAGGTGTGAGTGGTATATGATGGGGCCACATCCTGGAAGCCCTTTTGGGCCATGCTAAGGACATAGATTTTTCTCCAAATAATGATATAATATAGAAAGATTATTAAAACGGGTATGATCTCAGATTCCTATTTTAAGGGAATCCCTTTCCTGCAGCATGCAAAATGGGTTTGAGGTGGACTAGACTGGATCAGAGAAGCTGTTAGATCTTATGGGTGAGAGAGATGATCTGCATAAAGGCTGAGGAAAGGGGAATATTTCTTGGCCTCTGAAAATTTGCTTCAAACAGGCTTCATTCTCTGTGGATACTCAGAGATGCAACTGGGAAACTCAAGATTTTAACATGCCCAAGTATGCAAGAAGATACACACACACACACACACACACACACACACACACGTTTGCTTATTTATATGTATAAATTTAGTTATCTATCATGCATTATTTGACTGGGTAGCAGGTACTAAATCTTTTTTCTTAAACTTTGGTAAGCAAGAAATAGAACATTGTTGTATTTTCTTCATATCAAATTGAATTTGAATCTGAGCTGCTCTGCCAAGAAATGCAATCTTGGTGATGATTGGGTCATTCTTCCTGGGCATAAGGACTCTGGGAGGCTCACATAGTACCCTGTACTGGGGGAGGTCTTCTATGCTTCTGCTCATCATGGTCAACACCGGCATTCCTATTGTCCAGGCAGGTGCTTTACACTGCTAACTCCTGAGAGATGTGGGCCAAAGCCCTTGTCTCTGCCCAAAGGGCCAAGGTTTGTGGTTGGCCATCCTAGGCCCTGGGGAGCCTCCCCCTCTGAGGATTTCCCATCCCCTAGGCCATTAGAAAACCTGCATGAGAGACTCACTCTGTCCTCTTTCTATGTAGGGACATTTCCTCTCTTTTCCTCAGTGTTTCTGCCTCTGATCCTTTGAGGAGGGACAATCCAGTAGAATGGAATTTTGTATGGTGATGGACATGTTCTACTCTGCATTTTCCAGTATTGTGGCCACTAACCATCATTTGAAATATGGAGAGTGCAAATGAGTGATTGAATATTGAATTTTATGTAATTTAAATTGAAGTTTAAATAGCCTCTATGGCTGATAGCTACAATACTGTATGGTGTGAGCGAGGGAGAAGCCAGGAAGGAAGTTGATTTCAGCAGCTGTGCTTTCTGCCTTGCCATGCAAATCACCCCTAAGAAGATTAAGTGCACAGGGCCTTTGTGGTCTGCTTAGAATGGGGAGGGAAATATACAGAAATTCTTATCTCAATACATCATCCTGACACAGATATATTCACTTTCATGCTTATATGCTTTGGATGCATTACGTGTTTGTAGGTTGCAGGCAGGGGCTCAGATTGGTAATTGAAGCAATACTGGAAAACTCCCCCAGAACATTTTCTGCTGTCCTTTCCCACCCTAGAGTCCACCCACTGGAAGCCTGGCCAAAGTCACAGGGAGGTTCAGGATATTCAAAGTTGAGCGAGGTCAGCTTTAGCCTTGCTTCACTCAGCAGAGTCAAGTGAGCAGGCTGTGCTGGGAAATGGGATTTCTCAGATTCTCATGGTTGTGCGGATGTGTCACCACCCACCAACCTCTCCCTTGGCTGTCCCTCACTGCTTCTGCAACCCACACTCAGAAAGCACATTCACCATTCATGCTCTTAGCAGACCCAAAAGGTTAGTTGGTGGAGGTGGTCAAGACAAAGAGGCATTTGGTCATGTCTGTGAAATCACTGCCAGGCTCTCCCACAATTCTCAGCTTTAGAGTCCTGTAATTTGTTCTTTCTCCTTCCTTCCTTTCTCTTTCTTTTCTTCCTTCCTTTTCTTCTCTCTCTCTCTTTCTTTCTTTCTTTCTTTCTTTCTTTCTTTCTTTCTCTTTCTTTCTTTCTTTCTTTCTTTCTTTCTTTCTTTCTTTCTTTCTTTCTTTCTTTCTTTCTTTCTTTCTTTCTCTTTCTTTCCTTCCTTCCTTCCTTCCTTCCTTCCTTCTTTCTTTCTTTCTTTTTCTTTCTTCTTTCTTTCTCTCTTTCTTCTCTCTCTTTCTACTGAGATATAATTCATATATCATGAAATTCATCACTTTAAAGTGTTTGTTTCAGTGGTTCTTAGTATATTCACAAGGTTGTGCAACTATCACCACTATGTGATCTTAAATATGCTCATCAACCCCCAATGAAAACCTGTACTTATTAGCAATTTCTCTCCATTTTCCTCTCCTCTAAGCCTTTGGCAACCATTAGCACTAATCTGTCTACTTTCTGTCTTTATGGATTTGCCTACTTTGGATCATTTGTGTAAATAAAACCACTCAATAAATGGTTATTTGTTTCTGGCTTCTTCCACTTAATGTAATGTTTTCATGATTTATCCATATTGTAGTTTATTTCAGTTCTTTATTCCTTTTTGTGGCTGAGTAATATTCCACTGTGTGTACATATCACATTAACATTTCTCAGTTAACAAACATTTGGATTGTTTATACCATTTGGCTCTTATGAATAATGCTGCCATGAATATAACTACACATTTTAGTAAATATGTTTTTAATTTTCTTGAGTGCATACCTAGGAGTGGAATGGCTGGATCATACGATAATTCTATATTTACATTTTTAAGAATCACCAAACTTTTCTCCGTAGAAGCTGCACCATTGTACATTTTTATTAGGAGTACTTGAAGAGTCTAATTTCTCCACAACTTTGCCGACACTTGTCATTGTCTTTTTATTATAGTCATCCTAGTGGGTGTGAAATGGTATCTCTTTGCTGTTTGAGTTGCATTTTTCCTCCTGACCAATGGCATTGAACATCCTTTCATGGAAGGGTTTGTCATTTTATTTAAATTGGGTTACTTTTCTTTGTATTGTTGATTTGCAAGAGTTTTTTTTTTATGTAATCTGGATACTAGACCCTTGTCTGATACATCATTTGAAAATATATCCTTCAATTCTATGAGTTTTCTTTTTTATTTTTACAATATATTTAATAGTATATATTTAAGGTACACCAAATATGATATTATGAGATACATAGAGATACATATATAGGTTGGTGCAAAAGTAATTGCGGGTTTGCCACTACTTTTAATGGCAAAAATCGCAAATACTTTTGAACGAACCTAATAGTTAAAAAAGTGAAGTAAATTAACGTATCTATCATCTCACATAGTTACTCATTTTTTGGTTTTTTTTTTTTTTTTTTTTTTTTTTTTTTTTTTTTGTGGCAAGAGGAGTTGAATCTACTCATTTAGCATGAATCCCATACACAGTACACTCTTATTACCTGTATGGTCCTCATAATGTACATCAGATATCTAGACTTGGTCATCCTGCCTGACTGCTGCTGTGTGTCCTCTGACCTATATATTCCCATTTCCTATGCATTTTCTACTCTCCTCTGCCAACCCTGGTAACCAATGTATTGTTCTCAATCTCTGTATATTTGAATTATTATTTTTTAGGATCTACTTATAAGTGTGATCATGCACTAGTTTCCTTTCTGTGTCTGGCTCATTTCACCTGCCCTCATGTCCTCCATGCTCATCTGTGTTGTGACAAATGGCAAGATCTCACTCGTTTTAGGGCTGAATAATATTCCCCTGTATATGTGTACCTCAGCTTCTTTATTCATGCCTTCAGTAATGGATGCTTCAGTTGTTTTCGTATATTGGCTATTGTGAATAATGCTGCTGTAAACATGGGCGATCAGACGTCTTTATGAGGTGGAGATTCCATTTCTTTTGGGAGTATGAACTGAATAGGTTGTATGGTAGTTTTATTTTTAATTTCTTTATAATTCCCCATACTGCTTTCTAGAGCAATCTACATTCCCTGAACAAGGTACAAGAGTTACCTTCTGTCCACACCCTTGCCAACATTTTTTTATTTTTTGACTTCTTGATAATAGTCATCTTCAATATGAAGTGATATCTCATAGTGGTTTTGATTTGCATTTCCCTGATGATGAATGATGCTGACCACCTTTACATATGCCCTGGCCTTTTTATGTCTTCTTTGGTGAAGAAATGTCTATTTACATTTTTGTTGCCCATTTTTAAATTGAGTTATTTGCTGTTTCTTTTACTTTCTCTTATGATTGACTTAAGGGGGATTTTTTGTCTTATTTTTTTCCCAACATCTTACAGGAAAATTTTCAAATATATATAAAATTTAAAAATTGTGTAGTGAACATCAATATACTCATTACCCAATTCTACAATTAATATTTTCTCTTTATGCCTTATCGCATATCTATTTTTAATTTTTCCTTCAACTTTTCTGAGTATTTCTGGTGCAACCTCCTTCTCCTTAAACTTCAACAATTCTTTTTCTCATCACCTACCAAGGTTCTGATCCATTCAGGGCTAGGGGAAAAAGAATAGCACAACAAAACCAAATTCTTCTTCCCAAAATGAGGATGTTTATATGGAACATCTGTATTTGAGTGGTCCAGTTAGTTGTCATACGATTTACATTAAGCATAAGCACTTCTGTTCCACAAATAATTTAAAATGAAGAATCGTGATGTCCTTCTGTGAAACTGTGAACCCTTCTTTTTTTTTATTTTTCTAGTGAAGAACTTCAAGGAGGACAAAGACCTTTAATGCCACTCTCAACTTGGTGTGTCCTCCAACAGCCACAGTAATCCTTTAGGAAAGTGGACATTGCTTTTCCCCTAAGACTTAGTGAGTGAGAGGCTATCTTCTCTGTTGCCTTATTTTATGTCGCTGAGTTTAATAGTGTCAATTCCAGGGCCGTTGAATTTACCTGCTTTATTTGCTCTAAAGAGAAAGTTCAGCAGAATTTCAGAAGGGGCTGGAGAATTGCATGCCAAGCAATGTCTGCCCTATATCAATTTTGTACAGAACTGGGAAAAGAGAATTGAAACAAAATTTCCCATTATGTAAAAGGAGCTATTAAAAAGATAGAACTGAATTCAAGACGATTGGCAATGGAATGGGATACAGCATTAAAGGGAGGTAGGGACACAGTTAAAGGATTTATTTGCCCTTTTCTCTCATTCTCTTTTCCCCATTTTGTCGTTTACTTCAGAGGACATCAAAAAGCACTATTTTAAGACCAATCTGAATTTTTGGAACATAACCATCTGATATGCTTATTTCAACACATGAACATGAACAGATGTTTACATTGTAATGTTAAATGTGCCAGCTGTTCTCATGTCAGAATAAGCATCTTTGCATTTTATTTAAAAGTGAAACAAAGCTTTTAAACTTCTTTGTTCATTAACCTCCATAGGAATCCAGCTTTCCTTCCTTCCTTCCTTCCCTCCTTCCTTCCTTCCTTCATTCCTTCCTTCTTTCCTTTCTTCCTCCCTCCTTCCCTCCCTTCCTCCCTTCCTTCCTTCCTTCCTCCCTCCCTCCCTTCCTTCCTCCTCCCTCCCTTTCTTCCTTTCACTCTTTCTTCTTCCTCTCCTTCCTTCCTTCCTTCCTTCCTTCCTTCCTTCCTTCCTTCCTTCCTCCCTTCCTTTCTCCCTTTCTTTCCTCTTCTTTCCTGCCTTCCTGCCTGCCTTCCTGCCTTCTTTTGAAAGAATCATTGGTTTTTAGTACAATATTTGCTATTTCTGGATATATCATAGCATGAATATCATACATATTTTATTGATTTAAATCTTCATGTCATATATTACAAGTCTATACTTGTTCATCCTGCATATCTGCTATCTTTTAACCTCTGACCCAGTAGTGATACTTTAACAGCAAAGAAAGTATGAGTATCATAAAATAAGTAGCATAAAAATCTAGGCAGAGTTTTTTATGTTCAAACACCTAGACGCTGCCTAACTTTGTAATTAATTAAGTCAACCCTTAGCACATTGCCCTTAACTACCTGGTCACCTCGTGAAATGGTTAGTTTGAATATACCATAGGCATTTGGTATTTCAAACCATTTGGCTTCTTCCCTGCAGCTGCTGATCTTCCCAGGCAAAGGGAAGCTCTACGACATCATTCTGCCTAGGTCTTGTCTCTCCTACCTGTGTTGCAGCTGCTGGGCCCCGAAGACAATAATCACAGAAGGTCAATGCCTGATGACACCAGCCAAGTCAGTGAATGATACATTCTTATCATTAAGCACAGGACTAAATGGGGTTTAAAGAAAGTGTCCTAGATTTAGATATGAGTTTTTAAATTTCCATCCACAGATGTCAGAGGCTGGCTGCATTCCTTTTGGCAAACATCCATGAATTTTGGTAGCTGTCACCATTCGAACAGCGTTACCTATTAGGCTTTTTATTTTTTCCTATTTTGGCACAAAAAAAAAAAAACAACAGAAGATCCAGGATTTCCCAGGTTAAATTGCTTTAGTTCTGTATTCTTTATGAAGATAACATACTGGATTTAAAACTGTTCTCCAAAGATTACACTGGGAGTGGGGTAGCTTGACCCACAGAGATAGAACTGGTGGCCTCAGCTTAAACCTTGCTCTATTGTTGCAAGCACAGGGGTTCCTCAGGGGCCTCGCAGAGGGGCTCTGCCACCTGGACGAGTAGAAAAGCCTTGAAAAAATCATTAACACCTAAGTGAATTTGAAGTGTTTTTTTTTCTTTCTTTTTTCTGATTTTTTAAAAAAGATTAAACAAACGTAATGAAAGAGTGTTTGGACATAAGGTGTGAAACTCGCTATATCACTATTCCAGGAACATGCCAGGAGCTATATCTGTTTACATAAGCCTGTCCGTTGGAAGGAAAAATAGAATAGTATGCAGTCCTTAAATATGTTTATGCAGAATGTGTTATACCATAGGGAAGTGATTTTAAAATATCATTAATTGATGGGACAGAGTACTTCTTATATGTTTAATGTTATATCAACTCTTTAAAAATGTTTGCCTATGTATAAACAGAAAAAATAATTCTGGAGGAAAAATGCCAGAATGTTTACAGCTATTTCCTGGTTTGTAGGGTCTTTGCAGGGCCCGTAAAACCTGACATCATCCAGCTGCCAGTCTCCCCGCCTGCAACTCCTACCCCCCCACCTCCCCCTACACCCCGGTTAAACCACGTGCTTCCTATTCCCCGTATCTCAGTTTAGCATCTTCGTGCCAGCTGGCGCCACTGCCTGAAACCCCCTCCCTGCACTCAACCGCTTAGTTCATACCCTTACCTCCTTCAAGTTTGGCTAAAATAGCACTTTTTCTAGGAGGCCTGTGCTCATGGAGACACTCCTGTGCAGTCCTGTTCCTGCCTATTCCTTTCCCCATATCCAATCCCCCTCAGTGTCTCCTATTTTTGCATTTTTTCGTAGTACTTTCCATTTAATTGTGTACTTTATAATCATATTATGCAACATATGTGTAGTTATAGCCATAGTTATATATATATATATATGTAGTTATGTATTACACACACACACACTTTTTTTTTTTAGAGTGTAGTGTATGTGTGAGCACCTGTGTATGTGTAACTCTCCTTTCCGTAAAGTAAATTCCATGATGGCAGATTACATTTGTTGTATTTAAATCCAATGCTTGGTCAGGTACGGTGGCTCACGCTTGTAATCCCAACACTTTAGGAGGCGGAGGCAGGCAGATCACCTGAGGTCAGGAGTTCAAGGTCAGCCTGGCCAACCTGATTAGACCTCAGCTCTACCAAAAATACAAAAATCAACGTAGTGTGGTGGCACATGCCTGTAATCCCAGCTACTCAGGAGACTGAGGCAGGAGAATCGCTTGAACCCAGGAGGCGGAGGTTGCAGTGAACCAAGATTATACCACTGCACTCCAGCCTGGGTGACAGAGAGAGCGACTCCATCTCCAAAAAATAAAAATAATAAATAAATAAGTAAATAAATAAATAAATCTAATGCTTACAGTAGTATCTGGCATATAGTAGGCACTCTAAATAAATGTTGAATTAATTGGAGTTGGCATTATGGATGATTTATAATAAGAAGAGCATAATATAATTCCATAAAACAAATGATTTTTTAATAGTGAAGATAGTATGAATAGCATTAAAATGAGTGGCATAAACATCTGAGCAAAGTATTTTAGCACCAGAGGAAAAGTAAAAAAAAAAAAAAAAAAAAAAAAAAAAAAAATCTGAGTAAAGTTTTAAGATGTTTAAATACCTAGACACTTTCTGGTTTTGAAATTAAAAAAGTAAACCCTTAAATTTCTAGTTAATCCTTAGTGCACATGCTTTACCACCTGGTCACCTTGTGTGATGTTTAGTTTGAAAATACTATGGACATCCACTGTTTCTCCTTCACTCTAGGCCTCTGATCATCACAGGCAAAGGGAAAACCTAACAGCTCATTCTGCCCAGGTCTCATCTCTCCCACCTGAATTGCTGTTGTTGGGTCCAGAAGACACTAATGAATCTGTACAGGTTTGGCCTTGACACTAGAGAATGACGAAGTAGCAGCTCTGATTCTAGGTTACTGCTCCACACCATCTGAGATTTAATCACTGGTAGCAAAGGGACTTACCCAAAAGGTGAGTGTTCCCTTTCCAAATGTTAGAAATAATTAGTTTCGTGAGGCTTGGGGTCAATGTTCATTGGTTTGAAAAGAAAAAAAAAAGATAGAATTTGAAGACTTCTGCAGTGTCAACCCTTTTGTGTCTTGCAGCCACAGCTAAAGCATAATGTAAAATACTAATTCAGGGAAATTTTATTTTGGAAAATTTTACATTGATATGAATTTCTGATAATATGTGTATTTTCTTCCAAAACATTTCTTATTAGTTCATTGCTTATTTGTCATGATTTCTGTGCCCCTCAATGTATCCTGAGGCTGGGCACGGTGGTTCACGCCTCTAATCTCAGCACTTTGGGAGGCCAAGGCAGGCGAATCATTTGAGGTCAGGAGTTCAAGACCATCCTGGCCAACATGGTGAAACCCCGTCTCCATAAAAAATACAAAAATTAGAGGAGCGTGGTGGTGCTTGCCTGTAGTCCTAGTTACTCAGGAGGCTGAGGCAGGAGAATCACTTGAACCCAGGAGGCAGAAGTTGCAGTGAGCTAAGATGGCACCACTACCTTCCAGCCTGGGTGGCAGAATGAGACTCTGTCTCTAAAAACAAGAAGAGGACGAAGAAGAAGAAAAAGAGGAAGAGGAAGAAGAAGAGGGAAGAAGGAAGAAGGAAGGAGGAGGAGGGGGAGGAAGAAGAGGGGGAGAGGAGGAAGAAGAAGAAGGAGGAGGAGGAGGAGGAGGAGGAGGAAGAGGAGGAGGAAGAGGAGAAGGAGAAGGAGAAGGAGAAGAAACAACTTGGGATCATTCATTGACACTGAGGAGAGGGCGAGAGTCCCTACTCAGAGGTGATCCCCAGGGTCACCTGGAGGTGTGGCAAAAGAGAGAGGATGAGGCACAGACTTTGATTTCTCCAAAAATCTCCATCAAAACCCAAAATAGAGGTTCCTTTTTTGTTTGTTAGTTTTAAATTTGTGCAACTGGAATTTTCACAAGTAAGTGGGAATCGAAATACCTCTAGAAATCATGGTACATTTTTTGAGCAACGTCTCATTATTTTATTATCTAAATAAATCCAGAGTGCAATAAATGTTAACAAAGTTTTAAGGAAAAAAAAATCCTTCATATACTCCACCCACCCCATCAATGCCATGTCTTAGCCATTTAAGATAACAATATTCCAAACAAAATAATCACATTCCTGGATGGTGGCCAGGAATTGCTAGATTGGGAGGGGTTCGAAGGTGGGAGCCTGAATTCTAAGTCCAGTTCTGCAGTGGCTCAACCCATGACATCTAACAAACCTAACACCTCTCTACCTCACTTTCTATTTCTATAAAATGGGCATCTCTTCCTTTATCTTTCTGGATTCAAAAAGAATTGGTTGTAAAAGGAAAAGTTTTGTCATCACCCTGAAGTATTGTAAATGTCCTTTCAGAGCAAGCAGGATTACATACAATTATTATTCCAATTTGGACATCTTAAAGTAAAAGTGAAGACAAATAAACTTTGCATACAAAAGCAATGCTTCCAGGATAAAATTTTTAAAAAGCAAACACTATCAATGATGTAACAGAAACTGCTGAAGTGAATACAGGGAATTAATATGTCAAGTAACTAGTTGAAACTAGACGATGGTGTTTTGTTCACTGTTGCTTTCTAAATCATTTGAATATTTACAACTAGGCTTATGATGTTCTTTGAGTTTTAATTAATAGACTAAAAACTCAAGTGAACTTTTTTTCACATTTGTTACTGCATAAACCAGACTTTAACTCAAATAGTCAAAATGGAGAGGCTTTACTGATGAACTGCTTACGAAGATGTCCGTAGGAAGGGAGGTATCCACAGGCGAAATGAAGGCACCTGGATGCTAACAAAAGTGGGAAGTCATCACTAAACCTGGTGCTGAGGAGGAAATAGAGCTGGAGCAGTGGAAGAGAGGTTTCCAGTGGAAGCTAGAGTCAACGAAAGAGCTCAATCATTGGTAGTTCTCAAAAGCAGAGAGGAATCCAGAAGGGAACACCACGATCTCGCTCTCATCTCCACTTCCTGCTGGTGCTTCTGTTGGCAGGCGGACACGGGAACCTGGCCGTGCAATCTGCAGGGACAAAGAAGCCAAACAAAGGCAGAAAATGTGTCTCGGGATTGGAGGTACAAGGAAAACACTGAGCCCAGAGGGATGGAAATTACAATGCATTTTAGTGTTGTGACAGACATTGGCATTTATTTGTCTTTGCTGGAGCTGCAATTCTGGAATGCCAGAGTAAGGATGCTACCAAGAGTTTCCTTGCTACTACCTTTATCCTAAGAACGAGTCTGACTCTGTTTTTGGTGGCAGTGGATTCCCACACCATCACTTAGTGGTCACTACTTGTCAAAACTAATTGCTGTGTTCTCTAAGCCGGAATTGCTCAGCAGCTGATAACTGTGGTGAATCAGCAATTGTTAATGTCCGTGCTGTCTTTGATGAAATCGTACCTGACTACAGAGAAGCTTGAGAAATGTGTTTTTTCTCCTCTGCAACCTGGGCAGAGGGCCCAGCTTACAGCACCCTTCTGTGAACACTAAATCACAGTGCAAATTCACTCACCGTGCGCTGTGCTTCATTCCACAGAATATGGAGCAGAGTCTCTCTGGGCAAAACTGTGCAGTGGGCAGTGTCTAGCACCATTTGTATTCCATATTTCTTTCCTGCCTCGGGTCCATAAAAGTAGCAAGTTTCTTTGGACAATCTCTGCTGCAGTCAGAACTCTCATTCATACTGAAATGTAAGGTAACAGTTGAAGAGGCACTGCCAGCTTCCTGGGGGAGGGTGTGTGTGTGTGTGTGTGTGTACTCTTTTTAATAGACTTACAAATAAACATGTCTATGGGGGCCAAGCAGTCACATAAATGAAGACATTATTTCTACAAAGACCCATCTTGCCTAAGCAATAACTATTAAGGAACACTGCCTTCCTGAAAGATGTTAAATTACAAATTTTATAAAATTAAAAGAAAATGATTCTTACATAAATATAGAATGAAGACAGGTTGAAAACTTATATAATCAATTGAGGAGGGAACCATTAATGGGTTATATGAGTAAAGTTGTTCAAATGGGAAGTAAAGTTGGCTCAAAGAATACATGAGGAACAGAGATTTGTGTAGTCAGTCAGGAAAGCAATCTGCTCAGAGACAAAATAGTTAATGTCTTATAAGACTATGAATCTTAACTTTTGGAGTTAAAGTTATTTTTATCTCCACTGAACAAAATCTACAAGTTAATATGTGGTCCTAATCTACAGTAAAGTGCACATCAAACAAAGATAAATCCTCTAATGGAATAATTAATCCACCAGATAATTAAATAATCTTCTAGAAAATTAAATTAAATATTGGATGGGCCTGTTCAACAATGCATCATATGACATTGAAAGGGTGTCAGTCATTCCTTTGTCCTATTCCCGATCTTCCGCTAACTTCTCTTAAGAAAAGAATATAGTAACTTCTATTTTTCTCAGAATACACCATGGTTTCCTTAGGTTTCTCAATGTTGATAGATTTAAACATAAAAGAGTCATTACTTTAAAAAAAATTTTCCTACAAAACTACAAAAAAGTGGTCCTAGGTCTTACGTTTTTCCATCTGTAGTGACTGAACAGATGGTCATCGAAGCTGGAATTCAGAGTTTGACAACGACGTGTTATGCCGAAGATGATGGTGAACAGTGAAGAGAAAGCCCAAGCAGCCCCTTACAGGAGCAGCTGGTTGGTGGGAATGTGAGACCCAGTGTTGCCAAGACTTCTGACTTTCTAGAAAGCCCCAGAAACCCTTCATAATAAATCTCTTGGTTTTTAAATATGGACAAATTAATTCAGAAGTTTAAAAGCACTGTATGGGCAACAATTTCAGGCTACCTCTGGTCAGAGAGTTTCCATCTTGCAACTTTCTTCATAAGCTAAATAAAGCAAGCTTTGGTAGGGAAATTCTAGTTTATCAGATGCTTTTGTACACAACCTGTAATAGAAAACCAACAGATTTTTTCTATATAAATTTGGATTATGGAGCCTAGAATGTTTAAGTCTTCTCAGTTCAGCAAGAGAACCTAACATCCATTGTTGGCGAATCCATCAGTCAATCCACCACTCTATCCAGCAAATGTCTGTGGAGTGTAGACGATAGATAGGCCATGTGTGGTGCTGAAGATATGGCTATTTGATTCCATCTCTGCTGGACGTTTTGCAGCCAAATTTCCCAGTCTCCAGCTTTTGATACCAGGCTGACTCCTTCATTCACTGCAGACTGACTCCTCCCTTCAAAACTTTTCTGAAATTACCGTTTTCAGAGCAATCCAGGACCACTTCATTGTTTAATTCAGCAAACATGTCTTCATCGTTATCCAGCCTGACTTTTCTGTGACAGTGAAGTCTATTCTGATTTTTCTGAAAACATCTCCTTGGGTGTTCAGGAAAGTTCTCTACTGCTTCTCTCCTTGCCACTACTGTGCATTCATGTTGTAGTAGGTTCTTCTTTCATCACTTCTTGATTTTTTGAATTTGTCGTCCCTTCACTTTACAATCTTTCTCTTATAAGCTGGGCATGGTGGCTCATGCCTGTAATCCCAGCACTTTGGGAGGCAGAGGCGGGTGGATCATGAGGTCAGGAGTTGAAGACCGGCCTGGCCAACATGGTGAAACCCCATCTCTACTCAAAATACACAGATTAGCCAGGCGTGGTGGCATGCATCTGTAATCCCAGCTACTCGGGAGACTGAGACGGGAGAATGGCTTGAACCTGGGAGGCGGAGGTTGTGGTGAACAGAGATTGCGCCACTGCACTCCAGGCCGGGCGATAGAGTGAGACCCTGTCTCAATAAAAAATAAAAAAATCTTTCTCCTATAAAACTCCTCAGAGGGAATGGCACCCACACACACTGTGCCATCTCTCCATGCCCCCAGCATCCAACTAGTCACTGACTCCTTTATATGCTACATCCCTAACAGTCTCCAAATGATTTCCTTCTCCCTGTCTCCATCTGCTTCAATTCAGGCTCTTCTTATTTTGTACTAATTGTAACAGTGAAGATGCTTTTGACCACAAGTAACAGAAAACAGGCAACATGGCTTAAGCAATATGGATATTTATTAACAAAAATAATTTATATTTGGGGCCGAGGCAGGTGGATCATGAGGTCACGAGATTGAGATCATCTTGGCTAACACGGTGAAACCCCGTCTCTACTAAAAAAAAAAAAAAAAAAAAAAATAGCCGGGTGTGGTGGCACGCACTTGTGGTTCCAGCTACTTGGGAGGCTGAGGCAGGAGAATCCCTTGAACCCGGGAGGTGGAGGTTGCAGTGAGCCGAGATAGTGTCACAGGGCTCCAGCAATGGTGGCAGCGCAATACTCCATCTCAAAAAAAAAGTTACATTTGGGCAGTTCTAGTGTTATTTAATTCAGCACCTAATCACAGATAAGTAATTTCTATTTTTCACTTTTTTCTTAAGCCTGACCCTAGACACATGCAGAAGTTCCAGCATCTTAACAGAAAGAATTACATCAGTTAGCAGAAGGAAGACTTCTTTACAACTCACTTTAAGTTCTTGGCCTGATATCCGTTTATTTTTTATTGGCCAGGAGTGTATGATATGTCTGTCTAGAACAATCACTGAAAGAGAAATTTAAGCACAGTCATCACTTTAGACCAGTTACGATTTACTTTTCTTCTGGGACTTACCTCCCTTCAGACTCATGTTAGGTGTATACATGAATCAATTAGTAGCAATAGTAGTAATCATAACAATAACTACAAATAATAGCTAAATCTGAGCAGGCCAGACGCTGTTCTAAGCACTTACTTGAATTGCCTCATTGAACCCTCACAACAACCATATTTGGTAGAGAACATAATTATTCTCATTTTGCAGAAATGAAAATGAAAGCTTAGAATGGTTCAGCATTTTGACAAAGGTAACACAGCTGCCAGGATTCATACTCAAGCTGCCTGATTTCAGAATTCTGCTCTTACCCACTGATGTTCTACCTAATATGGGTTTTATTAGCATGAGAGAAGTATGTGGAGAAGGAGCTGCTGCTGGTGTGTCATTCAGTTCAGGCTGCTATTACAAAATACCATAGACTGGATGGCTTAAAAACAACGGAAATTTATTTCTCACAGTTTTGGAGGCTGAGAAGTCCGAGATCAAGGTGTCAGAAGGTTCAATGTACAGTGAGGGCCCTCTTTCTGGCTCACTGACGGTGCCTGCTTCCTGCGTCCTCACATGGTAGAAGAGGCCAGGGTACTCTCAGCATTTCTTTCTTTCTTTCTTTCTTTTTAAGAGACAGGGTCTTGCTCTGTCACCCAGGCTGGAGTGCAGTAAGGCAGTCATAGCTCACTGAAGCCTCAAATTCCTGGACTCCAAGGATCTTCCTGCCTCAGCCTCCCAAAATTCTGGGATTAAAGGTGTGAGCTACTGAGTCTGTCCCTCAGGCCTCTTTTATAAAGGGCACTGATCCCATTATGAAGCCTCTGTTCTTAGGACCTAATGACCTCCCAAAGGGCCACCTCCTAATACCATCATCTCCGAGGTAAGGATTTTAACATATGAATTTAGAGAAGTGGGGGTCACACACATTCAGACCACAGCATTTGACTACCAAGCATCTGCTGAATTTCTACTGCTATGGGACTGTAATAATGCCTGCCTGCCTTCCCTTCTCTCTTTCTTTCTTTCTCTCTTTCTTTCTCTCTCTCTCTCTCTTTCTTTCTTTCTTTCTTTCTTTCTTTCTTTCTTTCTTTCTTTCTTTCTTTCTTTCTTTCTTTCTTTCTTTCTTTCCTTCCTTCCTTCCTTCCTTCCTTCCTTCCTTCCTTCCTTCCTTTTCTCTTTCTTTCCTTCCTTCCTTCCTTCTTCTCTCTTGTTTTTTAGACAGATTCTCGCTCTGTCACCCAGGCTACAGTGCAGTGGTGCCATCTCAGCTCACTGAAACCTCCACCTCTCGGGTTCAAGCGATTCTCCTGTCTCAGCCTTGTTAGTAGCTGGGATTACAGGTGCGTCACCAGGCTCTTCTAATTTTTGCATTTTTAGTAGAGACAGGGTTTCACTGTGTTGGCTATGGTAGTCTTGAACCCCTGACCTCAAGTGATCCACCCACATTGGCCTCCCAAAGTGTTGGGATTACAGGCGTGAGCCACTGCACGTGTTTCTTATTTCTAGCCTTGATCCTCTTCTCACCTCCCTCTCAAACCAGCTTCCATACTGCTACCAGAAGGTCCATTCCAAAACACCAACCTGATTTTCTCTTGTGCTAATTGCTCAATGCCTCACAGTTACCTTTACGAGAAGTCCCAACCTCTTTATCACGGAGCATGAAGCTCATCAACACCTGACACCCCATCTCCCCACCCTAGTTCAGGAAAACATCTTTCCTTGTTCTCTGTACTTCAACGCTGCCTAATGAATTACAGCCTCCAGATAATACCATATTCCCTCATACTCTCTTGACTTTGCACATATGGTTATTATTATTATTTGGTCAAGAATATCTGTAGGCTCTTTTTTTTTCCCCCCAAGCATAGTATGACATTTCCTCTAGGTTTTCTTCACTGACATCATTCTGAGTTTACCGAGCTTCATTTTTGCTCCCATAGTGTTCTATGCATTATGAAATAACTTGTTTACCTTCTCAAGAGTCGCTTGAGTGTAAGGGCCTTGTAAGCTGCTTGAGAACAGTCATTGTGACTTATTCACCTCTATCTGCTCAATGAATCTTGGTATAAACACTGAAAAAATACACAGGATGACCCTCAAGGAGCTCAGAAATTAGTGATGTAAAACAAACATTTGAAATTAGGTATTTGTAGTTCAGGAAATGCTATAATAGATAATTGGCTCAAAGAGGGACCCTCATCACAGCTAAACACAACCTCTTAATTTATGATGAGTTTTATCTGTTATGAAAACTAGCCCTTCAGTTTTGAGTACTGTGGTGGTTTTTAGGTGAGATTCCATGTGTCACATAGTGTTATTTCAAAGGCAAAGGCATTACCTTCAAGTTGTTATCCATTATCCACCATTCCCTAATATTTATGGAAAGCCTCTGTCTGTTCAGAGTAAGCCCAGAGTAGCTCCCAGTTAGGGAATTCTAAATGCAGCACTGCTAGTGAGTTCAAAAAATATATATTTTGTAATAATACATGATACATGAATTATATATTGTACCTTATACTGTATATTGTATAATAATACTTATGGATATATTTATACGGAGCTACCTATATATTAAATATATAATCTATATTTTACTGGGGCCACATACATACACATTTTTTACTTGCTAAACACAACTAGGAATCCAGAGTCCAGAGATAATCTGGAAAAACCTCTAGTCCATCAAGACAGATTTGCAAAGTCATATTTTTGACTTGTAGAAAATACCCTATTGATCTTTTAAGCAGAACACCCGCAATTTTGTTAATTACCTCTAAGACATATTAGAAAGAACAATTTCAAATAAGGGATAAGGGAAGATAGGACTACCATGAACAAGAAAACATGACAGTAGGACATTGCAATAAGAGGCAAAAAATAATACTATTGCTTTGATCCCAGTAATGTGTAGTGTGTTTAATCCTTGGTTAGTTACACAAGGCAGCTGAACTGAGTGGGCATTTCACTGAAGAGAATGCCATCTGAGCACCACGCCCTCTGCTTCAACTATTCAAGCACTTACTATGTGTCAAGCATTGGGCTAGCCATTGAGGATACAGAAATAAGTTAAGGTATTAGACATGGCTTTCCTGACATTTAGATCTTGTTGCTTAGAAAACACATCTAACAGCTTAAATAGAGTTAAAATAGCAACATCTTGAACACCATATATTTATGCCTCTCACATGATGGTTTGGGTTATTTTGGTTCAGACTTCTCGCTCACTTCTCTCCGTCATCCCCGCAAAGCTAAATTTATTATGATCCTGAATGTCTTACCACCATGTTCCCATTGAGGCTGGAATACAAAATAAAAAGGAGGGTGGTATTTTTCTTTAAGGAACATATATCATTTCTGTTTATATACCATTGACCAGAACTTAGTCACATGGCCTTAACTTGCTACAAAGAAGACTTGGAAATGCAATCTTCGTCTGGGTGACAATACTCTCCTGAAAATGCCATTGCTGTAGCAAGGGGGAGATTGGATATGGTGGAACAGCTACTAGTCTGCCACCTCGTCTAATAGAAGATGGATGTTTGAATAAAGAAGCACACAAATAAAATGACTCCCAAGTCTCCTTCTCAAAATAGAGATTTCATAAGTTCAATTCTTCCCAATGTGACCTTCCCATTGAAATATACCAGAACCTGTCAAAAAGCGAGTCTATAACTCCTCTAACACTAATTCTACCGAGGTGTGTGTTTACATAAGTCAGTGTACAGGTGCAGCTTCAAGCCCAGGTTCACCTTGATTTAGTTGCTTTTTTTATTTCTTACCTTTTTAAAGCTGGATTGTATTTTTTTTCCAAATTGACAATTACCTTAAAATTCTTTTTATATTTTTGCCAAGCCCCCTACAAGGCCACTATCAATATGAAAAAATGATTAGTACAAAGTAAAATAAAAAAGTGAAATAACTCTAAACATTTAAATAAACATTGGCACATACCATTTTTCTCATGGTAATGACCCTGAAAGTGTGGAGCCATCATCCATTTAAGGAAGCTTAGGACTGTTTAAAAATTGCCATCAAAATATATAATTATCCTTATTTTTCTTAAAATGCATGATGAAAGTCCACATGTATTATTTGGAAGTTTCATTTACAGAACACCTCTTTCTGTGAAACTGCTGGATAAATAAAGTTTAGCAGTATCAACAGTACAAGCTATCACTTATATAATACCTTTTATATAATTGTATTAAAAATTCTAAATACTTTTAATAGAATATTATCAATGTTTCTTGTTTTTTAAAAATTTGCATTACACTGTAAACAATATAAGGGCATTGAAAAATTTTATATTTCTCTATATTCCTTCCATACTTAACAACAACCAAACACCTACCATGTGTGAAGTTTCATGCTTGATATCAAGGACACCTAAGAGAATAGAAAACAAAAACACATGTTTTTAGAATAGGCAACTGCTAGATGAAGAGTAAATAGAAATTGATTAGGTGATAGATTTTTCTGGCATGGTACCTGCTTAGGATGAGAGAAAATAAAATTAGGCTGTTGGTCTCTGCAGTTTGCAACAACCTGTGGATAAATACCCATCTCTTGGGAAATCATCCTGCTGTAACATAAGTCTGGCCTGGCAAAACTTCTGTGGTATTCAGTGCAAGTGATTGTTTGCTTAATTTCTTCCCATTACTCATAATTACCCTCTGCCTAAATATCCCGGGTGCTTATCCTCTTGAATATCATTCTTAATCTCTGAATGATCATCCCCCACACTTTATTTTCATTTGGCCACGCTCCCACTATATAATTATTTTAATCAGGAGCACCATCTTTTTTAACCGTGATAGCAAATGATGCCATTACCAGAGTAGGGTGGAAAATTAAAATTGTTAGAATCCAGTTTGATTTGCTTTGTGATGGTGATTCAGAGGCGATGAGGAGCAGGGGAGTGTATGCTGTGTTGGGCCATAATGAAGATCAGAGGCTGCGTGCTGCCAGAGTGGCATCATCTCCACCCTATGCATGGTTTTCAAGTCAGAATGGAATTGTGGAATTCTTATCTTTTTAATGTTCAGGGAATACTTGAGAATTGAAGGTAGCACTTTAGCACATACAACAGTAGCACCTGCCTAGAGACTTTCAATAAATATTGGTTTAATTAGATTGAAACACAGACAATTTTAAAAGCATTGACTTGACACAGTGTTCCCCCAAACCCTGGTGTGCCTACGAGTCATTTGAAGAGTTTGCTGGAATGTTGATTTCTAAGCCTTATTTCTAGAAACTCCAGTTTAGTCCATGTGACATAAGGACCTGGAATCTGCAATATAAAGAATTGAAAGATGCTTCCCACATGATTCTGTTGCTGCTGGTATGCGGATGTCGACTAGGCAGAATATTGGGGAATCTGACATAAATGGTGTAAGCTATGTTGCCCTGAATGATCTTTGAAAGTTAAGGGAATTGGGGATGGAATTTTATGGATTGCTCTACCTTCAATAGAGGTAGTCCATTCATTTCTCATTAAATTCATATTTGTTTAACTGATGGATACAAACACAAATATATTAATACAATGTTCCAAGGAGACAATAAAGATGAACTTTTCCATAATAAAAACTAGATACTCATTATGGGCAAGGACACTTGAAGTTCCAAATTGCTTGCTCACCCCTGAAAACGATATTAATGTTTTATTGTAAGTTTATTCATGTCTATGTTACATTAATCACAAGATGCTATTATAGTCTACCCACACCAGTTCTTACATTTCTTTGTAGAAAATAAATGAGAAGACTAACAGATGTAAAGAGGATAGCTGTTTGACTGATTGATTTTACCTGCATGTCCAACTTTCTACTCCATGCTTACCAAACGAGAGGTGGAACATAAAAGCTTTGAATTACAAAAATATAAAAATACAAAGATAAAGTGTTATTATTCATTAATCACCTCCTCTTTGCTTAAGAAAGCTGTTCTATCTGGGTACAGGGCAGTGAAGAAAGACAAAGGTTCCTATTTCTGCTTCATAAGTCCACTTTTCCACCTTGTAAACAGTGTAAAACTCAATCCAACAAACTCAATTTTTCAGTAGAACCTATCATCAGTTAATGTCCCTGACCCTTATTTTTCCTATTTCTCTTCTATGGCATTTTCTAATTGCGTCATGTTGTGTCAGGGTATAAACCATGGAAGGAAAAAATGGAAGAGCCCAAACTGCCCATTTGTTGGAAAACAAGCAAATTGACCCACTATTGCCCTTAAATATGCTACTGCAGTTGCTGCAACAGTGTTGGTGATTATGTATGTGGAACTGTTTCTTAGGTGTGATGGGTTTTAAAATTCTGTCTCCTTAGTGATCAGATACTTAAATTTCGTAGATCCTGGCCACATTAAGAATGGGAAGTAAGGCCGGGCCAAGGCGGGCAGATCGCAAGGTCAGGAGATCAAGATCATCCTGGCCAACATGGTGAAACCCCGTCTCTACTAAAAAAAATACAAAAAATTAGTCAGATGTGGTGGCGTGTGCCTGTAGTCCCAGTTACTCAGGAGGCTGAGGCAGGGGAATCTCTTGAACCCAGGAGGCAGAGGTTATCATGAGCCGAGATCATGCCACTGCACTCCAGCCTGAGCAACAGAGCGACTCCATCTAAAAAAAAAAAAAAAGAAGAATGGGAAATAAGACTAGTGACTAAGTGAATGTTATAGACCCATTGAAGGTCAAGCCAGTGACTTTACTAAATGCAAATCACTGAGTGCCTCTTCAATGGAAGAGACAGTGCCTTTTCATGGATCAAAGTATAGGTAGAGTCTGTCAAGGCCAGGTTTAAATTTATTTTCCTTATACTTTGTATTAATTGTGCAACCTTCTTGGGTTTCACTCTCTCCAGCTATAAAATGGGCATAATAAAACTCTCTTCACGGGATATTGAAAGGATTAAATAAAAGGGCATATCTACATCACATCCTACAATGACCAGTAAATAATTCATGTTTAAGAAATGTTTAATTCCTCATTGTCTTTTGTAGTATGCATACACAGATTTTTAATTCTGTGCCTGACATAGTGTTTGGAAAATGAATGAAATCAAAGTTCCTGGTTCTGACTGCTTACAATCTAAAAATAAATAAAAGGTACACAAATAAAGAACAGCTGAACCAAGTAGTACGTTTATCACAGGATTCGGAATGGAAAGAATATTATTTGTTCTGATATCTGGCGTATAAAAAAAGGGGTGTTTAAATGATACTTACTTTTAATTTTCTTTCTGATTTTTCAACTTCACCATATAAATTTGAAAATCTCCTTGCACGGAGATTTCCAGTAGCTACATAATAGTTTCTTTTGTGGTCCTGTGACAATTTATTTTATACTTTCTCTGTTGAAGACACTTAAACTATATCCCCATTCTTTTTTTTTTTTAACTCTCAATAATACTGTGATTAATCTCTTTTATTATGAAATCTTAAGAAGATCTTTATAAGTGGAATTTTAAGACTTTTCATAAGGCCAAACGCCCATTGAGAAACTTTGCCTTAACGTTTGTATCAAGAGTTTAGCCGCGTGCATGGCTAAGATTTTAATGTGATGTAATGAGATTGATCTTTGAAGCAAGGGCTCAGTGGTCCTAGTGTTGGTAGTAGATGATTTATTTTGCCTAAAACAGATGATTTCCATGGGGAAAGCCATGGAGAAAGAAAAAAGGGTGGATAATCTGGCTACCAAGATTGTCTCAGAGTTGAACTAAGAATTATGGACAACCAAGCGAGCCACTATGAATGAGACAGAAGCAAGACTCTGAGCTCCAGGAGAGTTTTGAATGACCTTTTAGCTTAATATTGCTTTGGTCCCTCTACCATCCCAGCATCTGAATTCTCACAGTGACCCCACACTGTGAGATCATTCCCAGGGCTTCAATTCCTTCATCTGTAGGAAAGGGTTTTGTACAGCCTGGATGCTTGCTGTTGACTAATTGTATTAGCTGTTTTCGGTATGTAACCAAAGTATTTTAACCGCCAAATATTGTCATTAAAACTGTTGAAAAATCTAGTGGTTTTCCCCTTTGACTATTTTCTGAAAACATGTGTTCCCTTTTCCCCAGTTGAAGCTGTGGAAACATCTGGTTGCTTCTCTCACTTCCCATTCTGCTCTGATGAGTTTAAAGTGTACAATTGATTTAACCAGAAATAACTTAGCAGCTGATCATATTTCCAAAAAGAACCTTCTTTGCATCCCAAGAAAAAAAAATAAATGACTCAGAAAATCACTTTTTAAATTTGTGTTTGAATTTTCAGGTGACTCTACTGTGTTAAAAGTGTTTTAGTAGAGTTAGGCATGGAGTGAGAAAAGATAGAGCCAGGAATTTCATTTCCTCTGAATCAGCCTTGCTGAGATCCTTAGAAATAAAAGCCACAACATTCAGAAATTAAAATGTCAACTTTGAATCAATTTGCTATAGCAAAGGCAGTTGTACTTTTTAAAATTCAAAATGACAAATTGATTATTAGTGTACTTATAACCTTTTAGCTATGAAATGGAGTGCTACATCTCTTTGAAGGCTGCTAATTAGTTTATATTTCATTGGATCATACTGAGAATATAATTTATGGCCCCTTAATTTTTTTCTTCTTTAATATACTTTAAGATGGTAACATTGTTTTCTTTTCTATGAACCCAAATAATGCTGTTCCATGCTCTTTGGCACATTCCTCTGCATCTGTTTCCATCTTTCCCATACCTCCTGAAGTGTGGAAAGGGCAAATCCCATTAATCAGATTAGATAGACCAATACTCACCTTTGCCTCTGTCCAGCTCCCTCTCTACACCAGATGCAGGGCAGATCTTACAGTCCTCAGAACTGACCAGCAGATTTGCACCTTGTTTATTTACAAGAATTAAATGTGGCTGGGCATAGAGGCTCACTCTGGGAGGCCAAGGCAGGTGGATCACTTGAGGTCAGGAATTTGCAACCAGCCTGACCAACATGGTGAAACCCTGTCTCTCTAAAAATACAAAAATTAGCCAGGTGTGGTGGTGCTGTCATATAATCCCAGCTACTAGGGAGGTTGAGGCAGGACAATCGATTGCTTGAACCCGGACTGCGGAGGTTGCAGTGAGCCAAGATCGTGCCACTGCATTCCAGCCTGGGTGACAGAGAGAGACTCCGTCTCAAAAAAATAAATAAATAAATAAATAAAATAAATAAATACAGGGTGTCAGAAGCAGATAAATAGACATACAAAAATCTCAGGAGACATGAAGGACAGTAGGTTCTGAAAACAAACCAGCAAATGTATTGCCTTATTTATTTTCATAAATACTACTATTCCCCTTAATAATTAGGATTTTAAAATTCAAAATTCTGATATATCAGGAGGAGTCCTAAACAGTACTGATTTAGTTTGCTAGGGTGGCCATAACAAAATGCCACAGATTGAGTGACTTAAAGAACAAAATTTGATTCTCTCATAGGTCTCCAGGCTAGCAGTGCATAAGCAAGGTGCTGGCAGGAATGCTTTTGTTCCAACACCTGTCCCCTAGAGAGTGCAGGTGCCTGCCTTCCTCCTGAGCCCTCACACAGCCTTTCTTCTCCGCTTGCACACCCCTAGTTTCTATTATGAAGATGAGACCTTATAAGGACACCAGTCTTATTGGATTTGGGCCCCACATAAACAGTCCCATTTTACCTTCATTTTTTAAAAGACATTATATCTTAATAGAGACGCATTCTGAGGTCTTCAGGGTTAGACAGCAACATAAGAATTTGGGAAGAATACAGTTCAGTTCATAACATTCTGCTCTTTGGACCCCCCAAATTCCTACTCTTCTTACATGCAAAATACAATCACTCCATCCCAACAGCTCAAAAATCTTAACCCATTTCAGCACCAACTCTAAGGCCCAAATCTCATTAAAAGATCATTTAAACTAAGTGTGAGATCCAACGTATGATTCATCCTGCTGCAGAATTTTTCTCCAGCTGTAAACCTGGGGGAACAGAAAAGTTATCTGCTTCCAAAATATAATGGCAGGACAATCACCAGATATACATTCTCCTGCCAAAAAGGAGAAATTGAGAAGAAGATGGTGTCATAGGTCCCAAGCAAGACCAGATCCTAGTATGTCAAATTGGATTAGGTTTTAAGGCTCCAGGCTAATTCTTTTTGGCTTCATGCTCATCCTCCAGGCCTGCTGGTAGGTTTGGAGGCCTTATATTCACGGCCCACTAAAGTGGCCGCATTACCTCCTGAGTTCCTGAGTGGTAGCCCCTCCACAGGAGTTGGGTAATGGCAGCTGGGCTGCTGAGATTAAGGGGGTAGCCTCAACCTCAGAAAATGAGCTGGAGGCAGCCTTGATCCCTGAGCCTGTGTCCTCCAGGACAGTGGCAGCAGTGACAGTCCTTGCAATCTTTGAGTCACCTTTGAGTCCTTCTTCCCTTTCCTTGAATGAAAACATGTGCTTGCAGCCAGATAGCTCTCTTGTCCCATCCTGCAGCATCCCAGAAGTCTGACAGCCTTCCTTCCTATTGTCCTCTCTCTGTCACCTTCAGTCAAGGCTGGCAGTGTTTCCCCCATTTCTCTCTAGTCATAGCTTCCTGGGAGGTGGCTGATTAGATCCAGGAGCCACATCTGTAATCTCTTTACCAAATAATTTTCCAGCCATACTTCCTGTGTTCTCTCCAGAACACACTTTCTACCTTTTGGCAATATGGACAGGCTGATAATTTTACAAATCATCAAGTTCTGGTTTCTTTTTGCTTAACAGTTGCTTTAATTTATCTCTTCCAATGGCATTTTGCTATAAACAGTCAAAAAATCTAGGGCCATAGCTTTGACACTTTGTGTAGAATTTTCTTTGCTAAATATTCAAGTTCATCACGTACAATATGTACTTTCCACAAAACACTACAATACACTTCAGCCTTTTTTTTTTTTTTTTTTTTTTTACTTTTATAACAAAGATCATGTTCGTTCAATTTCCAGTAACATACTCCTCATCTCTGTCTGAGACCTCAAAAATCACGTTTAACATTCATCGTATTCCTACCAAAAGTCTCTTCGGGCAGTGTAAGATCTTTCTAACATGTATTTCAAAGCTCGTCTACTCTGAATTCCAAAGCTGCTTCCACATTTCTAGGTATTTGTTACAGCTGCACCACACTTCCCTGTATGAAACCTGGTTTCCTTTGCTGGGACCACTGTAACAAAATAGCATAGACTGAGTGACTTGATCAGCAGTTTATTCTCTCACAGTTCTTAAACTTAGAGGTCCAGGATCAAGGTGTCAGCAGGGTTGGTTTTATTCTGAGGCTTCTATTTTGACTTGCAGATGGCCACCTTCTTGATATGTCTCCACAGAGTGCTTCTTCTGTGTGTTCTCATGCCCAGTTTGTCTTCCGTTCTTATAAGAACATGAGACAAATTGGATTTGAACCCACCCAAACAGCGTCATTTTAGCTTAATCACCTCTTTTAAGATCTTATCTTTAGGCCAGGTGCAGCGGCTCACGCTGGGTGCAGTGGCACGTGCCTGTAATCCCAGCTACTCGGGAGGCTGAGCCATGAGAATCCCTTGAACCTGGGAGGTAGAGGTTGTAGTGAGCTGAAATCACGCCACTACCCTCCAGCCTGGTGACAGAGGGAGATTCCATCTCAAATAATAATAACAATAATAATAATAATAATAATAATAAAGATTTTATCTTTAATTCAGAGGCATTCTGAGGTGCTGCAGGTTGGCACTTGAACATATTGTTTTGTTGCTTTTGTTTGTTTGTTTATTTATTTAACCTTTATGGTTGATTATAAAGAATATTGTAAAAGATACAGATGAAGAGATGTGCAGGGCGAAGTACAGGTGAAGGACTGTGGAGGTTCCACACCCTCGCTGGGGGCATCACCCTCCAGGAACTTCCACGTGTTCAGGTGTCTGGAAAATGGCACTTCAACATATTAATTGTGGTGGCAAAGGGCACAAGTCAGCCCATAGAAGATATCAAGTTAAAGATAAATATATATGTGATCAATTAATTCACCAATATTTTCTGATAGCCTATGCTCAAATCACCAGGATAGTAATGTGTGTGGAGATCTAAAAGTCTGAAGACACAGTTGAGTCCAGCTTTCTCCCTCTCTCCCTGGTCCTGCTTGAATACATTGGATGGACGGCTGCATCCTTATCTCATCTCTTCTGTGAAGCATTTGACCATAATTCCAAGCAGCATCCCATATCACAGGCCCTAAAGTGCTCTCTCTCAAGAACTCACCCAAAGCCCAACTCAAAAAAGTAGTATTAGTGGGAGGGGGGGGTCATGGGAAGACGATGCTACTCAAGTGTTTTGAATTTTAGTCTTTAGATCAAACCAGGAATTTGAAGGTGACTCCTTTACTGTAGTACGTCAATCCCTTAGCTTTTTTCAAAGGAAATTTCCTTGGCTTTATTTTTTTAAAGGAGATTCCACTATATGAATTTCTCTAAGAAATTCTTCCACGTGAAATTCAATGTACTGACTTTTTGGACGGTGGTCTATTGAGGACATTTTCCAATAAACTGCTTTGTGTTCTTCTTTACAGGATCTCACATACACACAAATTTATTTTCAAACTTAATGTTTAAAAAAATCATTTAATTCTCACTGATTTGTAAAATCTATTTTTGTGTGTGAGTAAGAAATGTGTGATGATGATTTTTTCTCTTTTATTGCCAAAATTGAATTTAAAAATATTTCCATAATTTTATTTTCCATTTTTACTAAGACAGTCTTCATCTATACTTTATCACAGATGTAGGGATTGGTATTTTTTCCAGCTTTATTGAAGCATCACTGACAAAAATTGTATATATAAAAGATATACATGACGTCTTGATATGGGCATACATTATGAAATTATTACCACAATGAGGCTAATTAACATATCCATTACCTCACGTAGTTTCCCTCCCTTTCCTTGCCATTCCTTTCCTTGCCTTTCCTTTCCTTGCCTTTCCTTTCCTTTCCTTTCCTTTCTTTCCTTCCTCTGTCTCTCACTCTCTCTTTCTTTCTTTTTTTTTTTTTTTGTGGTGAGAACACTTAAGATTTACTCTTTTGGCACATTTAAAGTATGCGTTACAGTATTATCAACTATAGTTATCATGCTACATATTAGGTCTCCAGACCTTATTCTGCGTAACTGAAACTTTGTACTCTTTGAATGACATGTCTCTATTTCCCCTACTCCCTAGCCCCTGGAAACTACCATTCTACTCTCTGCTTCTATGAATTCAAATTTTGAGGTTCCACATGTAAGTGAGATCATAAGGTATTTGTCTTTCTGTGTTTGGCTTTTTCACTAGCATAATGTCCTCCAGATCCATTCATGTTGTTGAAAATAGCAAGAATTACATTTTAAAGGCTGAATAACATTTCATTGTGTATGTGTGTGTGTGCATAGTGTGTGTGTATATATATACACACACACTATATAAATACACTACATATATACACACACACTATATATATATATATATATTTGAGAGTTACATTTAAATTACTTTGTGGAACCTCCTTACTGTTTTCTGTAATGACAATACCAATTTACGTTGCCACCAAGAGTGTACAAGTGTTCTCTTTTCTCCGTGTCTTCACTAACACTTGTTATATTTTCTCTTTTATTTAAGCCATTCAAACAGATCTGAGGTGATAACTCATTGTACTTATGGTTTGCATGTCTCTGATGATTAGTGATATGGTTTGACTCTGTGTCCCCACCCAAATAGCATCTCAATTGTAATCCCCATGTGTCAAGAGAAGGACCTGGTAAGAGGTGATTGGATCATTGGAGGAGTTTCCCTTATGCTGTTGTCAAGATAGTGAGTTGGTTCTCACAATATCGAATGGGTTAAAAGTGCTTGGCAGTTCCCCCCTTTCCCTTTCTCTCGACTGTCACCATGTAAGATGTGCCTTGCTTCCCATTTGCCTTCCCCCAAGATTGTAAGTTTCCTAAGTTCTCCCCAGCCTTGAGGAACTGTCAGTTAAACCTTTCTTTATAAATTACCCAGTCTCAAGTAGTTTTTTTTTTTATAGCAGTGTGGAAACAGACTAATACAATTAGTGATTTTGAATAGCTTTTCATATACTTGTTAGCCATTTGTATGTCTTCTTCAAAAAAAGTCTATTCATTTATTTTAAAATATTATTTATTTATTTATTTATTGCTATTGAGTTGTTTCAGTTTCTTATGGATTTTGATGTTTAACCCCTTATCAGATGTATGGTTTGCGAATATTTTCTCCCATGCATTCCATAGGCTATTTTTTCACTCTCGATGGTTGATTTTTTTTAATTTACAGCGTATTTTTAGTTTGATACAGTTCCTCTGGTTTATTTTTGCTTTTGTTGCCTGTGCTTTTGGGGTCATGCTAAAAAAGTGTTGCTCAGACTAACGTCATGAATATTTTCTCCAGTGTTTTCTTTTGTTATTTTTACAGGTACAGGCCTTATTTTTAAATTTTTAATCAATTTTTAGTTGATTTTTACATATTGCATGAGATAAAGGTCCAGTTTTATTTTTCTATATGTGGATATACAGTTTTCTCAAACATCTTTATTGAAAAGACTGACCTTTCCCAATGTTTTGTTCTTTGTACTCTTGTCAAAGGTAGTTGACTTTAAGTGCCTGGATTCACTTTGAGGTTATTTATTCTGTCCTGTTGGTCTATATGTCTGCTTTTATGACAGTACCATATTATTATGACTACTATAGCTTTCTATTTGAAATAAGGAAGTGTGCTGTCTCCAGTTTTGTTCTTGTTGAGGACTGATTTGACTATTTGGGGTCTTTTGTGGTTCTTTATAAATAGTAGAATCATTTTTTTTCTAGCTTTGTGAAAAATGCCATTAAAATTTTGATAATGATTGCATTGACCTTTCAGTGGTATGGTCATTGTAGCAATATTAATTCATTGAATCCATGAAATGGCCTATTTCTCCATTTCTTTCACTATTTCTTTTATCAATGTTTTATACTATTCAGTGTACAGATCTTACACTTCCATGGTTACATTTATTCCTAAATGAATTCATTTTTGTTGCTATTGCAATGAGACTGTTTTATTGTTTTTCAGACAATTCATTGTTCATGTATAGAAGCACTACTAAATTATAAATGTTGATTAGTTTTCTGCAACTTTACCGAATTCATCTATTCTAACAGTTTTTGGCATCATCTTTAGGGTTTTTTATGTATAAGATTATGTCATCTGCAGAGAAAATTTTACTTTTTTTCAGTTTTAGATGCTTTCATTTATTTATATTTTTTATATAATTGCTCTGGCCAGGACTTTAAGTACTTTTTTGAATAGAAGTAGCCAGAATGGGCATCCTTTCCTTGTTCCTAATCTTAGAGAAAAACTTTCATCTTTAAAGGTTGAGTATGACGTTAGCTTTAGGTTAGTCATATATGGACTTTATTGTGTGGAGGTACGTTCCCTCTGTACATAATTTGTTGAGAGTCTTTATCATGAAGCAATGTTGAATTTTGCAAATATTTTTTCTGCATATGTTTAGATGATAAAAAGTTTTCATTCATTTCTGCTAATGTGGTGTATCACATTTATTGATTTGTGTATGTTGAACAATCTTTTATCTCACTTGATCATGGTGTGTGATGCTCTTGATGTGCTTTTGAATATCACTTACTAGTATTCTGTAGAGGATTCTTTTACATCTGTGTTCATCAGTGATGTTAGCCTGCAATTTTTTTGCCCTTGCCTGGCTTTGATATTAGGGAGATGCTGGCCTTTTAAAATGAGTTAAGAAATGCTCCTTGCTCTTCAATTTATGGAAGTAAGAGTTTGAGAAGGATTGGCACTAGTTCTTTAAATGTTGCTTAGAATTCACCAGTGAAGCCACATGATACTGGGCTTTTCTTTATTGGGTGGTTTTTGATTGCTGATGCAATATTCCTACTCATTATTGATCTGTTCAGATTTATTGATCATGTTCTCATTGAAAACCACCTGAAATCAAAGAAATGAACAGACACAAATAATGTTGCTCTTTATTTCAATGAATGTAAAATATCTTTAAATATAGAACTGTAATACATATACATTATTTTCTAAAAAGTCTGAAGGAATAGTTATTCATAGCTGATTTGATCAGTAAAACTTCATGGGAGAAGTAATATTTATAATAAATATGAAATGAGGCATGGAAAAATTGGCTTAAAACCTTTAATAAAATTCTGAGGATTTTTTACCTTTTTCTGAATGACATATTCTAAAATCTGGCAACTCCACAAATAGGATTTGAATGAGTCTTCATAATCCTATTTGTAAACTAAACTCAGTTCTAATTTATAATCGAATATATACGCTAGACTATTTTCTACTCTCTGGTGTGAATTTCCAAATTAGATTAAAGTCTTATAAAGGCCTTCTCACGTTGTTGGCTGGCATGCAAAAAGAGACAGCATTTTGGACTCTCAGGGTGTAATCAGCAAGGGCCTTTCATGGAATTATAATCCAAGAACTGCTGGACCTTACCAGGTCGTTTAGTATCCCACATGAGAAGTCATGTAATGTCACATCAATCCTGATCTACTGGCTGTAGGAGTCAGCCCACTCAGATTTAAGAGGAGACACAAACCTTATCTCCCAGTGAGAGGAATATCAGAGAATTTCAGGACCTCCTTTGAAATGACTCCATGTATATGCATTTCGTATTGGAGAACTCTAATCTTCAAATATTTTATTAATGTAATACAATGAAATACTTATAATAATGTCTAATTTTGGCAAAAAGCAGTTATTGTTCATCAGAAAATATTAATAGAATAATAATGAATTTGTTATTATTGTTTTCTTTGGTAGGCATCATCCTTTATCCTTGTTATATATTCAATAAACAATTCTGAGCAATTTCTCTGACTAGGTTAAAAAAAAAGAGCATTAATTTCAGATGGAATGATTTATAAGAGGTTTAATTATATGTGTAAGTACAGTCAAATCCTAATTTTGTTTTACATTTTTGATATCTTTGAAATTGAAAAGAGTCTTAGAATCAATGGGGTATGATTGTTGAACTGGCAGCGGTTTTTCTTTCTTAGTGGTACAAAAATAAAGGTACGACCCATTATCAATGATGACCTATTTTATCATCTTTGATGAAATATGACAGTTGTTACTCAAAGTTCTGGAATAACCAGATACTCAAGATAAAATAACTACATCTGCTATTTTGAGATATTTTCCTTCTAACCACAAATGAGTCCTAAATCTTAGATATTGCTTGAATTACACTATCCTAAAAACCTGTTAACATTCATTTTTTTTTTTTGTAATGTGCTTATTTTTCTAATTTGATTCTAGACTTCTAAGAGAGCAGCCAACAATGCATTAACTATCTCTGTCAGCTGAAAGGCCCTTTAATTGACTTGTTCGTATTGACTGAGATCCTAGAAGGCAGCCTCTGTTAATGGTGTATCCTGATGAAAGACCAGGAATAAGTTTTCCAGCATCAGACTTGAGTGCTCATGTAGTATGTCATGTTATTTCCAATCACTTAGCTTTTTCTTCTGATAGCAACAACATGACTTCTTGAAAAATGAAGCCCTGCACTATGTTATCTGAAAAAATGTAGACCTGTCTGTGACCAATAGAGCTACAAGTTTTTCAGTAAAAATCCTGTCTTAAATTTTAGGTAAAAAATGTGTCTTGAGGGGAATTGTATTGCAGTTATTATTAAGAGTGTTTGTATCACTACATCTTTTGATGAGAGTGGTGTTTCGTGTAGTATACAGGTGTGCGTGTGTGTGTGTGTGGACGTGTGTACAGACATATGAATCTGCAAACAGATATGTATTTATTCATTCAATTATTATTTAAAGAATTACTGAATGTCTAAAATATGCTGGTGTATAATGACTACCAACCATCCCTGCCCTTAAGTAGATTACAGTCAACCTCTCATAAATTCAATTCTTCTTCTCTACCTTTTATGATGTGGAAACATAGCAACTGGTATGTTGTAAGTCTTGAGTAAACACTAGCCTATGTTTTCAGTTTTTTATTTAGAAAATTACTTTATTTTGATTTCATCTAGTTTTTTTGTTTTGATCTTATCTAGTTTTATAAAACACAAAGTATTTTTTTAAATGGTACATTCTTGCTCAGAAACCAAAATTGCCAATTTCGTATATTTTATGATTGTAAAATATCCTTCAGAATAATTAAATGACCTTTGTGGGGTATCATGGAATGGAAAATCCTCAAAGACAAGAAATCCATAGCCTTATTTTATTTTTTGTTATATACCCGTAAATAATCATAAACAGGAGAGTGGTTAATAAATATTATTCAGATATGGGGCTGTGAAATAGGAGATACAGGCATGAAATCCTATTTTTATTACTATCGTTATGCTGATGATCCTCTGGCCAATTCTTTCTGGTCTGTGTAATTGCAAAGTTCTTCATATTTTATTCATTAGAAGAGCTGCTCTGTGCCCATTCTTCTTATGTTGCTGCCTCGTGCTGTTTCCAGCACTTCCTAATGGGTGTGATCGGTGGACTCCATCAACTTTCTGTCTGTGCCTTGCTCAGACCTCTAATGAGTATTAAACTTGCAGCCATCAGTCATGTTTCAAGTGCAGACATAAATGAATAGAGAATTTTTGTTTGTTCATTAGCATTGTGAAAAGCAAACTCACTTTGTCTCCTTCCTGCTCTCTTTGATGTATTTACCCACCTATTATAATGAATTTGAAAGGAAACTTGATTCATGTAGGTATTTATTTAAAAGGTTCTTGCTGGCTCTTTTCTCACCTTTTTTCACTTCTTTTTTTTTTCTTTTACCATAAGCAGATAATGCTTATTAACCATCAACAATAAAATACTGTAGAGAGGATTGTGATAAATTCTTGTTGAATCAATTGTGCTAAGGTGTCTAAAAGGGTTGCTTTTTGGGAGGGAATCAAAGGAAGGAATATGGGGAGAGAAGAGGGAACAAGAGAGGTAATAATAATTTGGGGAGAGGAGGAGGAGAAAGAGAGCAAGAAAGAAAGGAAGGAGGGAGAGAGAGAGACAAATGCGGAGACAGAGAAAAAGGAGAACCAGGAGAGAAAGAAAAAAGAAATAAGAAAGGGCAAAGGGCACTTACCCAATTTTGGGTAAGAAAGATCATATAGGTGTTTATGTGTAAGAACGTGTGTATGGGTGTGTGTGTGTATGTGTGTGCATGTGTTTATGAGTGTGTGTTTCTGGGTTTATGAGTGTGTGTGTATGAGTGTGAGTATGTGTGAGTGTGCATATATGAGGGTATATATGAGTGGGTGTGTGCATGAGTGTGAGTGTGTATTGTGTGTGTGTATATGTGTGTTGAAAGGAACGCAATTCTTAATAGGGTAAGGCAATTCAAGAGTTTATAATATAAACACAGTATACCCTCCTTCCATTTAGGTTTCTTTGTTCACCATTTGGGTGAAAATTTATTCTTTTACTCTGAGCAAGTTTAGTTTTTCATCTTAGTATATTTTACGTAGACAAAGAAAATTTTAAAAATGCATTACAATGCAAAATAGCAGCTTGTCAGGGATCAGTATTATAGCGTTTTTGAGTGCACGGCTGGAAATGCGATTCTTTTTTGTTTTATAATGAGTGAACTCAAGATAAAATGTTGATAAAGACTAGATACTTTTGAAGATAAAATACATAATTGAGTTTCAGTTGCTCAACTTATTTTATTCCATACTTCTTCTTTCTTTTCAGCAACTAAATTATCTTAGAAAGCATTAATGGATCAATACAATTCTATCATATTGCTATGGTACGAATATTTGTATTCCTCCAAAATTCATACTTTGAAACCTAATCACCAATGTGATGACATAAGAAGGTGGGGCCTTTGGGAAGGGATCAGACCATGAAGATAAAGTTCTCATGAACAGGATTAATACCCTTAGGAAACAGGCCCAAGAGAGACCCTAAGCCCTTCTACCTTGCAAGGACATGTCAACAAGGCAGTTTCCCTGATTCAGAAAGTAAGCGCCCGGTAGAATGGGAATTGCCTTCATTTTGGACTTCCCAGCATCCAGAATTGTGAGACATAAATTTCTGTTGTTCATAAGCTATCCAGTTCATGGAATTTTGTTATAGCTGACCAAATAGACTAAAATGCATACCAAATTTACTTTTCATAAGAAAAATGCACTGAATTTAGTATTTTCTACTACAGAGTACTTATTTCAAACTTTCTACAATTTATAGTAAATGTGTGTTAATTAGTTGATGAAGCTATAGAAAATATTGAGTTCCTTACATAAGAGCTCTCACCCTTTGTGACATGTTTTCAAACACAAAAATTCCATAAAATATGCCATCACCGTGAGGGATTTACACTTTGGTTAAAAGACTCGGAATATAAACAGCAGTGAATTAGTTGTTGTCTTGATAAATGGAAACAGTGACTTGGAGGTGAGTCTATTAACATGAATAATCACAATGGCATTTTGATTAGCAATGCAACATTTACTCCCTGTTCACTTAACACAAAATTAATGATTTATCGAACACCTTATTTAAGAAAAGATTAGGAGATTTTGGGGGAAATGTTAATACCTCCTTGTGTATATTATACACACACACAGCATAGTAGGTGATAAATATTCTTCAAACTTTGTAAGGAAGTATTTGGAAAATGGAATGTTATACATATAATTAGTCTCGATATTGTATAAAGAAATTAGAACTTGTTAAGGAAGTTAACAGATATAGCCCAATATAAGACAGTATGCAGTCAGTCAATAATTTTCATTTTTTTCAAAGTGCTATACAGTGGAGAAGAGGAAACACTTTCAAATAAAATTGTAAGAGAAGACTTCTTAGAAGAAAAATCATTTTAAAAGGGCTTTAAAAAAGAAGAGAAGTAGAATTTACATATGCCAAAATGTGGAAGAGTGGAAGTCAACTCTTCCTGCAGGAAAGAATTATGTTAGCAGAAATTCAAACTAAAAAAAAAATAAGATAAAAAAAATTGAGTAACAACCCAATTTGATTGAGGAAGAACATATGTCTAGAAGGGTAGACCAATATGAAAAGTAGCTTGGGGGTCCGGGAGTAGAGGTTTTGAATAGCAGATTGCTAGTTTTTTCTTTCTTTAAATTCATTTGCAAATGAGATACTATTGAATGTTTTGCTGGCAGAAAGCATTGTAATCAAATAGTTTAGGAAAACTAGTTGAGTGCATGTGTGCAGAGTAGATTGCTGTGATGTGCAGACAGGACACAGCAAGCCCACACTGCAGATTTGGAAAGAAAGTTTCGATGGGGGAGAGTGTTAGTAAAAACACTATAACCTATAAACTAACACATGTGATTTGATAAGAGTGAAACCTAAAACTCAGTAGCTCATTCGTGTTTAGCAATCCGTGGTGTCCTCACACAAGAATTCCTCACAAAAGAAAGGGGATAGAGGCCTGACAATTTTAAATAAAGTTCAAACCTTGTAATCAGTGATTCTAAAATTTACACAGGCTTTGCTGTCTTGATGGTTAAGAGGCTAGTGTTTGTTGAACGTAGTATTAAACTTCTCAACCTAAGGCTGTGAAAAATGGGAAAACATGTGAGAAGCCTGAGAGGGAAGAAGGACACACCACATAGTAATGTGCTGCTCATTTGAGGGAGCAGCTGTCCGTCAAACAGCTCAGAAAAGAACGCAGAGCTGGAGAACCAAGACTTTTTAGGCGTTTGTGTGTAAGCAGTAGATAAAATATCTATGATGAAGGACAGAGGAAAACACCCCACGTCTCCAAAGGCCTGGTCCACTGAAGGGTAGTGGGGTGGGAGGAAGACTGGTAAACCCTTCTACATGGAGTCACTAATGAACACATGGAGAGAGGGATAGAATGAAGAGAGGAAAAATGTTATCATCTTCCCATGGAAACATGAAAAGTGAGCATGAGAGAGCATTTGACATAGGAATTGGGACCTAGTGACGCGTGTGTGTGTGTGTGTATGTGTGTGTGAAGCAGGTAAACAAAAATCACAAGAAATCTAACTAACCTCACTGATATTTTCAAATCATGGAACAGAGTTTGCTGCAGAAATGAAGCAAAAGGGAATGGGAATGGGGGCTAGTGAAGAAGGAGTAACTATGGGAGATGCTCCTTTGGGACTCTTGTAGCAAATTTGTAAGAAAAGTAGCATCATCACATACACTAGATTTATATTTGACCAAGACAAAAGCAGAGCAACTGCCTGCTTTAAATTCTAATACGAGTTAGTTAAACCAGAAATTTGGTGACCTTCTCTCAGTTCCAAGTTAACCTTTATTTTTTCTCTGTATTTTATTTGTCTCCACTTATCATCCTACCTTTCTTTAACTGGATCCGGTATAACCTAACACATGTGATTTGATAAGAGTGAAACCTAAAACTAAGTAGCTCATTAATGTTTAGCAATCCATGGTGTCATCAAACAAGAATTCCTCATAAAAGAAAGGGGATAGAGGCCTGACAATTTTAAATAAAGTTCAAACTTTGTAATTAGTGATTCTAAAATTTAAGTGTGTGAACTTGAGTAAAGTTTTCTTGTCACTTGATGAGTGTGAAATAAATGGGAGAATCTTGGGCTATACTCCCCAAGTGTCTGGGAAGTTTTCAAAAACCCATGTCCTGGGTAAAATGCATTAATACATGGCTGTGTGATATCTATTTTAATGTTGTTGACAGCTTTGGGCAGAGAATTCTAGCTTTCCCTCCTGTATATATGTACCCTCTTTCCTCCACAGTAATTAATTTTTAGTTGAGTCAATGACTGTCCAACCCAAAAACAAACAAACAAAAAAACAGGTCCTTAAGACATCCCAGATCATTCTGATTCAAGTAGCTAGATGTTATACTTTGAGAGATGCTGATATAAGACTTCTAAGGAAAAATTTCAACTGATTCCCAGTTACATGATTAGCCTATTACTCCTTGGTAGCTACTGAGAAAAATTGTAGAAGTTCAGGCCAATTAGACTTCATAGAAACAATGATACTTATCAGAACAATTATTTCTATAAGATTTTTTATTTTTGCTCTTCTGTTAATTTGCTTTTTAGATAAATCAGTAGGTAGACTAATACAGTTGGAGAGACAATGCAGTTGAGAATATCCCCAAGAAGGTTGAGGATACATATTCAATAATGATCTGTAGTTTTACCAATGTAATGATTATTTGATTTGTACTATTTTAATACTGATTCAAGAACAAGCGCTCTGAAGATACGTAGTACTCTTTTATTTCCTTCTCTGGTAGGACCAGATTTCACATAATATATAAAAATATCATTGGGATTTGGAGCCATAAGATCTAAATTCAATATCTTTTTTCTTTTCTGTGTAATTTTGGGGAATTTGCTAATCCGTTGTTAGCTACCATTTCTTTATCTGTAAGATGAGAACGAGCATCTTAACAGCTTTTTGTTGAGAGGGTTGAATGAGTTATGTGATGTGAACCTTGTTTTGAATGTTAGTGTTATGGATATCCAACTTTCCTCACTGGTTTGTAAACTGAAATGGCAGGTGTATTCATAGAAGAAATGACTTTAGGCTGGGTGCGGTGGCTTACGCCTGTAATCATAGCACTTTGGGAGGCTGAGGTGGGCAGATCACCTGAGGTCAGGAGTTCAAGACCAGCCTGGCCAACATGGCGAAACTCTATCTCTACAAAAACACAAAAATTAGCCGGGCATGATGGCGGGTGCCTGTAATCCCAGTGAGCAGAGATCACACCATTGTACTCCAGACTGGGCAACACAGGAAGACTCTGTCTAAACAAAACGAAACAAAACAAAACAACACAAAATTACTTTAGATGTTCCCCCTGACACTGTACTCTCCATTAAATAGCCATTTTTCTTCCTTTTGCTTTCCACATATTGCTTAATATTGTACATCAAATTTATTTCTTTCTAAATTGAACTAAAAATAATGTTTAACATTTTCTTTCCCTTATCCTTTCATTGTGAAGAACTTGATGGCAGGATTCATAAGTGTTTTGTCTTTTACGGTAACCAGGTTCAATCAGACAAGAGTCTTGACCATTGCAGATGTTTCATATCGGTTTGTTTACTACATGAATGAACTGATATGTGAAAACCTTACTGTATGGTGGTCTCATTCTATGCCACACTTATAGTAAGCAATTATTCAAAGGCTTAATAGGGGTCTCTTTCTGGAGATGTGACTAAAATGGAAAAAAAACACTTGATTTCTTCAATGCTAACCTAAAATGCCAAAGATGAATGCACCAGTATAGAAGCTAAAGGCATCATAATCATATATATTTCTGCAAAACACATTTTTTAATGTCTTCTATAGAAAATCTTTCTGTGTTGTTTCTTTTTCTGGGGGGGCATTTAGTCATGAGTTCATTCAGCAAATATGTATGTAGTTCTTAGTGCAAGCCAGTCACCATTCTCTATATTGGTGATATATAGTCATAAACAAGCCATAAAAAGCCCTTGTCCTAATTGCAATGAGGAATACATTATGTAAACAAAGAAAAATGATTTCAGGTAGTAGTAAGTAGTCTTAAGAACAATAGACTGGGTGTGGTGGCTCACACCTGTAATGCCCGCACTTTGGGAGGCCAAGGCGGGCAGATCATGAGATCAGGAGTTCGAGACCAGGCTGACCAACATGGAGAAACCCCATCTCTTTTAAAAATACAAAAATTAGCTGGGCCTGGTGGCATGCTCTTGTGATCCCAACTACTCAGAAGACTGAGGCAGGAGAATCACTTGAACCTGGGAGGCGGAGGTTGCAGTAAGCTGAGATCGCACCAATGCACTCCAGCTTGGGTGACAGAGCAAGACTCCATCTCAAAAAAAAAAAAAAAAAAAGAGAGAGAGAGTTGGAGTGCTTTGGATAGGGTTAACTGGAAATAATTAACTGGTTACTTTCAGGGTCCAGTGATAAGACATCAGCCTCTATGAAGACCCATGGGAGGACGGGTTCAGGCAGAAAGCAGCAAGCATCAAAGAGCATGTGTGACGGCTGGCAAGGAGGCTGGCACAGCTGGAGGGCAGGGCACAGGCTGGGTTGTGGAATAAGACATAAGGCTGAGAAATCTGCAGGACCACAGGCATAGGGTTTCATGGGCCACGGTAAGAAGGTGGGATTTGTTTCTTGTTGCAATAGGGAACTATTGGGAAATTTCAAGCAGAGGTAAATCACATGGTCCATACTTTAAAAATCCCTTTTGGATGCTACAAAAATAACTTCTGGAAGTTGGAACAAAAATGGTGGCAAGCATTTTACTTTTGAGTCTATTGTAATTACCCACAAAAGAGATCAGTGTGACTGTAGCTAGGGTCTGTCATCAACTAGCTGAGTTACTAGCAAGTAATTTTACCTCTATCTATGCCTTTGTTTTCTCATCTGCAAAGTGAAAATAAAGGCATTTACCTCATAGGGTTCTTGTAGGGACTAAATAAGCTAGAACATAAAAAAAGCATGAATCTGCCTCAAATATTTTAAATGCTCAATTAATTCTGGATGTTTTTATTAGTATCATAAGTATAAATATACACAATGGCTTTAGTAGTCAGATTTATTGCAATTCTCAGTTTCTATGACTGTATGTACATATCAGGTATTTTGCTTTTCCAACTCTGTTTTTCTTTTTTTTTTTTTTTTCTTTTTTTTTTTTTTTACTGTGTGAATCAGTATAGGTTAAACTATGCTGTAGTCATGAACATGCCCCACACCAAATCTCTGTGGCCTAACACAATAGAGGTTTCTTTACTACATCACAGCTTGATGAAGAGCTGAGAGTCCTCCTTTCTTCTCACTCTGCATTTGAAAACTAGTGCTTTTGTCCTATGGGAGAAATTGTGTAGTAAACTGAAGATCTTACTCCAATGCTGAGTTGTTCCTTTATTGTTATCATTTCCTACAGATTTATAAGAGTGTCTCAGAATGTTCTTTTTTATCTGTAAGGCTCATGTTATTTCATGATATTTCCAGCACATTGGAAAGTATCAAGGTATGCCAGGCGTGGTGGCTCACGCCTGTAATCCCAGCACTTTGGGAGGTTGAGGCAGGCAGATCAACTGAGGTCAAGAGTTCAAGACCAGCCTGGCCAACATGGTGAAACCCCGTCTCTACTAAAAATAAAAAATTAGCTGGGTGTGGTGGCACACGCCTGTAGTCCCAGCTACTCAGGAGGCTGAGGCAGGAGAATTGCTTGAACCCGGGAGGTGGAGGTTGCAGTGAGCCGAGATTGTGCCACTGTACTCCAGCCTGAGAGAGAGCATGAGACTCCAAAAAAAAAAAAAGGAAGGAAGGAAGGAAGGAAAGAAAAAGAAAGAGAAAGAAAGAAAGAGGGAGGGAGAGAGGGAAGGAGGGAAGGAAAGAAGGAAAAAGGAAGGAAGGAAGGAAGGAATGAAGGAAGGAAGGAAGGAAGGAAGGGAGGGAGGGAGGGAGGGAGGAAGGAGGGAGGGAGGGAGGGAGGGAGGGAAGGAAGGAAGGAGGGAGGGAGGGAGGGAGGGAAGGAAGGAAGGAAGGGAAGGCAGGAAGGAAGGAAGGAAAAGAAAGAAAGGAAGGAAGGAAGGAAAGGAAGGAGGGAGGGAAGGAAGGAAGGAAGGAAGGAAGGGGGGAGGGAAGGAAGGAAGGAAGGGAAGGCAGGAAGGAAGGAAGGAAAAGAAAGGAAGGAAGGAAGGGAAGGAAGGAGGGAGGGAAGGGAAGGAAGGAAGGAAAGAAGGAAAAGAAAAGGAAGGAAGGAAAAGGAAGGAAGGGAGGGAGGGAGGGAAGGAGGGAGGGAGGGAGGGAAGGAAGGAAAAGAAGGAAGGAAGGAAGGGAGGGAGGGAGGGAAGGAAGGAAGGAAAAGAAAGGGAAGGAAGGAAGGAAGGAAGGAAGGAAGGGAGGGAAAGGAAGGAGGGAAAGAAGGAAGGAAGGAAGGAAGGAAAAGGAAGGAGGGAAGGAAGGAAGGAAGGAAAAGGAAGGAGGGAAGGAAAGAAGGAAGGAAGGAAGGAAGGAAAAGGAAGGAAGGAAAAAAGAATCAAGGCCTGGGAGCCTTTGTGAAGGACGATGTTCGGGACAGGAGCTGTGCGGGGTCTCAGGTGTCCAGAGCCCGCAGCCCACATTTTGCTCAGTCACCATGTGACTCTAAATGTCATTTAACCTTACTGGGATTCTTCACTAAGGTTCTTAAGAAAAAATTATACAATAAAATAAAAAGTATTTTTATACTCTACAAAAATTCACACAATGCCAAAAGAATCATGCAAGTTAATCACGTTGTCCATCTCTTTGTCTAACCATGAAGGATCCCCATGGTACATTCTAGAGAGCTTTGTCTAATCCAGCTTGAAATGATCCCCTCAAAGTGACTTTTATCATTTGTTTTGAGAGGCAGTACCATTAATCTTTTCTGTTTCTCCCTCTCTCTTTTTGGCTCACTTCAATTCAATAGGCAGGGAGAAGAGAACATTGAACAACATTATAAAAATGTTAATTTCTAATGTCACAGACTAGCCCTTAATCACACTATTAGACATATGTTCTGAATTAATGATCCTGACCAGCAAGCGGGAAGACGAAGATTGACTTTGATGAATGCCTGCCGTTATTTTCCAAGATGGATGAAGTTGTTTTTCTTTCTGACTAAATGTTTTCTCAGAAATGATATTCTATGTAGAAAGAAAGAGCATATAAAACACTTCCTTTTGTTGGCAGAATCTTCTTTTCTAAATCAGCATTTCAATGGTGTGTATTTTGTTCATACAGTGAGACATGTAACTGCAATTGCTGGTAATCTCTTAGCCTTATAACTTTGGTGGCCTCTTCTTGTAGATTTATTTTTTAAGCCCCCAGTGCTTAACTACAAGCAATGAAATAAAGCATGTTTAGTATGTACAGAAATCTCATTATTCCAAACAGTCATTTCCTAAAGACGACTGCAGTGAAAAACAGATCTCCTTTTCTTTGTGATCCTTACCTACACAAATTCTTTCTCCACGGCACACTTTGTCGAAGTCCTCCTCAACACCAAGCCTCTGAGCCTCTGCTCAGATGCCACCATTTGCATAAAACTGTTCCCACAACCCCTGGTGAGAAGTCATAGTTTCTTACTCTGGGCTTTTCTAGAATTTTATTAACTGCTCTCTTTGGCACTGATCTCATTCTGACTTTCATTACTCTTAGCTGTGTGTGGGGCCTCCTTCCTCTAAGTGTTATGAGCTCTTTTAGGGTAGCAAAAGTTCATTAAAGTTTTTATCACTGACATATTACACCATGACCTTTCACAGCATACAGTTAAACCATTGAATGTAATATATGAAATTCACATCATTATATTTAATTATATAATTTGTGAATTATATTTTGAATTTATACATGAATTTGTAATTTTATACAATACAAATGTAATAGTTAATTTACATATAATTAATTATATATATGTGTGTATACACATACACACACACACACACACAACTTTCAATTTTGCATCATCCCATGGGCAGAGGCTGTGAGAAAGCTGTGCAAGATCTGGTTTCATTAGGTTACAGTTAAATGACCAGTTGTGAGAATAGTTCCTTCAAAGTTCTCTGAAGAATTTTTAACTGAATGCATGAGTAAGTGGCATCGAGACTTAAAAAGATGAGGCAGGACCATTACCATCATGGAAAACTGCTATCTACATTGCAGTGACAGCCCAGCACCGTGTTTGAAGGAGACAAAGGCATGGAAGTCAGTGTACACAGCCAGTCACTGGGGCTGGGTTGGGACAGACTCCAGGTGAACCCAGATTAGGTTTATGTAAATCACATGTGGGAAGGAAGAAGGGCGCCTGGGAAAGACACTAGGGGTTTCTAACCATATTACAAACATCTTGAAATTAGAGCCATCATTGGTCTTTCTATGTACTTCTTTATAACCCCTACAGAATTTATTTTCACGTGGTTTATATCTAATTTGTATTTTGTCAGTTATTGTTGCAAAAACGTTATATAACCGGTTGCCAAAGCTTAGTGACATACAACGTACAGTCCTTAATCTCACGCTCACTTCTCTGTGCATCCACTGGGTAACTGCTTCCTGAGTTACATTCTGGGGCCGTGACTGGAGAGGTCATGACCTCCTGGGGCGTGTTCCCAGGGTTATGTCAAGGAAGCTCTGGAAGGGCAAGTGGAAACATGCATGGCTCTTGAGGTCTACACTCGAACTGAACCATTATCATTTCTGCACACATTCCATGGAGCTACACAAGTAGCAAGGCCAAGCCTCACATCAGGTGGGGCGGGGGGTTTACTCCACCCATAAACCCACTGCCATGAAGATTTGCTCATCTTTTACTCCTACAACTTCAAATATTGTACGAATAAAAGAAATGAGGACTAAAACTCTTCGTGTTGGCATACTGAGTTTGTCAGAATCTAAGGCCATGAGAATACGTTACATCTGAACTTAGAAAAATGTAAAGGAAAACGATAACCACAATGACAACAACAGCTCAACAGAGCACTGTCTGTATATATCTATGGAACTTTCTAGCTCCATTCTGATATCGTCTGGAATTTTTCTTGGACTGTTCATAGCAATGGGAAGAGCCCAGATGCTCTTGGCCATAGCTGTAGTTACCACCAGGAAGCTGTTGTATTTACTGCTTTCCAGTTGTCAAGACTTTAATTGAAACAATTGCAAGATTACAGAGAGATCTCCAGTTTGAATTACGTTCAACAGCTTGCAATGATTAAGCCATACAATTGTGCAACTCACGTGTATGAAATCTACTCAGTTTCTTACATTATAAAAATCATCATTTGATCTAAGCATGTACAAATTAGATTTGTGTTTAGGTCTTCTATAAAACATATATATTTTCTCTGTCTTTGAACCATTTCTCTGCATATAATACATACCTATTCTACATGAGGAAATTTTAGGGTCAGGATAGTGTGGTTATCCACTCATTAGCAAAATCCCTAGACTTGACCTGCTGGAATGATTTAAATTCAAGTCTAATACTTTTATGAAACAGTTCATAAAGGAGTCTATATGGACTGAAATCTCTGATTTAACAAATGAGGATGCAATATTGCTTCCCGCTTTTACTTTCTCTACCTCCTCCTCCTCCTTATTATCTCTTTCTTTCTGTCACACATATGTTCCCTCCCCAAACTTACGTTCTCTTTATAAGACCTTCTAGAGTATGCAATTTTATTTTTTGTTTCTGTCTTTTTGTGACTCAATTGAGATAATAATTCTCCAAGTTTATGATGCATTATCCTGTTTAGGATAATTAGGAAAATGGAAACCTGAGGCTGGCAATCTAAATTGGAGGTAAAACACATCTAGAAATTTCTGCAGTGGAGAAACAGTGCAGATATTTGGACTTTACGTCTACCGTGATTAAGAGGGGAAGAGGCTCACTGTGTTGAAATGACTGAGGGAAGTTCACTGGCAAGGAGTTTTATAGACAGACCTAAGACAACCTACCCTTATGCGGTCTGCTCTGCCAAATGGGTTAAATAGTAGTTTTGCAAATTTTTTTCTTTTAATTTGTTTGTTGAATACTCTAGGTACTTTAAAATTGGGAAATAATTTAGGTCCATAAAAATACTTCGAGTAAAAACTCAGAAAGACACTGAACATTTGAAAAGAAGGCAGCTACAGGACTTAAACTGTGCCTCTCAATTTGCATGTTGTCTGCAACAAAGCAAAACACACTCATGGTTGTCTCCTTGAAACTTGGGGTAGGGAGATCCTGAAAAGGTTCCAGCACTCAACGCTGACACTGCATTGTGCTATAGTATTATTATGGTGTGGCAGTGTGTAAGATCACCTTCTGTGATCACTTACTGTGTACATTCTAAAACAAATACTTTCTTAGGAGGATTTATATATGTATACATATATATTGAATATATTATACACACACAGACACACACACACACACACATACACATGTAATTTGAGTTTTCCCATACCTTGTTTAAATGCATGAGGTCATATGACATAATATTTGCATAGACGTAATGTAAACTTATGCAATGCCTCAGTCGTATTTTTTATATCCTGCTTACAGAGGACTTTGCCAACTCTCTAAGAGCTTTGAGGCTACTGCTGGGAGTTCCTGGAGGAGTCTCCCATCAGGTCCCAGTCCTCTTGCTTTCTATTTTTTTTTTAATTTATTTTTTATTATTATTATACTTTAAGTTCTAGGGTACATGTGCATAACGTGCAGGTTTGTTACATATGTATACTTGTGCCATGTTGGTGTGCTGCACCCATCAACTCATCAGCACCCATCAACTCGTCATTTACATCAGGTATAACTCCCAATGCAATCCTCCCCCCTCCCCCCTCCCCATGATAGGCCCTGGTGTGTGATGTCCCCCTTCCCGAGTCCAAGTGATCTCATTGTTCAGTTCCCACCTATGAGTGAGAACATGCGGTGTTTGGTTTTCTGTTCTTGTGATAGTTTGCTGAGAATGATGGTCTCCAGCCGCATCCATGTCCCTACAAAGGACACAAACTCATCCTTTTTTATGGCTGCATAGTATTCCATGGTGTATATGTGCCACATTTTCTTAATCCAGTCTGTCACTGATGGACATTTGGGTTGATTCCAAGTCTTTGCTATTGTGAATAGTGCCGCAATAAACATACGTGTGCATGTGTCTTTATAGCAGCATGATTTATAATCCTTTGGGTATATACCCAGTAATGGGATGGCTGGGTCAAAGGTACTTCTAGTTCTAGATCCTTGAGGAATCGCCATACTGTTTTCCATAATGGTTGAACTAGTTTACAATCCCACCAACAGTGTAAAAGTGTTCCTATTTCTCCACATCCTTTCCAGCACCTGTTGTTTCCTGACTTTTTAATGATCGCCATTCTAACTGGTGTGAGATGGTATCTCATAAATGCAAATCAAATCCTCTTGCTTTCTTAGTCTTGGCTCTTTCGTGGAAGTCCTTGCATTGCGTGGCTTCTGGGGATGTGTATGAAAACTCTGGCTTCCTAGTCAAGGAGCTGGCCTCACAAATCCCCGGAGCCCCAGGCGCTGGAAGCACAGTGCATAACGCAGACCTCTACTGTGGAGAAATATCTATGTCACATGCAGGCAGCTGGAGGGTAGACACAATTTGTCCCCATTTGCTTCTTGTCAAAGCAAAGTGCCTTCCTGGTTGTCAAAGCAAAGTTGTGGAACCTCCCTAATCTCTGCTCACCAGATTTCATAGAGTTCTTTGTTTATCAGAAGCATCAGAATAGGTTCATATTTGGATCAATAATCCCATTTGGTGGAAGAAATAGAGATTTCAGAGATTTAAAATATTGACCCATTAAGAGATACTAAGTGTCTGCTTAGCTTTTGAATAACATGTCTGTGTTAGGGGGAAATGTGTTGTGAGTTCTGCCTCCACAGCAAAGAAGTCAGAATTTAAATCCCCAATCTCCTTTCCAGCTGGGACTCAAGCATGCAACTTGTGCTTTATCCATCAACCCCACCTGTGAGATGCTTTGATGGGAAGATAGCCCCAGGAAACAGGCTCCATGTGAACCTTCTTTTTTTGCAGACACAGGGGCTGCAGAAACACATCTTTGGGGAGACAGGGTTGCAGCTCGAGATACTTGCAGGGAGGTGGTGGTGGTGCAGACAGCATGTTGACTGAATTGGTCTCTAGGCGTTTGGCATTCAGGGGCAGCCAGCTGGGCAGGATTTTATATTTATGATTCTGTGGCAGTCCAGCATCTTCATAATAAATACCTTTTGCCTTGGAACAGGCAGAGGGAATTCTTAGCTTCTGTTCAAGAACCTGATCAACTAAATTCTATTTTATCTGTTTTATGCTGCCCATTTTTTTTTCCTGTTAAACCTTCCTATCAGAGCATTTGCAACATTTTGCAAAGTGCAGTTTAAAAACCTAGCCATAGATTCTAAAAAATGCCCTGATTTGTTCTTTATGTTGTTCATTTCCTTTGTCTGCAATGAGATTTTCCAGATGACCACAGGTGACTTACCCGTGGCCTACAAGTTTTGCTCAGGATATCTTTTCATCAAAGTCTTTCCTGATTTGTGTGGTTTAAAACTGCAATATACCCTTCTTCACAGCACACTTGCTCTCCTTAGCCTGTTCTGTATTTTCCCTATATGATATGATTTGGCTATGTCCCCACCCAAATCTTATCCTGAACTGTAACTCCCATGATTCCCATGTATTGTGGGAGGGACCCGGTGGGAGATAATTGAATCATGGGGGCAATTTGCCCCATGCCGTTCTCGTGGTAGTAAGTCTTACAAGATCTGATGATTTCATAAGGGGTTTCCCCTTTCACTTGGCACTCCATTCTCTCTTGTCCACCACCATATAAGACATGTCTTTTGCCTTCCACCATGTCTGTGAGGCCTTCCCAGTCAGATGGAATTGTGAGTCCATTAATCCTCTTTTTCTTTGTAAATTACCTAGTCTTAGGTGTGTTTTTATCAGCAGCATGAAAACCGACTACTACAACATACCTCTTATCCCTTTCTAAATGCTAAATTATTTAAATGTTATTATTGCCATTTGCTCCTCATTACAATGTAACGACAGGGAGGGCATGTTTTGTTTGTTTCTTCATTTTGGTATGTTGTCTTACCTGATTTATTCCAAGTGCCTAGAACCATGTCTGAAACAGTATAAATCCTTAGTAAATGTTTGTTGAATGAATGCATATTTTTTAAAATAAAATATTTATAATTGTGCTATTTTCCTTCACTTTTGAAAGAACCTCCTGTCAGGAAAGAAAAAATTCAATTTCTGCAATGGCCAAAATTTGCAGCCCAGGATGTGTTTTTTCTTCCCAACTACATGGTTAGAGTCAAGACTTCAAGCGAGTCAAACCCCTGTTTGATCCTCAGTAGCTTCATTTGCTAGAATCTCTCCAATACTCCACAGGGACCAAGACACAAAGATGGGACATCTAGAGGGAAAATTTAGCAATACTCCTGTTTTCATATATACATATATAATTTTTTGTTCTCTACCTTTTTCTTCTTGTTTGTTGAAAGTCAATTGGTTAAAACATTTTTTAACTTTTAAACTTCTCAACCTTTAAGCCAGACATTAGGAGAGAGACATTAGAGGCCAAATTGGTGCAAGATGTTGATGGATTCAAAAGAGAACTAAGAGTTGGGCTGCTAATGGAACTTCTAGGGAGTGAAAACACCAAATAAGAATTGGTAAATCTACTAGAAGCAACACATCCACCAGAAGTTGCACACAAATTGGCTGTTCAGAGCTTATACCATTAGTAATGATGCAATTATTGTGCTTATAGCCTTTCCGGTAGTTCATAAAGTAACTCTTGCTGACATGGGATTTGACTGTGTAGTCTGGATTCTAGAGTCTGAGAGGAGAGGCCTGGGCTGCTGGAAGGAGGGAGAGTTTGAGAGATTTCTTTCCATTTTTGGACCCAAGGACAACACTGACAAATGTATTCAAATACAAAATGCTTCACCCTCATGCTGGCTGGACTCATGCTTCGATGACCCACCAAAGCTTACTCCAGTCCTGAATGTGCTCCATGCTCCGAATAAGCCTGCCAGTCCTCTGGGCCATGTATGCTTGACTCACCTAAGCAGGGATTTAGGAAGAAAGCAATTCATGTGTAGCATTTTACGGTGATTTATAGTTATTTGAAACTCAAGAAAATGAATTCATATTGTTTATAACTTTTCTTTAAAAGAACACACTAGTTAACAGACATCTCTAATTGAAACTCCAGCTTTAAAGACGACATAGGAATTGAACTTACTTTAGGCAGAGTGTGGAGTGCCATGTTGGGATGACTGCGGTCCTCCAGGCCCTCTGCTTCATGAATCAGCACCCCTAAAATGCTGTTGCTTTTCAAAGTATCTTCTGTATGTTTTACTCATGACCTTCAGATGATTGAAAGCTCTAGGTTGCCTGGTCTCTTCCTACTTACCTCAGTGGCTTTCATAGGGATGTTAGCCTGGAGCCAAGTAAGAGAAAATTGTTGTTATTTATATAGAGAGATTAATTGTGATTTTTATGTTTGCACCTAAAAATATGCATATAAACTAGAATCTTGATTAGGCAAAATTTCATCCTAGTAACATCCTCAGATAATTCCTATTAGTCTACTGTAAAATTGTAAATGATATAAAGTGGCCCTTAATAAATATTTCTTTCATTTTTTAAATAAGCACATGTTAAGCACCTGTTGTATATCACACACAAATAAGACAATTACCGGCCGGGCGCGGTGGCTCACGCCTATAATCCCAGCACTTTGGGAGGCCGAGGTGGGCAGATCATGAAGTCAGGAGATCAAGACCATCCTGACTAACACGGTGAAACCTTGTCTCTACTAAAATTACAAAAAAAGTAGCCAGGTGTGGTGGCAGGCAAGTGTAGTCCCAGCTACTCGGGAGGCTGAGGCAGGAGAATGGTGTAAATCCGGGAGGCAGAGCTTGCAGTGAGCCAAGATCACACCACTGCACTCCAGTCTGGGCGACAGAGTGAGACTCTGTCTCAAAGAAAAAAAAAAAGGCAATTACCAAAGGGAGCCCAGGCCTCATATCCTTCAGTCTAAAAGTGTATAACATTTCCATCTCTACCTATCTTGTTTTGGATACAGTATCACTTTCAGAATGATAATTCTAAGCTAATGAAATATTCTCAATCATAAATATCCAAAAGGTTTCACTAAATTACATTTTGTAAAGAAAAAAAATTGAGAAGGACAAGACTCAAAAATGGTTTCTAGTTAGATATACAGACTGGAAATCACAGGTTGCATACCAGCGTTATTTGGGTTAAATATAACCTTCACAAGGGTTTGTTCAGGCCCACACATTATCAGCCTTCACAGTGCTTTTATTTTTTTTTTTTCTCCCAAATCTTTCAGCTTGGAATGTATGACTTCTTTTTAAAAAACAAAATCAGAAGATATGGTAAATGTGGGGCTACTATTATCATGAGAGAAATCAATGGGAGACAGTCAGAATCAGCTCTCTTACACAGCCAACCTCTTGTTCACCCGAGTCTCTAACTTCCTCATTGTCTACCCAGAACTGAGAACAGAGGTCAGGCTAATCTTTGCCCTGGTGTTCTCATTTTCTCTTTGGTAGTTGTAAAAGAAAGTTACTATTTTTAAAAATTCATATATTAAAAATTTTGGTCTAAATTCTGACCGAACTTACTCAGTTGTGCCTTATCTGGTAAGAATTTAATTCTGCGACACTGCCTCTCAACATTGCCATTCATCAATATTTGACTATATAAACATTTCGATGAAAATGTTGTTTATATGTGTACATATATGGGTGTGCATAGGTGTATAAATACAAATTTAAATATATAGAAAGAGTGAGAAAGAAAGACAGAGACAAAAAAAGAAAGAACAGAAAAATGAGATGACGAAACAAGGAAATGAAGAAAGCAAGCACAGGGAAGAGGGGAAGTGAGGGAGGGAAGAAGACAGGAAGGGAAGGAGATTATCTATATACATCTATTCTCCAAGATATTTTCAGCTCAGTTTCTGTGCCATCCCCTGTGTTACTTCAGGCTTGCCCTGCCCTGACTGGTGGAATATCTTGTCTTCCAGATGGAACACCATTTACCTGGTGGATTGGGCGGTCCAATGAAAGGCACCCTTACTGGGGAGGTTCTCCTCCTGGGGTCCAGCAGTGTGAGTGTGGCCTAGACGAGAGCTGCCTGGACATTCAGCACTTTTGCAATTGCGACGCTGACAAGGATGAATGGTAATGAGAATCTCCATCTTTCTGCAATTATAGAGAAAGCACATGAATTGATGTATAAAATTTCCCCAAGACAGAAGGACATGGATGAGACGCTCAATACAAACCGGAGTGCCCCGATGGTGACCATTTTTTTAACTTTGAAAATGGTCAATTCTAGTATTTTCAGTATAACTGATGTTTGTCACATAGAAGCATGTTGTCATACCATCAGCTTCTTTTTGTTGTTGTCTCGCTCTGTCACCAGGCTAGAGTGCGGTGTCGTGATCTCAGCTCACGGCAACCTCCGCCTCCCAGGTTCAAGAGATTTTCCTGCCTCAGTCTCCCGAGTAGCTGGGAGTACAGGCACACACCACCACGCCCAGCTCTTTTTTTTTTTTTTCTTGTATTTTTAGTTGAGGCGGGGTTTCACCATGTTGGCCGGGATGGTCTCGATCTCTTGACCTCGTGATCCACCTGACTCAGCTTCCCAAAGTGCTGGGATTACAGGTGTGAGCCACTGCACCTGGCCTCCATCAGTTTCTTATATTCAGAGCTTCCCATTTCAAACAAGGAATGACATGTAATATTGAGCTTTGCAATTGAGTCAGGATATTAATGATATGTGGACTATAGGTTTTGGGGGGAGAGAGTGAGAGAGACAGGGATGTGGGGTTATATAGGCTGTTTCTTCACGCTCCCATTGATGTTTCAATCACCCGCCTTCCCTTTTGCTACCAATGAACACATACAAAGGAAATGTATATTTATTGAGCATCTATTAAATTTCATATAATTGTCTTACTTTTGCTTCATAATGTTGAGTAGTATCTATTGCAGAGATGTTAAATAATTTTCCCAGTGTCAAACATGTCGGTCAAGGGATAGATACAGAATTAGAAATCAGCGGTTTCTGCAGCCAGGGTTTCTCTTAGTCTCCCACACCAACTTACTTCTGCAAAACGAATTTAGTTTGAAGCTTCCATGCCCATTACATTTACTCTTCTTTTATCCTCCAGGTGTGCTGCTAGGTTTTTACTGTATTGATTGCGAAGATATGTACAGAACATTTCCAAATATACTTTTTCTTTGACTGAATTTAAAGCATTCTTTGGTTTTGGCTTTGCAATTTTGCTTACTTTGTCAAATGCTGCTCAATTTTAATTAAAAATTCTTATGTTAAGCTGGTCTCAATCCCCAAATTTCCCTTTAATATTTTTACTCACTCCTCAAACTGTTAACAACAAGGACTATTTCACATAAAATATAAGGTTAAGCTAAAATCTCAGTTCAGCAAGGAAAGGACCAGGCATTTGTCTTCATTGGATCCCAGGAGATGGGAATTATCTCTTCAGAACACCCTAGGGCTGCTTAGGCACCAGGGCAGGTTACCTGACTGCCTTCTCCTAAACTCAAGCTGGCCGAAGTTATATGGTAATGAATCTTGCCTCTTCATGTAGGTGAAATTAGATATAGGTAACCACAGGTAGAATGGGCTTCTGCATTCCTTGAGCCCCCACTTTATCCTCCAGTGAATTCCATCTCATTATTGCAGATGCCTACAACCAACTATGATTTGTATCCCGGGTGGAGGCCATGACTCTTTAAACATTATACCTCTCAAGACCTACAGAAGACATTCAGTGGTAATTAGTTGAACACATTAATTTAGACCATCTTTAAAGAAGAGAATTATCACAATGTCACCTACGAGCTTGGGAGGTGTGTTGAAGTGTTAGATGGTCGTGCTGCCATAAAACATATTCAAAACGTCTGCTCCCAGTCGCTTGGATTCACTCATTCCTTTGATTTATAAGTTTACTCTCACAGTGCATATTAAACACTATGTGTGTAATCAAAGAAATAGATATAGGAGCTGGAATAGGTAGAAGTGCTTCTCCTAGTTACTCTTGACTCAGACCCCTCCCCGCCCTCCTCTCCCCCCTCCCCTCCCCTTCCCTCCCCTCCCCCCTCCCCTCCCCTTCCCTCCCCTTCCCCCTCTTCTCACCTCCCCCTTCCTCCCTCCCTCCTTTCCTTCCTTCCTTCCTTCCTTCCTTCCTTCCTTCCTTCCTCCCTTCCTTCCTTCCCTCCCTCCCTCCCTTCCTCTTTCTTTCTTTCTCTTTCTTTCTTTCTCTCTCTCTCTTTCTTTCTCTCTCTCTCTTTCTCTCTCTCTCTTTCTCTCTTTCTCTCTCTCTCTTTCTTTCTTTCTTTCAATGGAGTCTCCCTCTGTCACCCAAGCTGGAGTGCAGTGACACGATCTCAGCTCACTGCAACCTCTGCCTCTCAGGTTGAAGCAATTCTCCTGCCTCAGGCTCCTGAGTAGCTGGGATTACAGGGCACACCACCACGCCCGGCTAATTTTTAGTACAGATGGGGTTTCTCCATGTTGGTCAGGTTGATCTCAAGCTCCTGACCTCATGATTCACCTGCCTCGACCTCCCAAAGTGCTGGGATTACAGGCGTGAGCCAATGCTCCTGGCAGACTCTGAGTCCTTTCTTAGTTGCCTTCTTGATCTTTGCTCAGTGTTTCTTCTCCTTTACCCCTTTCTTTATAGGACATTTGCCTACTGAACACTGCCTCAGTGTCTCCACTTCCTCAGGATCAAATGAACCAGGCTTCATTTACTGCACGCTGAGGGACAGGGAGGAGCGTGACCTTATATCCCTTAATTGGACTGAGGTGCTCTGTCTCCTTTCCTAAAACTTTCCACTGCTCTCTTCCACTCAGCTCCCAGCCTCTCCCTCCTTTGACCTGCTCACTGTTTCACTAACCTCTGAACCCCTTATCTGATGATTTCACTTCATCATCCAGAGTGAGCTCAGAGGAATTCTTCACAATGTCTTCTCTCACCTTGATGACTCCAGAAGTTGTTACGTATTTCATGACCCTTTCCATTTCCTTTAGAGCCAGTGAAAATTTTCCATCCAGGGTCACTTTCTGTGGCAAGTGACCTCTCTTAGGACATCAGAATTTATTATTAGATAAAGTCCTGTTCAACAATCTGCCTATCAAAGGTCAAGAGAAAAGGACTGAGTTTCCCCTCTTAAGGATGCCTGCCTCACTCCTGGATGTCCCAGAGTAGCATATTGACCATCTTGGGGCAAAGTCTAGGTGAGAACAGATCAGAAAGTTCCTTCTGTCATTCTCAAGAGGGAGTAGAGGCTGAGATTCTGATTCAACACTTCTGAGTTTCATTCACTGTCTTAGTGCAAGTCATAGCCTGTGGTAAAGGGTTTTTATAAATAATTTATTATAGAAGCATCTGTATGTATTACTTTATCCAACATTTACCGATTTATTGCTTACTTACTTAGTGCCTACTGTGTGCCAGACAGATAGACTGCTGTGCAGAGAAAGTCAAGGGCATTACGGTCACTTCCCTTGAGGAACCCTCAGGACAGTGTAAAGAAAATGCTAGTTAGTTATTAGGTGGGTGAGAAAGTAATTGTGGTTTTTGCCATTCAAAAGTAGTGGCAAGCCTGGGCACAGTGGCTCACGCCTGTAATCCCAGCACTTTGGGAGCCTGAGATGGGCGGATCACGAGGTCAGTAGCTCAAGACCAACCTGGACAACATGGTGAAACCCCATCTCTACTAAAAATACAAAAATTAGCTGGGTGTGGTGGCGTGCACCTGTAGTTTCAGCTACTCAGGAGGCTGAGGCAGGAGAATAGCTTGAACCCAGCAGGAGGAGCTTGCACTGAGCCGAGATGGTGCCACTGCACTCCAGCCTGGCAGCAGAGCGAAACTCTGTCTCAAAAAAAAAAAAAAAAAAAAAGTAATAGCAAAAACCGCAATGAGTGTCGCACCAACCTAATAGGAATACATGGGTCTGAAAAATTTGGTGAGAGAAATAAGCACAGATGTACCTGAACCTGGGGTAGAAATGAGCTGGGAAATTTAGATTGTGAAGAGACACAGCAGTTAAGTTTTGAAGGAAGAGAAGAAGCTAAAGAAATAAACAAACTGATGTACTACAGGCAGTGGGTGGGGGTGGGGGGAACATCTGTGTGCGGGGGGGAAATGTAAAATAATATACAAATCACCACTCTCAATATATTGGTGTGGTTGTTGCACAGTCATCATGTGAGAAATGTACAGAAGATAAAGGGAGGGAGGAAGGTCAAATCCAGGTTACGAAGCTCCTGGTATGGAAATAACAGTGAGCTAGCTTTGTCTGTACAAGGATTATAGGCATACGATAAGCATTCACACATGAGACCAGGCATATTTGTGAAAATGCATTTATTATTTATATATCAAACTCTATTGTTTACTGCAGAAAGGAAAAATACAAAAGCTGACACACTTGTGAAATAGTTAATCACGTTCAACATACTTGCGACTTCTTTCTTGACCAACATGTGGTCAGACTGACTTTCCACACATTTCAAATTTTGTTTTAGACCACTGTGCCTCGTTTACTATCAGTGGTGTTCTGTGTGCCTCAGAGAAGCTTTGGATATTCTTGCCTTGTAAAATTCCCTCAAGTTTTTGCCTTTGTGAAATTAATCAGAAAACTGACTTGGCCTTGTATAGCAGCCAGTGGATAGCAGTTTAATATGTTACAACTCCTAGATAACATTGCCACTTAAATGTTACCTATCATAGCCTGAATTATTCTTAGTATGTTATATACTATATCTCATATTAACATCTCAATAACTCTTGAGTTTGGTTTTATTATTTCTTTTCCGCAGAAAAAAGAAACTGAGGCTCAGAGATGATAAATGGTTTGGTCAAGGTCGCTTGCCTAAGGGGCAGAGCAGACATTTTAGCTGAATCTAAGGATGCACTTAGTGAGTATGGCAAATGAGCTGCTAACGTTGGGATTTTGAATAATGGCCAGCCAGTGAAGATGCTAGAGAGAATCCTCCTACGATCTCTCAGACCACATCACTGCAGCATGCATGCTTCTTTTTGCTAAGCCAGGGTGCTTAGGGAACCTGGGGCATCTTCTAAGCCTCTGGTGATCGATAATTTCTTGTTTTGTTTCATTATTTTTTGAGTAAGGGTCTCACTTTGTTGCCCAGGCTGGTCTTGATTGCTTGGGTTGAAGCAATCCTTCCATCTCAGCCTCCCAAAGCATCGGGACTATAGGTGCATTCAACCATGGCCATCTTGTTCTATTTTAACAAGCCGCTGTAACCGAATAACATACATTTCAATGAGACTCAAGTAAATGAAGATAATGAGTGCATGTTGTCGGGGTGAGTGAAAGTGACACAGCTCACAAGATGGAGGTGGGTGGGGAGAGAAGAAAAAGTCACTCAGTGAACCTCAAAAGCACATTTCCTTCTTCGAGTAAGAGGAAAGCTTTAACTACACATCTGAATTAGCTGATTTCCTAGGGGTTTCTATCCCAACCAAATCACTAAATGGTAATGAAAAAGGAAGAAGCAAAGGAACATGTAAAGAATAATAATTTTAGTAATTAATGACTGTTTGCAAAGGAACTTCTCTTCAACATCACCATTCAATCTCTAGGAATCCTCCCAATTAGATGGTTTCTGAACCAGCTACTTTCGAGTGCTGGCTTGTTGAGAGTAAGAAAGGAAACTCTGGTGACAGTTCTGGGTTGCAGACCCTGGAGACAGCTCAGGAGAGTGTCGGGCTGTGTGGGAGGTGGGAAAACAGTCATCCAGCAAGAGGGGTCAAAGGCCGGTGGAGCAGCATGTTGGAGAAGGCAGAGAGAATGTGCAATGTCCCTCATGGTGATGACCCGTGGCCAGATGAAGAGTCTTCTCATCCAAACAACCAGGTTGCACTAAAATGAAGCTCTTTTACTTAGCAGTAGAACATTCTTTTATTTATTTTAGAAGAAAGTACAGAAGTTTTTATTTGATTTTTGGTAACTCTGTTCTTTGCCTCTTGCCCTTAGTGTACTCTTGTATAAAGTAATATGGCAAAAATAGGAAGAGAAAATGATGTAAGGCGTAAATTCCAGTCTTTTGATAATCCAAAAAAGAAAATCTTTTATTCTTTTCCTTAAAGAATAGAATATTTTTATGGGATGTTATTTTTTTAGCATATAGAATCCTGGAACTTTAAGCTACTATTTAGCCTTTGGTTCTACTTTTCTGTTACAGAGAAATTATTTAATAAATGTTGCTAAATTCATGAATGAATGATAGGTGAATGATTTCTGTTAGACAGATTTTTACCAATGTAGTTTTAGATAGGTCAGGCCATAGCCATGATAGGATTAGTTGAAATTTACTTCCTTGTTAGCCATTACTCTTGTTTTACTATCTCACAAGAAATATTTACCAAATTTTAACCTACATGCCTTTTGCTACAGATTGGTTTTCTTCTGGCTACCAAAAGTAGTTATTTGTCTTTCTATGCCTGGATTATTTCACTTAACATCATATATTCCAGGTTCATTCATGTTATTGAAAAGGACAGGGTTTTCTTAATTGCCAAGCTTGAACAATAGTTCATTGGTAATATACACATTTTCCTTATTCATTTATTCACTGATGGATACTGAGATTGTTTCCATGTGAGGGGATAGATATGTTAAGTAGCTTGATTTAGCCTTTCCACGATTTATACATATGTCAACTCATCACGTTATACCCTACAAATATATACACTTTTTGTTGTTCAGTTAAACAATAATTTTTTTTAAAGTAGCTACAAGTGAACATCCTGTTCCAAAAGTTATCTTTGTATACATTTGCCTTCAAAATAGGCTTTTGTTTTGGTGACTACATGTCTAATCCAGGCCCCAGGACATTGCCCTTCCCAAGGACCCTGCATTCCCTTCCCATGAGACGCAGAATGAGATGATGCTGGATACCTCCTAGTGGTGTCAAATTTTGCTGTTTCCTCACCTGGGTCATTATTTGATCTTTCAGAACTCTTTTGGTTTCCTCAAAACCTTCACCTCTGAGATTCCCAGACTCCATGCAGTGAGGACGCCTTAGACCAGGTAGTATCTTGAGAAGGGGCTCCAATCTTGAATTCTGAGAGAAACAAAAATTTCGCCTCAGGGCACACTAAGGTTCTATCGCTTATTTAAAAAGAATAATACATTAGGCAATCTCTATTGGTTGAATTTGATTATTCACGAATCTGTTTATGAGCTACTTTACTGCCTATTGAGTTTTGAAAGTGCCTGTTCTCTAGGCAGACAGGAATTAGAAAGGGTTTATGTGGGGTTTTGCTCACTCAGTCCCTGAATTCCCACACGCATCTTGCAAACTAATCAGGGCCAGCCTCTTGTGTTGGAGAGGAGTATACTTGGCACCTGGTGGGTCCTCCACGCATTAACTGCTTAATGAAAGGATGCATGGATGAAGAGATGGGACATTTTCTCTCTCCTCATCCACTCCTCCTGGCCAACTATGCGCTCCACTTGCTAGTTATTTTCTGCTGTTTTAGTCATTGAATATACTCTTTAAGTATACATTCTGGAGTAACTTGATACTGGCTTGCTTATGCTAATGTTCCCATGACTGGGTTTCAATTTTTTTAAATTTTTTTTAAGACAGGGTCTCACTCTGTTGCCCAGGCTAGAGTGCAGTGATGTGATCTTGGCTCACTGCAACCTCAAACTCCTGACCTCAAGCAATCCTCACACATCGAACTCTCAAAGTTATGGGATTACAGGCGTGAACCATTATTCCCAGCCAGCCTACATTTTTTTTTAGACAGAATGTTTTGTGATGTACCTCAATGGAAAGAATAAGAAGGCCTTGCCCAATTAAGAGATAAAGAAAAACATATGAAAATAGAAAAAAAAAGAACTTGCAATAAAAGGTTGAAAATTCAAAACCAAAATATCACATCATTATTTTGTAAAATTCTAAATGAGGTAAATACCCTAAATGAGGTAAATAAAATACTTTGCCTATGGTAGCATTAAAGAGAGATTTTTTTCTTTCTTTTTATTTAATGATGCCACCATCCTATCCACCTTTTAGGGAAAAATATCTAATATGAACAGTTTATCATCCATGAGTTCTGGAAAACAAAACATAGCTATGAAATACTTTTTTTTAATCTTGTGGAAAACAAAACATAGGTTGAGGTTTCTATTACATCAGTTATCTGTCAAGCTTTACAAATATATTATCACTAAATTGTCTGTAAAGTCTCATTATTCGAGCAATAGCAAAATTGTATCAGAAATAAAACTCAAAGTCATTATAGAGATGATGATTTTGCATTTACATGAAATGATCCTCTCCCTGAGGAGGTAGCTTTACCACAGGGATATTCAGAACTCACCAGTCAGAACACAGATACACAGAGAGACATTCCTTACAACTTCTTCTTGATCAGAATTTGCTGGAACTCTTAGCCAAGTATGTCTGAAGGGGACAGCTCTGACAGAATGGGAAGTTGGTGATGCTGTTTTCTTGCTCCTTTCATTCTCTCTGTCTTTTTCATTTCTATTCTGCCTGGGGCTGCTTCTGTGGTCCATGGCAATGCTCTCTGTGAACTACAAATAAATCCCAATGTCTGCATTTTTTTTTTTTTAAGTGTAGTGCCTTCATCAAGTAGCAGAAGGAGAAATAATTCCATCTCCTTTGCACGTCTGTCTTATAGGTATTTTGTGAAAGTGTCATGAGCTAATTCATGTAATACACTTAGAATACACATAACTGTAGCTGTTTTTGCTGGTATCATTGTCATTTTCTAAATATAAAACGTAATGAATCTCTCAGTAATAGTTTATTATGCAATGGAAAGAACAAATTGTGGATTTGTCACCTATTAACTAGAAAGCCTAAGTCATTTAACCTCTCTAAGCTTCTGGTTTCTAATTTATTTTTTAAAAGTGGGGGAATATCTATCTCTGGGAAATACTGGCTGAGTTAGCAATAATTTGTGCACCTAGCAGATGTGCCATGGAGTCAGAGCCCAAAGATTTATCAACCGTCTTTTTATTATTATTTTCTCTATTTTCATCCAATCTTAAATAAACTATAAAAGCCAACATTGATTTGTAGAAGTTAAACAGATGTCTAAGAAAAGTCTGTATGCATGTGTTGCAAATCAAAACCACAATGGGATACCATCTTATACCAGTCTGAATAGCTATTAAAAAGCCATGTTTACACTGTTGGTGGGAGTGTAAATTAGTTCAATCATTTTTGAAGACAGTGTGGTGATTCCTCAAAGATTTAGACAGACTATCATTTGACCCAGCAATTCCATTACTGGGCATATACCCAAAGGAATAGAAACCATTCTGTGATAAAGTTACATGCACATGTCTGTTCACTGCAGCACTATTGTCAATAGCAAAGGCATGGAATCAACCCGAGTGCCCATCCATGATAGACTGGATAAAGAAAATGTGGAACATATACACCATGGAATACTATGCAGTCATAAAAAGGAATAAGATCATGTGCTTTGCAGGGACATGGATGGAGCTGAAAGCCATTATTCTCAGTAAATTAACACAGGAGGAGGAAACTAAATACTGCATCTTCTCACTTATAAGTGGCAGCCAACTGATGAGAACACATGAACACATCGGACTGGGGTACAACACACACTGGGGCCTGTGGGAGGTTGGGTGTGGGAGGAGGGACAGCAACAGGAAGAATAGCTGATGAATGCTGGGCTTAATGACTAAGTGATGGGATGATCTGTGCAGCAAACCACCATGGCAACGTTTACCTATGTAATAAACTTGCACATCTTACACATGTACCCCTGAAATTAAAAGTTGGAAATAAAAAAAGAAACTAAAGGGAAAAGAAGAAAAGTATATATGCATGCATGCAATGAACAAAAACATAACAGAAGTAATACCATGAAAGCACAAAGTTCATTCAACCACCAGACTTTGAGTGGAGTAAGGAAATAGCACTGAAGTTCCTTCTTCCCAAAACAAGGCTGCTCTCTGAAAGTTTATTCGTAAAATTCACCATGTAACTGGTGGATCTGCCCTGTGTATAAACAAACCAAGAGATTCCTTGTGAATATATGACAGAAGAGCTCATGGACTCCCAGAAATCCTGTCAAGGTGATCCATGTGTAATCTCAGGGAACGAAGGGCTGGAAAATGATTGCAAATTAGTAAACTGAAACCTAATCAATTGAGCTGTGTCTTGTGTGGAGAAAGCCTGTGTGCACAGAATGGGGATGGTCACCCTGAGACCTACTGAGGACAGTGTGAGGACTCAGGGCCTGGCGGTGTGATTCCAGCACAGTCCAGAGGAGGCTTCACAAGCACCAGCTTCCATTCTTGAGAGAGATGCTGTCGGCAGGTGGGAGACCCGTGTTGGAGCACAGGAGACGTTGGTGGTTATAGGCAAATGCTTTGGCATCTAAATCTGTGTCCAAATCCTGGCCTTTCTAGGAAATAAAAACAAAATTCCAGATGTCATCCAGTCCCCCTCACCCACCCCTGTGTGGAGCACAGGGAAATGGATATTATCCTCGGGTAGACTGTATATCTGACCACTCAATGCCTGAATTTGCTTTGGTTGGCAGCCAAATGACCCTTAAGCTCATTTAAAGCTTCTTGTTACCTAATCTCCTCGGTCTTTTTTCTTTTTTAATCTGAAAGTCTTGAGAAAGAAAGCAAAAGAGAAATAATTGCTCCTTAAGCAAAGGTAAGATAGAATTATCAGCAAGCCTCAGTGCAGCACTGCAGACTTGAAGAGCTGCTTGCAGGCATCTTACTGGCCATTCCTCCTTTGCAGCCATAAGAAACGAAAAACATCATGTACCCCACTCAGGAGAAGGGGGTGTGGAGTCTATTGAGGTTAATCCACTCAGATTCGCACATGGGCTTCAGAAGGAGCTGAGTTCTTTAATTCTTCCTATAATTTTCTGTTTGTCTACCATATATAACATTTTATTTGCTACTTCCAAGTGACTGAAAGAGGAAAGGACACAAAAGAGGGAAAAAAAAAAACCCATTGTATTTTTTAATAGTTAAGTCACCCAAATTACATACTAAAATAAACTTACCAAGCAGCAGTTAACCAAAATTGGTTGATGAAAATGAATGGCAGTCTGTGACATTTCATCAGACTTGAATGATATCCCCCCATCACTCTGCCACTCTAAATTTGGTGAAATACCAAGATTCAGATATTTAAACTTAGAGAAACCACATTGACTAATTCTGTACCATACCCTTGCTCTTGAGAATAAGTTTTTTTCTTGCCGCATGTGTTTTATTATTGTTTAGGTCATACTAACGTGTTTTTTAAGGATCATATGCCTATTCCATGTGCCCTTATAGGCTCCATACATGAGAATGTCTGGCCGCTCTGCTCATGCATTCTGGTTGTGGGGTGCCGTGTCTTATTCTCCTTTTATATATTCTTTGTATGTCGTGTTTGTATTTCAAACTTCAATGAGAATTTCCATAACTATGTATTGAATCTCTACTCTGTGCAAGTTGGTGTGTTCATTGTTTTATATATATTATCCCCTTTGATTCATATAAAAATATCAAATTGTTAGTAGTATTATTATTATAACCATTTAAAACATAAGAAAACTGAGCCCCAGAGTGACCTCACTGATGTTATACAACTAGGGTGTTGAGGTGCACGGATTCAACTCATGTCGTCTGGTCCCTGTGACAGGTTTTCCTACTACATACAAAACAGTCATCTCTCAACTATACTTAGGAAGGGCCTTGTGCATTGCTCCAAAGGAAGTGAAAGTTTGCAGAGTTCTTACCCTTGGCATGAAGAAAGCAAATCTACAGTTGTAGACTCCTTGCCTATCAATAGGTACCACCATCATTTGCATCATTTTATTGTGACTAAAACCCACCATGACAATCACCACTACCCTCACCACCAATTGTCCTACCCATTGTTTTGAAATGTTGGAATCATACCTGTCACTCACAAATTTAATTAAATCCAATCATATTCCTAATATGACCTTAAACGCAGGAATAAATATGCAAATTCCCTTTGATGGCTCCATTGCCTATAGGCTCAACACAGCCTTCACGTGCAGTTTATTGGTCCAGTCAATGTGGATTCCCACTCTAATTTTTTAAAGAAATTTGAATTTCATTGCCAATATTCAAAAACTGAAAATTTTTTACATTAATATTCTAGCCTGGCTCTTTGGCCTCATATTACAGAATGGCATAATTTCCTGTTGCTAATGAGTACTACAGGCCTGCTTTAGTTGGAACACCTACTTTATACTTATCTCTCTTTCCCCCTGACACTGAGATTGTGTGTCAATTTCCATTTATTACTAACACAAAGCCGGACTCACATACATTTTGATCTGCTTGGCCCCTGTAGGCATTTAAATTTGTATCTGTTTCTGTTGCATTAAATAGCTTTAGAGAGAAATTTACTTTAAGTTTTCAGGTAAAAAGTATTCTTAGTCATGTGCCTTGCATCATCAAACTAAATATGATTTTTTTTCCTCTGTTATTTGGAAGAGAATTTTATTCTTAGAGTGCTATTTTTAGATCTCAACACTTTGACACAAAAATGTCAAATTTTTGTAGACAAGATGCCAGAGAGTATAGGAAAGGCAGTCGTTGGCATTGATGGGCAGACTTTAGAAACTACTATTTTCACCTTGAAAATGGAAATGGAGAGGCATACAATTCTATAGCAGTACAGAATTTCTTCGGGAGAGGACTTGGGTTTGGTCTTCATTCCACTTCGGCTGTTTGGCATTTGCTTTGAAATCTCTGCCTGAAAAGATATTGGAATGTGGAGATTGAACTTCATCCCTGTGTCTACGCAGCATTCATAGATGTAATTTCAAGCTGAGACAAAAGCCTTATTCTATATCCTTTGAATGGCCTCTAAGTACAGGTATTCGAACTGTAGATATTTTACAGTACGTTTCTTTACATTTTCCATTTGCTAGATCTGTCGGAACATGTGTACAGGTGAATATTTGACTTATTCATAATTAAGATGAATTAATATGTTTTTCTCCATTTTCATGGGTTGGATAATAAATCTGAAAATTTAGTTTTCTACATGTGCTGTGTCATAGAAGCTCTCCAATACAGAATCATAGGTGGATGCATAAAAAGATGAATTGACTTGCCTGGGGCCACAGAGTAGTTCAGGAACAAAGAAGAGAACTAAAATAAGTGTCACTGCCACCATTTTTGAGCGTTTACCATAGATCAGGCACCATGCTAAGTGACTACATAATCTCTTTTAAACCTATCAGTCATTGTGATGTAGGTGTTATCTCCATTGTAAAATTGAGCACACTGAATATCTCAGAAATGAAATTATTTGCCCAGTCTAACATAGCTAGGACCTGGGGACTGAGATTCCAGAACACATCTGTATGCTTCTAAAACTATGTCCTTAAAGACCTGGGGTAGATCCTGGGGATACCAAGAATGTGACGTTGTCCCTGTCTCTTCTGTGGTGTGAGGTATGACCTTAGGCTAGCTATCTAATATCTCTCAACCTCAGTTTCCTCATTGGTAAGTGGGCATAATGACACCTACGGCATAGTATTTTTTTTTTTTTTTGGTGGGGGGGAAATACCTATCCCCTAGTATAACTGTCTCAAAACAGTTGTGCATTCAATGTTAGTTTCCTACATCCAATTTTTCCTTCTCAGCCAAATGATGTGGCCCTTACCATGAGTCCAAAAACACCACCGTCAACAAAAGGGAAAAACATCCAATGGCTTATCCTACTCTTTCTGAACTTTATCCAAAGATGATTAGTCAGTATTTTATTTGCATGGTTAACAAAAACAAAGTCAGAGTCATTAACTACCGAGATGTTTAAGAACAAAATGAAAAGCAAGGAAGCAGTAACTGTAAAGCACCTCGAGTTAAAGGGTGGTAAAAAATAGATAAAGTTGACTAAAACCTGTCGGCAGGTGGCTGAAACAAGTCCTTGGAGTGATTTTTGAGTGGAATTTGTGATGGCTGTTTCAAGTTAGTTGCTGAGATAGCCGATCTCTTTATGGGAATGAGAGGTGAGGTTTAATGTCACATTAGCACACTTTGAGCAGGTGGTCTGCTCTTAGCCACCAAAAGCAGCAGCAATCTTTGTAAACTATCCATTTCTATAAGCACACGTGGGGAAGATGGAAAATTCACTTGTTTTTGGAAGCCAGCCATGGGTTTTGTAATTCACATTCCTTTCCTTCACACACACTTAGGTGATGAAAGGCCTTCTGTTTTCCCCCTCTCTTCCCCTACCCTGCTGCAACTACCCAAATCACTTCTGAAAAGAGGGGTCATGGAATGGAAAAGAGTTCCTAGATGATCCACATTTTGCCCTCTTTGTTTCTTAAATTTATGTTTTGCAGGACAAATGATACTGGCTTTCTTTCCTTCAAAGACCACTTGCCTGTCACTCAGATAGTTATCACTGATACCGACAGATCAAACTCAGAAGCCGCTTGGAGAATTGGTCCCTTGCGTTGCTATGGTGACCGTGAGTACTAAATCGAAAAAAGCTTTCTCTCTGCATTACATGAGCGCAAGATGTTTTTACTCCCTTATCCCTTTTCCCTGCAGTGTGCCCTAGTCTTGAAAATTACCCACATACCCAGTGCTTTCCCCTACCCCATTGAAAACGATAAACCATGCTGAAGGATTTTCTCATTTGCAGGACGCTTCTGGAACGCCGTCTCATTTTACACAGAAGCCTCTTACCTCCACTTTCCTACCTTCCATGCGGAATTCAGTGCCGATATTTCCTTCTTTTTTAAAACCACAGCATTATCCGGAGTTTTCCTAGAAAATCTTGGCATTAAAGACTTCATTCGACTCGAAATAAGCTGTAAGTGCCCTCAATTATGAATTTAATGTAACTGATCAACAAACAAGTTTTTAGTCTTGTTTTTGCCACCAATCACTAGTGGGCATTTGTACCAGCAAATTAATCTCACTGGATATCTGTAAAATTAGCAGGAATAATGTCTAGTTTCTTCTGATGCTTTATGATTTATTATGACCTGTCAGTATTTAATCAGTCATTCTCTCATCAAAACATGGGCATTCCGAAAATTCCCACAGACACCGATTACAGTTTCCAAAGATATCTCTTACCTGTGACTTTAATCTTCCACACTACAGGACTTTTTTCATGACACTTTCCATGCAAAGCTGAAAAGAGGATTATTATGCATTCTATTCATATTTGGGGTCTACTTTTTGTTTTACCTTTGTTCCAAAAGTAATTTCCTGACTTATTTCCCACCCTAGGAGCCTGTGACTATCCTATCAGAATTGTCATGGTTTCTCTATCACTTCCCCATGAACAGTGGCGTACCTAATAAACTCGATGCCAGGATGTGGATCACCTTTTAGCCTGCATACCCTGCATATAAACTATATTCAGTAATAATCATGATGTGCAATGAAAAATGATAGGAATACAGATGGTGAAATTTCCTATAATTAAACATTTTGTATATAATCATACCAATGAAACAATATTCCAATACCAGTAAAATACAATTTAAAAAAATTACGCCAAGTCATATTTTTAGTAAAACGGGAGAAAGCATACATACATATTGCTCTGTTGCGATCCTAGTAACATTAAAATTTATGTTTCTGAGTCTCTACTTCTTGATATTTGACAGTGACTTCATAAAATTTAAGTATTTTCTTCTGTTCATGTTCAAAAGAGAGTATGCTCGTGTCCATTTATCTCATATTGAGAAAATAATACTTTCTATTAATTTGTTTCATATGAAGCAAGAGCTATACAAATAAGTAAGGTTTTAAACTTCATAATGTATTGTTTCATATGAAGTAAGAGCTATACAAGTAAGGTTTTAAACTTTGTAATGTATTTGTTAAAAATTCATAAAAATTTCATTTTATACTAAATTCTGTAAATTCTAGTACTGTCAATGTTGTTACTTCAGGATTGATTCTAGAAACTTCCAAATGTCTCTGCAAGCAAAAAAATTCCGCTAAAATAATTTTGACAGAAAATTCATCATAAATTTCTATTTTATTAGGTAAAAAGTTACCATATTCCTAAGAATTTGAAATTGCTTGGGTCCTAATAGGGTGCAAATTTTGTCTCAAAGCTCTGTGGTTCCATGTATTCATGTATTAACATTAGATTTGAGTTAAACAATGCTAGCACAGTAATTATACAGATGAAAAATGAGAACTTGAGTTCTTATTCTTAAAAATAAACAAATATATTTGAGTCTGTATTTTTAGGAGACAATGGTAAATCTAGAGTTCTCTGTATTAACTTTCCCTCAGAATATAATATTTATTAAGTGGAAAGAGATAAAACATACTAATTTGAAGTTTATACATACATTGTTAAAAATTAACAGTAGCGTTATATGAACAAAACACATTTGTTTATTTTTAAGAGTAAGAACTCAAGTCCAGGTGCGGTGGCTCCCACCTGTAATCCTGGCACTTTGGGATGCCTAGGCAGGAAGATTGCTTGAGGTCAGGAGTTCGAGACCAGCCTGCCCAACATGGTGAAACCCTGTCTCCACTAAAAATACAAAAATTATCCGGGTGTGGTGGCAGGTGCCTCTAATTCCAGTTGCTTGGGAGGCTAAGGCAGGAGAAACGCTTGAACCCCAGAGGCAGAAGTTGCAGTAAGCCGAGATTGCACTACTGCACCCCAACCTGGGTGACAAGAGTGAAACTTTGTCTCAGAAAAATAAATAAGTAAATAAATAAATAAATAAATAAATAAAAATAAAATAACAGTAGCTTCAGCATCTATTGAAACAGACCAACAAACGATTTATTTGGTGAAGGAGTGTTTTATCACTAACATTGCTTAGAATTACTTGTGTATGGTAGTAATTTTTAAAAAGATGTATTTTTAGTGACTTTTGCTATTGTTTTAGGTTCTCTGCACTGAGTGCACTTTTTATTACTTATACACAGGGTAGGCTATAGCCAGCACCTTGCCCGTGTCATTCCTGTGACCATAAAGACTCAGGCTTGTCATTAGGTGCCCTACGTATGTGTGTCTAAATGAATGTTTTCCTGTAGTTTGATTGAGGCCATTGATCATATCACTATAATGATGCAACTGCACGAAATACCCTTGAAAGTATAAGTAATGTCTTCGCAACAGAAATTGGAAATTTGAGAGCTCCAGAAAAGGAGAAAAAAAAAAAAATGACTGGAGGAAATGGCGGAGGTGTTTAAGTCTCCTGCAAATTACCAAGCAGCTAAGCGTTTCTTTTGCAGTTACTGCACAATACGTACAAGGAAAAAGATCTTCTTAATTGGTAGTTTTAACCTCCTTTTACTCCAACTATTGAGACTATTAATGGGAGGAAGCTCTTGTGGCTTTGGTGTGAAACAAGATCCCTCACACCTAACATGACCAGTCTCTAAAAATGTTGAGCTGAATGCCAACAATTTCATAATTTGGATATAATAACTTCGATGTAAATTTAATAAAAATTAGGCCCCATGGCCTTTTGATTCATTAAAGCAGCAGCAAACATCATGGTATGTTATTACAAGGTAATGACTGATGATTTAGTGTTAATTACATATCAATGTCCAATTTGCTTGTACTTTGTGCTACTGTATTTTTCCCTTTGGCTTATGCAAGATTGTTTTTAGCGCAGGTTAGAATTACATTTGACAAAAATCAAAACCCACTGAGGTAATTGTTTGGTACATAATATATCACCAGATTGGAGAATATATACTTTCCAAGACAAGATTTTATATAAAAACATTGAGAAGTTCAAGATCTGATAGTTCTCAAAATATTTGTTATTATTAATATTTAAAAGGGGAAAAGACCAAAGTGGGATGGAAACATCTTGCATTCTTTATTTACAGCGACACTCGTATTACACATTTCAGGCAGATGGAATTTTTACCCTAAAGGGTTCATAGCAAGAAACATCCACAGACCAGGCACTTGGAAAGGAAATGGCCTTTTAACAGATGCAGTTGCTCAGAATAGATTTCCCTCCCATCCCCAAGGAGTGTTCCTCTAAAACTATCCGAGCAGCAGTTTCCAAGGTTGATATATCCAAATTGTTGGACAGGGAACAGTAGATTTCCATGAAATTTTCAATCCATTTCCTTCCAGCCTGCTTTCAAAGATATTTGAATTTTGTAGCCCATACTCTATGAAAAAGAAGACGTGCCACCATGTTGGCTAGTCTTAGTGAATGTGTTTTAGTGGGCCTGTGGAAACAATAACTGTTTTGATACTTATCTCACAATAGCTGTACAGGTAGAAATTGATATTTTAGAGTAGATGAGATCAGAAGGAAATGGCTTTTGAGAGTCAGTCTGGCATAGTGGAAAGAAGCTAGACCCAATGTGGATTCAAACTTTTGTTCTTCCAAGTGGGTTTGTGAGCTGCCTTGAGCAAGTTCTTCTCCCTTCCTATGCTTATTTATGCAACATGGGGTTGGTGACATCCATATGCCACCCAGAGATGCCTTTGGCTGCAAATAACAGAAAACTCAATCTGAACCGGCAGCCACAAGAATGGAAATTCACTGGTACTGGAGCATGTGACGAAGCCCAGAGGAGGTAGGACTGGCTTTATTTATGGTTGTTTGCAGTAGTAGTTTAACAAAGTTATCAGTCGTCTCATGGTTTTCTCTCTCTGTTATGAATGTTGAATGTCTGCTTTGGTCTAAGGCTGTCACTCTCTCATGGTGGAGCTGCATCCCAGCTGGTGGAGAATCCCTGCTTTCCAGCCCTACAAGCAATCCTCCTGAGAGGCCACTCACTTGACCCCCAAGAACCAACATGTGTGGCCGGGAGCGTATAGATTGCAGATTGACTTATACCAGGGCCGACCCCCACACCAGAGACTGGGCTAGCTTCCCCTAAAGCCCATGGGAAAGTGAGAGAGAGAAGAGTTTCCCCAAAACAAACTCAGTATTGTTAGAAAGAAGGTAGTCGCCAGGGAGACAATCAGTGAAGATTCTTCTAAGGCAGTTGTCAGAATTGAAATGTGTAATTTATTTTAAAAAATGCCTTGAAAAGGAAACAAAACCAGAAATTTCCTGAGCTGCTCATGGGAAAAACGATACATATATATACTGTATGTGTGTGTGTGTGTGTGTATATATGTATATGTATGTGTATGTATATATATATACTCTATAAATATGTGTATACTGTATAGATACATATATACACACAAAGAGAGCGAGAAAGATTTAACTTTATGATTTCAGAAGTATTATACTGAGAATATTACCAAACGTGATGTTAACTTGGACACACTATAGTTAGAACTTCAGAGAATAGGACAAATGAATACTATTCATAATTACACTTTTGTTGAATTGTTGAGCAGTTATTCTGATTAGACACTGTACACTTCTTTACATTCCTGATTTCATTTTGTTTCCAAGCACTCCCATCGATGCCGATCCCTATGTTGTACTGTGATTACCACTGCACAGTGCACCGGTAGGCAGGATGAGCCTAGAGAGGGCAAGCGGCAAGCCCTGATTACTCAGCTGGGAAGTTTAGAATCCAGGACCTACCCAGCTCTGTCTGGCTCCTTACAGCACCCCCCAACTCTGCTTTGCACAGGTCCGCAGGATTGACAATGTTAGAACTCAAGAGAACGTACAATTATTTACCTCCAGATTTTGAGGCACAGGACATAGAGGAAGCCCCTGCAATTTTGTGCAATACCACAGGTGCTATGTTTCTCGAGTTAGAAACTGTGGCTGCCGTCAGAACCTTAAAGAGATTATGTCCCTGAAAATTTTAACAGTATTTTATTTAGTTCATATTTCTCATTTTACACATGGACACCTGGAAGGACAGAGAGATTAGCTCACTATATTACGGCCTTACAAATTATTCATTCCATAAATGGACTCTGAAATATCTCTCATGCTGCTCTGGGGTGGGGATTGAGGACACAGAATGGAGTGTGGTTCTGTCTTCACAGAGCTCAGGATTGAGTGCTGGGAGGGGACGTGTAGAGTGTGTCCTAAGGATATTCTCTAATGGGCTTGGTGGTCACTCCTGGAAGAACATGCAGGTGTCTTCTTAGCAGCTTCCTCCCATCTCCTAGGAGCACTTGGTAGAAACTCTGTAACAGCCCTAAACATGCCCTCTCTTTTTTTATCAGTCTTCTCAAAAGTAAATCGCGAACTCATCTTGTTTGATTTGTCTCAGAATTCTCAGTGCCTAGCACAGGGCCTGGCTTGATAAAAATGCCCTGAAAGACTGAGGAGACTCCTTAGCTTTGCCTTGAACCATAAAGAAGTAGCTGGTGGGGTTGTTTGTTTTTTTCTTGTAAATTTGTTTGAGTTCTTTGTAGGTTCTGGATATTAGCCCTTTGTCAGATGAGTAGATTGCAAAAATTTTCTCCCATTCTGTAGGTTGCCTGCTCACTCTGATGGTAGTTTCTTTTGCTGTGCAGAAGCTCTTTAGTTTGATGAGATCCCATTTGTCAATTTTGACTTTTGTTGCCGTTGCTTTTGGTGTTTTAGACATGAAGTCTTTGCCCATGCCTATGTCCTGAATGGTACTACCTAGGTTTTCCTCTAGGATTTTTATGGTATTAGGTCTAACATTTAAGTCTCTAATCCATCTTGAATTAATTTTCGTATAAGGAGTAAGGAAAGGATCCAGTTTCAGCTTTCTACTTATGGCTAGCCAGTTTTCCCAGCACCATTTATTAAATAGGGAATCCTTTCCCCATTTCTTGTTTCTCTCAGGTTTGTCAAAGCAAAGGATATGAACAGACATTTCTCAAAAGAAGACATTCATACAGCCAACAGACACATGAAAAAATGCTCATCATCACTGGCCATCAGAGAAATGCAAATCAAAACCACAATGAGATACCATCTCACACGAGTTACAATGGCGATCATTAAAAAGTCAGGAAACAACAGGTGCTGGAGAGGATGTGGAGAAATAGGAACACTTTTACACTGTTGGTGGGATTGTAAACTAGTTCAACCATTATGGAAAACAGTATGGCGATTCCTCAAGGATCTAGAACTAGATGTACCATATGACCCAGCCATCCCATTACTGGGTATATACCCAAAGGATTATAAATTATGCTGCTATAAGGACACATGCACACGTATGTTTATTGCAGCACTATTCACAATAGCAAAGACTTGGAATCAACCCAAATGTCCATCAGTGACAGACTGGATTAAGAAAATGTGGCACATATATACAATGGAATACTATGCAGCCATAAAAAAGGATGAGTTTGTGTCCTTTGTAGGGACATGGATGCAGCTGGAAACCATCATTCTTAGCAAACTATCACAAGAACAGAAAACCAAACACCGCATGTTCTCACTCGTAGGTGGGAACTGAACAATGAGATCACTTGGACTCGGGAAGGGGAACATCACACACCGGGGCCTATCATGGGGAGGGGGGAGGGGGGAGGGATTGCATTGGGAGTTATACCTGATGTAAATGACGAGTTGATGGGTGCAGCACACCAACATGGCACAAGTATACATATGTAGCAAACCTGCACGTTGTGCACATGTACCCTACAACTTGAAGTTTAATAATAATAAATAAATTTAAAAAAAAAAAAAAAAAAAAAAAAGAAGTAGCTGGTGAGAGAAGGCGTTTGTCAGAAGGCCGGGGGAGGTTGAGCTTAGAGGGTAAGTTCACGATAGAGCTGATGCTCTCATGGGTCTTCTCCCTTCCTATTCAGGGCCAGTGGGCTATGTCCACCTCTTCAGCAAGGGAGAGCCAACTTGAATTTGACTTAAGGGCCCTGTTATAAAGGCACTGGCCAAAGTGGGATGGATCATTCATTCTCTTACCTTGTTTTCAGGCATCTTTATCATCCATTCTAGCTTTGACTACCCAGGGCAACTGCACAGGTTTCCAGGTGTGGAGGTTTTATCATAGGAATAATGATTTAAAAATTGAGCCCTGGGAAACACCACCTGGATTCACATCCAGACTCTGCACCACCCGCACTGGGTCAGCTTCCTTAGCTACCTGTACCTCACTTCCCTCATCTGTAAAAGATTCCTGTCTCATGAAGTTGTAGCAAGGCCTAGTGAGTTGATTAATGAAAAATGAATAGCAAGGTACTTGGCTCACAGTAAGTGCTCAGTAAATATTAACTGTTTTTATTGAATTTTACTGATTCTAGGAGGAATGGCTTAAACATAGTATGTCTTTAATAGTTGCTTTAATAAAGTTAAATAATAATAATTTTAGGCTGAATGTGGTGGCTCACGCCTGTAATTCCAGCACTTTGGGAGGCCGAGGCAGGCGGATCACAAGGTCAGGAGATCGAGACCATCCTGGCTAACGTGATGAAACCCTGTCTCTACTAAAAATAAAAAAAGTTAGCCAGGCATTGTGGTGGGCGCCTGTAGTCTCAGCTACTTGGGAGGCTGAGGCAGGAGAATGGCGTGAACTTGGGAGGTGGAGCTTGCAGTGAACCGAGATCGCGCCACTGCACTCCAGCCTGGGCAACAGAGCTAGACTCCATCTCAAAAAAAAAAAAAGAAAATAATAACAATAATAATAATAATAATAATAATTTTAAAGACTCTGCAAGGACCCTAATACCTTGGTATAAAACTGTAAAAGTATAAAGAAAATTGCAGAATTGCATTTAGTATGTGCAATGTAATGATGTTTCAAGGAATAAAATGAGAACTTCCTGTATACAAGGCACAGTGCTAGGTGCTGGGTATACGATAAATGAGGTGTTCTTCTAGAGTTGCAGACTCGGGGGAGACAGTAAACAGATTATTATACAGCAGGGGGCTGCAGTTTGGAGAAGAGGTAAGCACAGATGGGAAACCGATTATGGAGGTGGTGGTCAGGGGGCAAGGCTAGTCACAGCGAAGCAGCAAGCCCTCCACAAACATGTGTTGTCTCAGTGGAATTTATTATCCACAAGACTAGCCTTGCAGGAAAGCTTTTAGTAAAATCTTTAACATTCCTCACCCAAATTCTCACCAATCTTATTCTGTGTTTTATAGAAAAATGTAATTGTGGGGTCCAGTCATCTCTCAGTTAAGTGTTTTTAAATTTTGAGATACGCAGGGCTGCCAGGTGGCTCTGGTGATCTGAATAAGAAACAGGGAAAGACTCAAGGGGCCACCTTCACTCTTACTTAGTCTAACTGCTCGTCACTCAATCTGTTGCCTTCAATTCTGTTTCCTTTAAGGCATGAATTTGTAACCTGAAGCCAATTTGCCTAGGTTGAAAAATCACAGGTCACAGTAATAATAACAATAGCTATCACTTGTTGAACATGCAGTATGTGCCAGGCACTGTTAACTTTATCAGGATTCATGTCTAAATAATCTGATGATTTAAATACTGTTCGTATTCCCATTTTGCAGACAAGAAAATTGAGGCATGGTGACATTGAAAACTTGCCTTAGGTCACAGTAGCTCCAGAGTCTAAGCTCTCAAATCCCATTCTTACTGCTTCCACCTTACTCTCCTTTAGGCCAGGGCTCACCAGAAAGCAAAAGAATTCGAGCTCTCAGATACTCAAAATTCTGTGTAATGGGGACTTTGATGCAGCTGCTTTTGGTTAAGGTTTAAAGGCTGGGAAGAAAGTGCTCTGGGGTGGAGTCTGTCTTTTGGCATTTCTGATAATTCAAATCTGGCAGTTGATGACTTTGTCAAATAAATACCCATTTCCTATTTTAGGGAGTAGAGGAGAGAGAACAATTGTGAAGGTGCCTAGAAAAAAAGGAAAGCCTGGCATATGAAAGTTCCAGTCCTCTCCTCATCCTCATTTGTAAATTACAATTAACTTCTCCATTTCCTTTAAATTTAGAACATTCTTATGTGATAATGGAAAACACAAGACAATATACTCAAAAGAGCAAAATCGTGAAGAACCCTGCCTTTGGAGTCAGATTCTACTTACCACCTAGGACACTTCCAACAAATTATTTATATTTCTGTGCACTTTAGTTTTCTCACTCATAAAATGAGAATAATGCTACATTTCTCATAGGGTGGTTTTGTGTATTAAAATGAGATAATCCATGGTCAATGCTTAGCGTAGTGCCTGGCATAGAGTTCATTGTTCCCACTGTGCTATCCCTTCCAGTTGTCTCTCTTAATGGTTATCCACCATTGTCACTATCATCACCACCACCATTATTGACACCATCATCATCACCTTTATCACCACCGTCACCACCACCATTACCACCATCACGATTACCACCACCATCGCCACCACCACCACTACCACCATCACTGTCATCACCACCACTGCCAGAATCATCACTACCATCACCATTACCACCACCAGCACTGCCAGTATCACTATTACCATCACCGTCACCATTACCTCCATCGCTACCATCACCACTACCATCATGACCATTATCACCACCACCACCAATGATGACACCATCACTACCACCACCATCACTACCATCACCATTACCACCACCAGCACTGCCACTATCACTATCTCCATCACCTCCATCACCACCACCACTATCACCACAACCATTATCCCACCACTGCCGCCACCATCACCATCATCACCTCCATCACCACCACCCCCATCGCCACCACCACCGCCATCATCATTAACGTTATGTCCACCACCACCATCAATACCACCACCACTGCCAGCACTACCCACCACCATAACTGCTGCCATCACCATTGTCATTTCACCGTCATCAGTATGCTTACTTCTGACTGGGTGCCATCTGGCTTCCATTATACAAAGATTGTTATAGAGGGGCAGAAAGAATAATGGAAGGAGTCCCGTGTGACAACAGGAGACTTGGGTTTGATGGCAGGCACTGCCACCTGCAGCAGTGTCTCCTTGGACAAGGCAATACAACTTTCTGAGCTTTTTTCATTATGGAAATAGCGCAAATGCTTATATAATGTGCATTAATAAAATAAGGAGGAAGCACTGGACTTCCTAGGGCATAAGTCTCCTCCCTGTGGGAGTGGAGCTGCCTAGCTAACCTCATGTCTGCAGATATCCTGGAGGACACAGCTGAAACCACAACAGATCCAGAAAATCCAGGGCCTCGGCATTCATGCAGGTTTATCAGATCAGCATGAATGGTCCAGGTGCCTATCCTGTTTCCTGAATTTACACAAGTAGCAGGAATGAAAACAGCTTGGAACATGTATACACATTTAATTTGGTAGCTGTTACTATTAACGGTGATTTCTATGCTACAGAGATTTCAAAAGAAGTCTTCTCTACATTGATATTGACTTACAATCGTTTCTCCCACTCAAGCCTGTGCCTTGAATGTGCTAACAACTCCCTCTATCCTTCTTCCCATTTTCCTCTCTGGTTTCAGCTCCTTCAGAGATCACCTTTGCCATCGATGTTGGGAACGGTCCTGTAGAGCTTGTGGTCCAGTCTCCTTCTCTTCTGAATGACAACCAATGGCATTATGTCCGGGCTGAGAGGAACCTCAAGGAGACCTCCCTTCAGGTGGACAACCTTCCAAGGAGCACCCGGGAGACGTCAGAGGAGGGCCATTTTCGACTGCAGCTGAACAGCCAGTTGTTTGTAGGTAGGGGACATCTTAAGGCTCCCTTTGTGCTAAACCCTTACAATATCACTGTGTGACCACGCCCAAGAAAAATTTCTCTTTTATGTTAAATCTGGGATATAATCAAAATGTCATAAATCATTTCTAATCGTGAATTTCATTCTATATATTCTTTTTTTTCTGACTTCATAGCTACATCAAGTTAAGATGATGCTAACCTTTAGCAAATACTGAGGTTGTCCAGATTCTGTACATTTTCTTTTGGTAATATTGTCTTCAGATGTGCAGGGACCCATCATTGCAATATAAATCTACTCTAAGGGACAGGACATGTCACCTCTTTACACCTTAGTGGGTGTAGACTCTAAGTAATGGGCCGCCCTTCCAAGTGCTACCCCACTCCTGATAATTATTGATATCCATGCAATGAGACAGTTGAGCTATTTCAAAGGTGTTTTTGTTATCAATAACGTGGTTGGGAGAGGAATGATCCCTTTCTAAATCAGGGGCCTCTTCGATACCACCTGAACTCATAGCACTGGAGATCAACCTGCCGCAGGTTGTTCATCTGAACTGGCAGCTGCCGCTTGTGTGGGCCTGGAAACATCCGGGCCTCCTTCTTTAGTCATTCCTCACTTCTTTCATTCCGCTAATAGTCACTGAGTATCTACAACTGGTCAGGTATCTTGTTACTGGGAATGAAAGGTGAATTGAGCACTACCACTGCTTTTCAAGGAGTTCATAATCCTCTGGTGTGTGTGTGCATGTGTGTGTTTCACAGAGAAGACAGCATGGGATTTTGGAAGTCTGTCTTCAGTGCTTGCGCCTTAACTACATTTAAGTTGACATTTTGTTTCCCTTGTCATAATTCTAACATTTTGCTAAACATACAGGTGTGTGTGTGTGTGTGTGTGTGTGTGTGTGAGAGAGAGAGAGAGAGAGAGAGAGAGAGAGAGAGAGAGAGAGACAGAGAGAGAAAAATAAGAGAGAGAAACTAATATAAGGTCATCCTTACAGCTGTAGTTAAAAAAAATTAGCGTAGGTTGAGGAGAGCTTGTAAAGCTTTAAAATACAAAATCAAGCTCTGAAAGTTAAGAAATATTGTCAATACTACCAAAACCAAGAGTGTGTTTTTATATAAAACTTGGAGTTCAGATGTTTAGAACAGTGATGTAAATAAGTAACAGAATTTGTCAGTCTACCCAGATTTAACTTTGTTTCCTTTTTTGTTTATTTAGTTTTTTGCCAACTCCCACACTACATAGCTTTATTGCTAGTGATGAAATGCCATCAGCACTCAATGGAAGTTTCTTATTTGCTTCCTTTAAATTGAGGTTTGTGCAACTTTTAACTCTGAGGAAAGCAGTCACTAAAATAACACCAGCTAAAAGAAAATAAGTAATAGAATGTGAGGATGTAATATTCTCTCTTCTCAACAAGAACCATATTTCTTTCTTCATCTGTCATGTTCCCCAGATCCAGCAGAAGCTAAGATATAAATGATTAAAACAGTTTTGTGATTTCAAGTCATTTGCTTAATTAATAACCCATATACGTGATATGATTCACTATTAAAATATTTTTAAAATTTATATTTCTGTTTTAATTTTAAACATCACATTTTGATGGGTGACTTCTGAGGAAGGTTGCTCATCATCAAAATCTAATACATTTTTTGGTGGAATCAAGTCAAGTGTTTCACAATTTTCATAAATTATATTCCATGCCAAAGTTTAATTTATCTTCAGGCAGTATTTATCAGTCTTTCTGGCTGAAAGGTATATATAAAGATGGAATAATTTTTTTACCCTTTCATGCAAATTTTATGTAGCTACGAAATTATCATATGGACTGGGTATGTGATAAAGTTTGTGCAAGTCAAAAAGGAAAGGCGACAGCTGTATTTCATGGCAGATTTCTATCTGCAGACGTTTTGGTTAAATTGATCACAAATGCAATGAGCTGTAAGAGCATGTCGATGGGTCTGGAGGACATATCTTGCTGGAGCTGGAGCCAAGGTCAGCTGTGGCAAGAGCACCTGCTTCTGCTATGTTTCTCTCCAATAAATCCCATCTCAGATGTTACTCTGCTTTATTGAATTTGTCTTAATGTACTTGAAGAAGAAAAAATGCTGTTGGAGGTCACTTTAATGGTCTTTCAGTTTGAATTTTCCTATTTAGAGTTCAGTGATATACCCATTTAGAAATGTCAGGTAGCCAACAAAGCTGCAGTCTCAACATTTCCATCTTGCACAATTCGATTGTTCAACAAATATATAGATAAATAAATGAGGTCTGCTTAGTTATAGTCACCAAAATGAACAATTGCATTCTTTATTATTCAGAAATTGAAAGGCCCTGGATATTTATATTTGCTAGGCAGGAAAAGATATCGTTGGCATGTGCTTCTTTACTGGAATAGATTGAGTGTAGCATTATTTAAATATTAATTTGGATATGTCTGTCTAGATATCTTTGGCCACTGAAGGATCTTTCAATCAACATGGAGCATCCTTCAGCATTGTAATCACTGGCACAGCTGCCGTGCTCATGAGTGTTTCCTGAGTACCAGAAACAGGCTGCGTTTTTAGAATAGGATGTTCCTCTCAGCACTGCCCCTGTCATTGGAATGTGACAGGTTGAAGTGCTGATACATGAGTCAATGCATACTGGATTTCCAGAATCAATATTTTAACTTCAGGCTGTTATATCACCCTGATGGTTAGGGACATTTGCAACCATGCCATTTCACCAGTCACATTTCTTTAACAGAGCAGGAGACTCTTCATAACATGCAGCTTCTGAAATGTAAACTGCAAGCGTGTGGCATTCTCACCTTTGGAACGGTCCATAGTACCATCCCTTCTGCTTTGTTATTCCCCACTAATGCGTCTATCAATATGAGGATGAGGCAAGAAAAATCCAAGATCCAGTGGAGAGATCTGAGTATGCATTCCTGGTCAGATGCCCAAAGCCATAGGCCCTGGGTAGAAAAATAACTAGCATGAGTGTACTATTGTCTTTATCTGCTGAATGAAAATGAAGAGACTGTAACTGATCTTCTAAGGCGTGAAGATCTGCTCTCTGCATGGATAAATTAGGAACAACGTGCCCATGTGTATGTAACAACAAAGAAAATGTCTCATTCCCTCCAAACCTAACACAAGATCTTTCGAAATATGCTGCAATTACAGAGTGGAAATTGTGTGAAGATGGGGGCCTGTGAGTCTCATTTTATGACTCTATTTCCTTCTACTTTTTATTTTTCCCATGGGCTTATTTTTTTGTTTCTTGGCCCAACTGCTCTCTTTGTGTCAAAATAAACTGAAGCTACTCCAAACTTACAATCCCCTAGGGAAACTACTACACTGACTTGATAAATCATAACATTTGGAGAGATCCCCCAAAATTGCTGTTCTTGCTTCCAGGCTGGTAGGGAATTATTATTCCTATTTTCAGGCCAAGCGTGTCAAACTCAGTGGGGTCAAGGGTGAAGCCAGGCAGTCTTGGTGTGCACATGTTAATTTTGTGCTCTGGCACTTCCGAAACTCTTGATTTGTGGCATAATGCAACACATACAGAACTGGCCCCAGTCTCCTCTTGGAATAGTGACTTATATGTTACGCTTGCGAGTGCCTCATGAAGATAGCCGTCCTGAAGCACGCCTGTAGTGGTTTCCATTAGACATGATGTCATATGTCTCACAGTCTAGGAAGAGATCTATATGCTCTTCACATTGAGAAATAATTCGAAAAGTAACTGTTAGCATATTTTTACATAAAGCTATTGTGCATGGAGAATAATAATTATCATGATGTCAATGGTGAGACAAAAAGTGAAGAAACAATTGTCTTTTTAACATTATATAAATCTCTGATTACGTCTACCTATTCCCCATAAAAGTGTATTTTTTTCAAAGTCAAGTAATACATTATGTATACTTAAATTTTTTTAGGAAAAATTAAGATACGACTTTTGATGTCCCCTTAACAATTACATAAGGGAAATTGTTCTGGTTGGTTTAAGAAGATGGTAAGAGACCTCTGAGCGAGGCTAGGAGGCAGGTCCTGGGACTGCCTCAGTAGCTGCATAAGAAACACTAGAAGAGCACCCAGTAGCCACTCAAAAATGCTTGTGTAGTGGATAAAAAATAAATAAAAGGTGAAGAACATCTGGGTTTGTCCCTAACACCAGTGCTCCACAAAATCAGGTTCTTGTAGCTTGAAAATGTTTGAAAAAACATTGGTTCTGTTTTTATATTCAGGAAAAGTGAACAATTAAATCACCCTTTCCGCAAAATTTTGTCTCTTCTTGAAGATGTTGAGAATTGGAAACATTTAACAATTCCCAACACCCATTTTAGTGTTTTCTACCCACTACTATATATATATTTTTTTGAAACAGGGTCTCTCTGTCGCCCAGGCTGGAGTGCAGTGGCACTATCTCCAGCTCTCAGCTCACTGAAACCCCTGCTTCTCCTCAGCCTCCCGGGTAGCTGGGGTTACAGGTTCACGCTGCCACATCTGGCTAATTTTTGTATTTTTAACAGAGACAGGGTTTCACCTTGTTGCCCAGGCTGGTCTCCAACTACTGGGCTGGAGCAGTCTGCTCACCCCGGCTGCCCAGATTGCTCCCTGCTATTTCAGACACATGTTTAAAACACTTATCCACAGCTTCTTCTGCCTTAATTGAGCTCATTTTGTCATCCTGTGGTCTCTGTTGGATTGACAATGGACAATTGACGCAGAATGGAGAGGAGTGTGTGTGTGTGTGTGTGTGTGTGTCAGGACTCATACTGTCTTTTTTTTAATTTCATTTTATTTTTTACTTTATTTTATTTTTTACTTTAAGTTCTAGGGTACATGTGCACAACGCTCAGGTTTGTTACATATGTATACATGTGCCACGCTGGTGTGCTGCACCTGCACCCATTAACTCATCATTTACATTAGGTATATCTCCTGCAGCATGGTGTCGTCTTCTCATGCAGCCCAGAAAGAGAGGGTCTCGAGCTTCAGACCTCACAAAAACTCAAAGTTAGAAGCAGTAATTTGATTCTCTTGGCACCTCCACTTGTCAACATTTATAACTCAGTAGAGAAAGAAATCATTAGAAGAGCATCATTTATGTGAAACTGGCATATTCTAATTGTCAAAAGAAACTTAAGGCAGATCTTTCTGGACAATCAAACAGTTCTCCCTGGACGTTCAAGGACCCAATCTGAGGGGCGATTGCAGGAGAGAATTCAGGCTGCCCTGGAGCTAATGTGACTGCCACATGCTGAGTAGCCACAAGGGAAACTCCCAGTTGGAAAAGAGCAAACCAGAGAGGTGGCTGAGGCTGCAACACTGCCTGGAGCTTAGTGAGCTGGTTTCCATTTCTCCGAGAGAGTCTGCGGAGACAAAGCAGATGACTCAGAGGAGGAGCTGGGAAAGCCCTTGGGCAAAGCAGTGGATGGGAAGATATGTCAAAAACCTCCAGTAAGTCCTACTGGCAGACTTATATTCTTCTCGTTTTGTTATCAAGTTTCTTCTGAACACGTGCACAAGTGGTGCCTCAGCCAAAGCTTCGTCTGCCTCTTCCATGCACAATGTGTCTCCATCACCTTTGAGGATGGCCTTGCTTCAGTTTCAGCAGCGCTGGCATCATCAGCTTCATCAATGCCCACACTGAGTTTGATCATCCTGTCAATCCTGTTAGCATGTGTCTGGGGATCTTCCACAGTGAAGCCAGAAGACAGGAACCCAGTTTCATAAACCAAGAAGCAACTTAATGGAAGAAACTCTCCAAAAGGGGCTTGTTTTCCAAAGAAAAGTATAGTTCAGAGGAGGGGAATGATAAGCCTACCTAGGTGTGTTGTAAAGCCATTCAAAAATAATTCAGAGAGAGGATTCTGAATGGAAATGTAGTGTCCAAGTCACATTCTTCTTAAAAAGATTGTGACAAATAGAGACAACTTAAAAAGAAAAAAAAAAAAGAGTTTCTTCTGAACCTGGAAGAAACAGACATGGATTCAAAGCTGCTTTAGTAGGGAAGGTGATTTTATAGAAGAGGCGGTAAGAAGTGCCATGCTCCAATTCGGCTTCCAGTGTTATCATCCATGTCTCAAGGTAAAAAGGATCAGGTCGCAGGCTCATCTTCCGTGTGTAGAGGGGCTTAGCGACTTGTGGTAGACCTCGTAATCTGCTGTCCAGGTCTCCCTTCAAAGAAGGACTTGCCCTGCGGCTGGGAGTGCTGTTGGTGGACAGTTTTCATCTGTCTGCACCTTCAGAAGCTGCCTCAGCTGCAGAGAAAGCCTTGACCAAGGTCATGTCCTTTCCAGGGGGATTCACATCCAGTGACTGAGCCAGAGTGCAAAGGCACAACCACTGGGCCCAGGAAGGAACATCTCTGGTTATTTGTTCTGGTCCCAGGACTCCCGGTGGGACTGTGCTGGGCTGATGTTGGGCTGTCACCATAGCTCACTTCTCTGCCCATTCATACTTTCTTTTTCTTCTGTCCAACCATAAGTTTGGTTTCCAAGGTTTCCCCTAAAAGTATCCTGTACCCTTAACTCCATCACAGAACTTGCTTTCTGGTGAACCTAACCTGAGACAGAATCAGATACATTTTTCATGCAATTTACACACATGTATGCATGCTCACACACACACGCTTCTTTTAAATCAAATTAATTTTCTTAAGTGAAATTTATTTTTCATTTCTCTTGAGAATTAGCTATAAAATAATGCCTCTTCCCCTCCTACTTTCTTTTTCCAAAACACTGTTGAATGCTAATAGGTTATTAAGACCAAGTTTGCATGGCTTTGCTTCATTACCCTTCGAAGGTCCTGGTACTCAAACTAAAATGGGCCTGCCCCCACCCTGATCTACCTGACAGGCTCCATTGATAATGCAGACTCTGATGAGTCAGATGAACTACCTCCTCTCAAGGGAGTCTATCCTGGTACAACCCCCATCTCTGTGAGCACACAATATGCCTGATTCTACTGACCGGAATTTACTGAATTATACTGACCTAGGAGTTTCTTTGTGGGAAGACATAATGTCTAATTGATCTTCATATCTCTGGGACCAGTAAAGGTTTTCTAATATATTTAGTGTTCAATAAAAATCTAATGAATTGGCCGGGCGCGGTGGCTCAAGCCTGTAATCCCAGCACTTTGGGAGGCTGAGACGGGGAGATCACGAGGTCAAGAGATCGAGACCGTCCTGGCTCACACGGTGAAAACCCGTCTCTACTAAAAAATACAAAAAAAACTAGCCGGGCGTGGTGGCGGGCGCCTGTAGTCCCAGCTACTTAGGAGGCTGAGGCAGGAGAATGACATAAACCTGGGAGGCGGAGCTTGCAGTGAGCTGAGATCTGGCCACTGCACTCCAGCCTGGGCGACAGAGCGAGACTCCGTCTCAAAAAAAAAAAAAAAAAAAAAATCTAATGAATTAATGAAAGTGAATGAAGGCAGACCTCCCAGCTCGGTCCATTTCACTAGTGGCTTTATGGTATTAGGCAAGCCACTTACTTTCTCTGAGCCTCAGTTATTCCATCTGCCCACTGGGCTTAATAATAATCAATACCTTGCAAATCAGTTTCAAACACTGAATGCAGCAATAGATGTCCCTGTTCCACTTGGGATTTTCTTTTAACGGTTCTTAAATAAGAATGGCAAGCAAAAGACTGTTTCAAATGGGAAATGATTTGTGCCCTCACCCCAGTGGAATAATGAGACACTCCTTTTGGAAACTGAGGGGTTTTGACATTTAAATGACACCCTCAATTGGTGTAATGGCTCCAGGGGGAAGGATCCCTAGGCTGAATTTTACCTCTTCTCACAAATCAACAGAAATGTCCCCACACACTGTTGTAGTTGGAGTGTGAGTGCCTCGAAAGCTGAAGGCCAGTCCTTATAAAGGGGACAGTTTCTTGCCATTTTCTTAGCCATCAACTTGAAAGATAAAGCGATTTCAAAACCACATTTTCAAATTACTATATGGTTCACATACACCTGCTTCTGAATTGTTATTGCTAAATTGCATTCTCACTGCTATTACTTCCCCCCTGATCTGTTCAATAAGACAGTCTTTTTTGGGTTGTTTCTCCAAATCAGAAAATTGTGTCTGATCTGGTAGTGAGAGGACATGCCCAGACCAGAAATTGGACCTTTACTTGTGATTCGAGGATACCAGAAATAAACTGAAAGCTGACACATTTGCAATGCCTTCTGGGCAGTCAGGATTTTGCCTCAGCCACTGACCTTCTCTTGGTCTGGACTGAGAATAAAGTGCAGCAAAAAGCCCGACTATATGATTGTTTTGAATTGAAATCGTTTTCTTTAATCAGAATTTATTCTTCATTCTCCCAGGGATCAACCTCCTCCTTTCCTACTATTTTACCCAAAAGAGTCTTTAAAAGCCCATGGGTGCTTCGGTGGAGTTTGGAGCATTTTGTGGGATGGGGAGTAAGGGGCAGGGGTCTGATTCTGCACTTCTACTTGCTTTTCTTTGTCCTTTATCCTTTTTTTCCCCACTCACATTCTTTTCCTTCCGTAATTTACTAAGCAAATATTTTCTGAGTGCATGCTCAATCAGCCTTGGGCTGGGCAATGGAGATAAATAAGATCCATTCGCTCTTTGGGAGGTACAGGCTCAGGGAAGAGGTGCGTTGGATTTTCTAGTGGTAAGTCCTTCATGCTGTGGTGTGTGGTATGTATTCAAGGCGGTATGAGCAGGGAAACCTGGATGTAGCTCCCAACTCCATGCAGAGACAACCCCCAGACTCTATTTCCCTTACGTTGTGTAACTATTTATTTCCTGCCTCTCTCTTTCTTATATTGGGGAAATAAGATTAATTTGCAGTGAGTACAGTGTCTGAGGCAATTGGCCCTTGGAAGGCAGCCTGAGACTTGTGTGCCCACTCACTGTGTAGGAAGCAGGTCTCTTACCTTGCTAAGTCAATCGCTCACTTATTCAGGTATCTGGGAGGACACCTGGAGCCCAAATGCCTCAGGGGCTAAGACAGATCATCCTTCCGGACACTGCTGTCTATTTGGGGTACTCAACATGGACACTGCATTCCCTGCCACCATCTACACTGCACCGGGGCCCTACTTTGAGCTCAGGTTTGTCTTAAAATAGAGATGATGCTTATATCAATGACAGAGTTGGGTGCACTTTGGCTTCTCATTCTCTGCCATTTTCCCACAAACTCTTATCCTCAAGGATCCTTCCTTTTCTACCTTTTATCTCCCATCCTTTCACAGATAAATTAATTCATCAAAAACATGGTGGGGGTCACTGTCAGGATGAGGTTGATGCCCTGAAGGGCAGATTCAGGCTCACGAGATTCTCACCCACACACCCACTAATAAGAAATAGTCCTTGCCCAGAGGAGAGTGCTCCAAAAGCAGTAATGGAGGGCAGTGGAGCGGTCATATATATGTATATGTGTGCATATGTAGATGAGGTCCATTTCTTTTTTATAGTATCTCCACTCTCTCAGAATTTCTGAAGCCTACAGTTTTCCCCTTTCAGTCAAAGCATATTGTGTTATGCATTGCCTCTGGTTCCATCATTTTTTATCCTTTCGTTTATTCACCCTCATTTTTTCTCCTCTTTTATCTTCTGCAAAGCCACTTTGCTTCCTTCCGTTTATTCCTGAAGGCCAGGTAACCTCTGATGGTGGCTGCATGCTCAGCAGGAAAACATGGATGATAATGTGTCCTGCTTGCTTTGTGTTCACAAAAGACTAAAAGCCTCTAGATATTTCAGTATTTTATCCTCGTTATTGTTGTTATTCTAACTTGTCCCCATCATTATGTATTGTGAAATTGACACCTTTGTCTGTACTAGAAGGTCATATGGACCTTCAACAGTAGGAAAGATCTAGTTTGAACACAGTATAGGGGAGACTTCTGACCAACCACAAGCCATAGGTAGAAATGGAAAGTGTAAATCAGATTTCCAATAAGTATCCCAGGGCTGGGAGAATTTTAGTCCAGTTGCTCTCATTTTTTTTTTTTTTTTGTCTGTAGTTTGTAAAATAATCACTGGCATTTAGCATGTTGACCAAATAACTTTTTTTAAAAAAAGCATCATTCTGAGAATGCAAACAAGTAAAATTTAATTTATTGTTGGTGGGAGTATAAATTGAAACAGTTAAGAGAACTCTTTTACATTATCTACTAAAGTCAAACATATGCATACCCTATGACCAACAGTTCTACTCCTAGGTATACACCAACAGAAATATGAACCAAAATAAATACAGAAGATTACTCATGGCAGCACTATTCATAATACCAAAACCTGTACTGTGCCCATTGACAGTAGAAAGAAAGATGATTTATGAAATGTTTCTCAAATCAGAATACTGTATAGCTTCCTTTATTAATATGGACAAATGGCATCAATGCAACGCTAGGCAAAAGAAGCCAGGGTCAAAATAGTACATGCAATATCATTCCCATTTAAATCATATTCAACCTCTGATTTCAGAAACAGGTTAGCGGTATTCTTGGAAGGGAGTAGTTGGTGACTGGAAGGAAGCTTCTGGCATGCTGGTAAAATTCGGTCTTTTGATCTGGTTGCTAGTTACTTTGGTGTGTTCAGTTTGTGAAAAATTATCAAGTCACATATTCCTGTGCACTTTTGCATTTGTTCTTGAACACGAGAAAAAATAAAACATGGTGCTAAAAACAGCCTCGATCACTGAAGTTGAGTTTTTTCATCATCATAAGTTTTAATGGTTTTATAAGTAGTTCCCCATATAGAATTACCATGACTTATGTATCATTCTCTTTTGTCAGACACTTCCCTCCCCCAGTCTGTAACAACTATTTCAAAAGATCAATTAAATATTAATATTTCTGCTTGTAATCTTCCTCCGAGCTCCATTTTCAGCTATTTTCTTTAAAAAGTGCAATGAAGCCCATAATAACAATGCTGTAATGGCTTTTGACATGCATTGATGAATTATTATTCACAAGTCTTTCACAACATTTATTTATACCAAACAAATAAGGAAATTATTTTAATCTGTTAACCAAATTCAAGTTATCACTAAGCTCTTTTCCAGTTTCTTGAGGGAGTTTGGCATTTGATTGGAGGTGTCACAATTTGTAGTGAGGATTAAATCAATGAAGCGTGTAGAAGGTTTTGATATTAAATAAATTCTTAGTTCTGTTCACTATTATTATTATTTTACATTTTGGACATCCAGTTAATACTGCCAGTATTATTAAATAGTGTGTGTTTAGTGATTCCTGAGCAAGAAATCTCTCTATCTGGCAAAACTCAACCAGACACATGCTTTATCCTTAAAGAAATCACATTTTTAAATTAAAGTCTCCAGTAGGATTTCCTCCTGGTACCAAGATTCTGCCAACTGGAGAACCAGGGCTTAAAAAAAGAAGACAACTGATGGTTAGTGTACTTGTTTTTATTCATCATGTGTATGTTAAACCTTTGCCACTTTAGTCAAAAAGTCTGCCACTTTTTGAAATCTAGGTGGTAAATGCAGCTGAACTTCAGTAGAAAACACACTGCTTCATGTTCAAGGGCAGAAAAAAAATTAAGGCAGGAAGAAAGGGTGGGAGGGAAGAAGGGAGGATGGAAGGGTGGCACTGTACTAATTTTTTGTGAAATAAGAGCCTGATCTGATGCAGTCTGTGTTTTTCCAGGGGCTTCTCTGAAAAATGAGTTTTGCTGGAGCATGTGCAGGACAGAGCAGACACACATGAGAGAAATAGAGGCTCTGCGTTTGTGCTCAAGGAGGGCACAAGGAATTGAGATGCTTCTCTGGAAGCAATGAGCATTTGTCCGACTGACACATGGAGGTTTTCAAAGACAGGCTTAGAATGATGGTAGTGAAATTTTTAAGAGTTGATTCATAGTCAGTCCAAGGAAGCATCATCATAATGAACCCACTTGATACCAAGGGCCAACTGAAGAGTATCATACAAAATTGCTTCTCTCTAGGGCAGCCAACTAATGGTCTAAGTTGTCAAAAAGACTGATAGGGAAGCCGAGAGAATAAATGCATGCTGGTATATTATTTGGTGAAAGAAAACATGTAAGAGACAAGAGGAAGAAAGTGGAAGAATCACTTAGTTGTGGTATTGACCCAAATTGTCTAATATTCATCTTAGAATTTTAGGGCACGGAGCTACCTGCAGGCTTTGAAGATCACCAGGTCCAGTGTGACTCCAGGTTTTGCACATAAAATCTGTTTAATTCCCGACTCTAGCCAAAGCAATCTCTGATGTTAAGTTTTCTTAGGCAATATGAATGATATGAAGAATACCTTCTTTCCCATTGACAATTTAATGAGTTTAGTATAAAGTTTCTGACCTACAACTAGTATGACTAGTATGTTTTAATATTGTTTTTAGAACCAGAGGCATTGCTCTGGTCCTCAAAGAGTTCACAGATCAAGGCTGAGGAAAAAAAAAAAAAAAAGAAAAAGAAAAAACCCTTAAGCTTCTCTAAGTATAATGCTACATGATTTTGTTTTTCTAAAATCAGAGTGAACTGTATACAAGAAGCAAACAAGTAAAAATAAAAGTATACTAGAACAATGAGAAAAATTAAATACTTGCAGTGGCCAGGAAGGCAACATGAATGAATGAAGTCTCCTGGTGGGCTCTGTGGTCAAGCGGAGAGTGCATGCCCTATCTTAAAGGAGCTGACCCCAGTGCAGCTGAGAACTGCCATGCAAGAAAGCAGGGTCATTGTTAAGAGATGTTCTGGTTTTTCAATGAGAAACTAACTAGAATTTTTAAAAGTATTTTTTTGTGTTTCTTAAAAAATTGACAAATAATTAAAATAAGCAAATGCTTGATGGGTAGAAAGACAAATGACTAATACATTTATATGAGTTCAGGTGCGCGTGTCTGCGACTGCAGGGATAGTGTAGGACAAGCAGTGGAGTGCAGGGGGATGGATAATATACTAGGAAATAGGACATATGTGAAGAGGTCCAAAGTCTAGACAGGTCATGTGGCATGAGAACCACAAGTGGTTCAAAATGCTTGGTGCACTGATGTCAGTGCAGGAAGTGTGGGAGAAAGAAGCTGGTGAGGTAAGGGGAGGCCAGATCTCCCTTGCTGTGTCAGTTGTGATCAGGAATTTCAGCTTGATCCCTCGGACAATGACTAGTTTCCGAAGGGTATCAACCACGTACAGCAGAATCACATTTTCAAATTTGCATTAATTCTGGCCACAAAACGGCGAATAGAAAGGAAGAGCAGGGGCTGAAGGTAGCATGTTTTTGCAGGAAGAAGACAAGAAAAGAAAGAGAGAAAGGAAGGAAGAAGGAAAGAGAAAAAGGAGAGAGAGAAGCAAATGGATTCAGAAATAGAGATTTCTGGGAGAGAGAGAGAAAATCCGTAGGTCTGGGGTAGAGGAGGAAGACGGTGAGCGAGGGGGATGAGGGAAGATTACCGTTGCCTTTCTGTTTCTGTACAATAAGTTTTACAGAAGATTCACGCCTCCAGTAACTCTCTACCCAGAGTAGGTAAGAAGGGCCGCTTTAAAAAAATTATTCTCTTTATAAAGAAAAAGCACGGTGAAGCCCTGTCTCTACTAAAAATACAAAACATTAACCAGGCCAGGTGGCGGCGCCTGTAGTCCCAGCTACTCGGGAGGCTGAGGCAGGAGAATGGCGTGAACCGAGGAGGCGGAGTTTGCAGTGAGCCATATCCGGCCACTGCACTCCAGCCTGGGCAACAGAGTGAGACTCCATCTCAAAAAAAAAGAAAAGAAAAGAAAAAGAAAAAAAGGAAAAGCAAACTTACTCCTAGTTTTATCCTTTGTAAAGGCTAAAACAACCAGTTAAAAATGGAAATTTAGTTCACTGTGCAATTGAGTTCATAACTCACTGTGTCATTATGTTTCGTCAGCATCTGTAATTGAAATAATTCCCCCGTTTTGTGTCACTATCACCAGACTCTATAAGTCTCAAACCTTAAGGAGTGCATTTTTGCCCAAGAAACCACCCACCCCAGTCATCTTCTTCTCCATTAATAAACTTGTTGACTAAGTCACACGCAAGAAAATGTGCAATAGATCTTTCATTCTTCACTTCTGCTAAAAGAAAAATGACACTAACAAGATATATGAAGAGTTATTCAAATCCACTATGGGGAGTGACTACAAAATGAGAAAAACAAAACCAAACGAAACATTTGACTACATCAATCCTCTCCTCTTTATTCTACACACTCTCTAGGAAAGAAATAATGAACCTTCCTCTATGATCTGCTTGTGCTTATAATTGATTTATCTTGTGGTTAAAGAGATTTACTTACCAAAATTGAGACAGACAGGAGAATGCAATTTGGGTTTGGCCTCCTGGCCTGCTTGGGTATCACTTGTGGGAACTGAAAATATAATGACTGAACACATATTGTATTCTATGAATCATTACTTCAGAATGCAAGACGAGATTTATCCCTTAGGATAAATGTCTTTGGACGGAACAAGTGAATTCATACGTGTATTTATGAGTCTGCTGACCTGGTGGGATTTAGGAGAAACAACCCTTCTCTCCCCACTCTCCCCTGCCCCATGTCCCCCTCACGTCCTCCCCGTTTCTAATCATTTCCTTGCTTTCCTCAAAGCCATTGACCCACCACTGGGCCAGTCTGACTAATGCCAGGAATTCTTTGAATTATCTATTCATTCCTTTAACGTACAGCTTTGTTTCTCACTTAACATCTCTATTCCCTGTCTAAGATTATGCATTTCAATTTCTCATCTGATCTGCTTTGATAAGAACACATTTGTCTCTGGTCATTTGCCCAAAGATTTAATAAAGTTGTAGAATAATTTCTAGAATGAGGCTCAGATGAGAGATCCTAAGGGTACAGAAAATGAATGACAAGTTGGTCCTGACCTTGGTATTTTCCGTTCCACCTTCTCCTCCTCTCCATTAGTACATCTGGCAGACCTCAGAGACCTGTGTGTGGCTTTTACTCATCCATATGTGTAGACTTGAGTCTGAGGATTTGAAATAAAAGTTGTGTTCTTTAAGGCCAGGCTGTACCTCTGCCTCCCCTGGGTTCTCCCACGAGTTTCAGCACCAAATAAATACCTTCTAATGGGACTTAGCTTAGTTTCCTGGCTTGTCTCTCAACACACATTTTTTTGATATCAGAGGGGTAGGCTGGTGGAATACTGGATTTCTGATGGGAACAAAACACTCTGAAATATTAAATCTGCCTGATTCTTGAATAATTTTCAAGAAACATAAAATCTCTCTGAAACCTACAAGATATATCCTCAGCAGAAAGTTACAAGCCTATTGTGTAGGCTTGCAAAAAGAAATCTGTCTTCTAAATCATAATGTAAGAAAAAGCTCAAGGATTAACCAGCACATATATATTAAGGACCTGGTTCTAGCCATTGTAAAGGTGCAAGAGAAGGCATAAGAGAGCAGCAGTGATTCAACAGTATTGTACTCTATGTTATTTTCTTTCTCTCTTTCTCTCTTTCTCTCTTCCTTCCTTCCTTTCTTCCTTTCTTTCCTTCTTTCCTTCTTTCCCTCTTTCCCTCTTTCCCTCTTTCCCTCTTTCTTTCTTTCTTTCTTTCTTTCTTTCTTTCTTTCTTTCTTTCTTTCTTTCTTTCTTTCTTTCTTTCTTTCTTTCTTTCTTTCCCTCTTTCCCTCTTTCCTTCTGTCTTTCTGTCTCTCTGTCTTTCTTTCTTTCTTTTCTTTCTTTTCTTTCTTTCTTTCTTTCCTTTCGACAGACTCTCACCTTGTGGCCCAGGCTGGAGTGCAATGGTGTGATCTCGGCTCACTGCAGCCTCAGCCTCCCTGGTTCAAGCTATTCCTCTGCCTCAGCCTCCTGGGTTCAAATGATTCTCCTGCCTCAGCCTCCCAAGTAGCTGGAATTACAGGCGCCTGCCACCATGCCTGGCTAACTTTTGTATTTTTAGTAGAAATGGGGTTTCACCATGTTGGCCAGGCAGGTCTTGAACTCCTGACCTCGGATGATCAGCCTGTCTTGGCCTCCCAAAATGCTGGGATTACAGTCATGCGCCACTGCGCCTGGCCTATTCTATGATCTTAATGAAGCCTCACCATACACCCACACAATAGATTGATTTTTATTTTATAGATCAAGTAGCTGAGACTTAGGTAATTCCAATGTCAATATGGCTAATCAGCAAGTGACATGACTTTGACTCCATGTCTCTCTGGCTCTGGTCTACCCACCTTCCACTCCACTGCACTGCACTGCATAAGCATTAGGAAGCCTACTGAAGTTTTCTCAGTTGGTGTACTTAACAGCTTCTGTCTAACTTTGCCAGAAAGGACAGTCCCACTCTGTGCCTTCCACTTCAGATGAAACTGTGCTGTAGACTGTGTAAGAACTTTTTTTTTTTCACAAGAAACATGGCCATCTGAAGTTTTACTCTTAAACCTGTAAAATGCAGGAACTATAATCTTTCACTTTTTTTGTGTGTATACGGCAAGAGCCTGAGGGAGGGGGTTCCCAGCCTAGAAGGATGTGTATTTTTTTCTTAACTTTTATTTTCGGTTCAGGGGTAGATTTGCAGGTTTATGATATAGGTAAACTTGTGTAATGGGGATTTGTTGTATAGATTATTTTGTCACCCAGGTACTAACTTAGTACCCAAGAGTTATGTTTCTCTGAGTTTCTCCCTCCTCCCACCCGACACCCTCAAGTAGGACCCAGTGTCTGTTGCTCCCCTCTGTGTCCAAGTATTCTCATCATTTACCTCCCACTTGTAAATGAGACTATGGGGTATTTGGTTTTCTGTTCCTGCCTTAGTTTGCTAAAGATAGTGGCCTGTAGCTCCACCCATGTTTCTAGGACATGCATTTTTTTTTTTTTTTTTTTTTTTTTTGAGGCTCTTTGGAATTGCAACTCTCACTGGAAACTTTAATAAAAAATTAATTTAGCCCTGCATGACAACAGAGGACTACTTAACTCTTACCCATGCCAACATTAAACCTAAATGTATTGAGCCCTATAATACCTTACATTTGTTTCCTTTTATTTAACCTCTTAGGGGGAACGTCATCCAGACAGAAAGGCTTCCTAGGATGCATTCGCTCCTTACACTTGAATGGACAGAAACTGGACCTGGAAGAGAGGGCAAAGGTCACATCTGGAGTCAGGCCAGGCTGCCCGGGTCACTGCAGCAGCTACGGCAGCATCTGCCACAACGGGGGCAAGTGTGTGGAGAAGCACAATGGCTACCTATGCGATTGCACCAACTCACCTTATGAAGGGCCCTTCTGCAAAAAAGGTACCTTAGGCGCTCCCTTTCTCCTGAGTGCCGTGCTATATCACCTACGTGCTCGTGCTATGATCAGGCCATGTGATACTCACACTCTGAGACAGTCTTTATCACCTACTCTCCCTCTGTTTAGAGAGTCTGCATAGTTCCTCAATGTAATTGCGTATACTTGTTGATATTGCGTGTGTTCACTGGCAATGCAACTGAACTGGATGGATAACTACAGGAAAACACCCTGCCCGTGGCCAAAAAGCCAATTGAGCAGGGAAAGAGGTGGACTCACATTTCTGTTGTTAGCTAGATTGTTAGTCAACACATTAATATGTCCACTTCCAATCCCTCTGTCTGCAAATGTAATCAAAGGATTGTAGAATCTAGCCCTGGGGGAGCCTTAGAGATACTTAAGCCGTCTTAAATTATTTTTACAACAAAGAGAGTATCAGTAAATTAGTAAACACAGCACCATGTATTTGGTGAAATCTCTCTCTTCTGCAGGTGACTTGAGCGAATGTCTGAGGCTTTAAAAGCCCTGTCTGAAGGCTCATATTCAGTTCATTGGTGGGCTGGCACTGAAACACACATGAAAGTCAAAGTTTCTGCTCCAGGGCTTTTTGTATACCCCTTCACAATCTCATGAATTCATTACATTGACACAAATTAATAATCATGGACATACAGCTTGGACAAGGAATGAGGATCACTGTGTAAATTCTCTAGATAAATTCAAGATACCTCAAGAAACTAGAAAATCTCAATATTCAGTATGAATACGTAGTATTTTTCAAACATAAGAAATATTTGGTGTACTCCCAATTTTTGCAATATTTACAAGTTTATTTAATTGATGGAAAAATGTTTGTTTAGTAAACAATGTAAACAATATTTGAAGAGCAGCATTTAAATTATTCAAATAAAATGGTTGAACCACTTTGAGGCACCATTTACAAACAAACAATCATAGCAATTATAAATTTTCTCAATTCATTAAAGCACATCTTCGAAGCACCTTTACAAAACAATGGTTTTAGTCCAGCTTACTACTGTTGGAACTTAGAAACAAAAGGGAAAAAAAGCACTCACTGTTTTTCTTTGAAGGATACTATAGTTTAAGCCCTCCGTTCATACAGGGGCCTTCTCTTCAATTAGTTTGAATTACTTACTTATTGTTGCCAAAGAGCATGTTATGCTTCTTGGAAGAAAATTAATGGTAAAAATTTTAGGGCTAACTGCATGGAAACTTAAAATAAAACAGGTTCCATTCCAGGGGCTCATATTATGAACTAAACAAGTGAAGTGCTGTTAGGTATTCACAATGGGGGAGGTGTCCGAACAACTTCCCCTGAGAAGTATGACTGCTCCTCTTAAAGCCATCCCACATGCTAGGAGGACCACAAACAATAAATACCATGAGACCCAGGCACTGAAACGCACAAGCGTTCTTCTCAGCATCTCTACCCAAGACTTTTGTTTGAAAGAACATGAACAGGAGACCTCTCTGCATTTCTCTGGGGACATTATTCAAAGATCTTTTGGATCGTATTGTTCTAAATGTGCCTAATTTCTCTTTTGTGGTTGTTGTCTCCCTTCTACAAAACCATTCCTATTAATTTTCTTCTGTCCTCGGCCCTGGATCTTTTCCCTGCATATGCTGCGACATCTCTGTGCTCCCTCCCACTTTTAATTATGATCTGCAAGTTACACAGGCAAATGTGTGCCTAGCCTTTTCATGTGCATTGTAGTGTACTATTTCCAAACTGTTTGTTCTTTCTGATATTTCTAAGAAAATGATCCCCTCTATATTTAGTCCTCACAACGTATGTAAGATGGCCTTTTTGGTCACATCTTTGAGCTCTGCCAACTGCCTCTGGGAAATGCGGCCGGAACTGAAATGGGGAGCCGGAGGCTACAAGATGGTTCTGAACAGAGGGGTGGTCTGTTGGGTGATTGGTGCAGCCTTCCATGCTACTTACTATGGCACTGTATATTTCAAGGAGATGGTGTGTAAATACTGAATATATCTTGGATAGAATTGGGGATTTTTTTTCATGATCAATTCCTAGGTCAGAACTATGTTTCATTGGCCATTTTTTGGTTTCTCATAATGATACGAAGAGGTAATCATCATAAAAAAACTAGTAATTAACTGCAACATATATTCCTCATCCAAACAAATAGAGCAGTTATTAAAATCTAAATTAGACTTATTAGGGGTTCATAAAGGTGTACTAACTTGCTAAATGTCAGGAGGTCCATCTAGCTTGTCTTCGGTTCATTTTTTCTCTTTGTGACCCTAATTTCATTCTATATGTGAACATGGTAATAGGATTCCATCGCTTCAAATATGCAGCTTTTGTTTTGTGTATTTTTTTCTCTCTCTTTCTATTATTGAGATGTAATTTATATATCATAAAACCCACCCTTTTAAGGTGTATAATTCAGTGCTTAGGATAGTCACACAGTTGTATAACCATCACCACCATCAGTTTCAGAATATTTTCATCATCTCAAAAAGAAATTCCATGTCATTAGCAGTCACTCCCCAGTTACCTCTTCCCGCATCCCTGAAAACTACTAATCTACTTTCTTTTCCTGTAGATTTGCCCATCCTGAGCCTTTCATATAAATAGAACCATATAGTATGTGATCTTTTTGTGTCTGATTTCTTTTACTTCACATACTATTCTCCCAGTTCATCCATGTTATAACATTCATCATTACTTTATTCATTTTTAATTGCCAAAGAGTGTTCCATAGTGTGAAAGCACCACAGTTTGTTTATCCATTCATCTATGATCAGTTAATGAATGTTGGGATCGTTTCATTTATTTGGCTATTATACATAACACTGCTATAAATATGTACACATTTTTGTGCAGACAGATATTGTCTATCATCTTGGATATATACCTAGAAGTGAGATTGTTGTGTCATACGGTAACTATAGGTTTAATCTTTTTGAGGAACTGCCAAACTTTTTCAGAGCGGCTGCTCCATTTTGCATTCTCACTGGCAGTGAATGAGGGCTCCAATTCCTTCACCTTCTTGCCAACACTTTTTACTGTCTGACTTTTTGATAATAGACATCCTAATGAATATGAAATGCTATTGCATTGTGGTTTTGACTTGCATTCCTTAATGACTAATGATATTGGATATCTTTTTCTGTGCTTATTGTCCATTTGTATACATAAATTTTTTGGAGAAATGTCTAACATCTTTTGTAGATTTTAAATTTTTTCTTCTTTTTACTAGTCAGTTGTAGTAATTTGTTGTATGTTTGGAATATAATTCCCTTATGAGATATATAATTTGCAAATGTTTTCTCCAGTTCTATGGGTTGTATTTTGTCTTCTTCATAGTGTCTTTTGAAACACTAAGGTTTTAAATTCTGATCAAATTCATTTTCCCTAGTCTCCTATCTTTTTTGCTTATATATTTAGGATTATAGCTAAGGATCCCTTACTTAATCCAAGATCATGAAGATTTATACCTATGGTTTCTCCTAAGAGTTTTATAGTTTTACCTCTCACAGTTAGGTCTTTGATGCATTATGAGTGAATTTTCGTTATTTGTTGTGAGGTAGAGGGTCCAGCTTTAATCTTTTGCATTTGGATATATCCTTGTCTCAGCACCATTTGTTGATATGTGTTTGTCGTTAGCTCTCTTATCCCCCCTACACATACACCATTAATAAAGAACCTGGATATGACTGTCATAGTGTTTTAATTTAAATGTTTTTCTTCCTAATTAAAACGTAAGATAATTATTTATAAAATTTGTTTGAAAATTTATTTAGAAATCTAGAAAAGTTAAAACCCAATCTAATACTCAGAACTAATCATTAATAGGGAACTTATACTTCCTTCTAGTTTTTTTCCCCTTGCACTTAATATAACTAAGATAATTTTGTCCATTACATTTTATATTCTGGATTTTCTGTATTTCCTTTCAAAAGCATTTCTAAGTAAGTCATCAGTATTTGCAAACATTCATCTTAATGACTGCAATATGTTCCATCTGGTGTTACTGCCTTTTCTTATCCATCCTTTTACCAGAGCATTACCACTCACAGAGAAATCATGGAGCTCTGGCACCACCCCTGCCCAAGTTCAGGTTCTGGTTCGTCTACAGTCCACGTTGTGTGACACTGGTTGTGTACTTTAACGTCAAGATTCCTTGGTTTCCTCATCTATGAGTTGTGGAAAGTGCAGAACTCTTTCACAGGGAGTCGTGTTTAACATTCGATGAGCACTCCACAAAGCACATGCCCACGGCATGTAAAGTCTCACTAAATACTGGCTCTTCTTATTGATTGAAATGTTTCATTATCTAAAATTTTGTATGTAAATAATGCTATGATAAACACATATATTGATTATTTTCTTAATAACAGAATTTCAGTGAAAAAATAAAAGTATGTACATTTGGGTACTCTTTACATATTGCCAAAAATCTGTCCAGAAATCATTTAATACTTATATTCCTTTCAACTTAGACCATTTATTTACTTTTTATTATGGAAAAATGGCAAACATATGCTGTAGGACAGGGAAGAATTTAAAAACTCCCATTCACTGTTTATCTAACTTCAACAGTTACAAACACATGATCATTTTTATTTCATCGATACACTCACCTATCCTCCCCATTTATTATTTTGAAGCAAATCCCAGATATAATACTATTTCATCTATAAATATTACATCATGTATTGCGAAAAGATAAGCACTCATGATAAACACATAGCCACAGGATCATTATCATAAGAAAATTATAATAATTTTTGAAATAATTTCTCAGTGTTCAGATTTCCAATTGTTTTATTTTTGTTTAGTTTGTTTGATTTTATCTAAAATAATTACAGCTTGGATGATTTCTGGGTAATTTCTAGACTATTCATTAGCCAGGACTGGTCTTTCTGTTTGTTCTAATTCCAAATCTAATTATACTACTATTATTAAAACCAGCTACTGTTCATTGAGTTCCTACTATGTGCTGTGCTTTTACGTACTTTCTTCCAATCCTTTCACCCACCCCAAGACTTAATTCATCCTGATTTATATTTGAGTAACCTGAGGTCGAGTGGGATTCTGTGATTGCAGGACATGGGTAGATTCAGGTTCTATCTCCAAGTCTACAGGCTCCATGGAAGCTCAGAGACGCACTCTCCAGTACCATCCCATTTCCAGCTCCTCCTAGTTCATGTCACCCATCAATGCCCTGTCGATATGGAGATCCCCTTGCAGGTCTCAGGAGGCTCTTCTCTCAGAGACATCCAGTTCTGGAAAACATTGTCTCTGTCACTAATGCATCAAGCACAAGGTTAATTTCCATTGGTCCACTGGTATTTTTGTTTTGTTTTGTTTTGGTTTGGTTTGTTGTTTTGGTTTGTTTTGTTTGATAGAGTCTCTCTCTGTCACCCAGGCTGGAGTGCAGTGGCGCAATCTCAGCTCACTGCAATCTCCGCCTCTTGGGTTCAAGCGATTCTCCTGTCTTGGCCTCCCCAGTAGCTGGGATTACAAGAGCCTGCCACCACACCCAGCTAATTTTTGTATTTTTAGTAGAGACGGGGTTTTGCCATGTTGGTCATGCTGGCCTCGAACTCCTGACCTCAGGTGATCCAACCATGGCCTCCCAATGTGCTGGGATTACAGGCATGAGCCACCACACCCTCCCCAGATGTTAGTTTTTTTAAAATGTGTGTCTTACCATCTCAGAACCTAGTTAGCATAGGTTCTTCCACCAAGTGGGTGCTCAAGGGGTGGTGTTGATAGTGGCTCTGTGGCCTTGGAGAAGCATCATGGTCATTTGAAATCACTTTCAAGTTAAGTGTCTTTATCCTTTTTGGCCAGTGGTTTTAAATGTTCAGCTAACTCAATTCATCTGTTCAAAAGCTTATACTCTTAGATTATAAAGTATAAGAAACTGAAAGAATAATAGAGTCCAGGTGTATTGCTGAATTTAGCTTTATGATAAAACAGACAATATTTAAACATTAAAAATAATTAGAACTGGAGCTGGAGGAAGAGTGACAACAGAAATTGGTCTGACATCCCTAATTACAAAATGCTTTTCATTTTTAATTTATTGTCTTAAGTATAAAGAAAAAAGTAATATCCTGTATATGCCTATATCTATATTTATGTTATTCTTAACAGAATGCTCTGAATTTTACTTCTGTTTAAGCAGACACACAAATATCAAATAAGAGTCCTTTATTTTGTTAACTAAGAGGCCGTAGCTCAAAATGCAGACCAAATATCCCTGAGAAAATTTACTCAAGGAAAATTCTTGAATCAAGCTGATGATAACCAGAATTCTCACTGTCACAGATGTCTGCTGCATATTTTTATACTCAGGAGTACCAAGGTTGTAACCTGTATGATAAATGCAAAATGCTTTTACTGAACCTTTAGTATAAACGAACTAGTATTCCCAATCTGCTAGGCAATATGCATAAATATGCAACTTTAATTTTTTGGCACTGTAACAGACTGTTATAGAATTTTCACAAGGTGGAACACATTTGCAATAGAATTAGGAAGCAAAAGCCAGGTATCATTATATTCCAGGTGCCACCAACTCAATCAGAGACTTTCATGGGGAATTCAGAACATTCCATATGCCATTTAGGACAAAAGGAAATTAATCATGCCAATATGAGTTCATGTTTACTGTGCAGTTTTTATGGCAGAGGTTTGCTGCCTGATCTAAGGTGTGCTGCCCTGTGAAAGAGCCTTCCCCACACACTCTGTTACTGTATAGAGATAAAATGTAAAGTGAACTCAAGAGCTGCCTTGATCTAAGGAGAGCATCTCAGCATTTGGATAGATGAGCAGTTAATAAATGAATATATTGTATAAAGTCTTTTGGGGTGGCTTCAGGTTAAATTCTCTTCTAACACTCCATAAATTCAAACTGTACTGGGCAACTCTCTTAAGTGCTTTACATATATCAGCTCACATACATCAGAGAAATACTGATGAGGTAGGTGTTATGATTCCCATTCATCAGATAAGAAAACATTCTCCATAGAGTTCATTATCTTGCCTGGGACCACATGGTCGGGATGAAATCAAGTGAGACTCCAGATCCAGTGCTGACTCGCTCAGTGCTAGTTCCACTACACTAACATGGTAACAGTTGGTGTGCCAGAGCATTCTTCAAGGAGGTTGGGTGATTTTCGGATCCCGCTAAATGAATTTTATCAGTTTCTAGATCTAATATTTCTTCCTGGTGGTGGCAGATCTCCATTCAGTGTGTTATGCTAGAGGGATTGTTTTCCATAGGAAAGCCTATTTACCCAAGTCTTGGCTATATTTTGGAACTGAGTACCAATGCGTACACATCTAAAAAAGTGAGTTTAAGAGTTGGATACCTATGCCTTTTCTACTTTTTCCATAAATTTATTCTTTGCTGTTTTCATTCTTCTTCACGCTTTACCCAACACCATAGAGAATTACTGCTATTCACCCGAATGTCTTGCTCTGTATTTAGAGACCATCCACAATGGCCCTGAGATACCAGAAGAAGAACACAAACTAAAACTGTCAAGTTCTCAGTTTTGGGAGTAAGATGGTGCCAGTATATTTCTCCATGCACTATGCTGGAGGCAGGGACATGTTACCTTTGCTTCTCAGGAAATTAGCCTGGCACGTGGTCATTATTTTGCGGATGTATGTAGAGCTGGAATTAAACCACAGGAGGCACACCTGAGCTTTCTTTTCTGGTTCTGCAACCCTGTTCAAGGTTTGTTACCTATGAGAGCGTTAAGTTTTTCATTTGTAAATAAGGATAGTGACTTCTGCCACTTCAAAATTATTGTGGGGAACACATTGTCTGATGCACGTAATACTCCTCACACAGTGCCCAGTGCATAGGAAACAAGAGAAAGCAGTTATGGCTAGCATGAGCAATGGACCTAAATATTTCAATGTGTGCTCTTCCCTCTTATATTTTGCAGAGGTTTCTGCTGTTTTTGAGGCTGGCACGTCGGTTACTTACATGTTTCAAGAACCCTATCCTGTGACCAAGAATATAAGCCTGTCATCCTCAGCTATTTACACAGATTCAGCTCCATCCAAGGAAAACATCGCATTTAGCTTTGTGACAGCCCAGACACCCAGTCTTTTGCTCTTTATCAATTCTTCTTCTCAGGACTTCCTGGCTGTTCTGCTCTGCAAGAATGGTGAGTGTGATGGCATGATGCTCAGCGGAGTCTCAGCCTAGGCTGGGGGGACGGTGTGTGCCCTCCAGAACGCTGCATAATTTCAACCTCAAGTTGGTCCCACCTGGGAAGCTTATTTCCAGACTTCCAGCCAAATCCTTGATTATACTTTACCTTCATGAGTTGCAATTGGTATTCAGGGCCAGTGTCAATTCACTGCTGAAGTCTCAAATGCATTGACTTTAATTCGCCTCAACTGGATCGCAGTAATTCTTTATTATTTATTCTGTGCTGGAATCCATTAAGTGCAAAGGAGAAGATCATAAGCATATCTGAATTTCAGAAGGACACTTGCCACATATACTTTGTCATCTATGCTGCAGTCGTTTTTACTGAGGACTGTAAAAACAACGAGCATAGTTGCAGGCTGTATTAATAGAAGGCGATTGTCCAGGTCTTACAGAGAAGTAGTTAGTATATAAGTCATAACCTTGGGGAATAGCTGGCTTGCTTCTGAGAATCAGATTTCTTTTTTTCAGCCTTTTTTTTTTTTTTTTAAGATAATGACAAACTGTGGCATTTGTTGTTTTGAAACACAAAGATTTAGGGCATTTTATTTGAAAAAACTATAATACTATTGTTTTATAAATCAAAATGTTATCACTTCCTTCCTTTTTAATAATTACTCCAACTTGATACAAAATTCACAAAAATACAAGGCATTTTTTTCCTAATGCTAAATAAACGATTAATTTTTAAAATTTTTTATTTATTATTTAAGCTTCAAAACTAGTGATAAGCTCAATATCATAATATCTGAGGAAGAGATCATTTTTTCAATTTGCATGGTATCTAATAAGTTCTAGTGCCTAAATTACCCATTATTAAGTAGTAGGTGAGAATCAGATTTTGAAAAGAATTTGGACAAAATGAAAGATGAGAAGTTGAGAGTGATAAGCAAGATGGAATACACTTCATGCAAGGAATGGTGAACGACAGCAGTTAGGATGGCGACTACGAGTTAAGATTTTCTTCTGATCCCGCTTAATTCCACTCTGCAAGGATGACTATTCTCGATACAGTCATGGCAGGAATACTATTAGATGAAAACCTGATGGGGTAGAACATACAATAGTATGATCTCAAAGAACACTGTACTGTGATCAGGAATACAACTTCCTTCCCCTTGTCATCTGCTGTTGTCATGAGATGGGGCTGGGGCTTGGCAGAGTCTGCCCAAGCCGTGCCACTGAGTTTCTGCACGGACAGTGGTGGGACTTAGCAGAAAGGAAGCCCGGAGTGTGTCCCGTACACAGAGTCCTCTCCAGGCCTTAGGAGAAAACTCTCAATGATTATCTTGCTTTATTTTTTCTTGGGTTTATTCCGCTTTGATTCATCTTGCTTTCCAGCTATTTACAACATCAAAAGCCATGAATAATGTGTGGGCATAAAGAAATGATCCGATGCTGAATCAGGCCTGAAGTGAAATAATAATGACAATGGACCACATGATGTAACAGGTGTCCTTTCTAAGAGAAAAATAGAAGGGAAGGGAAATGCGGAGAAATAGAGACTAGGATGACAATGGCTCATTCCAAGCCCATCTGGAATTCAAGAACCCACAAGAGAGATGCGTAAACACTGGGTAATTAGATCTGTTTATCAATAGCCCTTTATGTGATTATGATTAGGACCATTCTATCAACACAGCAGGTCTTAGACTCTGCCCAACAGGGCTTTGTGAGGATGATAAGCTGATGGAGGACACTGAGGCATGGAGAAGTTCAGCAGGTGGACGTGCCAATGAGGTAATCTATGGCACAGTGTGGACCAGAATCCAGGATTCCCAATAGTTAGCCAGCAGCCTTCATTCTAAATAATATCATCTTCTAATGATACCATTGGACCATAGTAAGATGGTTGCTTACAACCAATGCAAGATTTTTTCCAAAGCATCTTTTGGGTATAGTTCCATAGGCACAATTGTACCTGTCAGGCCATGCCTAGGGACATACAGCTGCCATGAAGACAGACAGTGTATAATGAATATAATTATATCAAATTGCACACATACATATAACTCTGTACTGAGCACTATTTTAATTAATCCACATAACATTTACTTCTCATCACAACCCTGTTTGATTGATTTATTGTTGTAGAAACTGAGGCACTTCAAAATCTCACAGCAAGTAAGACGCAGAGCTGGATTCACCCTCCCTTCTTCAGTCTGGTGGCATAATCTGTATTCTTAACCACCAGGGCTAAACAAAGAGTGTTTTTAAAATGCACAATGTTTTAAATAATGTGAATCTAACTGAGAAAGCATTCTTGAATTCTTCCCTGCCCCTGTCTTCTTACATCCTGAAGTCTTACTCTATTAAAAGCTGCCTGATCCCATAGGCATCTGCATGTTTTAAAATCCTGCCTACATGCAGGAATCAAGAAGGTACTTGTGCCTTGTTTGTATGATTGTTTAAGCTTAGGTCTCAGGGCATGTGTGAAAGTTCAGGTATGAGTCCTGAGCCAAATATGAGTGACCATGGTCTGTGACACAGTCCTCAGGAGGTCCTGAGAGCGTGTGCCCAAAGTGATCAGGGTACAGCTTGGTTTTATATATTTTAGGTTTTATATATTTTAGTTAGCTCAGGTTAACTGAAGGGAGATAGATGTCCAGGACATTGTTATTAATAGAGTGTCCCCCTTCCCCACTCCACCTCAGAACACCCCCACCACACCTTGCTCCAGGGAACCCACAGCAGTAGGTTGTGTGAAAGATGCCCTATTTAGAATCCTGGGCATCTTTTGCCATCTCCTTATACTGCAGAGATACAACTAAGATATGTGCTCAATCATTCATTTTTTCATTAACTCTCTGGGTAATTACTAGTCAAGCTGCACAGTATCAGGAACTGTGAAGATAAGCAAAGAAAAGCAGGACTAAGTGCTGTCTAAAGGCGATAAGGAATGACAGACTAAAAAATCTGCCTTTAACTTTTTGAAAGGCAATCTAGATAGAGGAGGCAATCGTGTTACCCAGATTTCTAAAGCAATCTAACTAGAAGGGAGATTTTGACTAAATTTTTAGATGAATCTTCTAGAAATTCAGGGATCATAACAGTAGAATAAAATACCTTCGGTGGTAGTGAATTCTTTGCCATTGAAGGTCCTCAAATGAAAATGCATGACTATTTGTTGGAGAAACCATAATAACTATCACAGGAGTGGACGACAGGAAAAAAATAATAACATCTGAATTTCTTCCCAAGTCTTAGATTTTGTGATTCTTTATTCCCTTCTTGTGTAGTCTTACATTAATATTTCTTTCTGTTAAGGCTTCATTTGCAGACTTTGAAATGTTGCTTTGAGGAATAAAGAATCGATATTCTTACAGCTTGTTCCCAGTATGTTTGTTCTATTAGGCCATTGACCTAATTACCAGAGAATCATGGGGGTGGGCATTGCATGATAAAGAACTGGGAATATTTTAATGTGATTTTGATACACTGTCATGAAAACATATACCTGCGAAAATACTACTGAGAGTTAAAGATTAGAGATTGCGAAAAAATCAGAAAACCACAGGGTTTACAGGAGAAGGTTATTTATTATCTGTGAGAGCTTTTATGATAACATTGATTCAAACCTCCCTGAGAAGAGTTAAGAGTCTTCTGTTAGTCCAGTTGTCTTAGCCTTTGTGACTGAAGATAGCCCTGGGAATCTGGTGGAAATTATGATGAGAGAGCCACTCTTATAGGGAGCCCATTTTGCTTTCTCCAAAAAAAAATCGAGTGTCCGCCTCCAGGTTTGCACAATGGCTCTAATTTCAGCACTCTTGGGTTAAGAAGTCAGCAGGTGGAGTAAGGTGGATGAGTTGCATAAACACCGCACACAATTCTCAGCTTGCAAATTTATTTAATATAGTTGAACAGGCCAGAGGAAAGAAGGTCAATGTGATTCAAAGCCATGGTTCTAAGTCTCTCCCTGGCAGGGGTTTGATTTTCCAGGGTTGGAATTCTTCTTTGCCCTTTATCATTATTCTTGAAATTTCTCCAACTACAGACTCATTCAGGTTAAACTGCTGCTGTGTTTTCAAAGGGAAACAGGTACTTCTTCCTAAATAAAAAGGAATAATTTTAAATTCTGTAATGGAAGAGCAGAGGCAGAAAGAGAGACATTTTGAGGTCAGAGTTGTTAGGAAAGAGAAGGTGGTTTTAGTTCCATAACCTGGGGCTTTGGCCACAGACAACTTCTCTGAGTCTGGACAGTTGGAGGAGAAGGGGTCTTGAAGAGAGGAAAGGGAGATGAGCTCATTCTAAAGATACACAGGACCTTCATAGAATTGTATTGAGTGATGGTTTTGCCTTCTCCACAGTGATGGGGATTTTTCTTTCAAATTTGCAACTCAGAAAATATCCATGGAACACCTACCAAGTGGCACATACTAGCTCATGTACTGGAGAGACAAAGACAGACAGAAAGGACCCTTCCCTGGCTTTAAGAAATCTAGTTGATCGGGCGCGGTGACTCACGCCTGTAATCCCAGCACTTTGGGAGGCCCAGGCGGGCAGATCACGAGGTCAGGAGTCCAGACCATCCTGGCTAACACAGTGAAACCCCGTCTGTACTAAAAATACAAAAAACTAGCCAGGCGAGGTGGCGGGCGCCTGTAGTCCCAGCTACTCAGGAGGCTGAGGCAGGAGAATGGGGTGAACCCGGGAGGCGTAGCGTGCAGTGAGCCGAGATCGCACCACTGCACTCCAGCCTGGGCAACAGAGCAAGACTCCATCTCAAAAACAAAACAAAAAAAAAAAAAGAAAAGAAAGAAATCTAGTTATGGGACAGAAACATAAATAAAAACAACCTAATGTCATAGATGCTAGGTAGAAGTCTGTTCTAGGTAGAGTGAGTTAAAGATGATCAATTATCTCTGGGAGAGAAGGTCAGAAAAGGCTTCCTAGAGAGGGTGACGCTTGAGTTGGTCATGAAAGATAAATTAGTATTCTCCAGCAGACATTATATTTTTTCACAGAAATAAAGATATTTATTTGATTGTTCCTCATTTTCTCCTTTTTATTCACATTGCAGTTGAAATCTACATATGCGTCACGATCAATTTCTGTTTCTATTCTTCCATCATCTTCTTTGTTGATAGAAATGCAACATCAAATTCAGAATATGCACTAACTCTAGGGCCATCCATCCATGGTGAAATTCTTCGGGTACACAATCCAAATACGGTTCCCAGGTCACCTGCTGGGGCGGCTGTGCAGCTGCCCTCCAGCACCAAATGGTTTGCCTGACTTTGCTTCAGGATTTCTTTTTATCAATCTTTTTTTTTTTAAGCATATGCATTCATAAGATGCACTGTCTGCATTTGTGATTGCACACACCTTGGAGGGAATAATGATGAACTGCGACACTTTATATTTTGAACACACTATCCAAGGGAGGTAAGAATAAGAAGGAAGCCAGGGAGGGAGCATTTTCAAAGCACAAAACTCTGCAGTGGCTAGCCAGGGCTGAGTCGACCTTAGAACACCCCTGCCATTACTGCTATCTTATGGAAGCCCTTCAAAGTGTAATGCTGCCTCCAGATAGCCCCTCCGTAACACCAGCATATGCTTGATTTCCTCAGAGCAACAAGAATCCTGATAAACAGAAGGGGAAAAGCAAGCCTTGGAAGGATTATTTTGACAGCCTTACTAAGCCCTGACCACTTCAGTCTCTGGGCTTGTGTCAAGCAACACTTTTCTGGGTTTGAATTTAAAATTCCCAATAGTCTTTTGCTATCTCCCAGACTTTGTTTTAGTTATTTCATTGCCTACGTTTCTGGGCTTTCCAACAATCTCTTGTACTTTCATCATCCATTTCACTGTCATGCGATTATGACACAGTGTGATCTCTAGAGGGCGATAAAGAGTCCTCCTCATTACTTTCTCCTAGTGAAGGTCAAGAGATGATAAGGGGCAGGACAGACCGCACTTCCATTACCACAGGGTTAGATTAGGGTGCTAAGGTTGGGCCTGACTGGAGAAACAGTGGCATGCTGAGTAATACTGGATCTGGTCATCTTTTTTTCTCTTCTCTTTGTTGTTGTTTATGCTTGATTTTGTGGTATGCTCCTAAGTTCCAAGAAGGTTGCTATGAACTGAGTTGTGAACCACCCTCTTCCCAAAATCCACGTGTTGAAGCCCTGACCCTCGGTGTAGCTGTATTTGGAGTAAGAGGGTAATTAGGCTAAATGAAATTATGAGATTGGAGCCCTAATCTGACAGGATTAGTGTCCTTAAAGCAGGAGACACTAGAGAACTCTATCTCCCGCTCTCTCTTTGAATGCCATGTGAGGACACTGAGAAGGCAGCCACCTACAGGCCAGGAGGAGAGCCCTCAACAGGGACCGAGTCAGCCAGCACTTGTGTTTGTATTTCCCAGCTTCCAGAAGTTTGAGAAAATAAATTGTGTTGTCCGAGTCACTCACTCAGTCTATGACATTTTGTTGTAGCCAACTGAGTGGACAAAGGTCAAATGAGATGGTGCAAGTAACTATGCTGTGCAGACTGTAAACTATAAAACACACTTTTTTCCTTATTGGTATAAGTAATAATATGAATGATCTGCATCCTGGGGTTATCAGAGCATGAATGTGAAGGCTAGGATTTAGGGCATTTGGGGTTAAAATTTAATACAAAGAGGAAATGAAAATGTGCAGTGCCTAGAGGCAGAACCCTTGGGCCTGGATGGGACATTACCCTGAAGAAGGAGGAAGATAAGGTACAGGGTGTCCTCTTGAATACCAGCTATCTCCAGGCATAGGAAACAGATTTTAATATATACAAGCATGAAAACAAAACCTTTTTAAGAATGACTTTCTGAAATGCCCCCCGACACAGACCTTCAGGGAACTTCTCTGATGTTGCTAAAATAAAGAGAGATGTGTATGTGTGTGTGTGTGTGTGTTTGTGTGTGTGTGTGTGTGTGTGTGTGTAGAGAGAGAGAGCTATGATAATTAGGAAACGGTTATGTGTAGAACTAACTAACAAAGATTTCTGCTCACTGCAGGGCTAGTCCTTGCACAATATACCTGGGACAACATAGTCAAACACAAGGAAACTCCCCACCTCAACCCCAACAACTTTGGCTGTGGAGCTAGCTGGGCAGCATGTGCCAGCATCAAAGAAAATCAAAATAGAGACAATAGCAGCTTCCAAGTCAGTCCTCTAAGACCCTCAGCAAAGAGCTAGTATGGAAATAAAGCCAACAAAACTGTCAAAATACAATCAACTCTACAAACATCTGTTTAATACCTACTGTCTCGGTTTGCCGGGGCTGCCAAAACAAAATACCACAGACGGAATTACATAAGCAACAACAATTTGTTTTCTAATGGTTCTGGAGACTGGAAGTCCAAGTTCAAGGTACTGGCAGTGTTGGCATCTGGTGAGAACCCTGCCTCTGTGTTGGCCACCTTTTCCTGTGTGCTCACATGGTCTTCCCTTGTGCATGAAGAGAAAGGGAGGCAGAGACAGAAGGGCTTTGCTGGTGTCTCTTCTTATAAAGACACTAATCCTGTAGGATCAGAGCCCCACCCTTATGACCTCATTTACCCTGAATTACTTCCTTAGAGGCCTCCTTTCCAAATACAGCTACACTAGAATTAGTCTTCAACATATGAATCTTGTGGAGACACAAACATTTATTCTATAATACCTACCATGTGCTAGATGCTGTTCTATGTGTTCATGGTAGAAAAATAAATATGGTATAGTTGGCTTCAGAAAGATTCTTTGGGTTAAGATTAATATACAATTTCCTCTTCGTAACGTCAGTGTGAGGCAGAGTAACTTAGCACGTAGTTCACCTCTCATTATTCTTGGATTTATGTAATGTATTTTGAATCTAGTAGGAGGAGAAGTTACATATACAGTGAGAGGGGAAATGCCCTGTAGAATCCATGAGAAGGTATTATAGGATGACAGTGGGGCCGTATCGGGGAGAGGGGGTAGCTCGTCCTGGTGCATTTCAAAAGTCTTCTAGTATAAATAGGCCTGAATATCCATTGCATTAATTGAGTTCTTAATCATATTCTCTTTGAGATTCTGTCCTGCCACCTGTGATGTATGTATGGGAGGCAGGGTTGCTTGGGGAGTGGGTCTCTGTAGAGCTGGCATTCTGTAGCTCTATGTTCTCAGGGCCTCTAGGTCTTCTCACTTGGTACTTTCCCAGTTTAAACAACTCTTCAGAAATTTTCCAAGAATTGAACAACTGTTTGTTTTTTCAGCAAGGCTGGTTGCTTACAGCTGTACTGTGAGAATCAGAATAATTATTATTTGCCCTTATGATGCTTCATTGTTTGTAGAAAGAAAAAAGGAGTACACAAAGTGCCTTGGTTCTTCATCTGTAAATGTGGGATAATTGTGTTGGTCAAGGGTCTCGCAGCAGTGTGGTGGGGCATTAATGAGATCCTGTCTGTAAAGGGCTTGGAGAAACTCACTTGAAAGATGTGGCAAAAATACAAAGAAGAGTTGTTACAAAACAGACCAAAGAACAGGCTGGTTACTAAACTACCTTTATTTTACTTTTTTTTTTTTTTTTTGTAAGCCAGGGATAGAGAAAATGGGAGATTGAATGTTTAGCTTTTGGACTGGAACTCTAATTAGAGGTTTAAGGATTAAGAAAATAGTTGGAGTCAGTGTGAAGAAAGCTTTTCTCAGAGAAAAGACATGTTTTTACTCTTCTTAGAGCACTTGACCTGTAAATACTTACATCTTGAGATGTGAAACAAATTCAATGAAAGGCCCGAGCTCAGGGTTATTCGGTTCTCTGTGCAGTTAATTACCTTTTGTCCAGCAAGGAGGCCTTGAATTATCATTATTTCTCCTAATTCAAAGTTATTGAAGATATGTCTCCACTTTAATAAGTAGCTTGACCTCTCGATGTTAAGAAATGAGGGCTCTGGCAGTTGGATGCTCTGTTCTAAAGCTGCAATGGAAAGATAGGTTGGGGGATAGTTTCCAGCCTTAAGAATCCAGTTCAAATTCCTAACACAAGGCATATGCCACCGTCTTTGATCTTCCAGCTAGAAAATATTTCCTAGCAGCTAATACCTGTCAAGTGCTGAGTAGGTGCCAAGGCATAATTTTCATAGTCTGCATACATTAATTCATCTCATTCTCACACAATGACTATGGAGTCAGTACTAGTATTTCCCTGTTTTACAGACAAGGAAATTTTGGCCTAGAAAGGTTAAATGACTTGTCCAAGAAGACACACACAGCAAGGGATCAGTAGGGCTGGAAATCAAAGCCCATTATATTTACTTTTTAACTTGTAAACTCTTCTACTCTGTTCTCTGACCTTTCACGGTACTGTGTGTACTTCTCAAGGAAGCTGCCATTTTTTTCTGGATGCTTGCTTGAGCCCCCATCTAGGTTGTATTGTCATCTAGGAATGCCACATTCACTTCCTGTGCACCCCACCACCATGATGCCTTGCTTGTAGATCTTCATTCAAGAGAGTGGCCAGGCAGAAATAATGGGGTAATACATCAGGAGTACTAAAACACCACTGAAAGATTTAGAAACACAGTGCCAATGAAGGAACTTGCCACATATCTCCTGATATTTAGCAAATTGCACTTTGATGCACAAGCAGACACACAGTACTAACAAGTCACGAAAAAAATACCACGCCTTTATTGGTGTGAATTTCTGTAACACAAGTTTCAGGATGCAGCAAGAGCCCCCAGCTCTGAGACTCACCAACCAAATCCCACAGCCACTGTCAACTGAAATGCTGTAGTGGAATAGCACACAGGGGAGTGCTACTTTCTTGGAACAAGTGATTTTAAAGTATTAATAGGGCTCCCCAGGATTTTTTATTTTTTGATCAGAAAAATTCCATGTAATAAATGTAAGTTCTCATTTAAACATGGAGAATGAATGTGCAAATTTATTATCTCTCCCTTCTTAAACTCCTTCCAAATGACATAAAGCAGGCTGGGCATGGTGGCTCATGCTTGTAATCTCAGCACTTCAGGAGGCCAAGGTCAGGAGTTCGAGACCAACCTGGCCAACATGGTGAAACTCTGTCTGTACTAAAAATGCAAGAATTAGTCAGGCGTGGTGGCACATGCCTGCCGTCCCAACTACTCAGAAGGCTGAGGTAGAGTAATCGCTTGAACCAGGGAGGTGGAGATTGCAGTGAGCCAAGGTTGCACCACAGCACTCCAGCCTGGGTGACAGTGCAAGACTTGGTCTTAAAGAAAAAAAAAAAGACAAAGCAATTAAATAATTTTTAATTTTTAGAAGTAGGAAATCGAAAAGACAAAGACAACAGAAGATAATTTAGTATGAGTGAAAAACATGAATTCAGTGTGGGAAATTGGAGAGCAGATGAACGGTGAAGGCTGCCTCTGCCCCAGTGTTTGCTGAACAGTCTCCCTGCTCAGGCTAATAGGCAAGTTCCTTTTCACTTCCATCCCAGGCTTATTCTGTAGCATACAGAAGTTGAACAAAAGACTGTCCAAAGCTGAGGGCAAGATGAAGATACTGGGCTAAATAGGGAAATAAAGCCCAGTCTGCACACTGGGCTATGGGATCCCCAGTCTTATTTTTTGGCCCTGTTCCCAGAGCTCTTATGGTGAGACTCTTTTTTCTCTATACAGGAGATAAGAGTCCTTGACCATGGAAGAACTGAATAGCCCCATGAAAAACGTGTGATAACCAGAATTATAGAAATGTCCCCTCATTGAAAAAAATAGTTTACCCATATGATCACCAGACAGTAAAGCCCGTCTGCTGACCTGCGTAGCTTCTGCACTTGGGACCTTCAGTCCAATTTGTAGTGCCTCAGTCATAAGTCTGAACAAATAACCAAGGCTATTCAGTACTTTCACCAGCCCTCCAAGACGAAAGATGACAATGAAAGCACACAAATAAACAAAGGCAATGGAGAAACAGGGGTGATGCAAGAGACACAAGAAACATTAACAACATAATATCTTTAGCTAGGTAGGATAATATGTAAACCCATAAAACAATAATATGGTATTTATTTATTTATTTTTTAAGCAACAGAGTCTCTCTCTCTTGCCCAGGCTGGAGTGCGGTGGTGCAATCATAGCTCACTGCAGCCTCAAACTCCTGAACTCAAGGGATCCTCCTGCCTCAGCTTCCTTCGTGTCTGGGAATATAGGTGCAAGCCACTGTGCCCAGCTGGGAACATGATCTTTAAAATAAAACTGGCAAACAATGAGAAAGAATTTTTGGAAATGTGACAGAGAAATTTGTTAAAAAATCTAGAAAGATGGAAGATAAAACCTGAGAAATCTCCTAGCAAGTTGAATAAAAATACAAAACAGTGGGCAATCAGAAACAAAGAAGAAAATCAGAGGGTCAAAATGTAACGTCCAATATCTAATAGCATTTACAGAAAGAGAGAATAAATGTGGAGGAGGTGTTAGCAAATATATATTGAAAATATTTTATAGAATAAAACTGATGTAAAAGTTTGTTCTCTTACCCAGCACAGTGCATAGAAAATGGCATACCCAAGGCGAAGGCAACATCCTAAATCTCCTAAAGATAGGCAAATCAGGAGGCAGACAAACATGGAACTCCTCAAGAAAAACACTGGACATTTGCAGATAGGGGGAAAACATCACAATTCTAAGCGGAAATGGTTTGCAAACTGGAATTCTATGTTTAGTCAAATTATCAGTCATGTGTAATGTCATTATTGAAGACTTCCTAAATATATTTCCTGGGACTATACTTGATGCGCATTCATTATCTGATATTGCATAAAAACTACCACCAAACTTAGCACCTTAATGCAACACACCTTTATCACCTTATATAGTTCTGGGAGAGGTCAGGAATCTTAGCCTGGTTTAACTGGATGATTCCAGCTCTTGGTGTCTCCGAGGTCAAACTGTTGTCCTGGGCAAAGAGCGTGATAATCTGCTTCCAAGCTCCCTCATGTGGCTGTTGACAGGAGATTTCAGGTGCTTGATATTCTGGTTTTTTAATAGAACTGCTTAAACAGCATGTCATCTGGCTTCCCCAGAAACAGTGGAGGACAGGGGGCAAGGGTATAGAGGGAGGACGCAGAAGGACAGTTAAAACAGAAATCAAAGTCTTTTAGAACCTTAAATGGCGAAGGGATGCCTAGCCCAACCTGGGAGAAAATTACACAAGGGTGTGAATACCAGGAGGCAGGGATTATTAGATGTCATCGTGAAGATTGCCTGTTACAATGTGGTTCACCCAATTAAAGAAGTATATAAAAAAGAAAGACACGAGACCCAGGAAACAGAGAAGCCACCACAGGACAGGACAGGTATTTCGGGATTGCAGCTATGCAGATGTCACAGAGAAAAACCAGTCTGGGTCAGTGGTTCTCAGCTGGGCATGATTTTGCCCTCCCAGGGGACATTTAGCACTATACAGAGACGTTTTTCATTGTCAAGATGGGACTACTACGAGTATGCAGTGAGTAGGAGCCAGGGATGCTGCAAAACATCTGTAAAACCAGGATAGCCCCCATGACAAAGAATTATTTGGCCCAGAAGGTTAAGAATTTTAAAGTTGAGGAAACCAAGTCTATAGGTCTAGAATAAGATACAAGAAAACAGGGCATTTGGAAGGAGGATCCTAGAAAAAGTATGCAAGTAACAAATACCAGCTTTATCACTTGCATGCATATATCAGACAAACAATAAGGACTTTGAAAACCAATCTCACCAAAATGGTGATAGACGTATACAGAAAGCATGAGAGGAGCTCTTATGTGACTCGGTCTCAGAAAGGTAGCTCCTCATTTTCAATGTGGGTGGGCAAAAGATTATATCTAAAATGTATAAATCAAGAAATAACAACATATTTAGTAAAATACAGTTAAAATAGCAAGAAGAGTAATAGAACTAAAAGTAACTGCATGTGAAGAGGAAGGCGAGAGGGTGGGGCAACAGCTGCTTTCTTATGTTCAGTTTTTCTATACTATTTGACTTTATAAATGCATTACGTTGATAAAAAATTAAGTGCTTCAAATAAATCTATTGTTAGATTATAAAGAAAGTGGTTTACAGTTTTTTTAAAAGAAAATTAGTTTTTTTTTCCCCTACCAATAAATATGTATAAATATCTAAAGGATATTGGCTGAAGACACATGAGATGACTATGTGGACAGTTGCACATATGCCCCCTTTTGATGTTTTCAGTTAATGTAGTTCTTCAACAAGTGAATGAAGGAATTAATGGAACAATACATGATGAAATAATTTAACTGAAAACAGGCGGGGCGCGGTGGCTTATGCCTGTAATCCCATCATTTTGGGAGGCCGAGGTGGGTGGATCACCTGAAATCAGAAGTTCAAGACCAGCCTGGCCAATATGGAAAATCCTGTCTCTACTAAAACTACAAAAAATTAGCTGGGTGTGGTGTGGGGCACTTGTAATCCCAGCTACTCAGGAGGCTGAGGCACTAGAATTGCTTGAACCTGGGAGGCAGAGTTTACAGTGAGTCGAGATTGTGCCACTGCACTCCAGCCTTGGCAACAAGAGCAAAACTCCATCTAAAAAAATATACATATATACACACATATATTTATATTTATACATATTATATATGTATTTATATTATTTATATATATATATTTAAAAAAGAATGATTCTACCCCTTTTTTAATGGTTAAGCACATTTTATTTAAATAGTTCATGCTAAGGCTAGTAAGAAGCTCCTCATTGCCAGATCTGGTTCAGGCCTTAATCTCTTGAGCTACCTAGAGCACACATATGTAAACCAAAAATAAAATTTGAAGCCCCCCCACCCCCGATTGATCATCTGAGTAGAATCCCTCCCTACGGCAGGGCACTCCAAAGTTAACTTCAAAGACTGGTTCATGCCATGACAGGAAAGGGCCGGTCGGGCATACCTCATTATACACTCCCCACTTTTGGAATTCAGGAAAAGCCAACTAGCATTTGGCACTAACACAGACCTTAAATCTCATTAGAAATATTTACAATCTATTCTTTCTAAATCCAGCCACCTGGAGGCTTCATCTGCATGATAAAACTTTGGTTTCCACAACCTCTTATCATAACTCAGGCATTCTTTCTTTTGATATTAAGTCTTTCAAACAATCTGAAAAATTGTAGATCTACCTATAACCTGGAAGCCCCATCTTTGAGTTGTCTTGCCTTTCTGGACCAAACGAGTGGTTATCTTAAATGCATGTGATTGATGTCTCATAACTCCCTAAAATGCATAAAACCAAGTTGTCCCCCAATCACCTTGGGCACATGTTCTCAGGGTCTCCTGAGGGCTGTGTCATGAGCTATGATCACTCATATTTCACCTGGAATAAATCTCTTCAAATATTTTACAGGGTTAGACTTTTCATTGACACATGCCCTTACAGGAGCGTTGGAGCTCTATTGGCCGCTTCTCAGTCTTCTGGGTGAATACCTTGTCCTGAGCCTATCCTTTAGATGTTGACTTTTTTGTGTCAGCTCTGTTTTTTTGTTTGTTTGTTTTTTCTTTTTTTGAAGGAAAGATATACCGTCACTGAGCTAGCTCATCCATTCCCAGTCCCATTCCCATGACTTCAACTGGATACTGTATGCTGATGAACCCAAATCTATATGCCTAGCTTGGTAGATCTATTTGGCCTTAAAAGAATTGTCCCAATTACCTACACGGGCAACTTGACTTGGTTGTCCCCTAGTCCTCTGAAACTCAACACTTCGCAAAATGAACTCAAGCTCTACCTCAATCCCTTCCCACCACTCCAACCCCTCAGCTAGATCTGCTTCTGCTTGAATTTTTCCTTTTTCAGATAAATGTTCTACATTCACCCAAATGTCCATGTCAGAAACAAGTGTCACTCTTCTTTTTCTCTTTCTCACCCCTCCGGAGTCCATCAGTCACCACACTTTACTGAATATACTTACATTGCATGCTTCCACAGTCTCTTTAAATCTATTCAATTCTTCATACTCCCACTTTGGCTATCTTTGTTCTGGCCACCCTAATCTTGGAATTAGATTACTGCCATGGAGTTCAAATACTTCTCCGAAACTCTAGGCCTGTATTCTTTTAATTCATTCTCCATTCTGACCAGGGTGATCTTTTAAAAATTCAAATATATTCATGTCACTTATTTTTCGATAGTGTCCCATTGCCTGCAGGCTCATCTCTAAACTCTCCTCAATCCCAGGCTCTTGCTATCCTCTGAAGTTGCCATTTTTTTTATGATTCTCACACCCCACTATACTCTCTATGTATGTTAAATTATGCTCAGACGATTGAATGCATCATGTTCTGTCCTTCCTCTAGGTCTTTGCACATTTTCTTACCTTTGATTGAATCCTCTTTTTTTCCTGCCTCCATTCCCTCCTTGCTGGAAATTCTAATTTCTCCAAGTTTTGGTTCAATGTCACTTTCCCTGGGAAAGCTTTCGTGGTCCTCTCCCAAAGACTCCATTAAGTGCCCTTCAACTGAGCTTTCTGTATCAGTCTATTACAGACATTTTCACAATTACCGTTCACTTATATCCACTGCTATGATCTGAATTCCAGGACTCAGCACTCCTGGCCTAGCACAATGTGGGAGCCCAGTGTCTACAGGTGATAAATACGCCACCATTGTGGACAACTTTTCTTAGCGAAATTGCTTAAGAGCTTCTTTTAAAAATAGGGTTTTGTTTTTTTTTTTTTTTCAAGCAAAAGATCCTTTTTTACAAGCATATACTCATGGTTCATCTTTAAAAGAGTTCACTGGCATATCTTTGTTGTGCACCAAAGCACACTGAAGAAGGAAACAGAAGAAATTAAATTGGCTAACAACCTTGCTTAAAAGCACAGAAATAAAATGAGAGTAAGACTTCAAAAAGTTGCAGATAATAAAAATGGGTTGCGCTCTTCTTATTATTTCTAATTTTGATAGATATTTTTCTTCTCAAAGTATAATCAGGGTCTGAGAAAAAATACCTTAAAAGGGAGGCAATTTAAAACAGGCAAAATATTTCATTAAAAAATAGATAGGGGAAAAATGTGATCAAGTCATCAGCTCCGTGATGCTAATACTGTTGGTTTTTAGGTGTTTGAATTGCCCACCTTAGGTGGGGCCTCTGAAAAGACAAATGAAATTAGCAATGAAGCACCTGGTAGTTTAAATGAAAGCACAACAATGAAAATCAAAGAAACAGCACACGTAATTCCCCTCTGACGGTCCTGATTTCCAGCTCTCCGTAGCAATAACTAAGTAAGCCTGGGTGTCCCGCAACATAGGCCGTCGACATTTGTCAGGCTTTTCAATAAACTGGCAATGAAAGACTAAATCCGTTCAAGGTGGGAGATAAATTAGCACACAGCCAAAGGTACTGGAGGAATAGGCACTGATTTTGTAGCTGAAATATTTTTTGATAAAGTAATAATCCTCGGTAATCTCTCTCCAGCTTTAAATAACAGCCGGTCTTTGTGCCGGCAGTTTAATTTTGTTGGCTGCCCTTGTCTTACAAATATATTTAGTGGAGTCTGGAATATCATTTTGTGCTGAAAGCTGAAGGCTTTGTCATGCTGAAGCCCGACAGAGGCAATAAATCAAGGACAAAGTGAAAAGGAATAGAAACGGGCTATCGGAAACTTATTTCCCCAGAGCCGCTGAGCTTTCTTCTCATGCTAGCAGGTGCATTGCATCAGTCATGTCTTCCTGTTAAGTGCCTATGTTGTAATGATATTGACTTACAACTACATTGCACCCTGGTTGGCATTGCTCCAAAGTGCTTAAGATGCATCTATGGGAAATACATGCTGAAAATAGCGTCATGAAAATATACAACTCCAGTTTTCTTTTCTTTCTTTTTTTTTTCTTTTCCTCCTCTAAGATCATTCTTCCCAGGAAATGAGGTTTAGGCAACTTCCCCAAGTCACACCATTTGTACATGGAAAGATGTGCAACTGAATGCTTTTATCCTCCAGCAAGAACTGTGCTGGGACACGATATTCAACTTCAACTTCTTCCACTAATTTCCTCATTGGTGTCTAATCAATTAATAAATGACGTTTTAAAGGTAAGGGGCCACTATAAACTTAAAATGATGAAACCAGGACTAATATTCTTCAAGATCTATGTTTGCCAAATTGGTCATTACTGAGAATGGATTGTGGATAAAGAATATTTAAGTGTTTATAGGGATCTGTGTCTTACTGTTAGCAATATAAATGAATAAAAATCACTATACTAGGAAGCCAAGGAGCTGGGTTCTTGTATTAGTTTTCTATTGTTGAGTAATACTTCTACAAATGTACTGGATTAGAAGAGCAAACATTTCTTATCTCACAGTTCCCTTGGGTCAAGAGTCTAAGCACCATTTGTCAGTGTGCTCTATTCAGGGGCTCACAGGCTACAATCAAGGTATCAGCTGGGATGTGGTCTCATCAGAGGCTCCCCTGGGAAAAGTTCTGTTCCCGAGCTCTGTTAGGTTGTTGGAAGAAATCAGTTCCTTGTAGTTTTGGTTCCTATTTTCTTTCTGGGCTGTCATCTAGGCTCTGTTCCCACCTCCTAGAGACCACGGAAGTTCCTTGTGGCACTCCCTATTGACCTTGCAGCTTACCTTTTTTTTTTTTTTTTTTTTGAGACACAGTCTTTGCTCTTGTTGCCCAGGCTGGAGTGCAATGGCACAATCTCAGCTCACTGCAACCTCCGCCTCCGGGGTTCAAGTGATTCTCCTGCCTAAGCCTCCTGAGTAGCTGGGATTACAGGTGCCCGCTGCCACACCTGGCTAATTTTTGTATTTTTAGTAGAGAAGAGGTTTCACCATTTGGTCAGGTCTCGAACTCCTGACCTCAGGTGATACACCCGCCTCAGTCTCCCAAAGTGCTGGGATTACAAGCCTGAGCCACCAGGCATAGCTGCAAATAGCAAGCAAATATATATATGTATGGATGGATCTTTTAATGTAATTACAGGGAGGATATTCTATCACTTTTGCAATGTAATGTAACCTAATCATGCGAATGATATCACATCATCGTTGCCATATTCTATTTGTTTAAAGCAAGTCGTGAGTCTCAACTACACTCAGACGTTGGGGTTCTATGTGGAGTGTAAACATGAGGGCCACCCTAGGGTATTTCTCCCACATAAATAGTCCTTCTTATTATTAAAAACCAGATACTCATATATTTGCTCTAAGCAGCAAGAATGCATGACTTATATTAGCACTAATCAAAATTGATAAATCTCACAAAGTTAATGTTGAAAAAAACAGACCTAAGAAAGGCACATGCTCTATATGTTCATTTTATATAAATTTTTAAAACATGCTAAATTAATCTGTGCTATTAGAATTATGTTAACTTTGCAGGTAGGGAGAATAAGGGAATGTGAGGGGGTTTATATGGTAATAGAATGTTCTATCTCCTAAACTAGATGCATTCCATTTGTAAAGTATATGAAGCATGGAGTTTTATATTTACGTGCACTTTTATAGACATAAGTACAATTATTCCTTATACTTCAAAAAAAAAAAAGTAAAACAACATAACACAAAACAAAACGAAAGTGCTGAGTTAACTTAGACTAGATGCTTAATTTCTCTGGCTCTCATTTTTCTAATCTATACCACGAGGTTGGTCTTGATGATGTTAAGGTCTATTCTAACAGATGATAGCTAGAGTTGTGTAAAGTCTTGAGAGGCTATAAAACTCATTGGATGATTCTGAAGAGCTCAGGATTAATCGTGTCCCAGCACAGTTCTTACTGGAGGATAAAATTATTCAGTTACACATCTTTCCATGTACAAATGGTGTGACTTGGGGAAGTTACATAAACCCCAATGCACTTTTGTTTTCCTGTAGCCTTATGCAGCTCAAAAAATATCTATACTCCACTAATTTGGCAACTTCTTTGGACCAAGCAACTATGGTATAACCATGGTGGAGAGCAGGCAGTGGTGGGGGATTCTAGCCTGGGGGTAGACAAAAAGGAGGTGCATTGCAGAGAATTTTAAAACAATAATAAAACTGAGTGCAAATGGGCCGGTCTTGTGTTACCACCGTGTAACTGCCTTTGTAGACAATGTTAGCCACCAACACATTCTCACACACTGCAGCGGACAGTTCCACCACTGCCCCATGTTTTCACTTGGCAATCGTGCCAAAATCATATGAAGCACTGGCTGCAGATATAGCTAAGATGTGACACTCTATGCTGAGAAATGTGACATAGAAACTGAGGAATGTGTGCGCATCCACCTAACACTGCATTCACGCCAAGACCCTCTTCAAAGATAAGTCTGGATATTCAGAAACATACTATGTTTTAGCCTCACTTGTCCCTCAGCTTCCTCCTCCAAGCCCCACTGAGCAACCACGATCCCTGGAAGTATTAGGTAACTGGCTCACAGAAATGCTTGCTTGAGGCCAAGGGTTCAAGACCAGCCTGGGAAACAAAGAGAGACCCCCACCTTTACAAAAATAAAAATAAAATAAGGTTGGCATGGTGGTAGGTGACTATAGGTAGTCCCAGGTACTTGGGAGGCTGAGGTGAGAGGATCACTTGAGCTCAAGAGTTGGGTGCATGGCTACAGGGAGCTATAATTGCACTACTGCATTCCATTCTGGGCAACAGTGTAAGAACCTATCTCTTAAAAAAAATACATCTCCAATCTAGTACCTGTTGATTATCCCTTCACTTGTAGCTTCAAGACAAATTCTGAATCTAAGCACTGCTGACCACCTCACCCCTGCAGGCTGCATGCTCCTGCCATCTTCCCCCCTACTTTCTACTCCATCCCCCTCCTGTGGCCACAAGCCTTCTCCCAGGCCTCCTGCCCTCTCCTCTGGACTGCAATAGTCTCTTCTCCATAGGGCATCCAGAGCTATCGATTCACAACATGAGAGACCAACTGCATTTCTCCTCTTCTCAAACCTGGATCTAGTAGGCAGTACCCAATCTGGCCCCTGAACTTGATCCCAGACGTTTTACACCTACTGTCATAGACCTGGCTCATCGACCTCATTATTTCTAGAATGTGCCCAGCAGGCCACTGTGTAGGGTTTTACTCTAACTTTCTCTATCTGCAAACCCATTTAGCTCAGTTTCGTGTAGACCCCTGTAAATGTCACCTTGTCTGATAGTCTTTCTCTGACCACAGGCTGCCATGTGAGGAACCCAAGGAGTGGGGTTTGTAGAAAACATGCCGTCTCCAAGTCAACCCCAACCTTCACTCTTTGCCTTCTACTCAGCTTGGTGTTTCTTCATCAGCCTCTTATATGAAATTACATTCTTCATTTATTTGTTTTTTGCCTGTCATCCAAACCTTAATGTAAACTTTGGAGGGCACAGATGTTGTCCTTTGTAGCTAGGATGGAGTTTAGCACAGAGTAGATATTCACTAAGGTATTCAGTTGACTGAATGATTGAAAGTCTGGTTTAGCTTTTACATTAGTCATATTGAATTTTCACTACCACTTAGGGCTTCTATTTCTGTTTGGTTAAAATTTTCCCAGCAAATAACATGGCAGTATGGATTGATTTGATACCATGACCTGAGCTTTGTTGGGAATTTTAATCATCTGTCACCAGAATTTCATCAAAATGTTCTTATAAAAAATGAGTACACAACTGGCGATGCTGTTAATGCAGCACCTACATGAAAGCAACATTCAGGCCATGTGAAATTAACATTATCTTCAAATAATAGTTGGTCAGTGGAGCCTGCTGGGCTGAGATGTGTTTGAATGATTTCATCCTCTAGCTTCAGGGCTGAAATTAAGAACCAGGTTAGACAACTCCAAGTTAAAGGAAAGAAACAAGAGCAGAAGGGAAAGGAAGTTCAGGAAGCCAGAATAACAAAAGTATAAGAAAAAATAGACATTGAGAAATAGAGAGGCTGGGACAAAAGAATAAAAGTGGAGAAAATATCCAGGCCTTGATGCCATATGTCCCTCAGGCTTTCCCATCAGCTGCACAGTTACTGTGTGTCTCTTTCTTGAAGTTTCTTCTCTTGGACCCCATGCTTTCCCCATGTAGGCTCTGCCTTACTTCCTGTCCCAGCATGTTAGCCTGGTTGGTGCAATTGCATATCAACTTAAGGCCCTAAAGTCACACAGCTATTTGATTTGCAGAACAACATGTAAGGGAGAAGATTCTCTCCCTTACAGAAATGGGACAGACCTGGACAAACAACTAGAACTTCCATGAGTGTGCATTGTTCTTTCTTTCCTTACTCTAGTCTTACTGCATACCCAGAGTTAAGCTGTTATCTATTATAACTTAAAACCTTTAGTCCAACTTTTTGTTTGCCCGGAAGGTAGATGTGATTTCAAAGATTTGAGGCATTTTGAAAGTCTCAGAATATTAGGAGACTGTATCATTATAATAATTGGGGATTGAATCCATTTACAGTAAATGGCCCAGTACTACTGGCCCATTCTATCACACATTGGGAGAATGGTGGTTTTCCACTCTATAATGATATCTAAACCGCAATTTGATCAGTAACCCACAAGGAAGGACCTGCTCTCCCTCTCCAGTTGCTTCCTAATCCCACTCCTCAGATGAGGTGTGAAGGAAGGGGGAAAAAGAAAAGTAAAAATGCAGTGAATTTTGAAGAAATAGAAGAAGGAAATGACGCAAAGAGGAGGGAGAAAGAAAGCAAAAGAGAAGCAAACATTAAATAGGTACAATCCAAAAATCCTATCAGTGGAGTTCTTGAGTTGATGGGCTTCTCCTTTCAATCCTTTCTAATCCTCTCTTAAATATGGTAGTCCCTCATATTTATTCAACACATCGTTATGTGCATTATCTCTTTGGATCTGTATATCATGCCTGTATTAATCTGATTTGCTGTCATAGCTGACAAATCTCAAATCTCAGTAGCTTGTAATAGCGTTAAATGCCACTTACTTTCACATTATATCCCACTGGCTGTGGGTTAGCTTCTGTGATTTTGTTCCATGCAGTTTTTCATTCAAAGCCCCAGGTTGAAGCAATAACTCTGTTTAGGACTTTCTGTTTTCAAGACAGAAGAAAAGAGTGAACAAACCTGTGGAAATATGCAGTGGTTGTCACAGTTTGTGCTCGCAGGCCCTTTTTCAAAGGAAGTCGGAGGGTTATTCCCACGTCGCCAGGCAGGGAACCATGCAGGTCCCACAAGGCATGGCCGGTCTCATGGCCATAAGCCAGGGTGTGTAATTACCTTTTACAGGAAAAGTAAATATGTATCTGGGAACAATAATACAACCTACCTTAATACCACAGTAAGTTAATAAGGCCTGTGGGCCCACTCTACTTATAGATAAGAAAACAGAAGGATAGAAAACTAAGGAGAAAAAGAGCCTGACCTACATCTCAGGTTATGTAATTTCCAGATCATTGATTCGGCCTTTCCATCCACCTTCTTTCCCTCCCCTACCTTCATTTTCTTTTACACTAAGGTAGCATCGCTCAAAGTGCAGCAGGCACCAGAATCACCTGAAAGACTCCTTGAAACACAGATGACTGGAACCCATTCTCAGAATTTCTGATTTGTTATGTCTGGCATAGGGCTTTTAAAAAAGTTTTCTTTTTAAACAAGTTCCTAGCTAGTGTTGAGGGTGTTGATCCTGGGACCACACTTTGAAAACCACTGCTTTAAGGGCCAGCTCCAGAGCAAAGTGCAATGGACAACTATTCCAATGAGCTATTTTTTTAGGCTTTTTGTAGAATAAGTGAACAGTGACTTCGATGAATTCTTTCTATGACTTTAACAGCTCCTCTCTGGATCTTAGGAAAGGCGATAGAGGCCCCATAGTAGTAGCTCTCCAAATGTGGTCTCGTGACCTACAGTACCAGCATTGCCTGGGAATTTGTTGAAAATGCACATCATTGGCTCTGCTCCAGAGCTACTGACTCCCGATTTCTGGGGATGGGGCCAAGCCCTCTGTGTTTTACATAGTCCTCCAGATGACTCTGATGTATGCTCAATTTTGAGAAATGTGGTTTGGTCCTACAGACACCCCTGTGGCCACGCTGCAACACCATGGTGAGGTCTTCAGGACTTGTCTGCTGCATGCCTGCTGCTTGCTAGAAGTGAAAGCTCTCAGCTCCGACCCTGTATTTACTGACTGGTCTTCATGTTGTGGGATTTCTTCTTGCAGAGCACCTGGTCTCTGTTGCATTACCCAGCCATTTAGTCCATTTATTACAACTGACTATCTGCTTGACATTCAATTATAATTTTACCCCTGAATGATTCTTGGTTCCATGTTCTGTGGCCTCAGGACTTATCTTCCTGCTCATTTCCCTCGCCAATATTAGAACCTTACTCCAGGTGTAGCTTATTAGCCCTCTTGAAAGGGGGTTTGGTGTGGGAATGCTTAGACGGGGTTGGTGTGAGAGCCTCTATTTCTGATGATTTGTAATTTTCCATTAAAATTCTTCGCCTTCCTTCATTACAACCTTGTCTTACTTAACTCTTCCCCTCGTTCTCTGAGACTAGCTTTATGGACAATTTTAACCAGTGTATTAAGCAAATAATTACAGTCATACTATTGTGTATTTATGAAACACAAATCATCTAATGGGCTGATTGCCTTTGCATGAGTTGTTCATGAGAAAACATGATGCAATTACCAGTCTCCTTCCAACGAGGTGTACTGTTGCCATTTTTAAAAAGCATTTCTACATCCAGAAGTCATTTAGTCTTTTCTTTAAATAAAGGAAAAAAAAACACGGCTGCAGACAATGAAATGAAACAGATTGACATCTCAAATTATTTCTAGGCAAACTCTGAGTCATTTCACTTCAAATATGTGATGTTTATACAGTAAATGCAGATGTTATGTTTACTCACTGCAGAGCATTCCCTGAGTCTTGGCTTGCATGGAAAACTTTCATGGGATATTCTTTTAGATGGTGTATGTCTTCCTAGCTGAGAGAAATTTTAAATAAAAAAAATACAATAAACTCGACCTCAGAGGAAATTGATGTAGAGGCATCTGAGGTTAAAATGTCAGGAGGAAGACCTTTGGGAATATGTGAATATTTCCTGAGTCCCAAGTCTACCAATGTGTGCCCATCATCATTGAAATTTGGTCATATAGAGGTTCATAAAGCATGTTTCTTGTCTTCAAAGAGCTCATCGCCTTGCAAAATACAAATAACAGAGAAAAAATTGCAATATTTTATCATAAACGCTGTGATTAGTGCAACCAACAATTTATCACCAAAGCAGGGAAATTCTGAGAGTACAGGCATGCTAATTATTTCACTCACACAACAGGTATACTTTGCAGCTGTTCCTGGCACACCATTTATATGGTCACTCTAGTTATAGTTGATACATGCAGATATGAAGTAGGCTTAGAACGGACCTTCCCTTGGGGGATGATTCTGGGAAAGCTACCTAAGACACCAGATCTAGTGCTTATGGAACTAATATGTTTCATTGTCCTGTTGATCTTTAGAGTCCTTCATTATATATTTACAGACTGTTGTATTGGACGTTGAGATCTCTTTCTAAAGTCAAACCATTATCAAATGTTTAGTCTCCTTTTCTCACCATTCACATATTTCACCTTTTCAAAGACCTTCACCACACCAACTCCATGCCCTACTGGTTACATACTGAAAGAGTTACAGACTAAGGTTGACAAGCATCTGTGTTTAACCTTGATTTTATTGCAAACTAGCCATGACACATTCTGCTAATCAGTAAACATCTCCAAACATGAGAAGGACATCATCAGTGTGCCTGCTCACATTGTTCTTTGGTGCCCTTATCAGACTAAAGAGTTGTACAGGTAGACCTAAGGATGAGTCACCACTCTGACACTTAATTAGTTAGGTGACCTTAGAGAAGCCCCTGAACACATCTGAACCACAGGATGCCCATTTGCAATAGCCACAAAACCATGGAGGGCATTATATAGACTGAGCCCAGTATATGCAAAAATGACAAGCAAGTTTCTGCTGCCAAGTAAGTATCCGGTGCATGGTGACGAGTTGCTGTCATCATTCTTACTGGTGCAGTTGTTAACTGCAACACAGGGCTGGCCATGAGTGACAGTTCTGATGTTCTTTTGTGTGTGTGTGTGTGTTTTCCTTTTTTTTTTTTTTTTTTGAGACGGAATTTTACTCGTCTCCCAGGCTGAAGTACAATGGTGGGATCTTGGCTCACTTCAACCTCCGCCTCCTGGTTCAAGTGATTCTCCTTCCTCAGCCTCCCAAGTAGCTGGGATTACAGATGCATACCACCACGCCTGGCTGATTTTTGTATTTTTAGTAGAGATGAGCTTTCACTATGTTGGCCAGGCTGGTCTTGAACTCCTGACCTCAGGTGATTCGCCCGCCTCGGCCTCCCAAAATGCTGGGATTACAGGCATGAGCTACCATGCCTGGCCCTGATGTTCTTTTAGACAAGTGCCATGCTCTTTCCCAAAACCATCTGGGAGTCATCCTTCCTTTTTACCATCTTTGCATGTTATTTTCAATTTTCATACTAACCTGCCAGAATCAGTTTGCTGCTGATTCCTCTGCTGTACTTTCAAACAGAAAATAGCATGCTTCTTGGCAGGTTCTGACTGTTTGACTAAAAGAAATAAATGAAAATCTGTGACAAAACAGTTCACTAGGATGTTTAATCCATCGTGTGCAGTAGAAAGGGGTTCATTAGCCAGAAACTCACTCTGAAGGATGCCAAAAGTTGAGTGATCAGGGGAGGCTTCACTCAGTATTGGCATCTGGTGAAGGTTAGCATGAAAAAATCTGTAGTTTGTCAATTACTTAAGTAATATCTTGTCTTAGGATGGTGATGCTCATGGCAACTCCCGTTGATTGGTTTTGACTGCTCTTGGAATAATACTGGAGCCACTCTGGTCCCAGCTGGAAGCAGAGCACGATCAGTAGTGTCTGCCTGGGGTAGTAAAATGAGAAACAGAAGGCTTCTCTTAATCTCCTACCAGTCCTAATCCGTGAACTACTTGCAGGACTAATTCCTACAGGACTGTTACACAAGCAAAGATTTGATGCCTTATTTATTAATTTATACATGTTCCAATCCATCTTGTACTCCTGGATTTAGCATACTCTTTCAAGCTTTCAGAAATGAAACAAAGATTAGTTGACATTCATATTCTTCTCAATTCACCCTTTTATTCCTCCTAAAAACAATAGGCTTCTATTCATATTACAAATATTTCAGCTACTTACATATTCTTAACTACTATAAAAATAAGAGAATGGTCAATGAAGAGGACAATAGAAAAATCTGATAATTATTAGATAAATTAAGATAATTATTTTTACTATATATACTGAGAGTGCTTGGTAAATATACTGCACTCTGCTATGGTCTATCTACACTCTATTTTCTTGTATACAGGACATAAAGCATGTATGCCTCTTACCTTTAATAAGGATAACAAATTTACTTTCTTAAAGTAATTGAAGACCAGTAGTTTACCTGTTTCCAATAGTGTTTATTTTCTAGATTTTTCTCATCGCCAACGAATACTTGTTTGTACCCAGGGATAAGTATGTTAGCACAGGGGATCTTAAAGTCCTATTTAAACTGACTCTCCCTCAAGAAGGGCCCTTATGATAACAAGACAGAGCTATGAGCAGCCACCTTAGACAGTTGACCTTGACTATAGAACTTTATACTGTGGGTGGAGTGAGAGTGAGTCCCTCACAAGGTGGGAAGCAGAATCTTCAGGGTGAGAAATGAATGCATCCTAATGGCACTTTCTTGCTTGGATAGGAACACATTCTTAATGAGAACAGCTTTTGAAATGGGAAACACTTGGGGGAAGAGGGTATTTTACTTTACGGCCTAGAAGGGGCTGCTTATCAAAAGTCTCTTTTTATTCTGGAATCTGGGGAGAAGGCAGAAATCATATACTTTATTTCTGTAGAAGACTTGCTGCTGTACTACACCAGGCATTCTTGGAATTGGGGCATGATGATGACCCCATCCAGGATATCCAGGAACCTCTGAATTACATCCCATGCTTTGTATCTATTGGAATTTTCTATGGACAGGAACCATAGCTTGTATTAGAAGCTCAAAAGTGTCTGTAACAGTTGAAAATTAAGAAGGCTCAGGAGTTATTGTAATTCATTTTGGCTTACTTAATAAAAGTAAATTTAGGGACTGAAATATTTGTACTGGGTATGCATGTATTTTAGTATACTCTATTTTTTTATATAACCAAAATAATTGTATAATAATGAAATTAATACATTAACCTCAGGTGGTATTTAAAAAACCTGAATCATTTGGATCTTGAGATCTTACTAAGAGAGTTATGACTACATTAATTATTAAATATCAAAAGAAGTACCTTAGTTTAAGAAATTTTATAACCATATTTCTACCATATTTGAAACCTTTCCAAAGTATTTATCTTGCTGTTTTAATTTTCATTTCCTGGGTTCCTCGTGAAGGTAAAAGTCTTGGTTGAAGGCCGGGCATGGTGGCTCATGCCTGTAATCCCGGCACTTTGGGAGGCAGAGGCGGGCAGACCATGAGGTCAGGAGATCGAGACCATCCTGACTAACACAGTGAAACCCCATCTCTACTAAAAATACAAAAAATTAGCTGGGCATGTGGCGGGCGCCTGTAGTCCCAGCTACTCGGGAGGCTGAGACAGGAGAATGGTGTGAACCCAGGAGGCAGAGCTTGCAGTGAGTCGAGTTTGCACCACTGCACTCCAGCCTGGGCGACAGAGTAAGACTGCGTCTCAAAAAAAGAAAAATAGCCGGGCGCGGTGGCTCAAGCCTGTAATCCCAGCACTTTGGGAGGCCGAGACGGGCGGATCACGAGGTCAGGAGATCGAGACCATCCTGGCTAACACGGTGAAACCCCGTCTCTACTAAAATACAAAAAAAACTAGCCAGGCGTGGTGGCGGCGCCTGTACTCCCAGCTACTCGAGAGGCTGAGGCAGGAGAATGGTGTAAACCTGGGAGGCGGGGCTTGCAGTGAGCTGAGATCCGGCCACTGCACTCCAGCCTGGGCAACAGAGCCAGACTCTGTCTCAAAAAAAAAAAGAAAAAAAATTCTTGGGTGCGTTGCACAGTCTTTCTTAGTGTCAGATTGGGCCCATAGAGATTCAAATTTTGATTCAATAGGCTGACCATTGGGAGAGTGGGATGTTAAGAAAACTCAGAGATGAGTGGGAGGTAAAGAGAGAAGGTGGGAGATAAGATGAAGTGTGGAGCTTCCAGGCCAAATTCCCAGCCCCTCCCTGGCCCCTGACCACTTTATTCTGGGATGAAGCCCAAGTTTCCCTCTTCTCTCCTGTCTTGCTCCAGGGCTACACAGGCTTTGCAAAGTGTGGTCTCTGGACCAACAGAAGGAGCTTCACTTGTGAACTCATTAGAAATGCAAATTCTGATGCTCACCTCTAACCCCTACCCTCTCACTTCTGCAAAATTGGAAGCTCTGGGGTAGGGCCCACGTTTCAGTATTTTAATAAACCCTCTAGGTGATCCTCCTATTTGAAAATCTACTATTATAGTCAGACACTATTTCTGAAACACCCCTGAGATAGTACTCACCTGAGCAGCAGGTAAATGTGTACCTTCCCAGACCTCTTCCTGAAGATCCTGATTGATTGCATCCCTGATGAGCCCCAGAAAGGTTGATTGTCAATAAGTAAGTATCTAAGAAAATTTCTTTTTCCTTTTTCTTTTCCTTGAGACAGGGTCTTGTTCTGTCACCCACGCTGGAGAACAGCAGTGCAATCAGAGCTTACTACAACTTTAACCTCCCAAGACCAAGTGATCCTTCCATTTCAGCCTCTTGAGTAGGTAGGGCCACAGAACTGCAACACCACACCCACCTAATATTTTTTATTATTTTTGTAGAGACAGGATCTCCCTGTGTTGATCAGGCTGGTCTCAAACTCCCGGGCTCAAGTGATCGTCTTGTCTCGGCCTCGCAAAGTACTGGGATTATAGGTATGAGCCGCCGCACCTGGCTTACAAAGATTCTTATGGCTAGAAAACTTTGGCATTACCAAGCAAGCTTCTCCACCACATCCTGTGGCACACTGTGTGCTGGTGATGAGTTACACGGGTTTTCAGGATGGATTCCCCTCAAATGTCACTGACCAGGTGGGCCTGGGACAGTTAAAGTCTTTGTACTGTTCCTTTCTGAGCAGCCAAGTCAGTGCACTCCAGTGTCTCTGCAGATATGATGAGAAAAGTCATGAGATCTTTTAAATCTGATGTTTTGTCCTCCAGCATAACCTACGTGAACTGAGACAACCTTTTTCTGTCATGTTCCTTGATGAGACTTAACCTACATGACAGACAGCAGCATTTCCATCTTGAACCCTGGTGTCACAGTATCTGAGGTTAGAGGAAGGAAGTGAAGATGACCATAACCCACTTACATATTTTTTTTGATTTGTAAATAAAATACCACTAGTTCAGTGTTTGTTTTGTATAATACATTTTCCTTTTTTATTGTAATTACCAATTAAATATGATGTAGCTTTTCATAAGTAGCTCTATGTTAGGCTTGTAAACATTAATGCTTATTGTATGCCATAATAGAGTAATCCTTAAGGCAGGTGAGTTCTTTTGTCTGTGTTCTGTAGTTTCTGTGTTTTCTTCCCTCACTTCCCTTGTTGTCTGTTGTCTTGGACCAAGGCTCTTAATGTCCTGGAAACTCTTCCTTGCTGCCTCTGAATTTTCCTGTTCTGGGTAAATTGGTAGAGTAAACTGTTTCCAAATCAACTCCAAGCTGCTCTTCTTCTGAGTTGCTCCCACTTGCACCCAGTGTACCATGGACAGGGATGTCAGCCTTGAGTGACAGGAAAAATGTTGTAGTTTGACACCTGAGTCCACTACTGCTGTAACCTTGCAAGAACTATTTAATCTCTCAAAGACTTTCTCAAAGGTTGTAAAGTTTTATAATAATGTCTACTTTTTATTTTAAAAATATGGTATTAAGGATGAATGCACAGAATAACTAAAATCATGCTTTGCCATATTGTAGGTTTTCAAAATATTTGAATTCTCTTCTCTTCGTAGTCTTTTCTAAGCTGTGTTTGAATAGTTGGATTAGCCTGAGAAATGGCTTCTCTATAAGTATAAGGCAAGTATTTGCTTAACAAATGTTTACCAAGGACCTACTATGTGCCTTGCAGACCAATGTGAGTGTTGGCAAAAAAAAAAAAAAAAAATCAACCACTTACATCATTAAAGTAAGTTTTGTTCAAAAGTCTTACTGAAGACTACAGCAAATGAGGACTATAGCCCCAGAGCAGTCCTTCAGAGAAGTTGTCAGAATTCTCTGGCACAGTGTTTCAGCCCACAGCTTACATACAGGGGCTGGGGGCTCAGTAAATGCGAAATCGCATCAAACTTGCTCACAAGTTACATCAAACCAGGATCACACGAAGTTTTGGTGTAAGAGTACATCTGGTCATAGATTACAAAGGCACAATCATTAACCCTATCAGATGTCATCTTATGCGCAGGAAAAGGCAAGTGCTAGGGTCATTCATATTTTAAGGAATATGGTGATTCAGGCAAGAGATGTGGGGGGCCATGTGCCCTATCCTGTTTTGTCTTCCAGGTGTCTTTCTGGAGAGCTGCACATCATTACAGTGTCAGGGGCTTGTGAAATTATGCTGGCTAGCTGAAAAGGGCCAATAGGGCTGCTTTCCCTTTGCCATTGTGTCTCACAAGATTCCCCCTTTGATCATAAATCAACTGTCTGGTTGCATTTACAAAACCAATACTGATTATTCCACATAGCTAAGAAGGCTCTTTACTTAGAAAGGTCAGTGATCTTCAGTTGTATTTGTGAGGAATTGGGCATATTGCATACTTTCCTATTTCTTGGATAGCAAATTTTGAATAGCTTCTATTTTTTAACTAGCATAATCTATTTTTCTTTACTGACATTTTCCTGCACCTCACATAACACCTCAACAGGACTATACAAGGATACTACAGATTATACATAGTGGTATATACATAATAGCATCAATATTAGTTACAAATTAGAAATTTTAAAAAATAAAACCATTGATAATCATGCAACAAAATGGGAACATACTTTTGCATAGTTTTTCATTAATTGCACTATGTTTTTAACTTTTTTGTATCCATATTTATTATTATTTATGAAAAAATTGGACTAGAGCTTATTATAAATGTTTTTAGAGAATACTTCAAAATAATACTGTAGATGATGAAAACTTTGAATAGCCATGATTAAAATATGATGAAAGTTCCCAGTTGACAAGAACATCTAGTTATTTCTATTATATGCAGCATTCTAAGATAACTGGAATCATGACTGATAGTGCCACATCAGAAAAATCAAACTTTTATAAAGTTTATATAGTCTTTAGAATACTCACATTAATAACATTTATAAAAATATAATTTCAGAAAAGATTTAACATAATCAAAATTATAACTGATAGCATATTAGCTTTTTATGTTATATATTTTATGACATTTATAGCAATAACATATCCATAAATAAAATATAAAGGAGACCTAGATTATTTATCATTTGATAATATTTTCTATACAATCTACCTAATAAGTCTAATATTTTAATCAAAAAGACTTAATTTAGAATTTTGATCTTAGGGAAAACTGCAAAAGATGTCAAAAGGTTTAAAATACTTGGTCAAAACAGAATCACAGGTTATTGTAAAATAATAATTATTCATTTCACTGCAGTCATAACATGGATGTAAAATACTTAACCCTGTTAAGCTCAATTTTCCTAATTAATCAAAAACTGAATAAAGACAACACAGGAATTATCTTAATAGAGTGTAAAATCTTTATTGTGTAGGCCAGCTACTAAAAACGTAAAGAAAAACCTCCTATAGTGTGCTTGCCTTTTCTTATGAAAAGCCTGTTTACATAATGTTCAAATCTGATGAAAAGAGCCCTTAAATTCAATCAGACACAGGAAGAGTGCGTCCAGGGTCATGAATGTACACTATATGATAGAGGAATGTAAACACAAAACTAGTATCTTGAGCAGAGGGAATACATGGCTTTTAGTAACAATATAGGAAGTTTCCAGGTTGTGTTGAACAATTCAGACATATCAAGAAAAGTCAAGGCACAGAATCAGTTATACTTGAGAAAAAAATTACTTTTCTGGACCTTCAAGATATACATTTCAGCCTCAGGTCACAACAGCAGAGTTAGAACTGGAGAAAAAAATTTACAATAACTGATGAAAATGTTGAAAGAGAGAGTTATCATCTCAGCTAAGCAATAAGTTATGTCTTTTTAAGGAGAAAAGGAATTGAAGGCAATCATGTATAATTCACAAATCAGGTGCAGTGAAATGCAGCAAAAGTTAAACTTTTGAGACATAAATCTGAGAAGTTTCAAAAAGAAACTGATTTCAGAATTAAAAATCAAAACCTCTTGCAATTGCATTTAGAGCAAATCAATATTTTTAGGTAACCTTATTTTTCTAACATAACTGCCAAAATTTTGTTTTGTTTTAATATAGTTTAATATCAAAGCTAATCTTTAGAAAGACTATTATGAATAATGTTATTTCTATTATAGCCAACTTGATCACATAAAACGTACCTTTCATAAATTCTCTTTTCACAACTATATCATGACTTACACAGACCATTTATGATATGCTTGGACTTTCTGGTTTGTCCAGTACTTTCTGTTTTTTAAATAACCACTCATTTTACTTTAAGACAACAATTTACCATATAAGCTTCTTTCTCATACAAGATTAATATCTTTCCTCTTACCTTTCTTACCAAAAATACAGCATCATATCCATTCCATTCATATACATTCTTCACACCTTTCTTTCCTACTTACTTGTTCCTTTCTATCTTGTTTCATGAATAACCTCTGAATTAGATAAAATTATCCTTTTTCTCAAAATGATGCATTTTTATGCTTTTCTTATATTTTTCATCAAAAAGACATATTTTTGCATACTTTGCATTTAGAATTATATATTAAAATATTTTAAATTCTTAGTAACCTTCAATTTTAGTAAAAATCTAGGAAGCAAGATCTTGAATTGTCTTTCATATATCAGTACTTTATATATTAAAATAATTTCCTAATTTTTAGAAACATGTTTCCTTTTAACAAAATTTTTCTCTCAATTGAAAATGACCCAAGTGATCTCTTTGTTCAGTTCCCACCTGATGGGTGCTGACGAGTTAATGGGTGCAGCACACCAACATGGCACAAGTATACATATGTAACAAACCTGCACATTATGCACATGTACCCTAGAACTCAAAGTATAATAATAATAAATAAATAAATAAATAAATAAATAAATAATAAAATAAAATTAAAAAAAAAGAAAATGACCCAAGTATTTAATGAGTATTATTTAATTTAACATAACTTTAATATTTAAAATTACATGAAAAGTTTATTTACAAGTATTTACCTAATTTATTATTTTAACAGGTTGCCTAGATTAGTTATGAAAACTGAGAAATAAGACAAAGCTAGTCATCATTTAAATTTATTTCCAAGTTGACCATTTTTACAGCCTGTGAATATGAAGTGTTTACCTAAGTAAGAACTTTAAAATTAAATACATGAGTATTTTGATGCTAGCTCAGGAAATTCAGCTGTTTTCATTAAACTAACAATATTAAATTAGTCTTATAAAAAGAGTACACACAGATCTTTCTGTTTTGAGCTGAGTTTGTAGTTTTATTACATCTAAAACCTGCCACCTTAAAATATCTATCAGAGGCAAATATAGAACTGTCTCTTCAGTAAATCCAGGCAAAAATGTATGCTGATAATTCAGAAGGCAATTTTTTATTTTATCAATACTTTTTAAACAAGCTTATTTATTAAGGATTTTCTTAAGTCACATGAACTGGAAAATATTTAAACTTACTAATTCATGAGTGCTCATTTATTTATACATCTTTTTAGTACCATATGACACAACATACAGTGTAATACACATACAAATGCAAACACTTCTGAACACATATAAACACATAGAAATAAAGATAACTTTCATTTTAGAAATTTAGTTGTGAGATAGTAATATAAACTCACTAGTTTAAAAAAGACAGTTAGACCTAAATTATTTCTGAAAAAATTGGAACCTTTCCCAAGGCTAAACTTTATTTGACCCAGTAGGCAATCAAATGGAGGCTGTGGACCAAAATTTTGGGTAAAACATTTTCCATGAAAGTTTGATTTTTAGAAACCTCTTTTACCATTTTTTCCCCTTCAGTTTCAAGTGAGTTAAAGGATAATACTTCAATGATTACATTTTAGTAAGAACTTGCCAAGTTGTGTAAGAGAAACAAAATCTCCAGTTACTAATACAACCTTAAAGTAATAATACCATAAACAATGAGTTTTATCTCAACACCAGTAGAATAGCCAACAGATTCAAGTAGGCAGAAAAAGTAATAGAGAACTTAAAAGACTCTGCCTATTAACTCTATCGTTGCAAATTTTTTGAATAATGATCATTTAAGTTCTGAATTTTCTTTTCTTTCTTTCTTTTTTTTTTTTTTTTTTTTTTGAGACAGGGTCTGCCTCTGTCCCCCAGGCTGGAGGGTGGCACAGTCTCAGTTCACTGCAACCTCCACCTCCCAGGATCACACCATCCTCCCACCTCAGTCTCTCAAATAGCTGGGACTACAGATGCATGTAACCACTCTCAGATAATTTTTGAATTTTTTGTAAAGATGAGGTTTTTGCCATGTTGCCCAGGCTGGTCTCAAACTCCTGAGCTCAAGAGATCTGCCCTCCTTGACCTCCCAAAGTGCTGAGATTGAAGGTATGAACCATGGAACCTGGACCAAAATTTCCCTTCCTAAGAAACAAAAGGTCTCATGGAAGAACTTACCCTTTTGTCAAGGAGTGTTAATAACTAGCTGAATAAAACTCAGCATTGACAACCAAGTATGAGGTCTGAGACTCGGAAGAGACACATCTAATCATCTGCAAATGTGGAGGAGATGTAGGGGCTCTAAGGGTCATGCTAGTACCAAGGCTTTGGGTCCCCACAATGTTTCAAATGGTCCTTATCTGTATACTATGGGGTTTTTTTCTGGGACACCATGATTGTTGACAAAAGAAAAAAGAATTAAGCTTTTTAGAAAGTTAAAGTCAATTTTATTCAGAAGTCTTACTGAAGACTGAAGACTATAGAATGAGGACCTCACCTAGGAGCAGTCATTCAGAGAGGTTGTCAGATGGCTCTGTCACAGTGTTTCAACCCACTGCTTACATACAGGTGGTGAGGGTTCAGTACTCTAGTACATGTAAAATCACATCAAACTTGCTCAGAGGTTACATCAAAGCAGAATCACGTCAAGGTTTCAATTCAAGTGTAGATCTGGCTTTAGATTACAGAGGCACAATCATTAACTTTATCAGATGTTATCTTATGTGTAGGAAAAGGCAAGAGTTAAGGTCGTTCATATTTTAAAGAATATAGTGACTCAGGTAAGAGATGTGGTGGGGGGCATGTGCCCTCTCCTGTTTTATTTTCAAAGCCTCTTTCTGAAGAGCTGCACATCATCACAGAGTTAGGGGCTTTGTGAAATTATGCTGGCATCCATAAATGAGGGAACGCAGCTTCTTATGTTTGCTACCTTGTCTCACATGAAAAATAAAAGATAATAACAAAGGAAGAAATGTAAGCAATCTACTGCATTCCAGGCCCCATGTATAACCCTTTATCATAGTTACTATTAGTATTATTCCACATCATGAAATTGAGGAAGAGCAGTTTTAAATAAATTGCTGATAAATTGGCAGAACCAAGATTTGTACCAGATACCCTACTCTTAATTTGTTTTCTTGACCACTAATTCATAAACCTTAAATTTGAGTGGTTCATTCTAAAGTGACGTCTAGAATAATAAAAAACCCTCTTTGCCCCCACCTTATATATGCACAAATGATGTTTTCCTTAAAACTAACACTTTAGACAATTGATAGACAATTGATTCTGTTATTTCATCTTACCAGCTGTACTTTCTCTGAAAAGTGAATTTACTGAGCACAAATCCCCAGGGAGAAATGGCTAATTATGGCGCCAGGTTTCCTAGCCAGCTGTTCCACACAGAGAGAAGTAGTTCATGTTTAAATATCCAGGCTGTAATGGGGGATATTGCAGCAGAAGGCCTCTACAAGCTGCCAGAAGACATTGCTCGTTGAATGGCAATGGAGACAGGGGCTGGTGTGGTGTGATCTGTAAGTAACAGGACAGTGAGCTTCTTTAAATCATGCTAAGGGAGCTCTAGGCAAATCATACTAAGGGAGATCTACAGTCAAGTACACTGTGGCACTGAGGGTGCTGCTTACCTGTCTGCAGCTGCATCCTTAACACCTTCCTCTATAGTATACTTGCTTTAAAGATACCTTTAAAATATTTCACAGTGTATATATACTTATCAAAGGAAGTTCAAAAACAAGTACATGCAAAAAGAAGAAATGACAAATCACTTTAATCCCATCATTAAGATAGGCTAAGATTTCATTTTATATCTGGTTCTCTAGTGACCTTGGTAAAGTCATAAAATGTGTTGACACTTGGTTTCCTCATCTATAAAACAGAAATAGTAATATATATTTTGAAAGGCTATTGTGAGGATTAAATAAGATAATGTAGTTAAAGCACATACCACAATGCTTAAAACAGGGATCATAATTAATAGTGACTTTTATCTAACTACCAATGGATACTTAAATGTGAATATAACCAAACTACACACGGTTTTAGATCTTCATTTAATAATATCGTGTAATGATATTTCCATATTGGCAAACACATTGTATTAGATTCTATAGTTTGTTTTCGTTTTTCTCATTGTTGGACACTTAGGGTAATATAAAATTTTGCTACTTCCTTTTCCCCAAATGTCATGATCAGTTGCTTACTGCTCAGTCTTTGGGGTCTCAGTTATTGCCCTGTGTAAATTCCTGGACCTGAATGACTAGATCTAAGTGTATAAAAAATCCTTTTAAGATCTTAGATATCCATTTCAAATTGCCAGGATTGCTGCAGAACTTGGGAAAGGTCCATCCTTACAGCCTCTGGCCAAGACCCAAGAATGCAGGGGCAGTTTCTTGAAGGTTAGCACCCTCCAGGGTGGCGACATCCAGGTCCATGCCAGAGAGTTTGATGTGGTATTAATGAAGTCTGAAGCATAAAATCCAACCCTGGAATGGCATTTGACATTACCCCTCCCCAGGCATGGTGCTGGGTGTCAGGCTTCTGGACAATTACTATTTGTAGAATATCTGTTACATGGTGTGCAAGGCTGGAAAATTGCATTATTTTTTCTAAATCTAACAAAACATCTGTGAAGTAGACATTAATATCCTTATTTTGCAGCCACGGAGCAGAGAGGTTAGATGACTTGTCAAAACTCATGCAGTAAAGAGTGACCACCTCACTCTCTCTCTTCTGACTTACCAAAAACAAAATACAAAAAGATTCACAGAGGGCCTATATCTTTTGCTCCAGACCACACATACTGTCATCAACAAGAAGGACACCAATACCCTGGCAAACATATTGACTGTTCCGGTCTTTTAGTTAGATTATTCAGAAAATATCAGAGAAATATAAAAAAGGAGTTGGAAATGCTATTAGTAGACCATGGTAAGAAACTGCACCTTTATTCTGTGGCCAATGGTAAGTGGCAGAAGGATTTAAAAGGCAGGGAAGGTAGAAGGCAGAAAGACCAGACACTGGAGAGAAGATAGGATTTTCAAGGGAATGGTTTTAGGAAAAAAATGGCTAAACACAGATTTTAGAACGTTATTTACCTTGGAAAGCTCGTGAAAGATTCTGAAGTTAATGAATGGTTTGCAAAATGCTTTGTAAAACTTTACACAAAAACACTTGCATATTATCAGTAGTGTTAGTCAGAAGCTAATATGTTAGGACAGATATTGATATCATAATGTCATCTAAAAATATAAGTGGTCTCTAAAATGAAATTGTTCCTGCCATAGACAACTTATCAAACTCTTACAGGCTTTCATTGTCAAATATTCATGTCAGTTTTGTAGACTATTTATAGAGGGAGGAATTAGGAATGGTGATTTGGTTTTCCGTTTTGCTTTATGATTTTCTAGGAGAGGATCCCTGGGACACTTACTCATAATGACTATCATGCTCCTTTCTGCCCATCCTCAAGAAAGCATAGTAATCTCCCAGCTCTATGTGAATGTGTGCTGTGGTCTGTGAGGGTGAAAGTGGATTGCAATGTGCTGTATCTGTGATAGGTTCCATCTGTGTTCTTGAGTGTACTGCTGATGAATTCTCACTACATCCATGGGTAATATGCCCTGGGTTGTTTTAAGATTATTTAACTATCTTCTGTGAGTGTAAGTGTATAAATATGCTCTTATGCAGAGAGGCCATAATCCCCACTGAAGAGTGATTAATTATACACATACCTCGTGTTTGTATTGCAGCTTCCCCCAGGGAGCTCAAAGCACTTTGCAAATATGAATTGCAAATAATAAACAATGCCTTTGATTTCTAAGACACCTATCCCTAAGGTCTTAAGTTTATGCCTCTCTCAGCATTCTACTAGGAGCAAAACCCTTACAACCCAAGGGCAAGAGTCAGCACCTCTCATCTTCTCCTGTGAGAGGGAATTGTGAACTATTACAGGCCTGATTTTACCAGAGTGGAACTAAGTATGTGAGGGACAGGAATGTATAGACAGGGAAAGTAGAAGGGAGAGAAACCACACACTGGAAGACAGGAGTTTCCAGGGTATGACTATATTTTTTAAAAAAAGAAGGTTAAATGCAGATTTTAGAAGGTTACTTACCTCAAAACACTCAGGGAAAATTCCAAAGTTAGAACAATAGAGGGTAGGTGGGGCAGGTGACACTAAGTGCCATTTAGAGGGAAAAATGTGGCTTTCTACTAACTCTTGACTATGAGAAATCCTCATTAATCCACAAAAAGATGAGGTAGGAGGGAAGGTTCAAAACATGGATTACAACTATAATTCTCAGTTAATTATTGGCTTTGAAGCACCTTAGTGACTAAATTCCAGCATTGGCTAAAATAATTCATTTCTTTTGCTACCAAAGATAGTTATCTAGATAAAATGTATGTAGATCAGATGACCCTATTTGTTTCACAGTTTACTCTATTGTTAGTCCCTCTCTTATCCAGGGAAAGGGGTGGGAGAGTTATTTGGGTCATTTTTGGCTTGAGCACAGAACTCAACAGCAATTAAATTATCATCTAGCAAAAGTGATATTTTAGGCACAGTTGTTTACAAAGCAGTAAATAAATAAGAACCACTGGTTCCTTTCTATATAAACACCTAGGAATTCATCCATTTCAAAATTTCCCTTCACTAGGCAGAAATTTGAACTTGAGATGAGGATTGGGCCTTTCAGAATTCTTAGGCTGCTGCCTACATAGCAAATTGTACACATTCAATTGGTATCAATTGGTAATGAGACTAGCACTCCAGGCCACTGTTTTCAGTGTTCAAAACCACACTGACTTCCTTCTGATTCCCTGTTGTGCAAATGGAGCTCTTAAATGTGGTGCTGCATTAATAGAGTTCTTTTCAGAATCATTTTAACAATGACAAAAATGACACAGAGAATCAAGCCCGGGCTATCTAGTGACGACGATGATGATTCTTTATCTTGATTCTTTGTAGAATTTCTGCAAATGTAGCTTCAGAGAGATTAAAAAATAATAATCAAGATAATAATCACAATAATAGTTAATATTTATAAATATTATGTGCCAGATACTCTTAAAGTACTTAATTCAGCTTCAACCTTCACAATTTAATGAAGTAGAAGTAGATACTATGATTATATACATTTTGCACACAGGGAGGTGAAATACTAGAAGACCATTAGATTTTTCCAGGCTTTCACAGGTGATGTCTAGAGGCCTTGAGATCTGATCCAGAGGGCTTAGCTCTTAACCACTACTCTCGCCTGCCTCTCAGAAAACATGTTGATGGGCACACAGGCTTAAGATTTGAACTGGGCCACTATGTCATGGAGCTTTACTAGGATTCTATCTTTGAAAGGGGTGTCTTATGAAAGAACATAGTTTTTATTGTTATGCATTTTGACTAGTCTTTCAGCTGGTGATCTGGGAAGAAGTAATCTGAGGGCAATAGTCCTAACTTACTGTAAAGCAATGTCTTATCTCCTGCAGCTGGCTGTGAGTCAAATAGGGTCACAGGCTACACAAACCCCCTATTCATAACACTTAGATTTCCATTTCCACTCTTCACTTCTCTCCAAAATTCTGGTTCCACATTTGTTGCTGTTGGTTTGCCATCTTTAACAAATAATATCTCACAAAAAAAATTAGTACTTAAACTGATTCTTCCCTTGTTGTGAAACTTGTATTTTTTCTTCCTCTATCCTTACTGAAAACACTTAGTAAATTCCTTATTTCCTTAATGAAATTAGGATTTATTAACTGCCATCTGCCATATATCTTTCTTTGATAGGTACTGAAGATACAGAGATGAATCAAACAGAATCTCTGTCTTCCTAGAGCTCACATTTGATTAAGAGTCATACATTAATAAAATATCCATACTAGTAAAAATATAATTATGAACTGTTTCATGTGACAAATTTTAGGGTACTGTGGAAGTTCATATCAAAATGAGGGACAATGGGGATCAATCAAAGAAGGCTTGCCTGGTGAGCTGAGCTCTGAGAGTGGGCTGGGTTGGCTGAGATGGGTGGTGCTCCTTCCAGTAGAGTGTGTGGTTTGTGCAGAGGTTCTCCCATGGGGGAAGATGGGGTGAGGAGGAACTGAAGGAAAGTCTGGCTTGTATAAAGGGGATAAAGTATAAAGAGAGTATGCTTTATACAGAGTATAAAGGAGAGTGATATGAGAGGGTCTAGTGAGCAGACTGGGTCCAGGTCACCTCTGGACCTGGAATCCTAGTCTCATGGCTCTTCTCTTTGCCTTAATGGACATAATCTGCCACCAACTTCTGTCAAAAATGATTCTCTCTCTCTCTGTGTCTCTCTCTCCCCCTCCCCCTCCCTCTCTCTTTACTCTCCTGTGGCTTCAGAGCTAGAGTTCCCACACAATCTGCCACCAAATCTTGTCAAAAATGATTCTCTCTCTCTCTCTGTCTCTCTCTCTCTCTCTCTTTCTCTCTCTCTCTCTCCCTCTCCCCATCTCTCTTTATTCTCCTGTGACCTCAGAGCTAGATTTCCCTTTTTTAATAAAATCTTGCCTGAACTCTACCTACAGCCTTTTAGATGATTTTCCACCTCCAATCCTTCTTCACCCTAGGGCATCCCTTCATTGAGATCTGCGGTTTTTCCTTTTGATTTTTCTAAAATACATTTTAAGACTACTCTCTTCTTAAGAACCTTTACTGATTCCTGAAACTTCTGCCTTATAAATCCAAACACAGTGGGACAGAGTGAAAAGCCCTTTAGCATCTGACCCAGCCCAGCTGTACATGGTGCACTGAACTTCCCATCAGAAGTTTCCATCAACCCTTTTGTCTGAACTAGAATGTACTGAAAATTGTGAAGGGCTGCTTGGAGAGCTCCGGAGATCTTTGCTAAATGTTAGGGAACTCAAACTCAATTGCATTTTATTTTTCTTTCAAGGATAACACACTTGTCTCTTTTTCCACCTTGCCATAAGTGAACAAATACATGTGACAAGGTTAAAAAGTGACACAGTTTTCTTTCTATGCATAGGTTTTCTGAATCACATTTATACCTTCATTTAGCAGGTATTTAGGCAGCACCTAATATATGTAAGGAAGTGAGGAGGGGGAACAATAAAACTTGAGAGGATGTGAGTCTCCTCAGCATGGAATATAAGACAACAGGGGGAGACTCCTGGAGAGATGACTGACAGGTTCAGATAAGTTTAGAGTACGGGGCAGGTATTGGACTTTACTATGTTGATAGGTAAGGACATTTCTTCATAGTGAAGCAACACTATCAGGTATGGTGGAGGAAGACAACTTTGTTGCTGATATAGGCGAGGATGCTAGAGAAAGGGTGGCAAGTGGGAAGTCTTGGGCGTTAGAGAATACAAGGGAGATTCTCTCGAATAAGCTGGCCCTCTCTCTCCCCATTGCATACTCTCTCAGAGCCTGGAATATTTTCTCTGGGTCATGACGTTTGTTTGTTTGTAGGCTTGAGCTCCATGAGAGCAGAGACCTTGGCTATGTAGTCTCAGAATCCAACAAATGAAAGGGGGGGCAGTATGCATTGAGTAAGACATGCTGGCTGGCTGCAACTAACAACCTTATCCCATCACAGAACAGGTGCACTCCAGAGGCAGAACATGGAGCCCTGCCCCCTCACAATACAGAAAAGCTTCCCACCTGATTGTCTTTATGACAATACACAGGATTCTACGGTTATGTCTTGACAACTTTACATTGTGAAAACAGCCTGAAGTTATTCATGAGCTAGTTACACGATTTGTTAATGATTTTAGAAAATGGTTTAGGAAATCATCTCTAATTGACCATCATTTATACTTTCATTTATGAAAGTGCCTGGAGCCAGCACTAACTAGTCTGTCTTCTCCGCACTTAGCAGGCTGCATGGGGCTGATAGAAGCAAGGAAAACATCAGGACCAAGCAATGTGCAGACCATTCTGACCAAGTTACATCATTGACACCTTTAAACTTTAAAAATTATCATTCTGAGCTCAACATACATTTTCTGAATGCATATTGAGTGGTGCACATGAGATGAGATGCCGAGGATGTGTTGTTGGGCTGGTTATTAAATGCAGAGTGGCTCAGCTCCCTGTTATGTGATGCATTTGTGCTGTGGGTCACGTTGCCACCTACCCCACTCCCTGGAATGACATCATTGGAAAATGTATCTAAGCCACCATTCACAGTAGTGCTTCTTTTGAAATTACCTCCGTAAATAACACTGGGAAAAAGCAAATGATGGGTTAGTTAAAAAAGTCATATCTCAAAAGAGGTAATGCCTCCCTTCAGGATCGGAGTTTGGTTTCACCTCTCAAATTGCTCAGCAAGTACTTCCTTCTACTTTTTCCAAGCATGCACACCCACCTTCCACCCAACCATACATCTGCACTCCATCTTTTTTTTTAAATCCCTCTGCTTTGGACATGCTCTTTCCTTTAGTAAGATGCCTCTGTTTCCTTCTCATCCTCATGGCTAATTTTTAGGGTCTTCAAGACCCTTGGCTAATAATTAAGGTCTTCAAGACCCTAATTCAGGGTTTATCTTTCCTTCCATGTCTTCTCCGATTTTCCAGCTCTCCCGCCTGTGGGTGTTCCCTCACAGCATTTCTCTTCACAGTATTATAAGAGTCTGCTTATTGTTATGAGTAACTCATCACTAGATTTCAGTGTCATGGGAGAAAGTCTGTGTCTCCTTCTGTAGCCAGCGTCCACGCCGTTGTCCCTGGTAAATGACAAGTGTTGACTATCTGCCTGTTGTATGTGAATGGAAGGTTTGCTTCCCAGCTGAACCCCACACTGGGATCACAGAGATGTTAATAATGTGAGCATGCACTCCTTGTTAGACAGAAGATGTCACTCCCAGTGGCATTTCAACCAACCAGCTAACAAACCACAAATCGTGACCCAATATTTCTGTAAAATTGCATCTCTTTACGCTGGCAGTATCTGTGGTTACCAAAACTTAAGAAAAAAAATCTTCAGAAACACAAAATGGCTGACATTAGTTCCAAATATTAAAAAGTTTTAAGTGTCATACTCAAAAGCATCTATATTTAAAAGCAATTGAATCATAAAAAGTGAACATAAAATTTACACAGCTGCCTCATCCTGAATACTTTAAAGACTAATTACTCTGTTGAGTCCTAATGACTATTGCCTTCAAACCCTGTAAATTATATATAAATAAGAGAAGAGAGTTTGTAAATGTAAGTGACTCTAATTGGGTCTCAGAAGAAAGAAAAACAGATCTTCAGTAGCTCAATGAAATCTCTAAGCCCATAAAACATTGGCCAGTTTCTTCTGTGGAGTTTTGTGAAGTGTACCTTTTATATATGCTACAGAGACTGAATTCAAAGGGCAGGCCTGAACCAAGGAACCGGTTTGGTTTTTCTTGTACATATGAACTGAAAAATATAAATTAAAGAAACACTTGATTTCATAATTCAATGTATTTTTATTTCCTTGAAAAAGGGCTGCCATTCAGTGAAGCATACAATAAGGAAACCTGTCAGAACAGGGTCCCATGGAAGAGTAGCAATTGGTCTGTATTCATTCCCAGTAATGGGACTCTTTTTCTATGCAAATACATTTTGAGTTAAAGGTAAGACAGGTTGTAGAATATTTTGTGCAAACGTAAACAGAAGCATGGAAATAGAAGAAGATAATTGTTGCTTATTAAGGTGCTTAGAATAGAGCTGAATCAAGTAAACCAGAACCCATCACTGAATAGTTTGGAGGATTTGGTACCTGTTTACTACTTCCTCTGAGAGTTTTCAAGGTTGTTTTTGAATAAGAAATGAATTGAGCCCAGAAAACCATCATAGCTGAGTGGATCTGAAAATGCTTAGTGCAGTACAGTTACTGACTCATGAGAAATTCTCAAAAAGCTGAGAATATTCTCTCTCTTTTTAAATTTTTTTAAAATTTCAATAGGTTTTTGGGGAACAGGTGGTGTTTCGTTACATGAATAATTTCTTTAGTGGTGATTTCCGAGATTTTGGTGCACACATCACACAAGCAGTGTACACGGTACCCAATATGTAGCATTTTATTCCTCACTATGCCCCCACCCTTTCCTGAGTCCCCAAAGTCCATTGTATCATTCTTATGCCTTTGCATCATTATAGCTTAGCTCCCACTTATGAGTGAAAACATACAATGTTTGGTTTTTCATTCCAGAGTTACTTCACTTATAATAATAGTCTCCAATTCCATCCAGGCATTTAGGTTGCTGTAAATACCATTACTTTGCTCCTTTTCATGGCTGAGTAGGGTTGCTTATCCACTCATCGATCGATGAGCATTTGGGCTGTTTCCATATTTTTGCAATTGCAAATTTTGCTGCTATAAAGCATGTGCAAGTATCTTTTTCATGTAATAACTTTTTATGACTGAATAACATCCCTTATCCAGTTGTTGATTGATGAGCATTTGGGCTGTTTCCATATTTTTGCAATTGCAAATTTTGCTGCTATAAACATGCATGTGCAAGTATATTTTTCATATAATGACTTCTTTTCCTCTGTGTAGATACTAGGATTGCTGAATCTAACTGTAGATCTACTTTTAGTTCTTTAAGGAATCTTCACATTGTTTTCCATAGCAGTTGCACTGGTTTACATTCCTACTAACAGTGTAGGAGTGTTCCTTTTTCACTGCATCCATGCCAACATCTATAATTTTTTTAATTTTTTGATTATGGCTATCCTTGTAGGAGTGAGGTGATATCTCATTGTGGTTTTGATTTACATTTTTCTGATAATTAATTATTTTGAGTAGTTTTCTATGTGCTTTTTGTCCATTTGTATATTTTTCTTTTGAGAATTGCCTATTCATGTCCCTAGCCCACTTTTTGATGAGACTGTCTGTTTTTTCCTTGCTAATTTTTTTGAATTCATTATAGATTCTGGATATTACTCCTTTGTCAGATGTATAGATTGTGAAGATTTTCTCCCACCCTGTGGGTTTTCTGTTAACTCTGCTGATTATTTCTTTTGCTGTGTAGAAGGTTTTTAGTTTAATTAAGTCCTGTTTGTTTATTTATCTTTGTTTTCCTTGGATTTGCTTTGGAGTTCTTGGTCATGAGGTCTCTGTCTAAGTCAATGTCCATAAGAGTTTTTTGATGTTATCTTCTAGAACCTTTATGGTGTAAGTCTTAGATTTAAGTCTTTGTTCCATCTTGAGTTGATTTTTGTATAAGATGAGAGTTGGAGGATCCAGTTTCATTCTTCTACATGTGGCTTGACAATTATCCCAACAGAATTTGTTGAATACGGTGTCCTTTCCCCACTTTATGTTTTTGTTTGCTTTGTCGAAGATCAGTTGCCTGTAAATATTTGACTTTATTTCTATGTTCTCTATTCTGTTCCATTGGTCTACGTGCCTATTTTTATACTAGTACAAAGCTGTTTTGGTGACTATGGCCTTATGGTATCGTTTGAAGTCAGGTAATGCAATGCCTCCATATTTGTTCTTTTTGCTTAGTCTTGCTTTGGCTATGCAGGCTCTTTTTTGGTTCCATCTGAATTTTAGGATTGTTTTTTATAATAATGGTGGCATTTTGATGGGAACTGTGTTGAATTTATAGATTGTTTTCGGCACTATGGTCATTTTCACAATATTGATTCTACCCATCCATGAGCATGGGATGTGTTTCCATTTGTTTGTGTTGTCTATGACTTCTTTCAGCAGTGTTTTGTAGTTTTCGTTGTAGTGGTTTTTAAATTTTTTTTCCACTAATGTGAAATGGGTTGAGATTTTGATTTGATTTTCAGCTTCTGTTGGTATACAGCAGAGCTACTAATTTGTGTACATTAATTTTGTATCCTGAAACTTTGCTGAATTTATTTACCAGTTATGGGAGCTTTTTGGATGAGTCTTTAGAGTTTTCTAGGTATACGACCCTGTCATCAGCAAATAGTGACAGTGACAGTTTGATTTCCTTTTACCAATTTGGATGCCCTTTATTTATTTCTCTTGTCTGATTACTGTGGCTAGGACTTCCATTAGTATGTTAACTAGAAGTGGTAAAAGTGGGCATCCTTGTCTTGTTCTGCTTCTCAGGGGGAATGCTTTCAATTTTTCCTCATTCAGTATAATATTGGCTGTGGCTTTGTCATAGATAGCTTTTATTACATTAAGGTATGTCCCCTGTATGCCCATTTTGCTGAGGGTTTTAATCCTAAAGTGATACTGGCTTTTTTCAAATACTTTTTTCTGCATCCATTGAGATGATCATGTGATTTTTGTTTTTAATTCTGTTTATCTGTTGTTGTATCACATTTATTGACTTATGTCTGTTAAACCATCCCTGCATTCTTGGTATGAAACCCACTTGATCATGGTGGATTGTCTTTTTGATAGTTTGTTGAATTTGGTTGGCTAGTATTTTGTTAAAGATTTTTGCATCTATGTTCATTGGGGATATTGGTCTGTAGTTTTCTTTTTTTGTTATGTCCTTCCCTGGTTTTTGTATTAGGGTGATACTAGCTTCATAGAGTGATTTAGGAAGGATTCCTTCTTTCTCTATCTTTAGGAATATTGTCGATAGGATTGGTACCAATTCTTCTTTGGATTAATGATAGAATTAAGCTATGAATCCACCTGGTCCTGGCCTTTGATTTTGGTGGCGATCTTTGTATTACCATTTTAATCTCACTGCTTGTTATTGGTCTGTTCAGAGATTATATATCTTCCTCATTTAATCTAGGAGGGTTGTATATTTTCAGGAATTTATCCATCTTCTCTAGGTTCTCTAGTTTGTGTGCATAAATGTGTTCATAGTAGCCTTTAATAATCTTTTGTATTTTTTGTGGTATCAGTAGTAATATCTCCTATTTTGTTTCTAATTGAGCTTATTTGGATATTCTCTCTTCTTTTCTTGGTTAATCTTGCTAATGGTTTATCAATTTTATTTATCTTTTCAAAGAACCAACTTTTTGTTTCATCTGTCTTCTGTATTTTGCTGTTGTTGTTTCAATTTCATTCAGTTCTACTCTGATCTTTGTTATTTCTTTTCTTCTGCTGGCTTTGGGCTTAGATTGTTCTTGTTTTTTCAGTTCCATGAGATGTGACCTTATATTGCCTATTTGTGCTCTTTTGGACTTTTTAATGTAGATTTTAAAAAAATTATTATTATACTTTAAGTTCTAGGGTACGTGTGCACAACGTGAAGGTTTGTTACTTATGTATACTTGTGCCATGTTGGTGTGCTGCACCTATTAACTCATCATTTATATTAGGTGTATCTCCTAATGCTATCCCTCCCTCCTACCCCCTCCCCACAATAGGACCCAGTGTGTGATGCTCCCCTTCCTGTGTCCAAGTGATCTTATTGTTCAATTCCCACCTATGAGTGAGAACATGCGGTATTTGGTTTTCTGTTCTTGCGATAGTTTGCTGAGAATGATGGTTTCCAGCTGCATCCATGTCCCTACAAAGGACACGAACTCATCCTTTTTTATGGCTGAATAGTATTCCATGGTGTATATGTGCCACATTTTCTTAATCCAGTCTGTCACTGATGGACATTTGGGTTGATTCCAAGTCTTTGTTATCGTGAATAGAGCCTCAATAAACATGTGTGCATTTAATGACATAAACTTGCCTCTTAGCATTGCTTTTGCTGTATCCCAGAGGTTTTGATAGATTGTGTCACTATTATTGCTCATTTCAAAGAATTTTTATAATTTTCATCTTGATTTCATTAGTTGCTTTGTTCATTTTTTAATTCTTTTTTTTTTTTTTTTGTCTTTGTTGAATTGGGTTAATTTCATAGCCTTTTCTCTGAGCTTTGAAGATCTTTCTTCTGCTTGTTTGACTGGATTGCTGAGACTTTCCAGTGCATCTCTCTAAGTGTGTCCTTCATTTCCAGGAGTGGTGATTGTTTTTATTTTACTATCTATTTCACTGAGGAATTTCTCTTTCATATCCTGTACCATGGTTTTGATTTCTTTAATTTGGACCTCACCTTTCTCTGATGCCTCCTTGATTAGCTTCAAAATTGATCTTCTGAGTTCTTTTTGTGGCAATTCAGAGATTTCATCTTGGTTTGGATCTGTTGCTGGTGAGCTGGTATGATCTTTTGGGGGTGTTAAAGAAATTGTGTCATAATGCCAGAATTGTTTTACAGATTTCTTCTCATTTGGGTAAACTATGTCAGAGGGAAGATATGGGATTCAAGGGCTGCTGTTAAGATATTTTTGTTCATGGAGTTCTCCTTTGATGGGGCGTTCTCCCTCTTCCCCTAGGAATGGGGAAGAACTGTGAGCCAAACTATAGTGACTTTTTTTGCTCTTCTGGGTCTAGCAACCCAGTAGAGCTACTGGGCTCTGCACCGGTATTGAAGAGCTTCTGCAAAGAGTCCTGTGATATGATTTGCCTTCTGGTCTTGCAGCCGTGGATAATAGCACCTGCTCCAGTGGAGGTAGCAGGGGAATGAAGTGGATTCTGTGAGGGTCTTTGGTTGTGTTTTTGTTTAGAGTGCTGATTGCATGTTGGTTGGCCTCCAGCCGGCGGGGGCGGGTGGGTGGCTTTTAAGAATGCATCAGATGTAGCCCTATAAGGAGGATACATTCTTGCCTTAGGAACACCTGGTTAAGTACTCAGGTTTCTCAGGTGGGAAGCAGGGTCATAAAGCTCCCAAAAGCTTATGACCTTTGTCTTCCACTAGAAGGACAGGTAGAGAAAGACCACCAGGTAGGGATAGGTGTTTCTGAGTTCACCCTCTCTTTGGGCAGGGTTTGCTGCAGCTATTGTGGAGGATGGGGTGTGACTTCCAGTCCAATGGAGTTGTATTCCCAGGGGGATTATGGCTGCCTTTGCTGAATCATACAGGTCACCAAGGAAGGGGGGGAAAGCATGCAGTCACAGGTGTCACCCCACTCCCATGTAGTCCATAGTCCCAAAGGCTGGTCTTACTTTCATTGTGCCCCTCCAACAGCACTGAGTTTATATCCAGGCAGCCAGAGACCAGGGCTGAGAACTTGCCCCAGACTATGAGTTTCCCAGCAGAGAAAGCAAGCCGACTTACAGGTTTTCGGTATCTCAGGGAACCTGTAGAGGTGATCCAGTTCCTTCAAAAGGTCTGTGGATTCTCTTAGCTTTCCTGGTATGTTCCTGTGGTAGTTCTTGGAGCAAAAGTTTATGACATGAGTCTCCACACACTGCTCTGTCCAACCAAGTGGGAGCTGCAAGCTAGTCCTGACTCCTATATGACATCTTAATTCTCGAGAATATTCTCTTGAGGATAGCTAATTCTTTTCTGTTCTAATCTTTTCTTACTTTGCTTAAGATGGAAATTATGGAAAATAATCTTAATGTTTACTTTTGTCATAAAAATTGGCTTTATTTTCCATAGAATTTATAATTTTTAAGCATAAAGTGTCTCTTTTTCCAAAAAGCTTAAAAATATTTAATGTTTTAAAAATTTGGAGTCATCTCATTGCATTTAAAAAATGTTTACTTGACTAATAAAGATTGAATACATTCAAGATGTACAATGTGATGGGTTGGTAATATAAACACTGTGTAATTGTTACCATAATCAAAATAACACATCCATCACCACCCATGCTTTACATTAGATTGCCTGAACTTGTTCACTTTATAATTGAAAGTTTGACTAACATCTCCTCATTTCCCCAACCCCCAGTCCCTGGAAACCACCATTTTACCTTCTGTTTCTATGATTTCTACCTTTTTGGATTCCACATATAAGTGAGGACATACAGTGTCTGTCTCTCTGTGTCTGACTTATTTCACTTTGCATAATGTCTTCCAATATCATCCATGTTATTGAGAATTAAAGTATTTTTTTTTTAAATTTTCTGTGGCTAAATAATGTACCACATTTTCTTTACTCACTAATCTCTCAGTGAACACTCTAGTCATTTCTATATCTTGGCTACTCTGAATAATGTTGAAATATACATGAAGTGCAAATATATTATTAAGGTACTGATTTCATTTCTTTGGGGTATATACCCAGAAGTAGGATTGATGGATCTTATAGTACTTCTCTTTTTAATTTGATGAAGAGTCTACCAACTGTTTTCCATAATTGCCATACCAGTATATATTCCCAACAAAAGTGTACAAAGGTTCCCTTTTATCCACACCCTTGCCAACACTTGTTATCTATTGTCTTTTTGATAATAACCATCCTAATAGGTGTGAGGTGATATCTTATTTGGTCTTAATCTGCATTTCTCTGATGAGTAGCAATATTGAGCACCATTTTGTAGATCTGTTGGTCTTTTGTATGTTTTCTTTGAAAAATGTCTATCCAGAACTTTTGCTCATTTTTGTCATTGTTTATTCCTTGCTATTGAGTTGAGTTCTTTATATATTTCGGATATTAAATCCTTACCAGATATGTAGTACAAATATTTTTTCCCATTCTCTGGGTCACGTTTTCATTTTTTCAACTGTTGCTTATATTGTGCAGAAATTTTTTAGTGTGATGTAGTCTCACTTATTTATTTTGGCTTTTGTTGTGTATTCTTTTGGTGTCATATTCAAAAAAATATTGCCAAGACTAATATTAAGGAGCTTTTCCTCCATGTTTTCTTCTAGGAGTTTTATGGTTTCAGATTTTTATATTTGAGTCTTTATTTTCAAGTAAATTTTTGTATGTGGATCCAACTTAATACATTTGCATGTGTGTATCTAGCTTTTCCGACACCATTTATTAAAGCGGTTGTCCTTTTTTACATTGTGTATTCTTGCTGTTCTTATCAAAGGTTAGTTGATCACAAATGTATAGATAGGTTTATTTCTGGGGTATGTCCTCTGTTATATTGGTCTTTGTGTCTGTTTTGATGCCAGTACCATACTATTTTGTTTTGTTTTGTTTTTGTTTCTTTCTAATTAGGAATTCAACGTGGATAACATAAGGTATAAGGTTTTGATCACTATAGTTTTGTAATATAGCTTGAAATTAAGAAGTGTGATGCCTCCAGGCTTGTTCTTCTTTCTCAAAATTCCTTTTGCTTTTTGGGATCTTTTTTTATTCCATATGAGCTCTAGAATTGTTTTTCTATTTCTTTGAAATATACGATTGGAATTTTAATAAGAACTGCATTGGATTTGTACATCATTTGGGGTGGTATGGACATTTTAGCAATAATGATTCTTCTAATCTATAAATATGGGCTATCTATCAATTTATTTGTGTCTTCTACAATTTCTTTCATCAGCGTCTTACACATTTAACATTCTATTGTACATGCAATGGTTCCAGGACAAGTTCTTGACAATGAAGTTTGACTTCAGAATGGTCACAAATTGTATTTTATTTTTTTTCTCTGTGACGCCTAACTGAATGGGATTATCATATGTCTTTATTTAAAGAGTTTTCATTAAATGTTTTTATTTTCTATGTTGGGTGCTAAGGAAGGATGCCAAGTATAGATGCTAACCTTCAGGAAAATGGTAGACCACAGCCAAATTAGAGGGAAGAACTGTGTGAAATGACTGATATTTAAATGTCCAACCCAATTAAACAGACCTACATTTTTCCCATATGTAAAATTAGCATAAAGTTAATTATGGATATGCCATATTTTTCAGATTGAATGATGAAATATATGAAATGCATTTGAGATAGTCCTTAGAACAAAATGGGCAATCAATGGTATTTTAATGATATTGGTAATAACAGTAAAAACAGGTCATTAATTTTGTTTACCCCAAATTCATGCCCACCTGGAACTGAGAATTTTACTTATTCGTAAAATAAGGTCTTAACAGATGTAATAAGTTAAGTTAAAATGAAGTCATACTGGATAAAATGGGTTCTAAATCCAATGAGTTGTGTCTTTTTAAGGAAAATGAGATGTGGATACAGAAACACAGAGAAAAATAGAGACACACAGAGAGAAGAGGGCCATGTAACATGATGATAGAAGCAGAGATTGGAGCAATGCACACCAAAGAACAATAAGGATTGTCAGGAGCTACCGACAAGAAAGGATTCTTCCCTTGAACCATTAGAGGGCGAGTGGACCTGCTGATACCGCGATTTCAAACTTCCAGTCTCCAAATTTCTATTATTACAGTAGCCCAGGAGACAAAACAGATGGTGAATGGAACCACGGCACTTGATGAGATTGTGAAGGCAGTGAGTATTGATAGAGAGGTTCCTAGACTGAGCCCGGGGACTTTAACATGAAGAAAACAAGGTGACATCGAGAAGTCAGCAATGGAGATAGACAATGAATGACCAGTCAAGTAGGAAGGAAAGTAGGAGAGAAAAATATTTTGAAATTGAAGCATTTTAGAAAGAAAAGAATGTGACTGTGTTAAAAACTAATAAAAATAAGATGGTGATTATGAAAGGAAAATTAGATTTATCAACTGAAGTAATAATGAAATGAAAGTTTTGGTGGTAGCTTAGGGTTAAAATCTGACTGGAGTAAATTTTAAGAGTAAATAAAAAAGAGGCATTCGAGAAAGTATAGATAATGCCTTAAAAGTTTTACTGTAAACCAGAAGGGAGCAGAGAAATATAACATTAGCTAATGCTAAGACAGTTGCAGGCCGGGTGCAATGGCTCATGCCTATAATTCCAACATTTTGGGAGGCCGACGTGGGTGGATCACCTGAGGTCAGGAGTTCGAGACCAGCCTGACCAACATGGTGAAACTCCATCTCTACAAAAATCAGCCGAGTGTAGTGACAGGCGCCTGTAATCCCAGGTACTTGGGAGGCTGAGGCAGGAGAATCACTTGAACCCTGGAGGCAGAGCTTACAGTAAGCCAAGACCTCGCCATTGCACTCCAGCCTGGGCAATAAGAGAGAAACTGAGTCTCAAAAAAAGAAAGAAAGTTGCGGAAGTTTCCTTTTAGTTACAAAAATGCTAATGGGAATTATATAGTCAAAAGAATCAAATTTTAAAGAGAATTGTAGAGGAATGGGTGTTGTCTAAGTGATGTCTTTACAAGGTGATAATGATGAGAAGGAAATAATATGTTGGCATCAGATAAAAGTGACGATAATTCATCTAAATTAATAAAAGGAAAGTCAGTGCATAATGGTTCAGCTATTGACATGTCAGTAAATGTGGGGGCAGGACTTTGTGGTTATTTTATAAATGCTTCAGTTGTCTTCGAGAACACGGAGACAAGATTATTAGCTGAGAGTGAGGAAGGAGAAGGCAGAAATGAAGAGAAGTCATTATATGGTCGCCTTAGTCAATAGGTGAATTGATAGGAGAAAGAAACTGAGATTGAGAGAGCAGGGGAAAGGCCCACCTGAAGTTGGCAGTCATGGATATAAAGTGGCTTGTAAACAGTGTGCATTGTTTGTGTTATCTTCCACCAGATAAACTATTCAAAAGTAGGGTAAGCAGTCATGGTTCTGCCAAGCAAATATCCACATTCCAGAAGCAAGAATGGGCCAAGGGACTTGAGGCTGTAGATGAGTGGATAATGATGGACCAAACAATATGAGCTGGGAAAGGAGAGAGGAGAGGACACAAAGGAGTTAAGACCTCTGCGCAGGTGGTGAGATTAGCCCTTACACTAAGTATTGGAGGAGTCCTAGCATTAGAGGAAGGGAATTAGAAAGGCAAGAGATTGTAGTCAGAAAATGAAATTCCTATAGTTGCAATTATGGAAGGTTTGCAATTATTAGTACTAACAAATATTGAAGTCTGATATTGATTCCATGATGCACTAATCAATTACGACTGACAGCTTGGAAAACAGTTAGATGGAGGTGCTGAAGTGGGTGTGTGTGGATATGGAGACATTATTGTGTGGATCTCACGGGACCTAAGATGTGAATAAGGAGGGGCTTCCTGGCACAGATCTGTAACAGGAGCATTCCAGGTACAAACAACAGCAGGAATAAAGTCCCCAAAGCAGGAGGAAGCTGGCACATTAGGGGAAGTTAGTTAGTAGTTGGAGCTTAGTGGGTGAGGGCAAGTGTGGAATGAAATGAGACCAAAGAGGTACAGGGGAATATGATATAGTTTCTTGCAGGCCATGTCAACGAATTTGGATTTTATTGTAAGTGCACTGGAGAACCATTAAACATTTTAAGTAGTGGCATCTGGTTTATAGTGTAAATGCTTATTTTTGACTGCTGTGTAGAGAATGGATGGCTGTGGGAGAATGAGGAGGTGAGACTGGAATCTGGGAGACAAGTTCAGATGTGTTGTAGTTGTCCAAGTGACAGATGGTGATGGACTGCCTTGTGGCATGGTCGCAGACAATGAAGGAAGTGCAAAGATGCCAGATTTATTTAGCAGAGACCAGAGGGCTGTTGATGACTTAGTGTGGGGCATGTGTATGGGGTTCTGGTTAGGAAAATGAAACAAAAGAAAGAAGGATGGCTCCTAGAATTTTAACCTGAGCAGCCCGTGCAGAGGGGTGCCATTATGTGAGGTGGTAAAAACTAAAAGGGTAGCTGTTTGGTGAGGACAATCTGGTTAGTAGAAACCAAAAGATGCATAGGAAGCTGTCTAAGTCTGGGATTGACATGAACTGATGTGGAATGGAAAGGAATCGACATGGAGAAGAGCCTGCTCTTTCAAAGTGAAATGGTAAAGCAAGAAACTAGCAATGCCATAGTAAAGGGAGAATGAGAGCAAACTCTTATCCCTCAGTGGTGGTCCAGAGTCTGGATCAGTCGTCCCTTTGATGATGTGAGGTCCATAGTGCTTTGTGTCTTTCCCTTTAGCTCTTACGCGTACATTGTGGCACCCAGGCTAACATTCTTTTTTTAAAATTATTATACTTTTAAGTTCTAAAGTATGTATGCACAATGTGCAGGTTTGTTACATATGTATACATGTGCCATGTTGGTTTGCTGCACCCATTAACTCATCATTTACATTAGGTATTTCTCATAATGCTACCCCTCTCCCATTCCCTCACCCCATGACAGGCCCCAGTGTGTGATGTTTCCTGCCCTGTGTACAAGTGTTCTCGTTGTTCAGTTCCCACCTATGAGTGAGAACATGTGGTGTTTGGTTTTCTGTCCTTGTGATAGTTTGCTCAGAATGATGATTTCCAGCTTCATCCATGTCCCTATAAAGGACATGAACTCATCCTCTTTTATGGCTGCATAGTATTACATGGTGTATATGTGCCACATTTTCTTAATCCAGTCTATCATTAATGGATTTTGGGTTGGTCCAAGTCTTTGCTATTGTGAATAGTGCCACAATAAACATATGTATGCATGTGTCTTTATAGTAGCATGATTTATAATCCTTTGGTTATATACCCAGTAATGGGATCACTGGGTCAAATGGTATTTCTAGCTCTAGATCCTTGAGGAATCACCACACTGTCTTCCATAATGGTTGAACTAGTTTACGCTCCCACCAACAGTTTGAAAATTTTCCTATTTCTCCACATCCTCTCCAGCACCTGTTGTTTCCTGACTTTTTAATGATTACCATTCTAACTGGTGTGAGATGGTATCTCATTGTGGTTTTGATTTGCATTTCTCTGATGACCAGTGATGATTAGCATTTTTTTATGTGTCTGTTAGCTTCATAAATGTCTTCTTTTGAGAAGTGTCTGTTCATATCCTTTGCTCATTTTTTGATGGGGTTGTTTGATTTTTTTCTTGTAAATTTAAGTTCTTTGTAGATTCTGGATATTAGCCCTTTGTCAGATGGGTAGATTGCAAAAATTTTTGCCCATCCTGTAGGTCACCTGTTTACTCTGATGATAGTTACTTTTGTTGTGCAAAAGCTCTTTAGTTTAATTAGATCCCATTTGTCTATTTTGGATTTTGTTGTCATTGCTTTTGGTGTTTTAGTCATAAAGTCTTTGCCCGTGTGTATGTCCTGAATGGTATTGCCTAGGTTTTCTTCTAGGGTTTTTATGGTTTTAGGTCTAACATTTAAGTCTTTAATCTATCTTGAATTAATTTTTGTATAAGGTGTAAGGAAGGAATCCAGTTTCAGCTTTCTACATATGGCTAGCCAATTTTCCCAGCACCATTTATTAAATAGGGAATCCTTTCCCCATTTCTTGTTTTTGTCAGGTTTGTCAAAGATCAGGTGGTTGTAGATGTGTGGTGTTATTTCTGAGGCCTCTGTCTGTTCCATTGGTCTGTATCTCTGTTTTGGTATGAGTACCATGCTGTTTTGGTTACTGTAGCCTTGTAGTGTAGTTTGAAGTCAGGTAGCGTGATGCCTCCAGCTTTGTTCTTTTTGCTTAGGATTGTCTTGGCAATACGGGCCCTTTTTTGGTTCCATATGAACTTTAAAGTAGTTTTCTCCAAATCTATGAAGAAAGCTATTGGTAGCTTGATGGGGATGGCATTGAATCTATAAATTACCTTGGGCAGTATGGTCATTTTCACGATATTGATTCTTCCTATCCATGAGCATGGAATGTTCTTCCATTTGTTTGGGTCCTCTTTTATTTTGTTGAGCAGTGGTTTCTAGTTCTCCTTGAAGAGGTCCTTCACATCCTTTGTGAGTTGGATTCCTAGGTATTTTATTATCTTTGTAGCAATTGTGAATGGGAGTTCACTCATGATTTGGCTCTCTGTCTGTTTTTGGTGTATAGGAATACTTTTTGATGTTTGCACATTGATTTTGTATCCTGAGACTTTGCTGAAGTTGCTTATCAGCTTAAGGAGATTTTGGGCTGAGATGATGGGGTTTTCTAAATATACAATCATGTCATCTGCAAAAAGGGACAATTTGACTTCATCCTTTCCTAATTGAATGCCCTTTATTTCTTTCTCTTGCATTCTAACATTGTTAAATATCACTTTGTGTCACACATTTGTTTGCAGCTCTTAATGGAATCGCTGTTTACAGAAACAGGTAAACTTTCCTTGGCATTCCTTGTCAGTGTGGTCTCTTTCTTTACCATTTCATTTCAAGTTCCCATTCCTTTTGTGGGGTCACAGTTTCCCTACTTTTCAAAATGATGAGGTTGGTTGCACAAATGACTGCTAAGGTTCTCATCAGCTCCAATGCCTTACAGTTCTACAGCTTCACGTGTGGTAAGATCCAGCTACATTGCTCTGTTTACATCATAACTAGTAGTGTATCACTCTTTGTTTTCCAAACTAAGTTCTCTCTTGCTTCTACAAACCTTCTCAGACAAACTCTTTCTGATTACCTCCACACATTTTTTTAACTTTTATTTTAGATTCTGGGGTTTATGTTGAGGTTTGTTACACAGTTAAACTCATGTCAGGGAGGTTTGTTGTATAGATTATTTTGTCACCCAGGTACTAAGCCTTGTATTCAATAGTTGTTTTCTTGATCTTCTCCCTCCTCCTATCCTGCATCCTTATGTAGACCCTGGCATCTTTTGTTCCCCTCTTTGTGTCCATGAGTTCTCATCATTTAGCTCCTACTTGTAAGTGAGAACATGAGGTATTTGGTTTTCCGTTCCTGCATTCGTTTCCTAAGGATAATGGCTTCCAGCTCCATCCCTGTTCCCACAAAAGACATGATCTCATTCTTTTTTATGACTGCATGGTATTTCATGGTGTCTATATACCGTATTTACTTTATCCAATTTGTCATTGATGAGCATTTGTGATGATTCCATGTCTTTGCTATTGTGAATAGTGCTGCAGTGAACTTTCATGTGGATGTACCTCAACCCTTATAACTGCTTATTGATTTTGAATTCAGAAAACATGTATTCTGTAGCGCTGATCAAAGCTTCTCCCTTTCCCTCTGCTGATACGTTCATTCCTCTATCCATCCACTCATCCTTTTACGATGCCACACATGTCTTTTGAGGTAGCATGACATAGTAAAAAGGACACATACTTTATATACATCTGTACTCCTCAGTTTAAATCCCATTTCATTATTGATATTCTCATTACAGTTTTACTTGTGGAGTTTTTATACTTCTGTAACATTCCATTTTTTAATCTGAGGATTTTATGAAAAACCTAACTTTAGTGCCACATTAGGTGCCTAATACAAAGTAGGCACATCAGATCAGCCACTGTGACTGTTGCTTTTGTCTTCTTCAACTAGATTATAAAGTCTTTGAAGATAGAACTATAGCATTATAGCCATTTGTTTCTCTAGTGTCTTACACCAGCAGGCATTGAATAAATGTTAGTTTATAATTTGGATGAAGTGGTGATAACATTCTCCATAGTGGCTATTTTATTCAACAAATGTCTTCTGGAGATTTAAGATAACATGTCCCATGTTATTCTCTGTAGACACGAAGATGAATAAGCAACAATTTCTCCTAGGGGAGCTTAGATTCAAGAGGATGAGAAAGACAAAAGAGTCTTGATAAATTGAGATTTGTATTCAACGTGACCAGAGTGGCAATATGGTGAAAAGAAAGATGTTATTAGTCTTTGGGGCAAGTGGGGACCTGGGTCCCAGGGACTGGGTCTTAAATAATGAGGAGGAGCTTGCCAGACATATTAGGAGATAGGTGGGTGTTTTCAGCTAAGGGGAAACAGAAACAACATAAAACAAAAACATAACAATGTGCAGAGGCAAGGAAAAGTATCTGGGGGTATACTGAGTGTTCAGGTGTGTGACTAAGATATGAACAATACATACATAATAAAGTCGGAAAGGTAAGAAAAGGACATTGAATGTCATGGTAAGAAGTTGGACTTTCTCATATAGAATTAGAAAACCTTGGAATTTTTTTTGTTTGTTTGTTTCTTTTTTTTTTTGAGACAGAGTTTTGCTCTTGTCGCCCAAGCTGGAGTGTAATGGCATGGTCTTGGCTCACTGCAACCTCCACCTCCCAGGTTTAAGCAATTATCCTGTCTCAGCCTTCCAAGTAGATGAGATTACAGGCATATGCCACCACGCCTGCCTAATTTTTATATTTTCAGTAGAGGCAGGGTTTCGCCATATTGGTCAGGCTGTTCTTGAACTCCTGACCTCAAGTGATCTGCCCACCTCAGCCTCCCAAAGTGCTGGGATTGCAGGCATGAGCCACCGTGCCCAGCTGCCCTGAGATTTTTTAGGCGCACTAGAGTCACATGGCCAAATATGTGTCATAATATTCATATTTGTGGAAAACAGATTAGAGTAGGAAGACTAGAATGATGAGAAATGGTAAAACAGAAAAATTATGTTCTTGTACAACCAACGTATGAGAGTGTTTACCCTAAGTCCCAGGTCAAGATACTGAATTAGATATTTGAACTTTTTAATTAATTTTATTTTATTTTATTTTTCAAATTGTTTATTTTCATAGGTTTTTGGGGAACAGTTGGTATTTGGTTACATGAATAAGTTATTTAGTGGTGATTTCTGAGATTTCGGTGCACCCATCACCAAAGCAGTATACACTGAACCCAATTTATAGTCTTTTGTCCATCACCCCTCTTTCACCCTTACCCCTGAGTCCCCAAAGTCCATTGTATCATTCTCATGCCTTTGCATCCTCATAGCTTAGCTCGCACTTAAGAGTGAGAACTTACAATGTTTGGTTTTCCATTCCTGAGTTACTTCACTTAGAATAAGAGTCTCCAGTTCCATCCATGTTGCTGCAAATGCCATTTATTTGTTCCTTCTTATGTCTGAGTAATAGTCCATGTTGTGTGTGTGTGTGTGTGTATGTGTGTGTATAAAATAAAGCCATTGTGGGGTGTGTGTTTGTGTGTGTGTGTTTGTGTGTGTGTGTATACATACACACACACATATATATACACAGGCATATGTGTATATATGCAATTTATCTACTAGTTGATAAATAATATATATCTATACACACACACACACACCACAATCTCTTAGTCTACTAGTTGATTGATGGGCATTTGGGCTGGTTCCATAGCAGTGCAATTGCAAATTGCACTGCTATAAACATACGTGTGCAAGTATCTTTCATGTTTAATGACTTATTTTCCTCTGTAGATACCAAGAAGTGGGATTGCTGGATCAAATGGTAGTTCTACTTTTACTTCTTTAAGGAATCTACACGCAGTTTTCTATAATTGTTGTACTAGTTTACATTCCTACCAGCAGTGTAGAAGTTTTCCCTTTTCACTGCATTCATGCCATCATCTATTATTTTTTGATTTTTTGATTATGGCCATTCTCGCAGGAGTAAGGTAATATGGCAGTGTGGTTTTGACTTGCATTTCCCTGATCATTAGTGATGCTGAGCATTTTATTTGGACTTTTAGACCCTGAGTTCCTAGTCCATCATCCCCCCATCATGTGTTGCAGACTTTCAAGTAGGATATAAATAATAATAAAATGTCTTGTCACAAGGTACTGTGTGATCCTTGGCTGAGTATTAGAGCTGCTTTGAAATAGGTCCAACATACCCTACATCAGGAGGAGTGTAGTATCTCTTCCATGCGAGGTTCTTTCTTGAAGCCAGTTATGTCTACTTAGATGTATACAGAGTCTAACATTGATCAACTTAAAGCCTGGCCAAATATCCAAGGCAAGCTTGTCAGATCTGACCTCTGAATACTTAGAGCATGAGGTCCTAGGGGTCAGACCTGCAGGGAGGCACTGGTCTCTGGGCTGTGGCTCATGGGACTCACATGAGGGATACAAAAAGCTGCCCTGGGGATCTGTGACCAAATCCCAGTAGGCTGGGCTCTCTCCGAAGGGGCAAATGGTTTCCATTGTACTCCTTGGAGACCAAGGCATTGTGTAGGCCAAACGAAGTTGTGGGGTGGAGATGGGATGATGGGGGAGAGACAGAGAGGCTCCCCCTAAGCACCCCTCCCACTTCAACTCGTGCAGCTCTACATTTTTTTTCTTTTCTGTACTAGCCTTCACTGTCCACATCTTTTGAATAAAGTGTTCCAATTGGAAACAAATTTGAAAACTGCTGGACTCAGCATACACGGCAATCTCAGATACATGGAAAAGAGATGGAACCCTAAACACAGGCAACGGTCAGTAGGTTCCAGGCAGTTGGTGGGAGCCCAAACCTGAGTACATTTTCTGAGATGTTACAGCCTCAGATGCAGGTGGGAAGGAGGCTAAACCAATGCAGAGACTGCTCAACTCCAGCAGGATCACCAGGTTCTAGCAAGTTCCTTTGGCATGCCACCCTTGGGGTTTTCCAGATACATATACACCCAACTTAGACGAGGCACGGTGGCTCATGCCTATAATCCCAGCACTTTGGGAGGCCGAGGTGGGTGGATCACCTGAGGTCAGGATTTCAAGGCCAACCTGACCAAAATGGTGAAAACCTGTCTTTACTAAAAATACAAAACAAACAAACAAACAAACAAAAAATGAAAAGTTATATGGGCATGGTGGCAAGCGCCTGTAATCAGGAGGCTGAGGCAGGAGAATTGCTTGAACCTGGGAGGCAGAGGTTGCAGTGAGCTGAGATCGCACCACTGCACTCCAGCCTGGGCAACAAGAGTGAGACTTCATTTAAAACACACACACAAACAAAAACATATACACCCAACTCAAGGATAACACACTCTAGGTGAGACAGTGTCTAAGAACAAGTGTCTCTGGACTTAATGAAAATAAGTACTACTGAGAGTTGTACTGTTCCAGACAAATTATTTTTTAGATATTAAAAATTTCTAAGTCTCACCAAATTATTCAATTATTTCCTCCTTCCCTCTCTCCTTTCCTTCCTTCCTTCCTTCCTTCCTTTTTCCTTCCTTCCTTCTCTCCTTTCTTTCTCCCTTTCTTCTGTTGTTTCTTTCTTTCTTTTCTCTTCTTTCTAAATTTACTGGGTACTTACCATGGGCCAGGCAGTGGGAACCCAAGAACGAATGAGATATGTCCTGACTCCCAAGGATTTTATTGATTTGTGTGAGTTAGGCAAGTAACTCACAGTACGTGTTAGACAACCCAACACAGTACATGTTAGAATAAAGATGGTAGGGCCTATTGGATCAGTTATGGGCAGCTTACAGAGGCCAGGGAGGGCTTCTTAGGAGAGGGAAACTTATGATGAATTCTGAAGGATGAGAGAATCGACCTAATGAGAAGGGTATTCTGGGCAAGAGTGATCACCATGGGCTGTTGTGGCCCTTGGGAAACTCGTATTCTTTGGAACCAGCTGGATTTAGTTTTTCAATCTGACCTCCTCATGTACTGAGAACAGGAAAAGTTATTTACTTCCCAGCAGCTCTGTTTTTTCACCAGTAAAATGAAGAAAATTAAAGAGAAAAAGCATTCTAGATGAAAGTGGAGTGTTGAGTAGGTGCTCAATCATGATGGAATACCTGTGCTAAGCCAAGGAGTGTAACGATGTCCAGTAAGTGAAAAGGAATCTTATCAGGGTGTGATAAACCGTCGGCTTTTTTAAGAGGATTCTTTATCATGTGTTTAAGTACTTTTTAAAATACAGATTTTTCAATTTTTTAGAAAAACAACATTTATAATATCTGTTGTTTATTTCTAAAAATAATGATGCTGACAGGCATAGTGGCTCACGTCTGTAATCTCAGCACTTTGGGAGGCTGAGAGGGGCAGATCATCTGAGGTCAAGAGTTCAAGACCAGCCTCACCAAGATGATGAAACCCCATCTCTACTAAAAATAAAAAATAAAAAAAATAAAAAAAAAAAAGATAGCTGGGTGTAGTGGTGCAAGCCTGTAATCCCAGCTACTTGAGAAGCTGAGGCAGGAGAATCACTTGAACCCAGGAGACGGAGGTTGCAGTGAACCGAGATTGTGCCACTGTGCTCCAGCCAGGGTTACAGAGCAAGACTCCATCTCAAAAATAAATAAATATAAAAATGATGATGATTTTGCCTGAATACAAGGGAGGAGGAGGAGGAGGAGGAGAAGGAGAATAAGGAAGAAGAAGAAGAAGAAGAAGAAGAAGAAGAAGAAGAAGAAGAAGAAGAAGAAGAAGAAGAAGAAGCAGCAGCAGCAGCAGTAGCAGCAGCAGCTATATCTAACTTGAGTGCTCCAACATTGATAGGACCTTTAAAACTTTTATAGGGTACTTGCTAGTGACAATAAGTTTATTCTGGAAGCAACTAAGGCTCAAATTAGTTTTATTTTTATTTATTTTATTTTATTATTATTAGTTTTTGAGACAGAGTCTTGCTCTTTCACCCAGGCTATAGTGCAGTGGCACAATCTCCACTCACTGCAACCTCTACCTCCCAGGTTCAAGCGATTCTCCTGCCTCAGTCTTCCAAGTAGCTGGGATTACAGGCATGTGCCACCATGCCCAACTAATTTTTGTATTTTCTGTAGAGATGGGGTTTCACCATGTTGGCCAGGCTGGTCTCGAACTCCTGACCTCAGGTGATCTGCCCACCTCGGCCTTCCAAAGTGCTGGGATTACAGGCGTGAGCCACTGCACCCAGTTCAGTTTTATCTTTAGACTAAGTTTTATTTTAAGCTATGGCTCAAATCTGTTTTATTGTTAATTTCCACATTGTGAACATCTTATCTCTGTTTATATGCACAAAAAATGGTGTGTGTCCTTTATAGTGTAGCAATGTTAATATATAAACAACAAGAAAATGATACCAAATGGAAAATGAATGCATTACAGTGTGTCAGAGAAATTGCATCACACTCATGGCCAGAACATTCAATTCATTCTTCGCTGTATTAGACTTACGGACAGTACCTTCCCTCTGTCCATTCACTGTCTGTGGAATTACAAACTTGCAATGTCTATCATTGCCATCAACCTAATGAAAGGGGATGGGGACAGAAAACTCCAGGGAGGAAATGGAAGCTCACAGATGAAGCAAGCAGAGGGGGTAGAGGAAGGCCTGAGGACAGCGGGAATAACTCTGGGCCCAGGATTCTCCAGAGACAAGCAGACATGGCAATGCCAGGCAAGAAGCTGATGGTGATCTGAACAACTGGAGTGCACAACTGGAGAGGTAGAAATGCCTCATAGCTCCCTAACCAAGCCACTGAAGAAGATGCTCAGGGAGGTGATAATGAGCCCCCAGCTCTGACCCCCATCCCTTCCGGGAATTAGCCTTTCATGGTGTCAAACTTACTTTGAAAAGTCACGGAGTGAGTTCCCCAAGAGTCACGTGAAAATTAGTTAGTGGGAGGTTTCAGAACATCACATTAGCGAGTGGAGGGATACTTTAAGAGGCATTGATTGCATCAAAACTCCTAAGAAGGCGAGAGAAGTATTTGTAAGACTTTGGAAGAACTAGTTGAGGTATTTTGTTTGTTTTTCATTTGTTTGTTTTAGCACAAACTTGGATATTGGGGGAAGCTTCAGAACACTTTAGTAGATAGGATCACTGCTGAGATTACTAGTTCCTAAGAGGAATGGTGTCAAGAGGGATGCCAGTAAACATGTATAAAATGAGAGTGTTATCAAAAATGGAAAAATATGTAAAGAATATGCGTGTGTGAATATGAATTACCAGAACAGTGAGATGTTAAGAGAGTTCGACAGCCTTGAGGAATGTGGGGTTGATCATCATGCCTGGCACATAATTATTGCACACTGGTTTGTTCTATGAGGTCGAATTAAATGTTAAGACACACAGATTCTTAGAATTAGAAAAGTGTGGAAGAGCACGCTGCCCAGCAGCCCACTAGTGCATGAGATGGCCCTTTCCCTGCCACAGGCAGGAGGGGTAACTTGCCCATGATCTGCACAGTGACCCGCCCCCAACAGCTCCTGTCTGCACAAAATATGTTGCTGTTAGGAGCAGCCATTACTTTCTAAGTAGTAAAATAACAAAAATAATAATATCTGGAAATCTGCAATGGTCAGAACCACAGAGAGAGAATGAACCAGGAAAACCAGTATCAGGTATAGAGAGCTTCTCCTTCTGGCTGACTGTGTTAGGCAATGACCTCATAGCCCCAAATTACATTTTTTCTATTCTTCCTTATGTTATTTTACAAGCATTTATATCACATGCATGTATTCTGAAATTCTATGAGTAGCAACTTATATTTGAAACAGTCCCTGCCCTTGCCCCACAAAAGTATTCAAATACTTGGGTGAGGACTGGGGATCAGTCAGGAACATGGTGGTTACTCACAACCCTTCTGCCTTACGGGGATTGGCAGTCTGGGAAAGATGGGAAGGCTGAGGACGTTCAGGGTGGTTTTTGTTTTTTCTTTTTTTTGCGGGGGGTGGAATATGAGAAACTTTGAGGGGATGAGAAAGAGTTACTTCAGCTGTTCTCAGCTCAAATTTTAGCAGACATTCCTTTCTCCCCAGTGGCCATCAGCTTATGACATTGCTCCTCAGTTCCAATTATTTTCTGTTCCCATGTATGTCCAAGGGAAGAGCTCCTGCCATTTTGTGTGTGGAACTCCAATGACTCCCAACCAGATGACACCTACAGACAGAAAAGGATAGCAAGCAGCGTGTAGTTTGGCTACTTGGCTCAACTCTCACAGCCAGTGACGCTGGGGAAAGAATCAAATGAGAAAAATTGTGCAGTATCTGAGATAAAGGAGCCGCTCAACAACTTATTGCCCCTATGGCAATTTTTAAATAGAGTGTCTTTCAAACATTTTTTTGAAGTTTATTTTTAATTGACATATAATACTTGTATATATTTATATGGTACATAGCAATGTTTATATCTATCTATCTATCTATCTATCTATCTATCTAGTTAGATAGATAGTGATCAGATGAGGGTAGTTAGCACATCCATCATCTGACACATTTATCGTTTGTTTTGGGAACATTTAATATTCTCCTTCTAGCTATCTGAAACAATATACAATATACTTTTGTTAACTCTAGTCATCCTACAGTGCCGTAGAACACTACAACTTATTCCTCCCATCTAGCTGTAATTTTGTATCCCTTAACAAATCTCTCCCGTGGTTGTTTTGCTTTGTGAGCTAATATTCTCTGTCTCTCTCTCTCTCTCTCTCTCTCTCTCTCTCTCACACACACACACACACACACACATGATACACTTCATTTTTAATATGTCTCCTGGGAGTCTCATATAGCTAAATTCTGCTTCTTTTTGTAAGAAATGCTGATTGAGACCCAGTAAATTGATTTCCTAACCAACAAGGAATAGCTAACAGCTGTTTGAAAAACACAGTCCTAATAAAATTTGAATGTTCTACTGGGCTGTAAAGGGTTAAGAGGGTTAAAGGACCCTAAAGGGTTAAAGTGAGGCAGGGTGCCCTAACCTGGCCACACTCCCATCATGAGCGTTATACATCAATGGGTGATGACAGGACTGATTCTCTTTCCAGTCCTTAGATATAAAAGGGAGACAGCAATTAGGAAGAAAGAGAGTTATAGGAAGTGGTAGGAATTGAAGAGAAAGTAGAAAAGATCTTAACTCTACCTTATTAAAGTTTCATGATCCAATTACCAAATAGATGTTTTATTTTCTAAACTGTCATTTTAGTTTGCCATAGCACCACGTACTCTCTCTTTCTTTCTCTCTCTCTCTCTCTCTCGTTAATTTTGCAGCTCTCCTCAGAATTTTCTGTAGGAACCCTGATAAACATACGTAATATATTTTTAAAAATTGAATAATGGAAGGATTAAGACCTGGGGCCCTAATAATCAATTAAAAGACAATCTGATCATGTCTTTGCATTTTATAAGTGTTGCTTTAAATTCTAATTTCTAATATTTTTTTCTTTCAAGGAAGCTTACAGGTTCGCTATCACCTAAACAAGGAAGAAACCCATGTATTCACCATTGATGCAGATAACTTTGCTAACAGAAGGATGCACCACTTGAAGATTAACCGAGAGGGAAGAGAGCTTACCATTCAGGTACCTTCCTTACTTTCTCCTGTATCAGCCAATGTGCCTTGGCTACTCTATCAAACCTTTCTAAGCTTCTACATGATACCAGTGTAGTGCCTAGTGCCTCCTGCTAGAAACATAGTTACAAATCACACTTGCCCCCAGACTTGGAAGAACTAGGATAGTGGTTCTCAAGATGTGCTTCCCATGTCCCACAAGTATCAGCATCACTTGGGACCCTGTTAGAAATGCAGATTCTTGGGCCAAGTGTGGTGTCTCACGCCTGTAATCCCAGCACTTTGGGAGGATGAGGCAGGTGGATCACAAGGTCAGGAGTTCAAGACCAGCCTGGCCAACATGGCAAAACCCCGTCTCTACTAAAAATACAAAAATTAGCCAGGTGTGGTGGCACACACCTGTAATCCCAGCTACTGGGGAGGCTGAGGTAGGAGAATCGCTTGAACCCGGGAGGTGGAGGTTGCAGTGAGCAGAGATCCCTCCACTGCACTCCAGCCTGGGAGAGAGAGTGACTCCATCTCAAAAAAACAAACAAGCAAACAAACAGAAATGCAGATTCTTGGGTTCCACACCAGATCTACTAAATTGGAGGCTATGGAAGAGGGGAAAGCAGCAGGTGATACTAATGTCTGCTCAGGTTTGCCAACCCCTGGGCTGCATTAAAGTGAGGAAGATGCATGGGCAAAGAGGAAATCATCACAGGCTGTGGGAAGGGTTGTGGAGGAAGAATGCACAGGTGATACTGAAGAGGGCGCTGATCCCACCTGGGTATCAGTACTTACTCCCTGGAGCAAGTTAGGAGTAAGCTGAGTCTTGAAGATGAGAAGGAGTTGGCCACATGGAGGAGAGTGCTCAGGAAGAGGGTCCATGCAAGTGCAGGCTAAAGCTGTCTGAAGGCATGTTGTGTGGGAGGCACCCCATGAGATCTCAGTGAGCTCCATATAAAGGGCCAGCAGCAGATGATGGCAGAGCTCAACAGAGAATAGACAGAGCCCAGATCATCCCCTTTAGAATCATGACCCTCAGCAAGCCCTTGCATCTGCCCAGCAATCACTCCATGTTTTTCAATCTGTCTGTTCTCCTGTTCTCCTGGTTGACCATTTTACACTCTCTCCTCTTTACTTATACTGCTAACAATTGCCAGTTTGTCTTAACTCTCAGCAGATGACTTTGCTTTCTTATTTCTTGTAAAAATGTAACATTCAGAAGAGAATATTCGCACATTCTCAAGAGCCCATTACATACCTACCACATCTGTGTTTGCACTCTCTCTCCCTCCGGAATGGTTCATGGTTCTAGCTAAGGCCTGACCTGACTACCTGTGGGCCAGATCTGACATCCTACTCAAGAAAATCACTCCAGCATTCTCCTTCCTCCCTCTGTTTCATCATTTGTTCCAGCTCTACTGAATGACTCCCCAAAGCATAAAACAAATAATTATTACATGCATTAAAAACTAGTATACAATGACATTAGCTAAACAAGCAAACAAGCCAGCATATCTCTGGATAAAGAGAGGAAACCTTTCTCTTATCTGACTTCTTATAGTGTTCCATTCTCTTTGTCATTTTCTTGCCCATATTTTTGGAAATGTTGTTTATGTTTGTCCTTCAAATTTTCCCTACCTTTTTTTTATACCCACACTGAAAAGGTTTTGTCTCTGTGCTTCAGCAAAATTGTACTTCTCAAGGCATCAATGTGCTTACCTTGCAAAATCTGGTGGTCATGTCTCAGTGTTATCTTTCCTTCTCCTCTCACTGACAACTGACGTAGGGATTCCTTCCTGTTCTTGCAATTGACCTGAGTCTTTATTGCTTGCAGGATACAACTCTCACTTGTTGATCCTTTTGCCTGTGTTAGTTGCTCCCTCTTGTCTCTTTTGTTGGTTTCCCATCATCTCTCAAAACTCTACCCATCAGAACACCCAAGTACTCCAACTTCTGCTTTTGATCTACACTCACTCCATACTCATCTCATTCAATCTCACATCTTTAAATTTCATGTACATGCCAATTAATCAGTCCTGAATGTGCATCTAACACTAATCCTGTCCGTGGATTCCAGACCTTATACCAACTACCTACTGGGCATATCTATAGGAATGTCTGTTAGGCATCGGAATATTTAAGTAAATAGTTAAAAGTGACTTATTAGGAAGCTCCCCTGAAACAATGACCTCATCCCCCAAAAGCGTATCCCAGTTAGTGGTAGCTTCATTTTTCAAGTACACAATCTCAAAATTGTGGTGTTCTCCTTTCATCTCTCTTTCTCTTACATGCCGCATCTCGTGGATCACTAGCAGCTACCTTTCCGCAAGCCACCCTTGTCCTTTGCTTGGATTATCACTGTTTACAGTTGCCTTTTGATTGACATCTCCCTGCTCCTCTTTAGGTTCCCCAGCTGTCTATCCTCAACACAGCAGTCAGAGTGATCCTGGTGAAGGAATAGTTAGACTCTAGCATTCTTCTGTCCAAACCCTGTCAATGGTTTCCTTTCTCTTACACAGAAAAAGTCAAAGGTCTTCCAGTGGCTTATAAGGATCTCCGTGATCTGACACCCCTGCTCCCTTTCTGGTTGCTTCACTAACCTCATCTAATTATATGCCCTCTGGAACGTTAGCTGTGCCACTCTGGCCTCCTTGCTATTTGCAGAGCCCTTGGACTCACTGCTTTGCCTAGAATGCTATTCTTTATGTATATACATGTCCAGTTCTTGTACTTCCTTCTGGACTCAAATGATTCAAGAGGTCATTCTCATTGAGGCCGTGTCTGATCAGCTTATTTAATAGAACAATCTATTTCCTTGACTTCAACCCTACATTCCCTCTTATCCTTGCCTGCATTATTTTTTTCTCTCAGCACTTAAGTTCCAATACAATGTATTTACTTATCAAATTTTCTGTCCTAGCTCTCTCCTCTAGAATGTTAGTTGCCTGAGAACAGAGGAGGGTCATTCTGAGCAGCCATGCCAAAGGAAAGTCATGGCAGGGAAGATGGGAGGACTGTGTATGAATCTCCGGTGGGTTGCACCCAAGCTGTGCAAAGTTAGGCACATGGCCAATGGGATCTTAGTCTCCTCTTCTTACAGGTGAACTGAAAACTAATGAGGATCCTTTCCAGGAATAGCACCATATGCATAGTCAGAGTAGAGCCTGGAAGAAACCAGTAGGATATGGCTAGCCTGAAAAAGTGAGAATGAATGGGGAGGGCTCCTAGGAATGGGGAGGAGACCAAACAGATGGAGCTGGAATTAGCAATGGGTGAAGTAAGGAGGGATCTCTAAAGGATGGTCATAGAAATAAAGTCCTATTAAAGTCCCAGTGGTGGCTTCTGCTCACCCCTGCAAGATGGGATTATCAACCGTCTATGTTGGTTGCAACTAACTGTTCAGCTACCCTCTCCTCCCCAGGGCCACATGTTTTGTCGAACTGCAATCCTTGCCCAGGAAAAGCTCTCTGCCCACACCTAAATGAGACCAGGTTAGAATTATGGAACAATGGAGGCAGTGGTGGCCCTAAGGATAAACTGAGAGAAAGGGGGAAAAATGGAAAATGAGTTCTTGCCTCCTATTAATGTTAATCTTGCACAGCAAGTTCCTGAGCAGGTTTCATTTGTTTGCTTGTTTGTAGCAAAGAATTTGGTGAGAAAATCTCCATGGGGAGAAAAATACCTGTAAAACGCTGTATACTGTTTCCCAGGGAGAAGACTTGTGTGAAAACCCTTATTTCACAAAGAAGAAAGCAAGGGGTATTTTATGTGCATTGTGGGAGAATTAGCGAGACCTGTCTAATCTCTCTGGAGAGGAAATCTCAGAGGGGGATCTGCTCTCTGTGTGCGTTGTTTCAAGCTATTTCCAGATGGGATCGTTTTATGCTTCTTACCTGCAGACCTCTGCTGATGTGCCTTTGTTTTCTGTTTTCCTGCAGATGGACCATCAACTTCGACTCAGTTATAACTTCTCTCCAGAAGTAGAGTTCAGGGTTATAAGGTCACTCACCCTGGGCAAAGTCACAGGTATGTTGTTCTAGTTCATACCTTTCCAGTGGGCTTTATTAAAATAAATGAATACATAATTTTCATTAGGGTGTTTAAGGATTCAAGTCTGCAGCCTTTTGCTCCCATAATATCTGAGATCTGAAACCAAGATTTCTTGTTCAGAAAATGCCAAGATGTATCTGTGGCAGAAATAGGCACTGCATTTCTATCTATTTGCAAGAGGTAAAATACTAGAGTAATTTAGCAGAATACTTAAATGTGTACTTAATTTTAAAATATATTTTTAAGTTTTACTTAATTTTAACTTAAATGTATGAGTGCATAAATTAAGAATTTGAACAATTCAACAGTTCATCAAAAATTTTAAAGGCATTGTAATTTCCTACTATAATAGTGAATCTTCTTTTTCTACTGGAAGTTCTGTCAATTTTCACTTTATATATAATGAGAGTATTCATTACATGCATGCAAGATGGACATTTTTTTATCTACCTGATGAAGTGCACATTTCATCACACTTAAGTGATCTTTTTAAACTTTGGTAATGTCTTTTTAAGCTTAAATTTATTTTGCCTATTATTAATATTCCTATTACAGTCTCACTTAACTTAGTATTTGCCTGGCCTCTTTTCTCATTCTTTTTCTTTCCATTTTTCCTTTTCTTTCAGCTTTGTAGGTGATCTTGTGAAGAACATACTGCTAGATTTTATTTTTATACCCAATCTGTCCATCCATTTTTTTTTTTTTTTTTGTAATGGCAAATGTAGGTCCTTTTACATTGTGGAGCTACTTGTACGATTGGACTTGTCTCTGCTACCCTATTTCCTATATACCCAACTTTTCCTGTGATTCCATCATATTCTTTCTGACTCTCTCTCTCTCTCTATCACAGTACAGTGCCAAAAACATTAATAACTCAAGGGACTGTAAGCAGAAATACATTTAAAACAGTAAGTTAGTTGCTTACAAAATTGTATACTTACAGTGTGAGTTCTTTGTGGGGTCTTTTGGAAGGACTTCCCCGTGCCCCAGACTGTATGCAAATTCACAAGTAGAAGGAGGAGGTCTCTGAAAAATGGTTGTGAAGAAGGCAGCACGGGCCCCTGCTTTTGCTTGCCGGTAGATAGAGCTGAAAAGGCAGAAAAATGATTCCTGCTACAGCCCTCAAGCTTCATAAAGGGTTTATAATTTCCAGATGTGATGTTGATCCAGAAACCTAGCTGCAGTAGGGTCAAAAAAATGTCCATTTTAGTTCCCCAAATAGCAGTTGGAAGAACCAATCAACACTGATCCCAGATTGAGTTTCATTTATTTCTGATTCCATTCCCCCTCCTAATAATACTCATTTTTATATTTTTAGATACTGCTTATTTTTGATATATTAATATAGACACTAGTTTATATATTCCTCATTTCTTCCTTTATCTCAGACTTTTCTATTTTCTGCCAGACTTTATTTTCTTCTTTTGAACTAAATTCTTTTGAATTCTTTTCTGTTTAAGGTTTCCTTCATTATATATATGTATTTTTTTTTCCTGAACAAAAGGTTTGTATTTTACCTTTAATCTTGGAAGATAATTTTGCCAGATCTTCAATTCAATAATGAAGAATATTTTCTCTCAGATGTAGATAAATTAGTCAGAGGCGTTATGGAGCCAGTGTACCTATAAGATGGAAGTGTTATGGAGCCCGTATACCTGTAAAAGTCAGGTATACACTTCTCTCCCCAACTCTGCATCCTTCAATGGTGGCAGGATACCAGCTTGAAATCAGCTGTAGTAGGAGGGTTTACACTGTGGATATCAGAAATGCTAAAAGCCAGGACTTTCACTACCTCTTCCTACTAAAGAGCCAGTTTCAGAGATTCACTGGCACATCAGTGTCCTCTTGTTTCCTGGCTCCCCTGGTTGCTACCAAGAAGTCAGCTGTCCATCTGTCCTGCTTTTGTAGGTACTCTGACCACCTCCGTGCCTACTACCTATAAGTTGATTTAAAGTCATCCCTTTTTCTTTGATGTTTTGCCGTTTTGTCATCAGGTGTCTGCTTGTAGATTTCTTTTTAAAGTATCTTACTTGATATTTTAATGTTTCCTGTTCATTATGTCATATGTGTCTATCCATCCAATTCATATTTATTATTCATACGTATCCGTTCATCAGTTCTTAAAAATTCTCAAAATATCAAATCTTACTTCCTCCTATTCTATCTACTCAATTCTTTTATATATAAATTATATGAACTTAGACTTGCTAATTCTATCATCATATTTCTTACATTCTTCTTATAGTTTTCATTCTTTGATATAACATCTTGCATTCTGGGCAATTCATTTGGCTTTATCATCACATTCACTAGTCCTCTCCTTATTTATGCCTAATCCCATTCAATGAATCATTTCTTATTGATTTTATCTTTCATTTCTAAAAATAATATTTTGCTCTTTTTGAAGCATGAGTATTAAAAAAGATAATTTGTTGTCTCCATTCTTTTGTTCGTTTCCATCTTTTCATGTATTTAGGCATTTAATTAATAGTTATTAAACATTTTGTCTCTGATAATTTCAACATCTGAAGTCTGTGAGGGTCCCAGTCTGTTACTAGCTGTTTTCTAGATTTTTTTCCTGTGGTGGCTTGTTTCCTTATGCTATGTGTGTGTGTGTGTGTGTGTGCATGTGTGCATGTGTGTTTGTTCATATTGATCACAATTAATTTGTGACAACTCTAAGGATCAAAAATCAAGACACTTTCCTCAAAATAAGATTTTTTTTTAACTTCTGCCAGGTGCCAGGTGGTACTACCAACTTTGGATAATTTTAATTTCTCACCTTTTTTTTTCTGAACAGTGAAGAAATATAAATTTGAGCTCCATATCTGAGTGAGATCAGTCTTCTGGTTGAAGTCTTAGCAGAAATGTTGTTACTATTAATATCATTAACCAAATTAAAACACCCCAGGAAAGAGGGAAAATTTGGGCTTACTGACCACAAAGCCCAGACCTTTTTCATGGCCCCCTGCTCTGTGTAATGGAAGTTCCAATAATATCCTCTTGTTAAAAATGAAAAAAAATCCTCATTAAATCTTGCCACTGTGTATAGCATTCATATGACCCTTCACTCTTTTAGCTAAGCCAACAATAAGACTGGTGAATTGAAACTTTAAAGCAAGGTACTACAGACAACTTGTTATTTTATTTCTGGTGCTTCGTAATTATCAGGTAGAAAAGAACTGTTAAGATTGAGGAGGAATCCTGCATTAGTCCATTTTGGCATTGCCATAAATACTTGAGACTGGGTAATTTATAAAGAAAAAATGTTTAATTGACTTATGGTTCTACGCCATATAAGAAGCATGACGCTGGCATCTGCTCAGCTTCTGGGAAACCTCAAGAATTTTAAAGTCATGGCAGAAGACAAAGGAGGAGCAGGCATGTCACATGGTCAGAGCAGGAAGAAGAGAGAGGAGGAAGGTGCCACACAATTTTAAACAATTATATCTCACCAACTCACTCACCATCACAAGCACATCAACAAGAGGATGGTAGTAAACTATTCATGAGAAATCTTCCCTCATGAGCCAATCACCACCCACCATGTCCTACTTCCAACATTAAGGATTACAATTCAACATGAGATCTGAGTGAGGACATGGATACAAACCATATCAAATACCCAATAAAATGTCTTCATTGTTCTAAGGATGGGAGACATCTGCCTACTGGACTGCCTTCCCATTTGAACAGCTGTTGAACAGATGGAAGGATTTGGACCAACACTTAACCTCAACACTCTGGTCTATGAAAGTTACCTAGCAGAAGGTAAAGGGAGACAATATGAACATCCAGGCTTATTATTTAGAAAGGACACTAATCCTGGGGGAACTCTGGAACAAGGAAACCAAACCCCATGCATCAGAAATAGAGCAGAGTAGGGATGGAGAAAACAGGAAGGGATGGTATTAAGATGGCTACATGGAAGTAATGATGAATGCAACTGAACTTCACGATTTTAGAAAAGATTGCTTTGGAGGACATTTCCAACTGTAAATCAAACACTCGAAAGCATTTTTCATGGTAGATACGAAAAAAAAAATGTAGTAAATCTAGTGTCTCAGTTTTCTTCAGTACCACCAATAGCATTTCATTGCAAAGCAAAAGCAAGTTTGTTCATTTTCTTTTTGTCCGAGAAAGGACCAATTCCTTATTAAAGAGGACAGTGGTTTAGTACATACTCTATACCAGCCATGGTGCTACAGATACTGTTATAAATAAAGCACTTTTTTGTTTGTTTGTTTGTTTCCTGAAGGTCCCCATGATGTAGATACTGGCCTATAAAAAATAGCCGATATAATTGTCTACATTAAAACCTCACTGTTGGTTCTCTAAGAATGTTGATGCTCATATCTGTCAAGTTATGGGATATTGCAAAGTTTATTCTTTGGTTTACTGACATTTCTTAACTTTCAAGTGAGAATTCCTTGTTCTGGCCGATTGCATCAGTGAATTTAAGAAAAATAACATTAAAAGAGAGAGAGAGCATATATTTCGGGAAGTAACCCATTTGGAAGAGATAATGTTTCTGGAAATGTACTTATTTCATTTGAAAGTATAGATGTGTATGCCTCAGATTTAAACATAGTGTGCTCTATCACTGTTATTTCTAACTCTCTGTTTAACTTGGCCCTGTCACAAGAGCGTAGACAGCAAGGCAGACTTAGGAATTGAAAAAACTTGAAACTTCTAAAAGAAACTCTCCTTTTTTGTGTTTAATTTTTTTTTTTTTTTTTTTTTTTGAGACGGAGTCTCGCTCTGTCGCCCAGGCTGGAGTGCAATGGCCGGATCTCGGCTCACTGCAAGCTCCGCCTCCCAGGTTCACGCCATTCTCCTGCCTCAGCCTCCCGAGTAGCTGGGACTACAGCCGCCGCCACCTCGCCCGGCTAGTTTTTTTTTGTATTTTTAATAGAGACGGGGTTTCACCGTGTTGGCCAGGATGCTCTCGATCTCCTGACCTCGTGATCCACTCGTCTCGGCCTCCCAAAGTGCTGGGATTACAGGCTTGAGCCACCGCGCCCGGTCGTGTTTAATTTATTTTTTTCTGGTCCTGATGTCCCCTTCTTTTTTATTTTTTCTTTTTTATTTTTTTATTATACTTTAAGTTCTAGGGTACATGTGCATAACGTGCAGGTTTGTTACCTATGTATACTTGTGCCATGTTGGTGTGCTGCACCCATCAACTCGTCATTTACATCAGGTATAACTCCCAGTGCAATCCCTCCCCGCTCGCCCCTCCCCGTGATAGGCCCCGGTGTGTGATGTTCCCCTTCCCGAGTCCAAGTGATCTCATTGTTCAGTTCCCACCTATGAGTGAGAACACGCGGTGTTTGGTTTTCTGTTCTTGTGATAGTTTGCTGAGAATGATGGTTTCCAGCTGCATCCAAAATATATCAAGAAAATTTGATTTCAAAACAAAAACTACTATTATTTGGTGAAATTAAGAGTTGTTATTATTATTATTATCATCATCATACTTCTGAGAGAAGTATGATATCACTCTTCTGAGAGAAGTATGATATTACTCTTCTGAGAGAAGACTTCTTGCCAGTCTGCAGAATTAAGAAGTAGCTACTTTTTAAAAATATGTAAACAGGTTAAAGTTTAGGTGGAAAAGAATTATAGTACGGCCTTTAAACTGTGGCTACAAAATTCTTAAGAGACATTAAAATGGAATTTGCACTCATGGCATGCTGACAACATTTTTTTTTATGCAGCTGATGTTTATTAATCTCCTACTTGCCCATTTGATAGGCCAAAGCTCACGCCTGCCAGAGGCATTATTCTTCTGCTCCAGTGGCTGTTTGCCCATCTAGATTTCAATATTTACTTGCTTCAAAAAAAAATACAGAAATTGAAAGCACTTCTTCTCAAGATGCGTAAAATTTACAGTTAATCTGTAAGTCGCAGAGCTATCTGTGATCATGTACACATGATTTTGACATGTTAAAATGAGTTCTGATTGCATCTATAGAACAGAGTTCTTTAATTCTCCCCAATCCCTCAGGTTTACTCTTTGAGCCTACTGTGTTTTGTGCAACATTACAGTATCATTGAATGAATACCTTGAATGCTTTCACGTAAAATCACTTTACAAGCATCTTAGAGTTGGTGAGTTATGGCTGCCATTTATAGAAAGCACAGAAGAATTTATGCATATAAATAAAAGGTGTGTACTTCAAAATGCTCTCTTTGGAAGACTGTACTCTAATTCCTTTTTGATTTTGGACACAGAGGCTTCTTATGATTCAAATCTGGGAGTTGATGCTAAACTAGGAAGCACAATTCTAGAGTGGAAGATGCTCAGCTTTTTGGAGACAAATTGACCCATGTTTGCATCTCTCGCATAGTTAAACATTGTGTGACCTTGGTGAATTTATCTAACTTGCTTATGGTTCCTTATTGGTAGAATGAGGATAGTAATACTTAATTCATTTAATGAATTCACAGAGCTGTGTAAGGATTTCTTGAAACATTATATGCAAAATACTTGGTATTTAGCATATACTCAAGAAACGTTTGCTTTGTTTTCCCTTATTTTCAAGGTTGTAGAAACAAAAGAGAACTGTGAGGTTTTTTTTTTTTTTTTTTTTTCTCTTTTCTTGTTTGTTAATGTGTCTGTCAAGGTGACTGTAAGTGTAACTTCCAGGGAGGTGCTCAACCATGTTCCCAAAGAGCAATTCTGAACCATGGTGAGTCTTGCAGAATCTAGTGTGACTCGTTATCAATTAGCACTGTTTCAAGGGTATATCAAACTCATACCAGCTTCAACAATGACAACAAAAGAGGAAATAATAGTTGGTTAAAATAGAAGTTTCAAGGTATAATATCTGCTTCAGAACCTCAAATACTAAGATTCGGGTGTTTCCAGTCTGTCTGTTTCTCATTCCACATGTGACTGCTTACCTCTTGGAGGGACTTCATTTGCAGGCAAGATTTCAGTGGTAATGAAGGTGAAATCATCAACTCCAGGTTTAAGTAGTAGCAGTTCAACATTCCATGTGGAAAGAAAACCTCTCACTTTTAAAAGTCCCAGAAAACTTTTCTTGTGTTAAGTCATGGGGTTGAGTTTTCAAGGACCAATCTCAGACCATGACAGTGTTCAGGTGATTGGGATCTACTGCATGGCCATGGCCAAATTATTCACCCAGCTACGCTGTGAAGAGAGTGAAGGAGTTAGTTCCGTGTTAATTGCATGGGTTGATAACAGGGAAAGGGTACTTCTCAGAAGCAAGTTGAGCTGTTCTTACCAGAGAAAGAGAAAAATCAACAATGATCTAGTAATGCCACCTCTTTTTCTGCCTTGCATTTTGCTCTCCCTCTTTTAAGAGGAGAGAAGAGGGTGCAGTTATAGCCATGGGCTAGGAATTGTGGCTGATTTGGGGAAAGGATTGTGCCAGTGTGCATCAACAGTTCAAATATGTTGCAGTAGGAATAATAATAGTGGAGGTATGCTCTTTTAATAAATAAATTCATGTAGTCTTCTTTAAAACAAGTTTATAGCTTCCACAGTGACTCCTCTAAAAGATTATTTCATTTTAAATGCATAGGCTCCTCAAATTATATTTCATTTTGTTTATGGTCATGCATAGTTCTTTAGTAAATACTGAATCTCCAAACCGCAGCCTCTTCCAGACTCAAATCCTAACATTGTACGAAATTGTCTTATATTGTGTCCAGATAATTTTTAATGATACTGTCTCTTTGGGTAATACAGTATTTTAAATACGTTAATCTAATCTGACCTTCTGCGTCATGAAGTAAATGGTGTGTTTTAGAGCATCCTGAAATATCAGATTTCAATAATCATCCCAACTTCCCAAATACACATGTCTTATATTTTCTACTTTGTAGATAACCAGCATTAAATTGCAACTGGGTTATATGGGATGTTTGTTATTTTTTTCCTTTAATAACAAGTTACATTTTTCCCCCACAGATAAATTCAGCAGATGATTTAGTTTCTTCTCATGCAACAGGAATGTGTGTTATCTTATGATTTAAGATGCAATTTTATTTCTGTGTGTTAAATGAATCACCTCATGATAGCAGTGCCAGCCTGCTCCATGCTCTGCACTGCCCTGTAAAAGTTGTCCGTTTTTTCTAAGAATGAAACCACTCTTTGAATAGAATGCCCTTGAGTTACTCATTTTATATCATCACTTGCCTGCTCTGTCTATACTAGTGACTAAAAAAAATGAATGAAGCAAAAATATCAATGACACGTTGTTTCCAAATGCAGACTGTCTTCAGCTGGGAGGAGCTGTTAGTAATCTCCTTCTAAGAGGGGTGGCCTTCAAGGAAACGCCAGACTTTACACATCTTTGCCTGACTGTGATAGCAAAGGATGTTTTGTGTGGTGGCCCAGAAGTCACATGACATGACTCTTATTGATATAAACTTTAAATTAGTTCTCCTCAAGCAAAAACTATTGAGCATTACTATGGCTACACAGTGTGTGAAACAAACAAACAAACATAACAGCAAAAAAATTGCCCTTGTTCTAAAGATCCGGCTTATCGTAAAAATTAACTCTTTCAAAGGAAAGTTATTTGGGTGGGATCTGTTGGTAGTATTAAAGTTTTTCAAGGTTTTGAAGTATCCCGTGTAGGCAATGCTAAATACTAGGTTTTCTTCACTGTTACCAAATGATAATACTAAAAATGGTATAATATTTATAGCATACTAATACTAATAGTACCATAAAACTACTAGTTACTGTTAGTATTATTATTTGATAATATCTTTCTGTATGCTAAGTCTAAACTCGTTCCTTATGTTAATTTATTTTTCCCCAGGGAGATAAGTACTATTCTTATTTCTGTTTTTATAGATGAGAAAATTGAGTCACAGAGGTCCAGTGACTTTCCCAATATCACGTAACCTGTAAGTGTCTGGATTCCGCACTCCTAATAGATCCTGACACAGTTTGGTTTTTAAGGAATGATATGAAGTATTTGACACAATGCATAGTTCATTTGTCTGCTGAGAAGCTCTGCATCAAAAGTTTGTCTTTTTAGACCCGATGGGCTTAAAAGTAGAGGTAGAGTGAGAGAGTCTTTAATCATGGAGAGAGGAGGGCATATTTCTTGTAAGTCAGGCTTTGGAATCAGCTGTGGGTTCAAATTATGACTTCACCATTGACTAATGTGATCTGGACAAATTACTAAGTATTGCAAACTTCAGTCTTCTCAATTAGAACACAGGTATATGTTATTATAACACTATATTATAACACTATAATTCAGAAAATCTGGTGGTGATGCAGATGATGTGCCTAGGATGATGCCTGACATGTGATAAAAGCTCAGTAAAGTTTGTAACACCAGTTTAATCATAATGTAAGAAGCCACTTCGTCCAACCTAGCATTTTTCCTTTTGGACTCTAGTTGCCTTCCAGCTAAAGGTATTCTAGTCTTTACGGAACAAAGCTTAAATTTTACTCTTCTCTCCCACTCTAGGGGGATGAATAGATAAGGCAAGGTGTCAACATGACTTTAATTGATGATTGGTAAACAGTGGAGGCAGTGGTGCGAACAGTATTTACTTTTTTACTTCATTATTTTTTCTTTTTGGAGATGGAGTCTCACTCTGTTACCCAGGTGCAATCTCCACTTACTTCAACCTCTGCCTTCTGAGTTCAAGCGATTCTCCTGTCCCAGCCTCCCAAAGTAGCCGGGATTACAGGTGCGCGCCACATGCCCGGCTAATTTTTGTATTTTTAGTAGAGATGGGGTTTCACCATGTTGGCCAGGCTGATTTCAAACTCCCAACCTCCAGTAATCCACCCATCTCGGCCTCCCAAAGTGCTGGGATTACAGGCATGAGCCACCGCACCTAGCCAACAATACTTTTGATAAAATCATCTGAAAAGAGTTAACAAGGCCAAAACCCACCTGAAATTATTTAAACTTATTTTCTCAGGAGTCAAGCTGCCTCCGATGGGTTATAATCATGTGATACTTTTTGAGTCAGTCAAGCTTAAAATCATCAAATCTAGTCTTACGCTTAAAGACTCCAGACATCACCTCTGTCCCTCTCCACTTCTCAGCATGGAGGAGTCATGAGGTCCCAAAGACAGGACCCCAGTCTCATTTACAGTTCTGTCTTCCCTGTTACTGTATTGGCAGACACATATTACATGTTCCATAATATATGTTGAAGGAGAGCACACACAGTCACATACATGCACACACATATATGTATAATGTGTAAATATTAGAGCTGTGGTTACCTGAAAGGTTATCATGCTACCCACGACTGGGCCCAGTGTTGTGCAGCTAGCTGCCTCCAAGACTTGGATGAGTGTCTCCAGCTTCCTCTTACAATGTATTTTTCTCACGAGTATGTGTGGTAGTGAGATGGGAAATGAATGGGTTGGGGGTCAGACAGTGCTGAGCTCAAACCATAGAAAGGTTGCTTCTTAGCTCTGTCATGATTAACACCACCTCCCTGAGCCTTGGTTTCCTCATCTGTGAAGTAGGAGTAGTAATACTTGCTTTATTGATTTGTTCTGAAGATATGAGATAATGCCTGTGAAGTGTCTGGTTTGAAAACAGCAACTATTGTTAATGAGATCATACAACCATGCCGCCTATTGATTTTCTTTGCCTGATATCCCTCTTCCTTGCCAATGGCTCTGCTATTGATTTATTTGCCCTTTGCCTGGGGAATCTGGGCCAGTGTTATAAATGTCAATGTTGACAATGTAATGAAGTACAAAGGATCCGAGCTAAGAGTAATGAACTCCCTGCCGTGGCCTTGTAGGGACCTCTCTGAAGTTTGATAGAATGGAAGCACCGTATTGGCCAGAAGCTGAAAGAAACAAGTGAAACAAGCACAGGTTAGAATTCTAGATGCTTTCCCACACAGAAAGAGAGGGAATCAGGCTCAAAGAGGGTTGTGTGGCCACTGGTTACTCATTGAGCCTACCAAGATTTTATTTTTGCAGGATGCCATTAATGATAATAAATTGAGTTTTAAAACAGATTAGCATAACGTCAAGCTCATTGTCACTTAGGAATGATTGTAGATGTCATTTATCTGTTTCTAAGAATGATTTGACCTGAATCTGTGGATTTTTTCCTTTACACTTCCACAATTATCATTGCCAGTGATCAGTGCCAGAGGTAGGGTCTTGTGGCTAATATTCTTTTCTTTTTATTATTATTATACTTTAAGTTGTAGGGTACATGTGCACAATGTGCGGGTTTGTTACATATGTATACATGTGCCATGTTGGTGTGCTGCACCCATTAACTCGTCATTTACATTAGGTATATCTCCTAATGCTATCCCTCTCCCTTGCCCCCTCCCCACAATAGGCCCCAGTGTGTGATGTTCCCCTTCCTGTGTCCAAGTGATCTCATTGTTCAATTCCCCTCTATGAGTGAGAACATGCGGTGTTTGGTTTTCTGTTCTTGCGATAGTTTGCTGAGAGTGATGGTTTCCAGCTGCATCCATGTCCCTACAAAGGACATGAACTCACTATTTACCATAGCAAAGACTTGGAATCAACCCAAATGTCCATCAGTGACAGACTGGATTAAGAAAACTGTGGCTAATATTCTAAAGTTCTCTGCCTTTTCCTTGATAAAGAGTTACATGGCCTGCTTCTTAGTGAGGAAAATAAATAAGTAAATCATTCTATCTAGGAAATTTCTAGTTTTAGTTCATTTACTTAAAATCAACTGCTGCCCGCTCTAATCAACTCTAAGCAATCATATATAAGACTTGAATACATGCCTTACCTTTCTCATTTCTTGTCTTACCTTTTTCTTCAAAATGATTCCATAGAATATAAGCCTTGCACAGGGCATGCCTCCCATAAAAGATAAACATGATATAAATATTTGGAATTAGTAAATTGCTCCCTAACATTATTTGTGGATAATTCATTGAATGCATTATTGGATACCTATTATATATAAGGTGATATAATAAGAGAAAATATGAAAACTGTAAAGAAGTAAAGCCCATAGATCTGTGTTCCCAAAGTGATAAAACACATATCTGTGAGGATAAGACATTTATTTAATTGTGATATGAATAGTTTTGATAAGTGCTTTACAGATTGAGTGTGCTTAATATTCGTAAAAGGGAGAGAGCATTTCTAGCCGAGATGACCCAGAATGTTGTTGTGTGGAAGATCACCTTGACCTTGGTCTTGAAGGACAGATTTGACCTCAATAGATGGAGTACATTCCAGGAAGGAGGAATGGTGTGAACCAGGTAAGACCGTAAGAAGACAAAGATAGTAGGATAGGAACAGTAAATAGGCCATCTGAGAGGGTAGAGGGAGAGTAGAGGGAGGCAAGGGAAACAAGAACAGTCCATTGGGAGAATATTACAGAGGACATTCAGTGCTCTGCAAAGGCATTCAGAATCTATTGTGCAGAGAGGAGAGAGCATGGAAGGGAGCTCTCATGGTCAGAGCTGCTGTTATTATCCTCTCTTGTTAGTAATAAGCAAGATGGAGGAAAGAGAGACTGGTGTGCAGATTATGCTAAAGCCTATCCTTTGGATATAAAAGAGATAGTAATGGAACTTGGGAGCAGGTACAGGTGCAGTTTGTAAAACAAGAATTGGAAGATTTGGGCAATTCACTGGGTAGGTGAATGGCAGAGTAGCCAGGGCAGGAATAGAGAGGACAAGAGGAAAGGAAATTGGAGCAGCTTTTTCCAGTCATTGCAGAGAGAAATAAAATAGTTCTGGTCTGGCCTGATCCCGAGTTTGCTGACTTGCAGCATAAGTTACAATGGACTATAAGGCTGATACCTTGCCCTCCTCCTTTGAGCCTGCACTCCAGTCCTGCTCAGCTGCTTCTGGATTTGAGAAATCCCTATCATCAAGCACATGGGGAAGAGAAGTGGATCGGATTGCTGCGGGGAGAGTCCAGTTAGGAACCTTCACTGTGGCGATGTTCACAGTAGCCCACTGCTGCATGGGACACATCTCTCCCCGTCTTGAATTTGTTACGATTTCCTGACTTGTATTTCTTACGTGTGTATGTAGCTGCTTCCTTGGGAAAAGTGTGGTCCTTAAAGTCAGGGACATTTTGTCATCATATTCTTATCACTCCCACTTTGAAACACGGGCCTTTGTGCTCTGTCTATGCTTCTATGTGTTTCATAATGCACTTCTTCTGATTAGTAATGCATCACAGGTGACAGACATGTTTTCAGTTCAAGGGGGAAATGCTTGCACTGGTATGCCTGATTTTAGGATCCCTACTAGTGTGACCAGTCATTCTGGTCTACTCAAGACTGAGGGATTCCCCGGGATGTGGGATTATAGGTCCTACAACTGAATCAGTCTCAGGAAAGCCAACACAGTCCGTCGCCTAAGCCACACTCAGTTCAGGGGTTTTGAATAGTTTAATGGAACTGGACTCAGGGCTTTGAACGCCAGATTAACAACTGAGTTGCATGCTTTGCCCAGCCACAGCTGAGTTCAGGGACCACCATCCCTGAGGATAGGCTATGGTTTGAATAGGTGAGGTTGGGAAGGAGTGAGAATGAGCCACTCAGCCCACTGACCAGCACTCACTGAGTCTCTGCCAGGGTGCAGCATAGAGCACCAGGTTTGCTGAGATGACAGGAGGAGGGTGTGGGATTGTTTATGCTCTTAAATATTCAGTGCCCTGGGTGGAAACCCAAAATTGTGTGCAAGCAGTAATTACAGAGCAATTGATCTTTAAAGCATGGGACTTGTATTCTAAGGACATTATTAAAAGACTAGAGAGCCAGGCGTGGTGGCTCACGCCTGTAATCCCAGGGAGATTACAGCACTTTGGGAGGCTGAGACAGGTGGATCGCTTGAGCCCATAAGTTCCAGACCAGCCTGGGCAACTTGGCGAAACCCCATCTCTATGCAAAGTATAAAAATTAGCTGGACTTGGTGGTGTGAGCCTATAGTCCCAGCTACTTGAGAGGCTGAGGTGGGAGGATTGCTTAAGCCTGGGAGGCACAGGTTGCAGTGAGCTGAAATCATGCCACTGCACTCCAGTCTGGGCACGACAGTGAGGCAGTCTCAAAAAAAAAGAAAAGAGAATGGATGATATATATTGATATGGTTAGGCTGTGTCCCCACCCAAACCTCATTTAAATTGTAGTTCCCATGATCCCCATGTATTTTGGGAGGGAGAGAATTGAATCATGGAGATACTTTCTCCCATCCTGTTCTTGTGATAGTGAGTTAGTTCATAAGATCTTTTTATAACGGGCTTTTTCCCCTTTTGCACTGCATGCCTGCCTCCATGTAAGATGTGCCTTTGTTCCTCCTTCACCTTCTGCTATGATTGTGAGGCCTCCCCAGCCACGTGGAACTGCAAGTCTTCTAAACCTCTTTTTCTTTATAAATTACCCAATCTCAAGTATATCTTTATTAGCAGTACAGTACAGACGTCCATATATGGAACTTCCCGTTCACAGACCTACAGCAGCTGATGTGATCTGCATCGGAAGCGTGCATATCTGCAGGACTTCTCTCTGATGAAGACAGCACCTCTGCATAAGCTAGACAGAGTGTGTCATCCTTCATAGGGAAGGCCTGGCCTTCCATCCAAAATCAGTAGGGAAACAAGATCTTGGTTACACATGATTTTACTTTTGATTTCTCCTTTCTCTAGTGTTGTGTGTGTGTGTGTGTGTGTGTGTGTGTGTTTTGAGATGGAGTCTCCCTCTGTCGCCCAGGCTGGAGTGCAGTGGCGTGATCTCAGCTCACTGCAAGCTCCGCCTCCCGGGTTCCTGCCATTCTCCCGCCTCAGCCTCCCGAGTAGCTGGGACTACAGGCGCCGCCACCACGCCTGGCTAATTTTTTGTATTTTTTTAGTAGAGGCGGGGTTTCACCATGTTAGCCAGGATGGTCTCGATCTCCTGACCTCGTGATCCGCCCGTCACGGCCTCCCAAAGTGCTGGGATTACAGGTGTGAGCCACTGTGCCCAGCCTGTGTGTGCCCATTCTACCAAAAGCTTACTTTATATTGGGAGCCACAGAGGTTACTTTGGCTTGAGGAGGGAGATAGGGGCTTTGGTCATGTGTGTGGGTAGAGTGCTTCCCAAAACATGAGTGAAACTTTTATACACAGAGACACCAAGCTAAGCTTTTGGAGTTTAATATGGAATTTCCAGGTTAAATTATCTTTTCTTGTAACTCTGGGTATATCAATTTTGTGTGTGTGTGTGTACATGTATGTGTATGTCCATGTGTGATGATGTACATCCCTGTACAGGTATGTGTGTGCACACATATGTGTATGTTTGCATTTGTCCGTGTGTATACACATATGGGCACATGTACATCTATATTCATGTGTGTGGGTTTGTATATGCATATACGTGTGTATATACATATATGTGTGCATGTTTGCTTGCGTCCATGTATGCACATGTATGTGCATGCATGTCCACATGCATAAAGACGTGGGCAATTGTGTGCTATAACTGTATTGTATATGTGTTTATCTGGATGTGTATGTTTCTGTGTATTTGTGTGTGTGTGTGTATATATGTCTTTGTGTGTACAGGCACATGTATATGTGTGCATGTAAATGTATGTCCATGCTTGCAAATGTATATGTACATTATGTTTCTTTCTGTATGTCTGTGAATACATGTACATGCATGCCCATGCTCGTGCACATGTGTATGCATGTGTGCATGCATGTTCTGTTCTGTGCATATATGTGTATGTGCATATCTGTCGTGTATGTTTGTGTGCCTGCACATGTGTGTACACATATGTGCATATTTCACTCTATGTATATTTGTATTTGAATATCTTTACATGCATGTCTGTGTGCATGCACATGTGTAATCCTGTGCACAGGTATGTCAGTGTTTTATATGCATATGTATGTGTGCATGCATATGTATGTGTGCATTCGTGTTTCTCTCTGTATGTATGTGTACGGGAATACCTGTACATGCATGTCTCTGTATGTGCATTTGTTTGTATGTGTATGTGCATGTTCCTTTCTGTGTGTATGTATGTATTCATATCTGTACATGCATGTCTATGTGTGTGTCCATGTGTTTTACGTCTTTTCTGCATAGTCACATTTCCCAATTTGCTTTTTCTCTGTTATGTCATGTGATCTCTCATTCTTGCTGGAGACTTTACTCATGCTTCTGATGATCTTGGACTGTGCTCATGTTTCAAAAGGAAGTGTCTGGAATGCATTGCCTTGGAGCTACCCTGAAGAGTAGGGCTGGGCCTTTAGTCAGACAACTCCAATGTCTTTATCTTTAGCCCATTTATCTTGGGACAGGCACATTTCCTATAAAAGACTTCCCAATCTCTTGCTTAGAGAGAAAGAGGTACTGAAAGTCGCGGTGCAGACAAGAGCTGGTGCATGTCAGGTTCTACTGGGTAAAAGTCCCTCTATGTCTCATTTTTTGGTGAGCACCCTTGCCTCAGCTATCAACATTACCCTCACCTGCCTGTAATAACCCCTCAGTCTCACAGCACTTCTTTCTTCATTTTCCAGGCAGTATAGTTATTTGGGGGTATAAAGGGTACTTTTTGGAACTATTTTATCTTTCTCTAAGATTGCTTTACTTGTGAGAGAATTGCTGTGAAGTTGTCTGGGGAAGAACAAAAGGCTTTTAGATGCCAAGTCTTCTAAATGTAGAACCCACTCATATCAGTCAGGATTCAACCAATGGAGCATGACTAGTAGGAGATAATATATTGAGGTTTATTGCACAGAATTGGTTCACATGGTTATGGAGGCCAGGTATGTCTGAAATCCACTGGGTAAGCTATCAGGAAGTACAGCTGGAACTCTCAGGCACGCATGGAAGTTGCGGTGGAATTTCTTCTTCTTCGGGAAGTATTAAAAGCCATTCTGCTCATAAGGCCTTACGACTGATTGAATGAGACCCACACAGATGATCTAGGATAATTTCCCTTACTTAAAGTCAACTGATTATGGACTTCATTCACGTTTACAACGTACCTTTACAGCAGTACTTGGATGAGGGCTTGACTGAATAAGGGGACTATAGCCTACTCAATTTCACACATCCTTAGACCATTATAATAGTCTCTATTTTTTATTGAAGTGAAATGCACATAAAATTAACCATTTTAGAGGATACAATTCACAGGCATTTAGTATATCCACAATATTTTGCAACCATTATTTCTATCTAGCTCCAAAACATTTTCATCACTCACCCAGCCACACACACACAAACAAACAAACAAACAAACGCAAACTCAGTACCCATTAAACAGTCAGATCTCATCCCCATCCCTCTTCTTAGCTCCTGGAAACCACTAAGCTGCTTTCTGCCTGTATTGATTTACCTATTTGAGATATTTCCTATAAATGGAACCATACAATTTGTCACATTTTGTATCTCACTTCTTTCACTTAGCATAGTTTTGATATTTATAATATTGCATCATGTACAGTACTACATTCCTTTGCATGGTTGAATAATACATTGTATGCATATGCCAGGGTGTTTTTTAAAGAAATATATTTGTTCTTTGATAAACATTTGAATTGTTTCCATATTTTGGCTATTGTAAATAGGGCTGCTGTGAACATGTGTATATATGTAATTATTTAAAGACCTGTTTTTAATTCTCTTGGGCATATCTCTGGGAGGGGATTTGTTGCCTTTTGAAAGCCATTAACACGCGAGGACTAGCCCAGCGGAATCAATCAAGGAAATTGTATATTACCAACTGTGCTTCCCACAGTCTCACCATTCTCCTTGTCAATACAAAGAGATATTTAAAGATGATTCTGGTTGCATTTATTCTTTTAATTATCCTACATTTGTGTTTCCAAGAGCAGGGTTGCCACACTTTGTCCTATCAATTCTCAAATATAAGTTAATGAGGATAAGGACAATCATGGGGTAATATCCCAAGGTTATTATTTAATATGTGGTTCAAGGAGATTTTGTTAGCAACTAGACTTGGGACAAGTAGTAAGATTGGAGGCAGGAGTGTCTCTGCACTCATAGAACCCTGTGATAGTGAGCAGTTGCCTTACATCTCCTGGTTGCAAATCTATCCTTTTGAAATGTCAGAGACTGCCAGATGATCTTTGGAGTTTATTCTGGTTTTGAACATTATATTATTTTGTGATGTATGAAAATGTTATGAACTTTGGCTTTGACAATTCGGATGCCAAATCTGACCCCAAAGTCCTATTTCATGCTACTTTTTAAAAGGGAAGAAAAAGAGAATTGAAATCCAAAAAACTGACCCAAATCGATCAATTTCTGGGCTGCAAGCAAATCTACTGAAAAAGAAATTTAGCTTGATGATATTTACAGTTAAAACATTAACATGCATCTAATAATCACATGTAAACACAAGTGTGAATATTTTATGATATTTTATACTTTTATCCTGTGGAATTCCAAACTCCCCCTGCTTACCTCACTGGGCGGCATACTTCCGTTCCTTTATAACTGACCCCTGTGCATGTACTGGCTCCATGTCCTGGGCTTCCCATGGAAGTGCTCCTTTCATTGACTGCCAGCTGCAAACATGTACCCAGCCACTTTGACTGTTCATGAGCTCTCATTCTCATTTGAAATATGTCCTTACTTCTCTGTGTGGTCATCCTGGATACTCCTCATCTTTGTCCTTTTCCTTGGCATAGTGAAGAAAATATGGAATTTGGAGTCTTTTGCCACCAACTTCCATTTTAGTCTGGACTCTGGAGTATGATTGTTTTGTGGGTCCTGAAACCTTTTTGACAGCAATTCCTAATTTATAGTACTGTGGTGACTGAAGCTATGTAAGCTCTTAGTTGCAATTTAGGAGGGGCAGGTTGAAGGAATCTGGGACTCAAAGTGTTGTCTATGCCAAAGGCTTTAAGAGAGAGAACAGGGAAATCCAAAGAGCTGAGCTATGTAATGGATGGGACTTGGGATCTCAAATCAGGACTTCTCATTCCCCCTTGTATTCTTTGCTAAAATCTTTGCCTGAAAATTACTCAGGACTTCATCCTATCTAATTTTTTTTTGAAAGATCACAGTAATTATTTTTTATCATATGAGTCGGAAACAGTTTGATTATGCATCATTTATATCCATCTTGTATCTTTGTGATTGACTCATTTTGAAACTCTGATATTTGATAAGAATTTCCTTGTGTGAGGTTAGGAGGAGAAAATTGGAATCAAGCAAAGGAAGAAGAAAATTAGTTGACTCACTTATGAAGTGGCTGTTATGAGTAATTGTAGGTGTCAGCTTGGCTGGGCTATGGGGTGCCCAGACATTTGGTTAAACACTGTTCTGAGTGTGTCTGGAAGGAGGTTTTCAGATGTAGTCAGCATTAGCACTGGTAGATAAGTAAAGCAGATTGTCCTCCCCGCTGTGGGTGGGCTTCACTCAATCAGCTGAAGACCTGAATAGAATCAAAAGGCCAAGTAAGAGGGAACTTCTCCTGCCGACCGCCCTCAAACTGAAGCACTGGTCTTTCTCTACCTTTGGACTCAACCACAAACATTAACTCTCCTGGAGGTACAGCCATCTAGCTTTAGGACTGGAATTTACACCCTCAGACCTCCTGGATCTCCTGTTTGCTGACTGCAGGTCTGGGGACTTTTCCACCCCCATGATCATGTGAGCTAATTCCTTATACCATATGTATATATAATCCTGTTGGCTCTGTTATTCTGGAGAACCTAGACTCATACAGTGGAGATTTCAGTTCTGAAATTGCCCCTTGTCATCTAGATGTTCATCAGAAAAAGATGGCTCCCTTTTCTGTAAATAGGGTATTAAACTTTTATCTTTCTTTGTGCTCTGCTTTTGGAAGCTCTAGAATTCTACAAGTTACATCTAAGTTATTAGCAATTGCAGTTTGCATCTCAATGTATCAATAAACTTGAAGAGCACTGAATTCAGATTTCAGCTTGCTGCATCTCTTAGACACACATCTTCAGTGGTCATAAGTAATATGAAAACCCCTTCTAACCAGGGCTTCTATAGATGGTGAAGGATGGGTTAACATACTTTTCTATCATAGTTAGCCATTCCTCCCTGCTCCCCAAATATTGTCTGTTTCTAATTCCTTTCTATTCCTTTGGGAGGGAGATGCTTATTATTAAACATCAGTAGAAACATATCTGGCAGTGAGAGCTGACACTTGCCTATGTGACAGTGGTAGGACAGTAAAATGGTGAGAGCTTGAGACCTGACATTGGACAGATAGAGCCTGAAGCTTGGCTCAACCACAGGTAGCTGAGACCCTGGCAAGTTCCTCCTTTTGTCTGGCCTTAGTTTTCTTATCTGAAAACCAGGAATCATCATTGCAACCTACCAGAGTTGTTCTGATGATTAAATAATTCTGGATGTATGTATTATATGCTTTTACACACACTGCTTAGTGCACAGTGACTGCTGAATATTTAGGTGACATATGGAGGCGATTGTAGCTGGGGAATCTGAAAATGAAGATGAAAGAAAGAACTCCTGTGAAATTCAGGCTAGAAAGAAACCTTGGCAGAAAAGTAACTTCACGTCTCCTATTCTCTCTGTTTTACTGCATTTTAATTCCTGGCACAGGAGACCCCGTGGACAGCCTGGTCTTGCAGAGCCAGGCCCTGTAAAGTCAGGCAGTGGAGGTGAAATGGGACACACAGGCGAGCCCAACACCTGAAAACCAGGATTGTTTTTTGTTTTCCTTTATCTAAAATGTAATGAGAAGTCATGAATGACTTTTTTTAAAAGAAGATTGGTTTCTTTTTCTTTTTAAATGATTTTAGCTTTTATAGTATCTTAGATACAGAGGGCACCTGTGCAGATTTGTCACGTGGATATATTGCCTGATGCTCAGGTTTGGGGTATAATTGATCCCATCACCTAGTATTGAGTATAGTATTCGACAGTGGGTTTTTCAACCCTTTCCCTCTTTTAATAGTCCTCAGTGTCTATTTTTGCCATCTTTTTGTCCATCCTAATGTTTAGCTCCCACTTATAAGTGAGAACATGCAGTGTTTGGTTTTCTAGTCCTGTGTTCATTCATTTAGGATAATGATCTCCAACTGTATCCACGTTACTGAAGAGGACTTGATTTCATTCTGTTTTATGGCTGTATACTATTCAATAGTGTATATGTACCACATTTTCCTTATCCAATCCACCATTGATGGGCATGTAGGTTGATTCCATGTCTTTGCTATTGTGAACAGTGCTATAATGAACATATGAGCACATGTGTCTTTTTGGTAAAACAATCTATTTTATTTTTTAATATATATACCTAATAATGGGATTACTGTGTTGAATGGTAGTTCTGTTTTAATTTCTTTGAGGACTCTCCAAACTACTTTCCACAGTGGCTGAACTAATTTGGATTTCTACCAACAGTGAATAAGCTTCTTCTTTTCTGCAAGCCTCATCAACGTTTGTTGTTTTTCGACTTTTTAATAATAGATATTCTGATTCGCATGAGATGGTATCTCATTGTGGTTTTGATTTGCATCTCTCTAACAATTAGTGATGTTGAGCGTTTTTTCATAAGTCTGTCACTTGTATGTCTTCTTTTGAGAAATGTCTCATCACGTCCTTTGCCCTTTTTTTTTTTTTCAGTAAAGTTAGCTGTTTTTAGCTTGCTGATTTGTTGAAGTTTCTTATAAATTCTAAATATCATACCTTTGTCAGATGCATAGTTTGCATGTATTTTCTCCCATTGTGTAGGTTGTCTATTTACCCTGTTGATTTCTTTTGCTGTGCAGAAGCGCTTCAGTTTAATTGGGTTACATTTGTCAATTTTTGTTTTTGTCGCAGTTGCTTTTGAGGATGTGATCATAAATTATTTTTCAAGTCTGATGTCTGAAATGGTGTTCCTACCTTTTCTTTTAGGATTCTTATAGCTTGAGGTCTTGCATTACCTTTTTTTTTTTTTTTTTTTTTTTTTTTGAGAGAGAGAGAGAATCTCACTTTGTCACCCAGGCACCCAGGCTGGAGTGCAGTGGCACAATCTCAGCTTACTGCAACCTCTGCCTCCCAGGTTCAACTGATTCACCTGCCTCAGCCTCCCAAGTAGCTGGGACTACAGGCATGCGTCATCATGCCTGGCTAATTTTTGTATTTGTAGTAGAGACAGGGTTTCACCATGTTGGTCTCCAACTCCTGACCTCAAGTTATCCTCCTGCCTTGGCCTCCCAAAGTGCTGGAATTACAGGCTTGAACTACCACAGTCAGCCTTACATTTAATATTTAATCTGCCTTGAGTTAATTTTTGTATATTGTGAAAGGTAGGGGTCCAGTTTCATTCTTCTACATATGGATGGTCAGCTATCCCAGTGCCATTTATTGAATATGGAGTGAGATAGGCTTTTTAAATATAGCATTTTCCTTGTCTTTTCCTTGAGAGCTCTTTTCTCAACCCTTTTCTAAATTTTATGCTTTTGATTTTAGCATAAAGTATTTTTGTAGGCATTCACTCAAGTGCTCCTTTATGATATAGCTGGTGTTTATTGATTAAACTAAAATGCCAATACACTTCTTATCTGTTAGTGCTAATGCCAGTAATTACTATGATAAAAATAGTGAAAATAGTAGCAAGTCCTTTTGGTTTTTATTATCATTTCACATAAGGTTTGTCCTCTGGATCAGTAAATTTTTTTTTGTTTTTATTAAAGTATTTGAGTGATTTAAACCAAAACAGTATTATCACCACTGTTATATGTGCTAGGATGATGGGAATAAATATTTCAAAGACAGTCGTATACGGTCAGTTTTTAGAAGAATTACTGAGTTTTAGTCAACTGGCATTTATTTCACCCCAGCTATTTCTCCAACTCTATTGACTTATATCTGTAAATTCTGTAAGGGTAGAACTTTGGGAGTATTAGAAATAATACACATAGATTTCAGGAGAATAACTCTTTAGATTTATTGTTTTTATCCTGATTTGAGAGGTGAGAAAATCAATGTTCAGTATCTTGTCCAAGCTTTCTCTAGTACATGCTGTTGGTGCTCTGTCATAGCCCCTGCCTTTACCACTTCAATGCCAGCTCAGTTACAACCTCCATACCTGAAGTGTTGCTAAAATCTTTCTCTGGTCATAGAAGCTTGTTTTCCCTATCTATATGGCAACCCCAGAAGTGCCCAGGTTTTGCTTCCTCCTGGGAATTATCTTCAGTCAATTATAATGTGAGCTGATGCATTAATATCGTAGCTCCCTCACCATCCATAGGGATAAGTCTGATTGTGTTCTTCATTGGCTGGTTGGTCTCCTTAATGTTTCCTTCCCCTCCTTATCTCTGCCCACCACCCTGTCAGTGCTTTCATCATTTCTCAAATGAACTACTTGCACTCTAATGCCTGCCTTGGTATCTGCTTCAGAGCAAATTTAAACTGTAAGAGTCACCATCCATTCGTCAATTGGCTGACCTGGTATGCAAAGACAGATTTGCTTGATGCCAACAATATATTTATTCCACTGTGATGTAGCCTTAAATAAAAGGCATATAAGGCATAAACCCCATTTCACAGATCTTCTAATCTTAGGCAATACATTAGTGCAGGAAGTTTGAAGGAGTAGTGAAAATAGCTGAATCAAAGTAAAATGCCAGCTGAAAGACTAATTAGACCAGCCTTAGTTATGAGCTGGTAAGTGTATAGAGACCTACATAGGTGGGGAGTCTCCTTCTACAGACAGACATGGTAGACCTTAGAACCTAATGTGTAAACTAAACAGTGCTGTGTATTTACCATGTGCCAGGCAATGAGCTAAAAAGACAATGAGCTAAAAAGAGCTTTACCTTCATTATTACATTTAATGCTCACACAAAAAAGTATGTGGTAGAATTCTGAGTGTCCATTGTGGTGTATTAAACCACCCCATAATTTAGTAGCTTAAATCAGTATCCATTTTACAATATCTCACCATTTTGTGGATTAGAAAGTTGGGCAGAGCCTACTAGAGTTCTTCAGCTACTTGTGACATTGATTAAGTCTCAGTCACTTGGTGATATTTGGCTAGTGGCTGGGATAGTCTGGAGGATCTAAGTGAGTTTGCTCATATGCTGGGTGTCTTGATGGGGATATCTGGAAGGCTGAGCTCAGCTAGCCTTTCATTCTCCATTTAGTCTTAGGACCTCTCCACACAGTCTCTCTAGTAGGCAGAAATTACCAGCCCTCTTGAAAGCTAGTCTCAGAACTGGCAGGGAATAATTTTCAGTGTGTTCTAGTGGAGAAAGCAGTCATAAGTCAGCTCAGATTCAAGAGGAAGGAAATAGACCCCATCTCTCGGTGAAGGGCATGATGACGATGTCGATTACTGTCCTTTTTGATCTACTATATGCAGGCACTATATTCATCCCCATTTGATAGATAAGGAAACTGAGCCCAAAAGATATCATGTAATCTGTCCAAGGATACAATGTTAATGTTGAGCCCTGGAAGTCTGATTTATTGGTGATAAAAACCTGTTCTAAAGGGGAAACTGTGTACATATTTAGTTGATGGCAGGTGTAGAGAAGAAGAAAGTTTATTTGTTAGAAGAGAGTTGAGGCAGGGACTGTTAACAGCCTATCCAACATTCAATATTCACTCTCTTTTTATTTATTTATTTATTTATTTATTTATTTATTTATTATTATTATACCTTAAGTTCTAGGGTACATGTGCATAACGTGCAGGTTTGTTACATATGTATACTTGTGCCATGTTGCTGTGCTGCACCCATCAACTCGTCAGCACCCATCAACTCGTCATTTACATCAGGTATAACTCCCAATGCAATCCCTCCCCCCTCCCCCCTCCCCATGATAGGCCCCTGTGTGTGATGTTCCCCTTCCCAAGTCCAAGTGATCTCATTGTTCAGTTCCCATCTATGAGTGAGAACATGCAGTGTTTGGTTTTCTGTTCTTGTGATAGTTTGCTAAGAATGATGGTTTCCAGCTGCATCCATGTCCCTACAAAGGACACAAACTCATCCTTTTTTATGGCTGCATAGTATTCCATGGTGTATATGTGCCACATTTTCTTAATCCAGCCTGTCATTGATGGACATTTGGGTTGATTCCAAGTCTTTGCTATTGTGAATAGTGCCGCAATAAACATACGTGTGCATGTATCATCACTGGCCATCAGAGAAATGCAAATCCAAACCACAATGAGATACCATCTCACACCAGTTAGAATGGCAATCATTAAAAAGTCAGGAAACAACAGGTACTGGAGAGGATGTGGAGAAATAGGAACACTTTTACACTGTTGGTGGGATTGTAAACTAGTTCAACCATTATGGAAAACAGTATGGCAATTCCTCAAGGATCTAGAACTAGATATACCATATGACCCAGTCATCCCATTACTGGGTATATACCCAAAGGATTATAAATCATGCTGCTATAAAGACACTCTCTTTTTCTTAATAAAACACAATGGTGTTCGTGGTTTGTTGTTTTTGTTTTTGAGGGAATAATATTCGCAGTTAGAAACAGTACATTTCCTAGCCTCCCTTGAGTTAAGAATGGCCATGTGACATTGTCCTGGACCATGTGCTACAAGCAGAAGTCACTAGAGTTTTCCAAATGTCCCAACTTCACAAATATGTGCCCTTCACCCTCCCTGCTTTCTTCTCCCTGGAATATAGGGGTGATGGCTAGAGCTTCTAAAGTCATTAAGGCTATCTAAGGCTACAGTCTATGGAGACGGAAGTGTAAGTCTAAAAAGAATTCTGGGCCTCTGATGATCTAGAAGCAAGTTACCAACCTTGGACTGCCTAATATCAGACTTCTCATTAACCACAAATGAAATAAACTCTGACTTTGTTTGAGCCACTGTTTTCTTCTTGATATATGCAGTCAAATGTAAATTTATCTTATGAGGATGATTTATGTTTTCGTACTTTCTGAAATCAAATGGAGAAACTGGAAAGGAAATGCTACCATTATAGCAAAATGAACAGCTGTACTAGAAGAACAATGATATAAATTTCCAAGAACTGATGACTCTGCGAGCTGGACAATCCCTTAGGGTTTCCTTGCCCTACAGAAAAGTCAGTGGATGAATTTATGTTTGCTCACATCTGGGTCACTGAAACCAGTTTGAGCTCTTTGAGATCCATTATACTGGCAGCCACCTCATCATGTTGTAGAGAAAAAAATTCAAGAGACAAAACAAGAAAAGTATAACATGAGTTCTGAGGCAAGAGCTCTGGATAAAGAATTCTGTAGGATGTAGAGAAGGACCATTCTCTTTAAACTGAGCTGAGGGGGAAGTTTTCAAGTTTTCGGCAGGAGGAGGCTTCTGGACTGGGCCAAGCCCTACTGGTGAGTGCTATACTGTAATTGTGGCATGCTTGCTTGAAGAGCTAAGCAGGTGGTCTTTATGCAGACACAATATCCAATGTTTTGTGCTCAGTTCAACCTCAATTAGTATTTACTGAATTGAATTTGCAGTGTGATTTGAAGCGGGCTGCAAAACACGCTAGTTCCAAAATGCCTCCTGTACAGAAATCCCAGAAATATGTTTTTTCTTTGTATGAAGGCGCTGGAGACTTTTAAAATATAAATATGCCATCTTGAAGAAGAGCACAGTAAGCAGTCATCACGCATTATTACCTCATTAGGTTGCCAGTCAGTTAACAATTTCATTAGGAAGGAAGGGTGTTTGATTCTCTGGGATGGGCAAACTTTGCTGAAGGTGGTTAATAAGTTCGGGGGGGGAAATGATTACTAAATTGTGAGAAAAGTATATAGAAGAGAATTTAAAGATTCATTCACTGGGAGCATTAACGATTACAAAAGGAAGCCAGTGTACCATCCTACAGGCTGGGATTGGGTACGCAGGGGCTGGGTTCAAATTTCAGCTCTACCACTTGCTGGCTGCTATTTTGGGCACATTATTTAACCCCTTTTGTTTCCATTTCTTTGTCTTTCAAATGGGCAGAGTAACACAGAAGATGGTCCGGTGTCATCAGGCCCTTAAAGCAGAATTTAGTGCACATTAGAGATCCATTTGTGAGAAATGTTATGCAGACAGTCTTCATTTTACTCAGTACAGCAGGATGGTAAGACTGACTACACAAGCTGAAACTGGGTAAAGCGATCTTAATAAGAACTGTGGTAGTTCCATGACCTTTAAAATTTGTCGTCAAAGCAGTGTGTTGTCTTTCCAAGTCCTAATGCTACTCTGTGCCATTTCTCTGCATGATGGCTCACTTAACCCGGTAGAAGCTCCATAATTAGTGTCTCCTAGTATTATTATGGAGCAATAACTACAAAGGGCATCCTGAGTGCAATGTAATATTGCCTGGTAGTGTGAGACAAACTGTTACAGGTTAGCATCAGGATGTAGGAGACTTGGCACTATAAAACACAAAAAGTCAAGCAGCACTGGATGCTGTATACAATGGTCAACTGTGGGACCATTTTTTTGGGGGGGCGGGCAGCTGGACTGCAGTCCCCAGAGAATAGTTCCACTTTTTCAAATTGATAACAGTCGAATTTAAGTCATTCAACTTAGACTCTCTGGATCTTTATAGAGGCCAGTATGTGACTCATCAGAAATAACTGACTTTTAAATTGTAAAAAGTGTATTTCATAAAAATGTATATGGTAAAATTACATATATGTATTGTTTAGATAGATCGCTATAGGTTGGATTTTCTGTTACTTGTTTTAGAAAGACTTTTAACAAATAAAATTGGCCATATGCTTACATCTGCAATAAAAAGTAGCTAATATTAAGTCACTGAAGATGCCGAATATCACCTTTACATTTTTTTGGCATTCTTAACTTCACCAAAGTTAAGGATATATTTATCTTTAATAATATATAATAAATATATCCTAGGATGTATTAATTCTATGATTAATTTTAAGCTTTTCTAAAAACAAAATCTCTCTTGGAATACGCAGGACCCTTGTTTTGCTCATTTCCTTTAATAAAGTAAACAACATAGGTGTAAACCAGTACACGTGCGTCATTTATTCTGACTCCACATCAAGTAAATAACGAACAACCTGGGAGGAATGATTTTTGTTTCTTTCAGTCCCAAAGAAATGAGATGTTCTATCAACTTGCAAATCCCGGTTTGTTTGTTTGTTTTTTTCTTTTTTTTTTAAAGACAAAATCTTGCTCTGTCACTGAGGTGGGAATGCAATGGCCTGACCATGGCTCACTGCAGCCTCGATCTCCGAGGTTCAAATGATCCTCTCGCCTCAGCCAACTGAGCAGTTGGGACTACAGAAATACACCACCACGCCTGCCTAATTTTTAAATTCTTTATAGAGATGAGTCTAGTCATTTTGCCAGAGCTGGTTTTGAACTCCCAGGATCAAGCAATCCTCTTGCCTTGGCTTCCCAAAGTGCTGGGATTATAGGAGTGAGCCACCGTACCTGGCCTTCAAGTCCCAGCCTGAAAGCCAACAAAGTGATTTTTATATAAAAATAAGAAGAATTGGCATTAGGAGTATAATCCCTAGGAGTTTTTAACTTGGATATGTAGCTAAGGTTTTACTGATTCAGCACTCACTGTCTTACATCCATCTGGGGGCCTTTACATAATGCATGTTATCAAACAACCCAATTAAAAAGTGAAAAATTAATTTAGCCAGGTAGTTAGCTGTTCAGTTGAAATAATGAATCCTCAAGTGGTAGAAGGTTTGTTTACTGAATTGACTTGGTTATGATTTTTTGTTTTTTTTGACTTCTTGTATCATTGATATCCGTCTATCATCTATCTATCTATCTATTCATCCTTTATCTGTCAGTGTGTGTGCATTTTTATATAAGAAGACTCATGGAAGACCTGTGAAGTGCCAGACCTTATGCAATGTGGACCCATTTGATCTTTCAAAATCATTTATTTCCCAACTTCTGTGTCCAAGGTGCTTTGCTAAGAAGTAGCGCCAGGTATGGTGGCTGACATTTGTAATCCCAGCACTTTAGAAGTTTAAGGTGGAAGGATTGCTTGAGCCCAGGATTTTGAGACCAACTTGGCAACATAGTGAGCCCTCTTCTCCACAACAAATTTTAAAAAGTAGCCAGGTGTGGTGGCATGTGCCTGTAGTCCCTGCCACTGGGGAGGCTGAGGTGGGAGCAGCGCTTGAACCTGGGAGGATGAGGCGGCAGTAAACCATGATCTTACCATTTCATTCCAGCCTGGGTGACAGAGCAAGACCCTGTCTCAAAAAAATAGAGAAATAGGTTGTTAGTTATAAGCAAAACAGGAACCCTTTCTTCATGAAACTGATGATCTAGAGTGGTACATAGAGGAAGACTCAATAACCACACACAGGGACACACATGCAATTACGAAGTTAGTGAAAGAATCAGAAGGGAAATCAACTGTTTTTAGTGGTAGAGAATCAGACAGTGGGAGGAGGGAGGAGTGCTCCTTAGGAAGGTGCCCAACGAAGTCCTCTGTGAGGAAAGGACTTTCAGTCTGGCACCTGAAAAAAAGGAACCTGTCATGCAATGCTTGGGGGAAGGCCAGTGGGCAGTGTGAAGAGTCGGTGCACAGGCCCTGCCTTGTAAGGCTTGTGGGGTCACTGTAAACAGAACAGACATCGTGATGTGTGGCAACCAGGCTTGCCTTGCCATTCATGTTCCATATCAACAGTTCATTTGGTTTTAGGTATCAAAATGCTGAGAATAATGGAAGAAAATGTTCCCTGTGCACTCCTGGCAGAGTTGTAAGAAATATTAATGAAGTTCTAATCAGAACTTGGCTTCCTTCATCAAAGAGAGAGTTCTGGATAACATGCTGTGGATGTAGATGTAAAAGTAAAGAAACTATGTGTTTATCAAGGTCAAGGATGAAGAAGTTTGAAATGCACACACACACACACACACACACAGAGGAATATCATTGATTAGTGCCATTATTGTTGATATTAAGAGATATTTATTTTTTCATTCACTAATTTATGTTCCTGACATTGGCTTGACACACTGTATTGGGCACTGTGTTCTGGTTGATGTGAATGAAGTCTTGAAAAGGACAGCCTTTGTTAAAGCAAGAAGGGGAGGACAGACAAAATGGCAAAGCAAAGGCAGCCTAATAGAATTACGCAAAATGCCTTAGGAATATGGAAGTTCTTTTTTTTTTTTTTTTTTTTTTTTTTTTTTTGGTTTGTTTTGAGAGAGTTTTGCTCTTGTCGCCCAGGCTGGAGTGCAGTGACCCCATCTCAGCTCACTGCAACCTCCACCTTCTAGGTTCAAGTGAGTCTCCTCCCTCAGCCTCCTGAGTAGCTGGGATTACAGGTGTATGCCACCACACCCAGCTAGTTTCTGTATTTTTAGTAGAGACGGGGTTTCACTATGTTGTCCAGTCTGGTCTCGAACTCCTGACTTCAGGTGATTGCATGCGTTGACCTCCCAAAATGCTGGGATTACAGGCATGAGCCACCGTACCTGGCCAGGAATATTGAAGTTCTTTGACTCACTGTGACTCATACGTATCTCTTCAGTGTCATCTTTTGCCTTATTTCAGACAGAGTTAACTTCATTTTTCAGTGTCTTAAATGTGACACATTACTTCCCTCTTTACTTTGTAAAGGTTTTGTTTTGTTCCTGAAACATGTAACCATCTTCTATTCATCATTTAAGCCTTTATTTAAATGCATTTATTCCAAGCAATCTTTTTAAAATCAGTGTTTCCCAAAATGTGTTCCATGAACCGTATATATCATAATTACCTGAGGATGTGTTCTTTAAATTGCAGATTTCTGCACACCATCCCCAACCACACCCTCTGAATGAGTAGAGATCCATAAATATACATGTTCATACATTTTCCTGAAAGTCGTTTTGCATTCTCAGTTTGATCACTGCTACCCTAGATTTGTCAGGGGTCTCTTTTATGTTCCCGTGGACATAATGATCTCCCTGTGCTGTAAGATTTATTGCCTGAAATTTTTGCTGGTCTGCTAAATTCATCCTCCAAAATCATTGAAAGCTCATAGAGATAGGAAGAATGTGTTTGCTAGTCACTGTAAGTCCAATATTCAACATGGAGCTGTGGCTGTCTACATGGCCAATCATTAGATGTATGTTTTGCAGAGCAGGTACAGAAGTTATCCAGGTCATCAAGGGACAGAACAGTCTTCCAGGCAGAGAGAATCATGTCTGAGCAAGTTAGTTCAGATCATACACAGCAGACAGGTTGGATGTGTAGGTGGGAGACTGGGTGTTAGGGAGCGAATGACTGTTAAGTCAGGCTAGAGAAATAAAATTGTGTTTAGCTTATCAACAATCCATACCTAAAGAAAAGTGTCAAGCATAGCATAATAGAAAAAAAAAGGGGGAGATATGGCCATGAAACCTAGGTTTCAGGCCTGAATTGGCCATGGACTGGTTAATTTACTTCAAACAATTACTTGACTTTATGTGTCTTGTCTTTCCAAACTGGAAGTTGTGTATAATTATCTCACTTTCTCACTTTATAAAGAAAAATATTTACATAGTACATACAAATGAGTGTACCAAGATAAACATAAAAGTAGTAAGCTAATGCCAAGTGTGGGATGTGTGTGTGTGTGTGTGTGTGTGTGTGTGTTTAACCAAATTTGACAATCCTCTTTCAGGACTGAAAGATTTATTTCTTGGACTTTGGGTCCTCCTTGTAGTTAAGTTTTCAAACCATTTATCCCTTACCTGAAAGCCACAATGAACTCCAGAGGGAAAAAGTTTTACTTGTGTATACTTCTCATACCTTCCATTAACATTGATTCCACTTATTTATATTTTATATTGATACGACATTTTACTCTTATAAGCCCCCTGTTGTATGGGTCTGTACAGCTTTGCATTGTTACACTTCAGGATTCAAGTGTCATAAGTAACTTTTCACACATAGAAAATGTCATGTTACAATCTAGAGCAATGTCTGTTTTTAGCAAATTGCTGATTTCTTCATCTTTCTTTCATATAAAAACACACACACACACACACACAAACCTGCCTGCACAAAACTAGCCTGGATTCATTCTATCACTCTCTTCCTGTCAAACAACTGCGAATGTGTAAGGTATTGTGCATTCTGAGGCTACAATTGGCTCTGTGCTACTTTCTCGGGCATCACAGGTCTACTAGATTTAACAGAGGAGCATAGCTTTACTTACAAGAAATAAAGGTGTTTGCAAAATAATGTAGAAAGCCAAATTTTAAATGCCAAAAAAAGTTAGTTTAAAATGAATTAACTAAGTCATTCAAAATTTGAGTGCTACATTTGTTCAATTGTGAATCAGTAGTAAGTGGAAATGTAGTAGATTTCCACAGCAAGCATATTAGTGTCTACACCATAGTTCTAAATGCAACAATAATTGGGCATGTTGAGGGGCACTGAAGCCGGGTAACAGAGTTTGGAACTGATGAATAGTAGGAGGAGTAAAAGATTTTACTATTAGTGCCAACTACCACTCCACCCGCCTCCTCCTCCTAACAGTATGCTTTTATTATGGCGAGATGTTAGTCAAAGGATGAATATTTAGTTAAACTAGAAAATAAGTTCTGGAGAATAAGTTCAAGGGACCTATTGTACATCATGGTGACTGCAGTTAATAACAATATATTATATATTTGAAAATTGCTGAGAGTAGTTTTCAAGTTTTTTTCACAACACAAAAATGGTATGCAAGGTAAACCCCCATGTTACATTAAACAGCTTGACTTAGCCATTCTACAATGTATGCATATATCAAAACATCATGTTGTACAATATAAATATATACAAAAACCAAATAAATACATAAAACAGCAAAGATGCATTAATGGTCATTGACTTATAAATTCAATTATATTATTGTATTTGTTTCTGACACAGTTCATGTGGTAGGTACTATTATCCCTATTTCATAGTGGATAAAATTGAAGAAATGTAGAAACAGATATCATATGTGCAAGTTCATGATTCATCAACTTAGGTCAGCCTAATTTCCAATCTGTACCTATCAGCAGCTCATGCTGTTTTGGTATCACCCCTGGAGGGCACCGGGCTAAATCAAAAGAGAATCAAGAACCACATTTTGATAATATTTAAAATGTATTGAGTAAGAGAAACTAAGTCAATTTCAAATAAGACATTTGGATATGCTGTTGTTTTTTCTTTCCAAGATACCTTTGGTTTCTTAAGGCAGTGACAAGACTTTTGAACATTGTAATTCTTTTTTTGGATAAGATTTTTATGTTAGTAGAAAATCTTGGAAAAGCGAAACAGGGAACACTGGCATTTTTCAGTGGTGTCGCCTTTGCTTGCATTCCCATTTTGTCAGCCTTTGAGGAGCCGTATTCACTATTAAGTTTGTCTTCAACATCCATTCTCTAGCACAGCACATAAAACAGTCCCCTCGGCCGGGCGTGGTGGCTCAAGCCTGTAATCCCAGCACTTTGGGAGGCCGAGACGGGCGGATCACGAGGTCAGGAGATCGAGACCATCCTGGTTAACACAGTGAAACCCCGTCTCTACTAAAAAATACAAAAAACTAGCCGGGCGAGGTGGCGGGCGCCTGTAGTCCCAGCTACTCGGGAGGCTGAGGCAGGAGAATGGCGTAAACCCGGGAGGCGGAGTTTGCAGTGAGCTGAGATCCGGCCACTGCACTCCAGCCTGGGCGACAGAGCGAGACTCCGTCTCAAAAAAAAAAAAAAAAAAAAAAACCGTCCCCTCATCTAATTCCATATGAATCTAATGTAATTTTAACCTAAAAACAGAAAAATGAATTAGGAAATACATTTATCTTTAATATAATACAGAGTTCAGTGAATTCTGTGAGGCATTTAACCAAAATAACTTGTACTTTCCTTAGATTTTGCAACCCATTTTTAAAGATAATTCATGTAAAATTATTTTACTCTATACAAGAGACATTTTGGAGGGATTTTTTTTTCTTTTTTCTTTTTTTTTTTTTTTGGAGGCTGCATTGCTTAGATACAGTTTGGCATTTAAAATCATAAAGACTTGGGTTTAAATCTCAACCCTGCTACGTGATCTTCAGTACATCTTTGAACTTCTTCGATTCCCAGTTACTTCATCTGTAAATTTTGAAAGTTGAGAACACATATCTACAATAACTTTTGAGGGGAATAGAAATAATTCTTCAACAACAATTATTGCAGTTGCCTGTAGCTACTCAGTGAGCGGTGAATGTTGAGTATTTTGCAGCTTTAAAATTATTGTTTTCAGCAAATTATTATAGCATACTACATATTAGCTAACACTATTATAAGAAACTAAAATCATTTAGAACCTTTCTAACTTTTGTCTTATTTTTGCTTTTTTCCTCTCCACCTGTATAAGAATCTGAGAAATCATGATCTTGAGCTTCATGAGGAGAGTATCTTCTTCTATCAGGGATTCTTGTTCTTTGCATTTCTTTTCAGAAATACCTCAAGATTTCTGTCCTTCTAATACATCTGGAAGAAGCACACTTCCCTAGAGATAGGGCTTTATTTAAAACATCTCTTCATTCAGGAGAGAATGTCATTTGCTGGGATTTCCCCCAACTTATCTTTGTGCCTATTCTTACATCTGGAGTGTGTCATGACAGCCACTATAGTGATGGCCTCCAAGATCCTTGACACTATGTAGGCTTCTTTCCCACTGAGTCCTGGGAATGAGAGCTGGCAATGTTGACTTAGATCCTTCAGGCGGAACTACAATGACTTGTCACTTTCCATGTTCTGAAATCCTACAATGCAAAAACCTCATGACACTTTATGCTCCTCTTCCCTTGTATTCTGCCTCTTCCTCTAAATATTTCTGATCTTTAACTCTACCTCTTGCTAACTACCAATCTGTAGCTAATGTATATTCTGAATTGTATCTGGATACACTGAGTTCTGGTGCCACCAGTAAAAACCATCTAGCCCATTAAAGCTTTTTGTGAGATGCTTTATGTGGGATACAGTCTTTTAATGCTCATGATAACAAACAAACATATGTGATCCTTTCATGAATAAGTAACAAATAATATCAGCGCTGTATGAGATATTTGAATATTTGGAAGACAGAAGTTTTCTCATACATCTCAGAGTTCTTTTATATTTGAAGAAGTGACACTTCACTTTATTATTGGATTTTCATTATCATATTTGGGAAAGTTCTCACAAAATCTCAGACCTGAAGTTGTAGATAGAATCATAGTGCACAGGCCGGGCGTGGTGGCTCACGCCTGTAATCCCAGCCCTTTGGGAGGCAGAGGTGGGTGGATCACGAGGTCAGGAGATCGAGACCATCCTGGCTAACACAGTGAAACCCTGTCTCCACTAAAAATACAAAAAATTAGCCAGGCGTGGTGGCAGGCACCTGTAGTCCCAGTTACTCATGAGGCTGAGGCAAGGAGAACGGCGTGAACCCAGGAGGTGGAGCTTGCAGTGAGCCGAGATCGCGCCACTGCACTCCAGTCTGGGAGACACAGTGAGACTCCATCTCAAAATAAATAAATAAATAAATAAATAAATAAATAAATAAAGAATTATAGTGCACAAAGATGTCTGTGTTCTAATCCTCAGAACCCAAGAATACATTAGACGATGTGTCAAAGAGGAAGTAAAGTTGCAAAAGTAATTAATGTTGCTTATCAGCTGTATTTGAAATAGGAAGACAATCCTGTATTATCAGGATGAACCCAGTGTAATCAAAAGGGTTCTTAAAAGTGAAAGAAGGAGATAGAAGAGAATTATAGGTTGAAGTGAGTATGGAAGAAAGACACAGAGAAATGTAACATTGCTTGCCTTGAAATAGAGAAGGAGTCTACAGAAGCCCTGGGATGTAGGTGGTTTCTAGAAGCCGGAAAAGGCAAGGAAATGTAATATTCCTCCAGAGCCTCTAGAATTAACGCAGCCTTGCTGATACTTGATTTTCAACCCAGTGAGATCTATGGCAGACTTCAAACGCACAGAACTGCAAGATCGCACACTTGTGTTTTAAGCTGTTTAAAGTCATTTAAGTTTGTGGCAATTTGTCACAGCAGCCACATAACATTAATGCACAATTTCATTCTCTATGTAAAAAAGACAGAGATGATGACTTGGCTAAGTTTACATGGGTGTTGATGGAGGAGAGTAAAATTAGAGCAAAACTTAGAAAAGGCATTATTAAGGGAGATTAATTTCTCATTTTCTTCCATATCCTTATCACCTCTCTTAATGCTGCCAACATAATGCATGCTTACAAATCAATGAAGTCTCTTTGACCATTTATGAATCAAAATAAAATTATAATCTACACTGGTAGATGAGAGAGTCCCTACCACCTTTCAGAAAACAAACAAACTATCTTAATAAATAACCATTTGAACCATCTCGGTATGTTACGACTGTTACACCTTAGGAAAAAAATGGCTCATTATGCATTGCAGTTTTATATAATTGCATCATAGAAGTTTGTTCAAATTGCTCTTTTAACAAAAAGAAATAGAATACTGAGTAATCTTACCACAAATCTTGAAGAAAATGAGACATTTGGTCTTGCTATGAATTCCAAATTACTGCACGTTCATCTTTTATAAAGTCTCAAAGATACTTTACGAAGTTGAATGCTGTCATAAAAAACCCATGCACACCAATCAGTTCCATGGACAGAACCAAGCAGGTGAAAATCTTGAATAGAAGGTCAGTCTACACAGGTGGCTTAAAATAATTTACACGATAAATCTTTGGAAGGACAATGTTGACTTCTGATGTCTCTACCTCTTTATTCTTTTTTCTCTTGCTACATTTTTGAGTGAAGTGTTGTAATGAACATCGTAGGGTGCTTGCACTAATCACCAGCATCCAAAGATAAATGATGATGGGGATAGTGATATAAATTTTATAAAACACCTAAAGTACAGAACAGATTTATTGTCTTTGTTACAGTTCATAAAATACATGAATGAAAATTTAGAAGTTTGGAATATTCTTTATCTCAAAGCAGAGATGGCCCTGACAGTTTTCTATGAAATGTGGCTGACATATTGATGCTTGCGTTGGGAGTGGAGCTGGGGAAAGGGGATAAAGAGAGATAGGGGAGGGTTTTCTTTACTCAAAGAATAACGAGGGAATTTCTGTAATTTCAGATATTACTCAAAGAGGACCCAGCATAATTTGAGAAAAAAAAAGAAGTAAATGACTTCTGATTGTCTTTTACATTGCAGAGAATCTTGGTTTGGATTCTGAAGTTGCTAAAGCAAACGCCTTGGGGTTTGCTGGATGCATGTCTTCCGTCCAGTACAACCACATAGCACCACTGAAAGCTGCCCTGCGCCATACCACCGTCGCGCCTGTGACTGTCCATGGGACCTTGACGGAATCCAGCTGCAACTTCATGGTGGACTCAGATGTGGATGCAGTGACCACGGTGCATTCTTCATCAGGTATACTCAAGAGCACACACAAGAGAGCTTCTGTCACTGGCACTACTTTTGGTGTCTTCAAGAAGCTTCCAGATGAAAGGGTTGGCTAATGTGACTCAATTTTTACCTTGTATAATTACAGGTGGTTAAAAGTTATGACTGATATTTCATGGGTGATTTTTATATATAATTAATGTAGTTTTATTTTTAATATGATGAGTAATTAGAACTAAATGCATAGTTGTGTACTTTGCTTATTATGCATGTATATAATGCATTGTGTGTGTGTGTGTGTGTGTTTGTATACATAGTCACTACTGTTGAACTGGATACTGCTCTGAGAATTGAGGTATTTAGAGAATGGGAGGCAGCAAGCTGGTTCTCCAACTAATATGATAATTCATGGGATTAAAATAAACCTTTTTTAGCTTTATTAAGAAATAATTGACAAATACAAATTATATATTTTCAAAGTGTAAAATGTAATAATCTGATAAACATGTGCATTGTGTAATTACTATCACAATTAAATTAATCACACTTATCACTGCACATAGTTACCCTTTGTGTGTGTGTGTGTGTATGTGTATGCACATCTGATGAGGACACTTAAGGTTTACTATTTTAACAAACGTCAAGGAAACAACACAGTATGAATAACTGCGGTCATCATGCTGTACATTGGTTCACCAAAATTTGGAGCTAGTGTGGTGGCTCATGCCTGTAATTGCAGCACTTTGGGAGGCTAAGGCGGGTGGATCATCTGAGGTCAGGAGTTCGAGACCAGTCTGGCCAACGTGGCGAAACCCCATCTTTACTAAAACTACAAAAATTAGCTGGCCATGGTGGCGGGCACCTGTAATTCCAGCTACTTGGGAGGCTGAGGAATGAGAATCGCTTGAACCCAGGAGGCGGAGGTTGCAGTACCCCAAGATTGTGCAACTGTACTCCAGCCTGGGGGATAGAGCGAGACTCCGTTTCAAAAAAGAAAAAAAAAAATCCCCCATATTTATCATCTTCTGACTGAAAGCTTATACTCTTTAACCAACAACTCTCCATTTCCTCCACACGCCAGCCCCTGCCAACCACCGTTCTGTTTCTATGAGTTTGACTTTTGTAGATTCCACATATAAGTTATATCGTATAGTATTTGTCTTTCTGTGTCTTGTTTATTTCAAATTGGCATAACGTCCTCTAGGTTATTCTGTATCGTCACAAATGGCATGATCTTTTTTCATGCTGAATAATTTCCAATTGCGTGTGTATATGCCACAATATCTGTAATCATTTAAGCGTTAACGGACAGGTTGTTTCCGTATCTTGGCTATTGTGAATAATACTGCAGTAAACACTAGTGCAGAAAGCTGCAGTCATCACACTCTCTGATTTCAAACTATATTGCAAAGCTATAGTAATCAAAAAAGCATAATACTGGCATAAAATAAACGCATAGACCAACAGAACAGAATAAAAAAGCCAGCAATAAACCCAGGCTTATTTAATCAACTAATCTTTGGCAAGATTTCCAAAAATACATAATGTGGAAAATGTTGCTTATTCAATAAATTGTGCTGGGAAAATTGAATATCCACATACAAAAGAATAGAATTGGACCTTTATCTTGCACCATATAAAAATTAACTTGAAATGGATTAAAACCTTAAATATAAGACCTGAGACTGTAAACTCCAGGAAAGGAACATAAGGAAAAATCTCCTTAACATTGATCTTGAAAACATATATGTATTTTTTACATGGCACCAAAAGTAGGATCAACAAGAGCAAAAATAAAAAAATGGGACTGCATTAAACTAAAGAACTTCTGTACAGCAAAGGACACAATACACAAAATGAAAAGGCAATCTACAGAATTAGCAAAAAATGTTTTTAAACTATATGACTGATGAAAGGTTAGTATCCAAAGCATAAGAAGAATTAATATAACTCAATAGCAAGAAAAAAGATAACAGAAAAACACTTAAAAAACAGGCAAAGGATGTGAACAGGCGTTTTTTTGTTTTTTGTTTTTTGGTTTTTTTGGTTTTTTTTTTCCCCACAAAAGACATACAGACGTCTAACAAGTACCTGAAAAGGTGCTTAACATCACTGATCATCAGGGAAATGCAAATCAAAACCACAATGAGACGTCACTTCACAGCTGGTAATATGATGGCTAGTATCCAAAAGACAAGGACAACATATGTCGGAGAGGAAGTGCAGAAAACGGAACCCTTGTACACTACTGGTGGGAATGCAACTTGGTACAACCATTATAGAAAAGAGTAGAGAGGTTCCTCAAAATATTAAAACTCGAATCCTGTTTCTGAATATGTAACCAAAAGAAATTAAATCAGCCTTTTTTAAAAGTGGAAAAAACCCACAGCACCATCATCCACGCATCTAGGCTTCACCACTCTCTAAGTGCCTTTTTTATCTTTTCTTAGTCACTGCCATTTTGGGTGTCTGAAAATGTATCCGGGATTTTGTTTTAATCAGGTATGATAAGGTGACAGGCACGAGATGACAGCCTTTGAAAGAAAAGTTTGCTTCTTACAGTTTGCAAGAAAGAAGATACATTATACCATGCAGAGCCACGTGGAGGAGTGCTAGGGTTGGTCAGGAGGCAGAAAGAGAAAGGGGAAAGTGTGGTGGGGTGGCTGTGTGGCAGCTTCCACGGGAAGGAATGGGGTGAACCAGGTAGGCAAGCTTGAGCCAGTTAGAATTGGATAGCTTGAATAATTTGGGCAGTATCTGTGCTACAAGGGTGGTCTCTAGTTATTTAATACTTGGCCATGAGTTATTTAAGGCAAGAGAAATACTGGGTTGGTGAGTGTGAGTTAAATAAATGAGTTAGTGGGGGAAGACGGGCTCTGGATTGATTGGTTTGTGTATAAAATGCATGCTTGCAGGCATGTTGTTTGCTATCTCTAGGAATTAGCTAGCACTGGGAGGGGCAGTGTCTCCCTGGCCAGCAAGGTCCTCAAGATGTCAAAGCATCATAAATACTGATAAAACAAAATGACTAATACACTAGGATAAAACCAAGACATCAACATGTCAATATAGATAGAAACAGTAATAAAGTTGTCATTCTGATTATGCTTTAAAGTGGTTTGTCCCGGGAGGCGGAGCTTGCAGTGAGCCGAGATTGCGCCACTGCACTCAGCCTGGGCGACAGAGCGAGACTCCGTCTCAAAATAAATAAATAAATAAAAATAAAGTGGTTTGTATGGGGGTGAGGAGGTATTGTCAGGTGTTTCCAGGATGCTTTTTCTAAATCCACAGGATATACATTTTGTTCAGAATTTGCTGCCAATATTGATATACAGTATGGGTTTTGCAAGTAGTGGTAATGAAGAGGCTAGGTCTGAGATATTTGATATAGCTCCCAGATTACCATGGTATTGTTTTACCCTCCCCTTGCCTCCAAGCATACACTAAGAACACTAATGGTAGGCATTGAAGGGTTCTGGGCCATGGTAATTTTCTATTACAGGCACAATTCCCCCGGCAATGGTCTATGATAGGTCATGATGTGTTCGTAGGAAGATAAAAGGTGGGACATCTTATTGCAGTAAACAAGTCAGGGGGATTTTCGTATCTTGGGAAATACATTGAGAAACATGCATTCTGTTATATGACAGGACTCTTAGCCAAGACCTTTAGCCTGAGATCCATAGTGCCCAGTCCAATATTTTGTAAAAATTGAGAAATAAATGTTTTAACCAAGTTGGTAATCTGAATAGGATATTTAAATATTTTTATCTACTCTTCCAGCAATGTATTGCCCACTCCTTTACTGCTTTAGGTTTCACCATTTTATTCTTCAAATGCGATTTTGAGTTGTCTTTCGTGAGATTGTTGTGATTCTCCTGTTGCCTCATTCATCACACATCTTTCAAGCAGCTACTCAGTGTTAACTTCCATAGTTAGTGGAGATAACAAAAACTAAGAAACATTTAAAGTTCCTACTTTTAGAAATCTGTAAAGATGATGGAAGGCGATGGTTCAGGGAATTAGGGTGTGGCATTGGATGCTGGGCACAATATCATAATACAGTGTGAGCAATGCTAAGGGAAAGATATGAACAGAGTTTTTGGGTTTTGTGGAACCTAGAAAAAGCAGCAAATATATTTTTAGATGAACTAATGATAGATTTCTAAATAATATGATCATGGCAATTGCTTAGGGAGAAGGGTTTGCAATGTTCAGAAGACAGAAGACCATTACAAAAGGAAATATGTAAGTTAAAGTGCAAATTTCTGGTAGAGTGTAGCATATTTAGTAATCAGTGAAAACCCCTCACAGGTAAATCATTAGGTGCAAGTGTAGAAGTCCAACATATTTCAATAATGAGGAGTTCTTCTGGAATGTTAGCTCTCTCTCTCTCTCTCTCTCTATCTCTATCTCTATATGTACATAGATAGTCCACAGAGATAGATATAGATAGTTGCTCAATGTCTATCTATATAATTATAGTACACAATAAATTCTATTCTATAAGAATAGATATATAGATATAGAATATATATAATATATAGATCTTGATCTATATCTATATGTAAAGGTCAAGATCTATATATACGATATAAATAGATACATTTAAGCTGCGTCATTCTTTTTTTTTTTTTTTGAGAGGGGAATTAAAACTAAAAGATAGCTCTAAAATTGTTAAAGACAATTTAGACACACTGTGAAGAGAGAAGTACTATTGAAACAAATGAATAACTGCCCCAAGGGTTACTTTGTAGAAGGTGTCCATTAAACATGGATATAGGCATGGTATTTTTAATTTTTGTAGTCGTGTTACTGAAGCTGTCATCCTACTAGATATGAAGCATTTTATTTGTAGCTTTAATAAATATTAGAAAGTTACAATTAACAAACTGGGTTAATATATATTAATGTATCATTAGCAAAATTTGCTAGAAATGGGGAAATCTGTTGTAAAATCAATGTTAAGTAATAACCTTGGTTATTACTTTGGTTAATACTCTTAAAAGTAGTACATAGACTCAATAAGGGAGAAACCATTGTAAGTTGGAATAAGGAAAAAGGCCATGAGGCTGGACATGGTGGCTCATGCCTATAATCCCGGCACTTTGGGAGGCCAACGTGGGCAGATCACAAGGTCAGGAGTTTCTGACCAGCCTGACCAGCACGGTGAAACCCCATCTCTACTAAAAACAGAAAAATTAGCTGCTCATGGTGGTGTATGCCTGTAATCCCAGCTACTCAGTAGGCTGAGGCAGGAGAGTCGCTTGAACTGGGGAGACAGAGGTCGCAGTGAGCTGAGATTGTGCCACTGCACTCCAGCCTAAGTGACAGAGCAAGACTCAGTCAAGAAAGAAAGGAAGGAAGGAAAGAAGGAAGGAAGGAAGGAAGGAAGGAAGGAAGGAAGGAAGGAAGGAAGGAAGGAAGGAAGGAAGGAAGGAAGGAAAAGAAAAAACAGAAAAAGGCCATGATCTAATAAACCATAATGGATGATCCAGATTTGAATACAGTCATGTACCATGTAAAGATAATGGTCTGCACAGACGGTAGTCCTCTAAGATTATAATGGAGCTGAATAATTTCTATGACCTAATGAAGTTGTAGCAACCATAAGGTCCCAGTACAACACCTTATCCGCACGTATTTTGGTGACTCTGGTATAAACTTACTCCTCAATAAAAGCCCCAAGCATTTTCTTTAGGAAAAAACTCAGAAGAAGGCATTGTTATGGTAGAAGATGGTACCTCCTGCATGTGGTTGGCCCTGAAGACCTTCCAGTGGGACAACATGAGGAGGTGGAAGATAGTGATGTTAATGTCGTGAATTCATGTAAGCTTAATCTACTGTGTATGTTTGTGTCTTCGTTTTCAGGAAAAACAAGTTTAAAAAGTAAAAAATAATAATAAATAAATTTTAAAAAAGAAAAAAGGTCTTATAGCAAAAGGATATAAAGAAAGAAAATATTTTGGTAGAGTTGTATGCTATTTGTGTTTTAAGTGTTACGACAAAGAAGTCAAAAGTTAAAAAAATAAAAAGTTTACAAAGTAAAAAAGTTATAGTAAGCTAAAGATACTTTATGATTGAAGAAAGAAAAAATTAAATAAATGTAGTGTAGCTACGTGTATAGCGCTTATAAAGCATTTATTAGTGTAGAATAATGTCCTAGACCTTCACCACTCACTCACTGACTCGCCCAGAGCAACTTCAGTCCTGCAGGCTCCATTCATGATAAGCGCCCTATGCAGGTGTAGCATGTATTTAAATCTCATATTTTTACTCTGCCCTTTCTATGTTTAGATATGCTTAGGTACACATGTACTTACAAGTGTGTTATAGTGGCTTACAGTATTCAGTACAGCAGCATGCTATACAGGTTTGTAGCCTGGGGCAATAGTCTACGCTACACATACAGTCTAGGTGTGTCATAGGCTGTACCATCTAGGTTTGTGTGAGCGCACTCTATGATTTCCACACGATGACAAAACTGCCTAATGACACATTTTTCAGAATATATTCCCACCATTAAGCTACACATGGCTGTATTTATAAAGAAGCAGGAGGCATTTTAGGTAGGCGGACTAGCACAGGGATATACAAGAATAACAAGCACAGTGGACAGTGTGATACAGGAGATCTAATAACTAAATATTTTGAATTTCCTCTCTCCCTTTCTCCCTCCCTCCCTTTCTTTCTTCTTTCTTTCCTCCCTGTCTTCTACCTGTCTTTTACCATACCTCCTCCCCTTTCTTTCTCCCCGTTTCATTGCCTCCTCTGATTTCACATTTTCCACCTTCCCTTTGCCTGCCTGCTCTCTCTCTGTCTCTAACACCCACTATCATCATCGTCACCCCATTGTTATAATTGGCGACATATACATATACATATATATACACACACACACGCGCACATATACGTCTATGTTCTTCTCCATGTATGTATGCATGTAAGTAGGCCATCTAGGTGCACACAGATGATTAATAATAATGTCAAGTTCCAACCCCAAGTTTTTTCCACCAGACCCACCTTATCAATGTCACCAGTTCAGACTATGGCCAGCACCTTCTTTAATTACAATACCCTTCCCATTTGACCCATCAGCCTCTCTCTCGTGTTGATTTGTTTCTGCTCCAATTTCGAGAGTCCTAGGAAAAGGCCACCCCTGTACACTACAAACGGTATAAACCACCACTCTCTGTTCACTCAAAGACACAATAAATACTTACCAAACATCTTTCATGTGTGTCTCTACATGGTCTGTGGCAAGTGCTGTGGTTTGAAGAAGTGCGTGTCTTGGTTTTTTCATCAGAAAGCTTGATGTCCCACTCGTAAGACTAGGATATGCATGCTTATACACATGTAAATGTGTATGTAATTAATACTAAGCAACATTATAATAAGAAACAAGATTTAGTGAGCACTTACGTTGTTTCAGGCACTGTTCTAAAAACATATATATTAACTTGTATAATTCTTACAAAACCTTTGAAGGCAATTAAAGACTATTATTTTTACCATTTGACAGATAAGAAAGTTTAAATGACCCATGACAGGACTGATGATGTCACATGGGGGCTTGAATTCTGTTGCTGCCTGGACATCACCAGTCTTGGTGTTTCTCCAGCAGCAGAGAGGAGTAATAGAAAGACTCTGAGTGCAGTAGTTGGATACATTTGGTGTGAATTTTGCCTCTTCCATGAATGATCTGTAGGACTTTTGACATGTTATTTGATTGTTTCAATCTAGTTTCCTTATTAGCTAAAGGGGAACAATAAGACTCATGTTGTAGTCATTTTCCAATGATAAATGATACAATAATAAACAATATTATAATATATATTATTATAAATAATAAATGATACAACAATAATCATAATAGTGGCTACTTATGAGTGTGTAGTAGCCACAAGTTCCTGAAAATTTAACGTGCATTATATACACACAAATAGGCATTACTACTCTCCTTTAATACATGTGCAAATTCATATTTAAAAAGAGGTCTTGCTCTATGTCACCAGACTAACAAACAATAGAGCAAAGATTCAGATTAAGGTCTGTGTATCCTTAAACTTGATGCTTTTTCTTATATCATATATGCACATATAGTACAATTCCTCTCTCATCAGTGAGGGCTGTTCCTGAAGGTGTTAATTCTCCAGCACTTTTGTACTTCACTGTCAATAAACTCAGGATCCTCTTGCACCTGAAGAAAACTCTCAAGCAGAGCAGCATGTCATGCATAGGAACCGTCCAGCGAGGCAACAGGGCACCTTAGGGGCAGGGTGAGGGCGTGTGGGCAGGATACCACCATCCTCTGTTTCAACCCCTTGTCTTACAACTAGCATATAAACCAAAAGAGTCATTGAACCATGGGGTGTGAGCAGTGCACTTCAAATGCTTTTTGCTTGTGCATGTTTTTTGAGTTCCTTGCAACATGTCAGCTCACAACTCTTTGAGGGCACCTGGTGTAATGCACAGGTGTGTCGTTCCAGGTGGCCCACACTGTAGACCTCCTGCCAGTGCTTTGAGTGAGAAGTAAAGTCCCATGTCTTTTACTCCTTTCAGATCCTTTTGGGAAGACAGATGAGCGGGAACCACTCACGAATGCTGTTCGAAGTGATTCGGCAGTCATCGGAGGTAAACAATTCATTGTTGTTGAATGCAGAAAGACAGAAAACGATCCTGTGTTTTGGAGAAAGTTATCTGAAGCCTTCCTTAATTATGACCATCCAGCGCTCAGAGCCCCCCACATTATCTGCAAGACTGTGAGCTTTTCATGAGTAGTCATGTGTGCTGAATGATCAAAGGCAGGCTCTGCCGACACCAGCAGCTCTGCGGATTCATCCTGCCTCTGATTCACGAGGCAGCTGAGCACCGAGTCAACAGCTGGAGCATTTACTTACAGACAGCAGCTCACGTTCTGTTCATTTCATACAGTTGTCACTGTTCCTAAAATGCAAACAAAGCAGACCAACAAAGCTAAATACAGGGAAGAAGCAGACAATGGGTGAAGCCACAGTCCTGTGGAGTGTTCCCCACCAAGTGATTTGGGTTAGGTCTAATGAGCAGGGTAAAGCCCACAGGACTGTAGTTTCAAATCTCACTGCACATATGGTTACAGATGCAGACCTTGTCTGCTCTGCTGCAAGCTCAGCTTTCCTGCTTTTCCATTTTCTCACTGCCTGTTGGCCTCCCCACTTTTTTATTCTGCTTCAGCTTGGCTTCTGCTTGCTGTGGCTTGATTTTTCCATCTGGGTCTTGCAACACAGAATGATTTCCAAGCTTTGCTTAATGTAAGATGCCTGTGAAAGACCAAACTCGTTTCTGTCTGAGAAACATAACCTTAGCAGGTGCCACCATCCCTGCCTTCTGGAAGCCTAGATGAACTCATCCTTGGCAGATGGAGTTCTCCTTTTAAAAACCTGCAGTATCTTTCCATTTAGCTTATATTTAATGAGCCCTGCTATGGGTCAGGCTCTGTGCTAAGTAGAGGATGAATGAGCCAGGGAGGAGATGGGTAAACAGAAAACAAGACAACCAGTGAAGGCTGTTCTGAGGGAGGAGGTACAAATGGCTATGGGAGTGCAGAGGTGCACTCCTGATAACATGAAGAAAGGAAAACCATGCCTTTCCTTAAGGAAGTTCCTAAAACTTCTGACCTGAATTTCTGCTTCAGAGAAGCTGATCCACCTTAATTTTTGTTTGGCATCGAGAAATGTGGGAAAGAATTTTATGCCTATTTCTCTTTCAGTAATTTCCCATTTGACAAGTGCAGAAAAAGACTTTTGTGACTGCTGACTCCTCTCCAGCTATTTACATGCTCTGTGAGTCTCTTTAAGGACAGGAAAGTCATCTGACCCCCTAGGAAAATTCCTGGAGGCTTGCACAGCTGCTGACTTGGACTATCCCAAGCATTGAAGGAGTAGGAACCAGTTTCCTATTTCATTTCTTAAGGCTGCAGCCCACTCAGGAGAGTCACTCACTACCACCCAGTTTATTCATAGACTTGCTAACTTAAGTGATTTTACTCTTACTTGTTCTAACATAGTTGTAGAAAATGCCACAAAATGGTTTAGGAACATATATTTATAAAAATAAATCTTAATCATGGCCCCAGTTCTAAAAAAAATTGGCGAAAGATGTGCAATCCACATATGAAACTTTCAAATGTCCATGCTTCTGTAAATCATAATGCACTGTGTCCAAAAATAACTTTCTAAAATAGATACTTTTCCTCAATATCTCCTCTCCTTAGAAAAATAAAACAGCAAAATATAGAACTTATTACAAGTCAAGTCTTTGCTTATCATACATATTGTTAAATATTTTCATGCTGAAATACTACATTCCTGTAGAGACACATCTGCCACTTCCACATTTTCACTATCCCTTGGCTGATACTGCCTTTCATGTTCCAAGAGCCTTCCTGGCAAAGGTAGGGGTGAGACCTTAGGGTAAGCAAGGATAGCTTGCAACATAATCCAGTTGAATCACACACAATCAGAATAAGGGAGAATCTGATGGGCCTGGGCAGAAGTTTGTCATCTCAATGGACTCTGAGTTTCTTGAGAACAGAGGCATCTTGTCACTGAATGAGCCTCAGTTTCACAGAGTGCAGAGCATGCAAAAATGTTCTAAATTTATAGTGATCATTTCGTTGTTAATGAAAATGTTTGAGCAAAACAAACATATAACATAAAACAAATTTATATCAGGAGGGCATGTATTGAGATGTGAGATATTTAAGTATCATTTTCTAGGATGCTAAAGTAACTCTGAAATACTTAGTTGTGAGGTGACAAAAAAAATGAGCTAATTACAAATGATTCTGACACATTTATAGCAGACTTGAAAAACTTACAAAGAAACCCTTTGCTAGTCCGATTCCATATGTAGAAGATGGCATTCTCAGTTCTTTAAACAAAACCTTCTATGGTTGAAAGCGTCTCTCTCCCCAGCTAGTTCGCAAGAAGGTTTTATAATAATTGAAGACAGGGCCTTTCAGCAGGTCTTTATTTCTGGGCAGGTGGCAGAGTTGCGTTTGTGTGATTTGTTTTGTTTTGTTTTCTCTCTTTAGCATTTCCCTCATCTGGCAGGAATCCACTCTCCGAAGCAGATGATTCGTAATGATTTCCTTCTCTCTTTCCTTCCCCTTTCTCTCCAGGGGTGATAGCAGTGGTGATATTCATCATCTTCTGTATCATCGGCATCATGACCCGGTTCCTCTACCAGCACAAGCAGTCACATCGTACAAACCAGATGAAGGAGAAGGAATATCCAGAAAATTTGGACAGTTCCTTCAGAAATGATATTGACTTACAAAACACAGTGAGCGAGTGTAAACGGGAATATTTCATTTGAGAAACTGCAGGGTTCCTACTACTCTTTTTTCTTGTTGTTCAATTATCTCCTCCCCTTCTTCTCTCCTGTCTTTTGATTTGGTCATTCTCTTTATTTTCTGCTTGCCATTTCTTTTCTGGAACATATTTGCATCCACCACAGCATCAATTTCCTTGATCCAGTCCAAGAGACCAGGCAGCCGTGGCCACTGCCTTCCTCTCTGATGAACCTATCGGGTGAAAACGACCACTCAAGAGACTGACTTCACTATTCAAGACAAGGAAGAGACACACGTGTGCACTCCTGCATGTTCAGTTCTGTACTTCCAGTTTCTAAAATGCACTGTTCAGTTTGGCAGCCGCTTGGTGGTTCGGGCTTGCTTTGAACCTGAGCTCTTTGGCTTAGGCACATGACGGTCATTCCTGACATCCTTCCCATCTCAAGTCTATTCTTACCAGGGAACCCAGGGCAGGGAAAGAAGAACCTAGAGGCCTGGTTTGCTTTGGAGGCATTATAAAAGGAGTAAGAGAGATTTGTTTTGTGGTGGTTTACTTTCTTTACCATAGGCAATCGCTTGCCTTAACTCATCACCCTTTTTCACTATGACCCTTAGACCCTGAGTATTTTCAAATATATGATCGCTGATAGTAGTGAGCAAAATTACTTTGCTCCTTTCTTACCACTCTCTCCTGGGGCCAACACGTTGGAATAGCACACCATAGCATAAAGCTAGGGGAGGCATGGAAATAGTAGCTTGAAACTAGGAGGTAACAAGAAAGCGCCTAGGAAGTAGATGTTCCGTATCTTCAACAATGCCTCCTCCAATTTTGTAAGAATGCTAGCTAGGTATTCCTGGGATTATTCTACTGATATATATATACACACACATGTGTATATATGAATATATATGTGAGTATATATATACACCTATGTATACACACACACACATATATATAGATATATACACACAAACACACACACACATATGTTGCTGCAGCATAAAGAAATTGAAATAAAAGTTTAAAATAGTACCTGGTTCAACAAAAGAGCCTAAACCATCTTAACTCAGCTTTAAAACAAAAATTAAATCAGGAAAAAATGAAAAAAAAAACTGCATGAAAGAAGAGAAATATCAAACAGAATTCTTCCCTTCCATTCACTCACTAAAGACCCGGTGAAGACAGTTAATTCAAATTTGCAAGTTTCACATTTTTGAACATCAGGCTATTCTCCAAGAGGTTTAGGATGCATTAACATAAGTGACATGGTCACCTCTAGCTAACTAGCATTGCTTGATTTCAGAGGAGCCCTTAGGTTCTGTAGCTTATCACATTTTCAAGTCTGCTATACCCTATATACATACTCTTCCAAACATCTCTTTATAGGCTTAAACTCCCAAAAGAGGTGGTGATAAATTTCAGAGTTTTTGCCCCTTTTGGTAACAAAGCATTGAAAACAGTCATTCATTCCTTCAAGAAGGCACCTTGAGCTCATCCATGGGGTGGTGGTGAAGATCTTAATGATTTTTCTGTGGCAATATGCGTCATTCTTTGTCCTGCGCCATCTTGGAGAAAAAGGTAAGGAGAAAACATAAATGCTCCAAGATGCTGGAAATGCTCATGTAATGATTCTTAGGTGTGGAAAATACTTGTTGATTCTCTTTATGAGACAGATTCCATTTGGAAATCGATGACCACAGCTCTGTTTGCCAGCCTTGACAGTTAGCAGACATTCCATCTTTTGCTAAGGGTACACTGTCTCTCGCCTCTCATAGTGAGGAACTTAGTTGCTTCATTCCATTTCAAGCACAGCTTTTCTTTCAGTTTCAGAGCTTATGAGTTAAGGATTTAGTTTGCAATCATATTCCTCTATTTTAAGATGTTGTTTTAAATGCAGATTCTCTCCTTGAAATTTTCTATGGATTTGAGCTTAATCACTTTATCATCTACGTGATATCTTTTGGCTAGTACATTTATTTTAAAGTGATTTTAACCATGATACCATTTCTCTCCTTTTAGTTTTAATAAGATGAATGATTCTTTAGTAAGATGAAGGATCTTTAAACAGTGTTTTCCCCTGCCCTTTCCTCCCTTTCTTCAATTTTCACTTTTGAATTTTTGATTTCCATAAAAAGGCTGTATAAATCAGCCTTTTGCTCGGCTATATATTCCTTTGTCCCCTGAAATAAAAGTCACCACGAAGTGTAGTGGGTTTAGCCTGAAGCAGCTCCAATAATGAAATAGAAAGGCAGAGGAAGGTGTGAGTAATAAAGCTGGAACTCTTCATTATTCAATCTTCGAGCAGTGAGGACTGTATTTTGCTGACATAGTGCTAACAGAAGAAATGGAGACTAGCAAAGGCTAACTCAGAGTATTTGATTTTCTCATCTAAGTATATATGATTTTAGATAGTCCTGTAGGATGAAGAATCTGTGAAGCTCTATCCTGACAACAACTGCACTACAGAATCAACTGGCATCTTCCTCACGTGTGTAGACTCCATGCACACTGCATACCACAGGACCTAAATGTAGATGCCAGGACAGTGCCACCTGTACACCACTCCTATAAGTAGTCTCAGGGCTAAAGCAGAATTATTTTTACAGGGTTGAATTGTTTCTTAACCCCAGAGAACACTAACTTTTGCTAGATATATATGAAATGCAAGTGAGCCGTACCCTCCAAAGTAGAATGTAATTTACAGTTAGAAATCGTGCTAACTCTGACTGTCTTTCCTCAGTGGTACCAAGATCTATGTAGTTTTATGTAATTGTTCAGTTGTGTGAGTGTTTCAATCCTTCAGCAGTTATCATCTCGAAGGAGACTTTGAAAGCATCTTAATCTCTCTTTAACCACTTTTTGTTTTTTTTCTTTTTCCTGTCACATTCAGGTTTCCCAACTACATGCTCTGGCCAACTGGGCCATCATGGTCTCTTCCACTTAAACCCTCAGCCTTCAATAACTGCTGTTTACAAAAAGATTTTATGGAATATGGATCACTTTACAGTAAAACCAAAAGTACTTGTGAAATTTCATATTTTAATGGGGCTGTTTCATTGATTTTTTTCCACCAAACAAATCTATTTATGTAAGCAACAGTATATTTGCTAACTCTAAAATAGATTTAACCTACTGCATCATTTATTGCATGTATAGCCTCAATTGCCATCTTTATGAAAAATTTGTCTGGAGAAATAGACATTTGTCATTTCTATAGACATATTTTTATGAATAGCTTTGCCTCTTCTATTTACCCTCAGCTGTACACAGAAGATTTTAAGGATCCTAGAGGTGATATTTTAAAACAAATTTTTTCTTCTCCTTAGTAATAACAGAGATGGTATTAACTTGACTTCTACCTTCTATCAGATCCATCCCCACCAATGGGTAGCAAGAGCAGGAAAGAACAAAATAAAGAATTGTTTTTCTTTATTCATTTACGAAGTATTTATGGAATGCCAGTGAGTGCTGTGCTAGGCATTGGATGAACATGTATAAATTACACCTTGTTCTTGTCCTTGGGGAGCTCAAAGTCTAGCAGGCAAGGCATGTATTGTTGCAACAGGGGCATGCATAAAGTGTCCTAGAATGCAACACAAGGTCCTGCACAATTATTTTTGTAAAGCATCCACTAGAGACTGAAAGAAACAGGTAAATTTCTGGTAAATATTTGTTATTTTTTAAATTACTGCTTCCACCTTCCATAAGCTGTTTTGTTTCTTGTCCTCAAAGTAGATATCTATCAATGCATATAGATTTCTGTAGAAAGAGGTGGATTGACTTTTAGGGACAGTAAAAATAGATGGTCTCTGTCTCTGCCATATATTTGGGGAGGCTGAATTCTCTACATTCTTGTTTCGGGTCAGGTTGGGGGATTCCGAAAGTCTCGCCTCCCATGAGTTGGACCTAAGTGTCTCCACTTTGGCCCCTCTCCTTCCCTTTTCTCAGTTCTTCCACTGCCATGTGTTTATGACTTATTGCATGCCGTTGTTCTTCCAGATGTTCCTGAAGGTGGTTTGGTTGTAGTCCAACTCTTCCTAAAACCCTTCTTAGTCCTGATGAGCCATTTTGACTCTACATAAAATTTCTGAACCTAACTGAAGTCTACCCTTCAGTCAATAATTGACTAAAAAATGTTGTCCATTTATGTGAGGTCTCACCTCTGAGCCTGAGTGAATGTTTCCCGTCTTGAAGGTCATACCTGCTCCCTCTCTGCAGGAAGTTAATTCAGTTAGAAGAGTTGCACGGGGAGGGTGCATGCACAGCCAACTTATCCAGTCCAAGATATCCAGGGAGATGGGTATCAGACCTGCTGAATTTTTTCTTAGGAAAGGAAAGGTCTTGACAGATTGTTCGCCAACTGCTCTAGCTTCCTTTAAGCTTCCCCATAGCTTCCATCCATCAAAATCTCATTGCAGCAGCAGCCTACCAAAAGGCCTTTGGGATACCTGTATGGTGCTGCCACTCATTCCTCCTTAACGAAAAGGCTTGGACATACTTAGCCCTCAATTGTCCTACAGGTCATGTATTGAGCAAATAAATAAACAGACTTCATTGTTCCTGAAGATGGCAAAGGTGATTAATGGAAGAAGATGCAGGCAAACTGAAAACTTTCAGAAGTCTAGGAGGATAACTGAGTGCTAGTTCGTGTCTCTCATGCAGTTTGAACCTGTTTTCTTTAAAATACACATAATGTAATTAAATTATCTCTATATACTTTTCTTGGGCCTTTCTCGACCTCTTCTTTTATCTCCTCTCTCATAGTCTTGTTTGTGGAATCATCTACTTTGCAGATTTTGGTTGTCTCTCATTCTCAGCTCTGCCTTCACAAATTCCAAATAGTTGAACCACCTAAAGGGGAAAAAGTGCAACAGACACACGCACGCACACACATGTGCACACTTTGTACGAATAGGGCTGTTATTCAACTTTTCTCTAGAACATTCTACATACATATCTGTTTGGTAGGGAGAGAAGCATTCCTCTTTTATGTTGGCAATTATTTGAATCTTTCACATAAGGTTTTAGTAATTAACCGGTTTGCTATTTTTGAGTGATTATTTTATCTTATTTTGCACTAAGGTACTCTGAGGAAGAACAGAAAAGCACATTTTCTAGTGAAATATTGTACTTTGTAAGCTAGATATCTGTCTTATGTAATGTTTACAGTCTACGAAGTGGCTGAGCAGACATGAACAGAGGTTAATGCAAAAGCTGGTTTTGGTTTCAACCACACCCGCTGGGAACTTGATGAGGAGGAAGAGGGGCCGGTGGCAGTAATTGGTGGCCGTCTGAGGTGAGGAAGTTTATTGCTTCCACCATGAATCGTTGGTGGCAGCCTTTCCACTTTCGTGGCTCCTAACTCAAGAGTCTCTTTAGTGCATTTGGATCATTGTCTTACTCATTAGGGAAAGAGGCAATATCATGGGCTTTGCATGAATAATTCTTTACTCACATTTGCATGATATTTTTTTAACTTCCAACACTTCTTAAGTCACATCTTTTTTTTTTTTTTTTTCAATTTTTAATTTTTTTTCAGGATTTTCTCAGAGTGCTTTAGAACTATTACTATAATTATCTAACCTGCCCAGGGTAAGCACCCAGATACAACTTTCAGGAAATGAAACTGTCAGAAAACTGCTGTAGGTCTATTATTCTCAGTCAGAGCCCCTGTGAGTGGAAGTCCTTAGATTCTGGAATCCATCCAGTGTCTTTCTTTTCCTTCCATTCATCCTGACATGAATAAGCATACCAAAACTCTAAGAAGGAATGAGTACTTTCCAGCCCTGACAATGAGTTCCGCCAGGGACCTACCATCTAACACCATCTGGGCACACTGGTTTTTTCTCAGTCCTTCCAGTTGACACAAGGAAACCCTTTATAAAATAGGACAAAATTAGGAGATTAGTCCCAAGCCAAGACCAAAGGTGAAGATAATTGTGTTAGTGATTAAAGCCTGGTCCTATTTGAATGAGTGTCATAGTCTTACATGCTTCAGATGCCAGAAATATCATAAGAGAACGTGAACAAAGTGCTGGATACGCAACAGGAATAATGCATTCTTCTACAGACTCTTTGAAAGGCTTTCTCTTTCAAGAAAACTTGAAGGGAAAATATTAATGGGCATCAGCCTGGGCATGCTTTCCCATTAGAGTCAGCCTGTATCCCAAACGTTTTACGTGAAATATTCACCTAGTCTATTCTGTTTGAAAGGCAGTATCAACCTGTGTAACCTTGTCCTGCCTTAAATACTGTTGAGAAAAATACCAAACTTTGCTTAAAGCAACATAGTCTTATTGAGAAAGAGACTGCATTTAGTGAGGAGCAAGACCAAGAATTTTCTCTTTCTGAATCTGACAGTTGACAGGCCTCCTGATATCCTGTGTTGCCTTGGGCTAACGTTTTCCTTAGTCAGCCTAGGGCAGAAAGGCAGCCGTGTATAAATGAATACCCATGGCCATGTTCCAATATAACTTTATTTACAAAAACTAATTTAAGTCCATAGGTTACGGTTTGCTGATTTCTAAGACAGAGCATTACAGTGTCTGTTTCAGATGGGAAGTAACTCTTCCTACGGCATGTTCAGGCCCTCCTTTTCAGGGAATGAGAAAGAGTGGGGAGGGTATTTCAACGAAAGACAAATTGCAAAATAACCTCCCTGCAAAAATACACATATATCAGACTCTTTATTATGGTAAAAGCACAAAACAGGTCATCTTTTTGTGGAAATGCTGGAGTCTACCTTTTCCTTTTTATCTTCTGATTTTTGTTCCTAAAACAAAATTCCTAGTGATGTTGCCTCTTCCAAGTCAGTTTTGTAGACCATGTAACATGTCTTAATACACTGTATGGGGAAAAAATAAAAGTTAGCCTTAGATTTCTTTGTTTTCTATGGTTATTGTTGTATAGAAGAAAGATGAACTGTAAATAATGTATATTTAATAAAGAGAACATTTTGTATGATTTTGTGTGGAAGACAAATGTGCCTTGCTGTGTTTTCTTGAGTTAATGAAGAGTCAAACAATTAATCCCTTAGCTCCCATTCTCATTCATTAGACCATTAACTTCCAGACAACATGACCTGTGGGGTTGCTGGAGAAACAAGAAACTCCCACTGGCTGGGTTTATTGATTTCAGCGTGGCTCAAAGTGCTGTCCTGGGCTTACTCATCGCTGAGCTGAGTTATCCTGGGCAACACGCCTGGCTCAAATGTATACAAGGGCAATCTCATTGATTCAGTCAATGTCAGCTTCAGTGTTCTGGAGCCACCGTGGTTTCAGCTACCCACGTGAACCTTCAGACTCTCCTCCACACTCATCAGTGCCTACTCACAAAACCTGTATTTCTTCCGTCTCCTACCCTACATCTTTTTCTTACAAAGGACCTTAACCCTGTGTGTTTGAGACTAAACAAAGACTGCTGTGAAATAGAACCCACTTCATGTGGTGTTTATTAAGCCTTCTATGTATGGGGTAGTCAGCACACACACACACACAGAAATTTAAAACTGACAGGGCTTTAAACAGAAGAGAGACAGTACCAGATTTACCCTTAAGAAAAATCTAACTTGGGTTATGGTCCCTTGGAGAAGGGACCATAGCAGGATAGGAGAGGAGGAGGAGATAACAGTTAGGGGCCATTTCAAAAGCCTGAGGGAGGGTGGTGGTGGCTTGCACTAGCACAGTAGTAGCAAAGATTCTAACAGTGGCTGGGTCTAGACAGAAATGACAGGGCTTGGTGGATTGGAAAGAGAGTGTGTGGGGGAGAAAAGAGTCAAGAAAGCTTGGATTTGGGGCTTATGCAACTGAGTAGATTGGGGCAGAGTTTTTGTTTTATTTTGTTTTGGAAAATGGTGGTTGTAAAAGGAGAAGGGTAGACAAGTTTAATTTGGGATTTTGTTAAGTTTGAGGTTTCAACTAAGCAGCAAGCATAGATGGAAGGTCAGTAGCTGGGTACATGTTTGCAGTTCCGCAGTGAGGTCTGGTCTGTAGACACTTAAGAGATGTGTGTATGTGTATTTGTCTGTGTATGAATAGGTATATCCAAACACACGGCCATGTGTGCACAGGTTGGCATCATCTAGGGCAGGAGTATAACTAGGAAATAGATCTAGAAACAATGGATGTTCTAGAAGGATAAGCTACACAAGGGCACCTGCAAATGTGCATTGAAGAATGAGGAAAACCAGGTGAGTCAGTAGGAGCCCTGATTACAAAGTGCTTCATCAGGAGGAAGCAGAGAGTTGTTAGATGCTACTGAGAAACTAAGGCAGGTGAGAAGAAATAAAAGCCACAGGCCAAGCAAGATTAAGGCACTGACCCTTTCTAGAGCCATGTAATGAAGAAGTTGGGAGAAACTATGATCGGAGTCAGCTGAAAAGTTGGCAAAGCGCTGGGGAGGCATGGAACAAGGCTCAGGGCCTGCGAGCAGTAGAGATGCGTGAACATCAGAGCTTGGAAGACTGGGGCTCAAATAACATAAAACCTCTTTCCTTAATTTTGTGATTTGAAATAAATTTTTTTTTTTTTTTTTTTTTTTGAGACAGAGTCTCGCGCTGTCGCCCAGGCTGGAGTGGAGTGCAGTGGCCGGATCTCAGCTCACTGCAATCTCCGCCTCCCGGGTTTGCGCCATTCTCCTGCCTCAGCCTCCCGAGTCGCAGGGACTACAGGCGCCCACCACTTCGCCTGGCTATTTTTTGTATTTTTTTTAGTAGAGACGGGGTTTCACCGTGTTAGCCAGGATGGTCTCGATCTCCTGACCTCGTGATCCACCCGTCTCGGCCTCCCAAAGTGCTGGGATTACAGGCTTGAGCCACCGCGCCCGGCGATTTGAAATAAATTAACCTATGTCACCCTTACATTTTGCAGATACAAATTGGGAAACAAAATAAAACCAAACCAAAAAAAACTTCACAGATCCTGAGGATTGAATGAGGTCATGCGCACACACCAACCATGAAGCAGACGACATGGTCAGGGGCTCTCTGTGATGCTGTGTGTCATTACTTTTATTTTTTTAAATCATATTCTAATCTACAGGAAGTAAACACACATATCACACAGGATCAAAGTGAGGCATAGAAAAGGCAATCATGCTTAGTTTGGTATGAAGGGGTCAATCGTGATTTGTAAGCAAATCGGGCTAGAAGTAAGTCTAGTTCTGGCTCTGCCATAAATTAGGTCTGTGACCTTTAATAAATCATACGCAGAGAGCCTTTGAGATGTCTCCCTTGAAAGAAAGGTTGTGAATCTAAAAAACGAATCAATTATCTTAAAACAAATGTTGTGATAATTTGTGATAGCAAAGAAATTGGCCTTACAGGCTTTTGGACAGACAGACAGGACTTAAGATGGTTTTTTGTTGTTGTTGTTTTTGTTTCGTTTTGTTTCTGGGCTTTTTTTTTTTTTTTTTTTTTGAGGCAGAGTCTCCCTCTGACCCCTAGGCTGGAGTGCAGCGGCATGATCTGATCTTACTGCAACCTCTACCTCCCAGGTGCAAGCAATTCTCCTGCCTCAGCCTCCCGAATAGCCTCCAGAGATACAGAAGCGAACTGACAGGCCCAGCTAATTTTTGTATTTTTAGTGGAGACGGGGTTTCACCATGTTGGCCAGGCAGGTCTCGAACTCCTGACCTCAATTGATCCACCCATGTAGGCCCCCAAAAATGCTGGGATTACAGGTGTGAGCCACCGTGCCCAGCCAAAATGTTAACTCTTTTAATTGCTAGGTGAGGGATAGTAAGTGGATAAGTGCTTTCTCATCTCATCTCTGAGTTTCAATTCCTCATCACTCAAAAGATTTTATTGTATATTTTTATTTTGTTTTAAGCCACTACATTTGTGGTAATTTGTTACACATCAATAGAAAACTGATACAATCATATTCCTTAGTGGCCTCATCATCAACCTAAACATGTACCACATAGGAATAACAGCATCTTCCTCATAAGGCTGCTATAGGGATTCCATTAGTTTAATTTTGTAAAGGGCTTTGAACAGTCTGTGGAACATATATGAGTGTTTTCAGGTTGTTCAAAGATGTTTAAACAATATTCATGTCCTCAGAAAAAATGTTAGTTTCCCTCCCTTCTTTGTTCGTGAGCTTGATTCTAGTCGCACAGCAGAATCAAAGTAAAACGGGAAGTTCATGAAGGACTATGTTAGCTTGAGGTCTCTTTTTCATCTCTGAATTTGATGTAGGCCAATGAATTAAAGGAGGAGAAAAAGATGTGTTTCAGTCCAAGCAGACATACAGTATGTGAGGAAAAAAAACCAGTTATTTAAAAATACTCAAATTTGTAAATGATGTCTTAGCCCATTCATACTGCTGTAATAAAATGCCATAAACTGGGTGGTTTATAAACAAGATACATTTATTTCTTACATTTCTGGAGGCTGGAAGTTCAAGATCAGGGTGCCAGCAAGGTCGGGTCATCTGCTCTTTCATCCTCATGTGGTAGAACGTGGAAGAGGGAGCTCTGTTGAGTCTATTTTACAAGAGCACTCATCCCATTCATGAGGGCTCCACACTCAGAAGGCCTCACTATCTAATACGGTCGCTTTATAGGTTGGGCTTTCAGTGTATGAATTTTGTGGGGAATGCAAACATTCAGCCCCACTGTAAAATCAATATGCATTTATTTTAATTTTCATGGTGGTTCAAAAAGATAGTTTTCCTGGCCTAACTCTTAACAGGTAAATAATCTCACAGAGCCTGCTCCTCTGAGCCAGAGGCCAGGCTGAAAAGCATTTCGAATGCATGAGAGCAATGGCTGAGCTCAGCCTGGCACCAGCACACAGGGGTTACTGAGAGCCAAGTCCATGAATGTGACATCCTTCCATGGGGAGGAGACAGGAGCCCTAATGACAGCGCTGACTGGAGGAAAAGGTAAATCCAGTTCAGTTATGTCCTCCGAAGCACTCTAATTGTTGGAAAGGGCCTTAGAGAATTCAAACCTGTCTTAGAGCACATCTTTCACCTGCGTGGAGGAGAAATGCCATCAGCTGAAAGTGCACAAGAATGCTCTCTGTGAAAGGGCAGACATGGCAGCTCTCACTTTCCTGACACTTTGGTTTGGAGACTGTGACATCTTGTCCCTCTCTCCCAGGACCCTTCGTTGTATGTGAAGCTCTTATTTAAGAAATACAGGCTTTACTTCTATAAAGTATTTAGAATAGTCAATGTCATAGGGACAGAAAGTAGAATGTTGGTTGTCAGGGATGGTGGGAGGTGCAAGGGGTGGTAACAAAAAGGAAATGAAGAGTCACTACTTGATGAGTACTGAGGTTCAATTACATCTTTCCAAGCAATTTGGAAAGATGCAAAGAGTTCTGAAGATGGACGGTGGTAATGGTTGCTCAACAATGTAAGTGTACTTTATATCACTCGACTTCCTGCTAGCAAGGATTAAAAGAAAAAATTTTAAGAAACCACTGAACTATATACAAAAGAAGTGCAAAGATGGCACATTTTGTTATGTGTACTTTACCACAATTTTAAAAAATTGGGGAAAAAAATAAATGCTGGTTTTATGAAGAGAATTAGAATGAGTCAAGTATCTTCATGAATGTAAAATAATAATAAATTAAATAATAGAATATTACCATTTTTGTGGACCTATTGTGTACAGTTCTTTTTTTTTTTTTTTTTTTTTTTTTTGAGATGGAGTCTGGCTGTGTCGCCCAGGCTGGAGTGCAGTGGCCGGATCTCAGCTCACTGCAAGCTCCGCCTCCCGGGTTTACGCCATTCTCCTGCCTCAGCCTCCGGAGTAGCTGGGACTACAGGCGCCCGCCACCTCGCCCGGCTAGTTTTTTGTACTTTTTTAGTAGAGATGGGGTTTCACCGTGTTAGCCAAGATAGTCTCGATCTCCTGACCTCGTGATCCGCCCGTCTCGGCCTCCCAAAGTGCTGGGATTACAGGCTTGAGCCACCGCGCCCGGCCTACAGTTCTTTATATATGTTACCTCTTATTGTCATAATAAAACCATGAGGGGCAATATTTTTCTCATTTTGTAGGTAAGAATATCTAGCCTAAGAAAATTGAGTTGTTAAAATTAATACATAGTCTGATGTCACAAACACTTGAAATCAACATCTGTTTTGTTCATTATTATCAATGTGGCTTTGGGCAAAGCTCTTACCCTGTTACTAATTTCTCACCTGGAAATCCAGAATTTTTCTGTTTTCAGGAAACAATACCTATTTCCCAGAATCATACTGCCGGTCAGTGGAGCTAGTAAATATCTAGCACATTTTGGCTTAAACCAAACCTTGGTCAACCTAGTTGCTCCACAACTAATTCAAGTGATCCATTTCCACTCTAGTGCAACTGCTCTGTCCCAGAATTCTTCTGCTTAATGAAACTACAAAAAACAAAAATCAACAACAAAATACGTCTTCCAAAAACATAAAGAGATACTAAAGAGAGTTGGTAAAGGCCATTAATATGAAAATGAGGCTTTGTCAGGCCAGCTACACTGAACCAACATTGAAACAGAGGCAGCAAGAGAGTGGGACACAGTAAAATTAGTCATTCCATGCCCACCAGCATTGCTTCCTGATGTGCCTACTCTCAGGACCAATCCTTGGTGAGTGGGGAGAGCAGCTGGCATGTTTTTCATGGATGTCTAAGACGGTAAAACATTCTCTGGAGGAATAATATTTACCTAAAGCTGGGGCTGATAGGAAACATCTTCTAGCACATAAACTTAGGACCAAGTAGAAATCAAGTGCTCCCACCAATAAACAGAGAGAGCTTATTCAGCACGCATGGCATCCATCTTGGAATCTCGGGGGTACATTCATGTAAGAGTTCACTCCTATCCTGTGGGTCTTCCCTTTGGGTTTCTGTGAAGGAGCTGGTAAGCTTATTGAGCAAAGTCTATGATGCAATGTTAATTGAGAACCTGAAATGTGTTAGATGCTAAACATCCCATTTATGCTTTCTCTATTTAAATTCCAATAAGAGGTAGGCACTGCTACTAGGGAGGCTAAGGTGGCAGAAAGGCCAGGAGTTCAAAGCTGGAATGATCTGTGATGACACCTGTGAATAGCCACTGCGCTCCAGCCTGGGCAACATAGCGAGAACCCCTCTCTAAAAAAATAAACACACAAATAATTAAGTAAATACATTCAAAAAAGTGGGAAAACTTACAAATCAAGCTGCTAGAAGACAAATAGGGATCAACATGGTGTCTGTCTGCATATAGGTTCTTTAGCATTGTATTTGACATGAAACAACATCTTATTGTAACCTTCCTCAGAATTTGTGAAATAACTTTTTTTTTTTTTGGACAGAGTCTCACTCTGTTCCCCAGGTTAGAGGGCAGTGGTGTGATCTCAGCTCACTGCAACCTCCGCCTCCTGGGTTCAAGCGATTCTCTGCCTCAGCCTCCAGAGTAGCTGGGATTACAGGTATGCACCATCATGCCCAGCTAATTTTGCTAATTTTTGTATTTTTAGTAGAGATGGAGTTTCACCAAGACCAGGCTGGTCCCAAACCCCTGACCTTGGGTGATCTACCTGCCTCTGCCTCCCAAAGTGCTAAGATTACAGGCGTGAGCCACCAAGCCCAGCCTGTGAGATGACTTTTTGTGTTAATATTATAGTATCTAATACCACTTTTATTGTATATTATTTGTGAGAAACTATTCATTTCCTCCCTAATTTGTTGACTCTTTAAACAAATGTTGGTCAGCCCTTTTGATGTATATTTTGTTTAAGAAAATGGGAATAATCACATACTAAGATGTGGCTTCTGCTTGCTAGGGGCCATGGTGATGTAGTGGAGGTCAGCAGGTGAGCAACAGGCCTCTATAGCAGGTGCTGTAGAGAATAACCCAGTGTTCTGATTAGCACATATGAGAGGGCACCTGGCTGAGGGAGCTTGGTTCCAGCTGTGACTCACAGGCCTAGAGGATGATTAGAATTTAGGTGGAAAATAGTACTCAAGAGAGAGGAAGTAGCATTTGAAAGAAGACAATTCAGGAAATTGTACATAGCTCAACATAGGTTAGAATAAGGTTAGAAAGTTTTTATTTAGAAATGACAGACGGCACAGCAAAGACATGAGAATGGCCTTTTACATCAAAGTTTCCACTTATGGGCTAAGGAAACAGAGACAACAAACAGTGAGAGGTGAAGCCAGCTGGACTTCATGGGTCCAGTGGGGACTTGGAGAACTTTTCTGTCTTACAAGAGGATTGTGAAATGCACCAATCAGCACTCTGTAGGTAGGATTGTAAAACCCACTAATCAGCGCTCTGATTTGTAAAATGCCCCCATGAGTACTCTGTAAAAATGCACCAGTCAGCACTCTGTGGCTATCTAGAGGTTTGTAAAATGGACCAATCAGCACTCGATGGCTAGCTAGAGGTTTGAAAAATGTGCCAATGAGTATGCTGTAAAAATGCACCAATCAGCACTCTGTGGCTATCTAGAGGTTTGTAAAATGGACCAATCAGCACTCGATGGCTAGCTAGAGGTTTGAAAAATGTGCCAATGAGTATGCTGTAAAAATGCACCAATCAGCGCTCTGTGACTAGCTAGAGGTTTGTAAAATGGACCAATCAGCACTCTGTGGCTAACTAGAGGTTTATAAAATGGACCAATCAGCACTCTATAAAATGGACCAATCAACACTCTGTAAAGTGGACCAATCGGCAGGACATGAGTGGGGACAAATAAAGGAATAAAAGCTGGCCACCCCAGCCAGCAGCAGCAACCCCGTCAGGTCCCCTTCCACCACCTGGATGTTTTCTTCTTTCACTCTTCACAATGAATCTTGCTGCTGCTCAGTCTTTGGGCCTGTGCCACCTTTGAGAGCTGTAACACTCACCACGGAGGTCTGTGGCTTCAATCTTGAAGTCAGCAGGACCACGAACCCACCAGAAGGAACAATTTGGGACACAATAGGGCACATGCTAAAGTGAAACAGAATTATATTTAGAGCACATTGCGTCCAAGCAAGCATCAGACAAGATTTTGCATTGGAAAGCTTCATTCCGTCCCAGCCATCGTCCTCCTAGTGACAGATGAATCACTATCTTGAGCTTCGGGTGTCTAATTTGTAGTATGTATATAAAATATTCCACTCACTGAGTTATTACAAGTCATAAAATGAACAATGCAGAAGTATATTTATAAATTATACAGAGCAATATTAGCTATTGATATTAGTTATCAGTTACTGGTATTATACCTGCAAGCCAGGAGGAGGAGAAAACATCCATCAATTACAGTAGGGATTGAGAAATCTTTTCTGTAAATGAACAGATAGTAAATATTTTAGGCTTCAAGGGCCAGTCTCTGTTGCAACCACTTCACTCTGCCATCGTAGTGTGACAGAAGTTGTGGGCACTCCATAAACGAATGAGGTTGGCTGCGTTCCATAGAACTTTATGTAGGAAAACTGAAATGTAAATTTCATATAATATTGGTGTGTTTTTACTTTATCTCAGCCACTTAAAATGCAAAACGAAAACCTTAGCTCATAGACTTTACAAAAACAGGCACTTGGCCTGATTTTACTTGCAGGTTGTGTTTTTCCTGACTCCTGAATTAGACAAATATTAATTGAATTCAAAGTCTAGCCCCTTTTAGTATGAGAAGTAGAGATATGAAATAAATGCTCTTTACCTTTTGGAAACTGATACTATTAAAGTGTGCACATACACTTAGAAAATGAGGCTGAAAGGCCAGGCGCGGTGGCTCAAGCCTGTAATCCCAGCACTTTGGGAGGCCGAGATGGGCGGATCACGAGGTCAGGGAATCGAGACCATCCTGGCTAACACGGTGAAACCCCGTCTCTACTAACAAATACAAAAAACTAGCCCGGCGAGGTGGCGGGCGCCTGTAGTCCCAGCTACTCGGGAGGCTGAGGCAGGAGAATGGCGGGAACCTGGGAGGCGGAGCTTGCCGTGAGCTGAGATCCGGCCACTGCCCTCCAGCCTGGGCGACAGAGCGAGACTCCGTCTCAAAAAAAAAAAAAGAAAATGAGGCTGAAAATACTAAGAACTATTAGCTTTTGGAAAGGTGTGGAATTCAAGAGTCCAAGACTACTCTTGAGCTGAATAGGGAAGGATTTAAAGCAAAGGGGCCTTTTGGGTTTTTGGGTCACAGCATTGACAGTGATGAACAAGATAATCTCAGTTTCTTGCTCAAAAGAGTTCCCATGAAATTTTTTTTCTTTTAAAAAGAAGAGGTTGTGAATATGAAAATATTTGCTAGCCATAAAACATATACACATTTGACTTACGATAGAAATAAACTCTCTTATTTGTTGAAATCTTGTTTTTCTGGGTTGGAGGACCCAAAGGAAGTTGAAAACTTTTGCACAAGTCTCAGGAACATGACTGGATTAAGCATTTAATTGTACAATCAAGTTAATCAGGCTAAGTGGCCACTTCAAAGAAAACAATTATATTGTGGAGAAAGGGAGTTTTGTTTGCTTAGCATAGATGATACTAATGTACAGAAATGTCTCTAGAATAATTCTAAGCTCCCAAATGTGTGCTTTACATGAGTAATAGGTATGTCATGAGATACTGATCACCTAAAACCTTTGTGAGGAATGGCAGGGCTTAGGGTGCCTGGAACAACCCAATGGGTAATCTTGTCCCCAGGGTCTGAGAAAATGGTCTGATTAGAATGAGCATCTCAGAGATGGTGGGTCAAATTACATAAACTCAGATCTGCATTTTTGAGTTGGGATAAATAATACAAACAAGACAATTAAGCAAAAAGCATAAAGAAGTAAAACAGCTGTTTAAGGACAAAACAAGGAAGCCTACAGCTGGAAGCCACTTGTAAGCAAAAAAGAGAAAATAAATGATATAAATTCGCATTCAATAATGGGTCAAAAAGTTTTTGCTTGCTAGAAAGAAGAGCCCTTTATTGAAAGCCATAAAAATACTAAAAGTTTGTATGGTCTCCTCGTTGCTCACTTTTAAAAAAGCTGGATGTGAATTTTCGAGTTGAATAACTGTCAGCTTTGTGGCAAGATCAAATCTACATGCTGAAAGATAAAGAAAAACCCAAGAGCAGTGTCACCTCCAAATCAGAAGAGTTGAATGCCATGCCTTCCGGGCTTTCAATGGGCTTGGCTAAAATCCCTGGCATTGACTCTAGATACTTATCCTTAAGAGAGGAAAGGAGACATTCTGAAAAGTTTCAGGCCAGTCAGAAAACAAGAAAGGTACAGCGAACCATCAGATAACCCGTCTGGGGTAATCATGCCTTAAAAAAGCGTGAGATGTTATGACATTAGAACACGAGACTCCAAAAAGAACAAGCCTTTTGATACCAATTTAGTTTGTTTCAGCGAAAATGCACAGGAATGTCAGAACAAGATAGAAACAATAACCGCAATCTATCTCTTTTTAAAAAGGCCTTGATGATTTCTGTCTCGAAAGATGTTCTTCTCCGTAATCATGGATGGTGCAGACTTGAGTATAACACTTTGGTGAAAGATTAACTGGCTTTTAGAGTGACTTTCTGTAACTCAGTCTCAACTAAGGCCATACTTACTATTTCACAATAATTAGTCCTAGAGTATGTTATATTGCAAACCTACAATAACTCCACTTACACGAGTGGTAATATGCTTATCAACTACATGGATAAACCTCACTAGGAAAATCTGTTAACGTGAAAGAAATGAATAGATTTTAAGATGATAGGATATGCTGGTCAAAGGTTACTAACTGAAAAGAGGGTGACAAAATTTGATGAACCTGAAGGAAAGGGGTAAACACACCTAAATTTAGAAAGGGAAGATTTGTAGAGAAAAAAATAAAGTGGGGTCAAGCAAGACCTCACGTTTAGTGTGAATAAAGGTCAAAGGAAGGATTCTTTCTCCACTGTGCTCTTTCTATATGACACAGACGTGTGCCCCTCAGCTTTCCTCCTCTTGCAACTTATGTATGCCTCTGTTACTAGGATGGTGTTTGCCAGTGATCTCTTTCTATGATGACCTGTCAGTTCCTGAGCTACCTGAGGGCAGTGGCCAATGCTGAGTACACACTATCCCTTATACACTGCTGAGCACAAAGAAGGTGTTGGGGCCTCTCTGCTCATGTTGTTGAATGGGTCAATAGTTAAGGGTCAGCCTGAAACAGTATGGTGACTTCAGTGAGAAGTGTGGAACAGGAGAGGACTGTGAGGAGAGTTCAGAAAATCAGGTATTTGAAATTCTATCCCACAGAATATTTTGAATTTGGTAAAGACAAAAATAAAGTGTTGAATACATTCCTGAAAACCTTAGAGGAAAGTAAATAGCTTGTGTGTCCTAGAAAACTTAGCAATTATCCCTAGTTTCTTATGGTTGAATATTTATTGAATTTCCATGTTGAATTTTATATGTATTCTTTAAATGTTAACCTTATATTAAGGCAACTCTTTCAGAAGCCTAGTTATTATTTTTCTAACTGAAGGACACTTAGAAATAAAGTCTTTCTGGTTGGGTGCGATGGCTTACGCCTGTAATCCCAACACTTTGGGAGGCCGAGGTGGGCGGATCAGGAGGTCAGGAGATGGAGACCATCCTGGCCAACATAGTGAAACCCCATCTCCACTAAAAATACAAAACATTGTCTGGGCGGGCGTGGTGGTGCACACCTGTAGTCCCAGCTACTTGGGAGGCTGAGGCAGGAGAATTGCTAGAACCCGGGAGGCGGAGGTTGCAGTGAGCAGAGATTGTGCCACTGTACTCCAGCCTGGGCAACAAAGTGAAACACCATTAAAAAAAAAAAAGAAAAGAAAAGAAAAAAGAAAAGAAAAGAAAAGAAATAAAGCCTTTCTAATGAAAGAATTTATCAAAATGCATCTCAACAGTGGCATGATGGGCTAAATGGAAATAATTTCCATTTAAGTTCAGTTATTGGGCTAACTGCTCACTGGCCTAATTTTTTTTTTATTGTACTTATGAAAATATGCAGCAGTGTTCAAAATGCACATAGCTCCCACTATGGGCCAGGTGTCTGGTGGTCTCAGACATACAGGAATAGCTGTTGCTGGTCCTGCAATTTGAGGTGTGATTTAGTTTGAGTTAATGTCAGGAGTAGCTAATGTGTGCCATTGAAACTGTGGTCTGCAAAAAAGTCCTAAAAGGTATACACAGGGTTCCCATGCAAAATTAAAATACTGTACAAATAAAAAGCATCATATGAGTAAATATTTTAGAAATAAAGTATATTCCCTAAATCTGACACTGTAATGTATATGAACAAACTGAACGAACCTCTGCAGTGAAGAGACATGATAATTTTATACCGCCTGTACCAGTGTTTCTCAGCATGCGACATTTTCTCTCAGACCCCATTAATTTATTTTTATTCTATGAAAGTGGACATTGCAGTGGTCTGATATGCAGAAACCTGGCTGGATCCTAGCTTCAGATCTATTCCTGACACACGGTGTGACCTCGGACTAGACATTTCAACTCTCCACAATGCAATTTCCTCTAATGTGAAATGAGAGAGCTGGTCCAGGGTAGATGAAGAGGCTGTACAGCCCTCAAGTTTGATGCCATTAGGAAAGGTCTAGGCAAGAAGATGCTGCTTCTTCAATATCAGTTTTCCACCATGAGGCTAAGTCAAGCCAAAGAGCACAAAATAATAACACTCATGTAGGATGGGACCGAAGACTGATCAAATCAGTCACTTCTTTAAAAAATAATTGCATAGGTAAAAATGTTAAGAATATTTAAATTGGGCCCTGAATGTGATGAATGTTCCTTCAAGCTGAGGATGATACCTTTTTGTGTATGGTCATACCATGCTGATCGTGTCTGATCTCAGAAGCTAAGCAGTGTTGGGCCCAGTTAGTTCTTGGATGGGAGGATGACAAAATTTTGGCAGAAGACACCAAGAAATGCTTTGTGCAAAACAATTTAGTTAACTACCATGACATTATCCACAAGGTGAAAACACCACCTAGGAACACCTCCGTTTATTACCACATCACTATTAATAACTAGGAATCTATTATCTGTGGATCAGACTATCCTCCAACTCATAAGTTTATTTGGCTGTTAAAACTTGTCTAAGTGGTTAATTTCATAGATTTGGATTCTTTGGAAAACAAATGATTTTTGTTTGTTTTACTCAAACTAATAGCCTGAAGGATTAAGAAAACATCGTTCTCCCTAACATTTGGAATGACTGCTATCTGTTTCCTCTGATTCCACATCAACAGCAGCAGCAGTGTCTTCTCTGCCATATGTTGAGTGACTGCTTGCCAGGTACTTACTTCAACACTGTCAGTTCAGATTCTTCCAGAATTAGTGCCAAGCACTCTCATCTTCATTTTACACCATGAAGAAGTTGAGTAGCAAGATGAAGTCAAATATCTAAGGTCACACTGTTAAAAGGTCAGACTTTGACCCCTAGTAAGTCAGAAGAGGTGAGCAGAAAAATACAAGAGCCACACCTGGAGCTGATATCAAAGCTCAGGCCCATCACTGAGCTTTCAAGCCCTGCCTTTCTTCTTGGGCACAACTCGAGGCAAGAAGTGGTCTTGAGTACAAATGTCTATGTACATTTGTTCTGTGTACAGAACCATAGTGTTAGCCTCTCCTCTTGAATTTTTGTCTCTTTTCATCCTCACAAATGTACACTAAATGCCTAACCTGTGCTCCTGTCTTTTTGTCAGGGTGAATATCCCCACTGAGACCATTCAAATAAATACAAAGGCCCTCATACCTGGGGAACCTCTCTCTGGGGAATAGAAAAGAGTAAAGGCAAGAAATAATCAACCAGCAAAGTAGATTCAAAAGGAGATTAGAAGAATTAGTATTATTTAGTTGAAAATGAAGAAGGCTTAAGTAGATATAGTGCTGTTTCCTAGTTTCATAAATTTGAACAGGAAAGTGTCTGTCTGATGAGACCTAGACTGTCAGTTTTAAGGAACACTTTTCTGAATAGCTCTGTGGAAACTGGAACAGGCTACCTGATATCACCACTGTTCCTGTTTTAAAACAGGTTAGAGATGTTAGCTGGAAAAGTTAGGGTACATTTCTGTACAGAAAAGAGAGCCTAAATACTTTGTTAAAGTTTGGGACTGAAATGAGGAGGGGCAAGAAGGACAACAGTGTTGTGATTTAATTGTCAGTGTTTTTAATAATTGTAATAATCTGAAGTGCTGAAGAGGCTATCAAAGAATGCATTAAACCACAGCAGAGAATAGGCACAGAATGCTGCTCTGTAAAGATGTGAGATTCCTCTAACAGGGCGGAATTCTTCTCCTAAAGAGCTGGGAGGGTTGAGGAAGGTTTCTTTTGTTTTGTTTTTTTTCCACTTGGAACTTCAGTGTCTTCCCCTTCAAAGGAGGGGAGTTGAGAAGATGTATACTGGGGTCCTCTTCACGCAATTTATCAGTTTGTGATTCTATTCTAAGAAGAAATAAAAATCCATAGAGTTTAAGAAACATGTTCATAAGTTTTGAGGAAGAATCAAAAGATAAAAATTTATTCACTTTTCCATGAAACTACATAAAAAACTTAGAGTTTATCATGATTAAATTCCAAAGTGAGAATAATGATGAGTTAAGTTTCTTCCTAGCCAGAGCAGGTAATAACAATGATGTCAACATATTTTATTGAGCTTTTTTTCTCTTCACTGCATTTGTGCATTATCTCTCATTCTCACCATCCCAGTCTCACAGTCACATTCTTACTTTCTAAGGACAAAGGATGTCCCAACATTCCCATTAGCTGCTGAGGAAGTTTAGTCTCCAGAAGATCACATAATTACCTCAATTGCTGCTCTGCTAGTCATCGTTAGAAGATGAGCACATAGAACATGGAGTAGTTTGAATCTGAATACCTTATTTTTCAACATAACTAATACCATGTAGAAGAGAAAAAGTACTATCTTCTCCTCATTCATTGCAGGGGTCATGACCAACACTACTATAAGAAAAGAGACAATAATGGCTGGGCATGGTAACTCACACCTCTAATCCCAGCACTTTGGAGGCTGAGGCAGGCAAATCACGAGGTCAGGAATTCAAGACCAGGCTGACGAACATAGTGAAACCTCGACTCTACTAAAAATGCAAAAATTAGCTAGGTGTGGTTGTGGGCACTTGTAGTTCCAGCTGCTTGGGAGACTGAGGCAGGAGAATCGCTTGAACTTGTGAGGCAGAGGTTGCAGTGAGCCGAGATCATGCCACTGCACTCCAGCCTGGGCAACAGAGCAAGACTTCATCTCAAAAAAAAGAATAAATAATAAATAAATAAATAAATAAATAAATAAATAAATAAGAAAAGAAAAGACAGAATAACAAAAGAGAGGCTTACACCATTTATTTAATCAGTTTTACAAGACTCAGGGAAAACTGTGTACTTCTATCCTAAGTCTGATGAGAGAAGAGAATGATTATAGAGAAACGCTATTGGACAAAAAGTGTAGGATCTAGGTGATAAAGTCGGGGTAAACTCAGCAAAGCCTATTTTCTCAGCTTGTTTTCTGTGTCTCTGTAAGAAATGTCTTCCTCCTATCACCTGGGGAGTGGGGCAGGGCCCTTGTCACCTGAGGATCTTCAAGGGAAAGGGAGCAGGTCAGAGACCTTCCTGGTTTTTATGGCTTGTTCTTGAGGAGAGAGATTCCAGTTTCTGTGACTCACTTGGTAGATAATGGAGACGAAGAAAGGAGGGTGGCAGAAGGTCCAGAAGACGTAGCTGAAGTCCTTCCAAATCGCCTTCAGTTCTAAGGACTCAGCAGGGCAATATACTGTATTTTGTGTTATTTTGCATGTTCTGAGCCCCAACAACCACTATATGCATCTCCTAGTGCCATCTCAAAAACAGCGTCCTAAGACCGGAAAAAAACAAAATCCAGAGACCAAAGTGTGAAAGTCAGTGCAAAGTAGCTGGTTACGGTATATCTGGTCATTGATTATGAAGTCTGAACACCCAGCAGTGCTCCCCAAATAACCAATGATTTGATTGGGGTAAGGATAAAAATACACATTGTCAATAGGTCTCTGAAAATGTTAGGCAGATAGATAGATAGATAGATAGATAGATAGATAGATAGATAGATAGATGATAGATAGATAAGCAAATAAATGCCAAACCAAAAAACAACAAAACACCCTTGACATTTGTTGAAACATGAAATTTGAAGTACTGTGCTAAAAGTTTTCCGTTTATTATCTCCTTTAATTCAATAGCCTTGTTCAGTAGGCACTACTTTATTTTCTTTATTTATTTTTCACATAAGAAAGTAGAGTCTAGAGTGTTTAAGAAGCATCAAGGTGATGCAGCAAGGGTAGAGCAAGGACTTACAGACAGACCCGGAATTCCAATTCTGTGGTCTGAACCACTATGTACTACTTCCCTGTGTCAGACAGTAGGAAAATTCAGTAAGAAAGCCTGGGCTGTAATGTGGTATTATCAGGTTTAGCTCCCAATACTGAGAGAGCACATGTAGATTCAAGCCTTCTTAGTGTGTATGAGGCGCGTATACCTAAGACTGGAATTCATGAAGGGATCAAATGCTTTGCTCTGGGTCAAGTAACTTGGTGAAACACCCAACTAAATTAGAATACAGGTTAAAGATGCTTGAACTTATAAACCGTGCTGTTTTCCAAACCTAGAATTCACTGACCTTGGAAGCTAAGCTCTGGCCACCTTTCAGTAGTGATGAAGAGGAACTATAGTCGCAAGAGCTAACTAACTGGTGCGTTATTGAATTTTTAACACTGGAGTCCTAACCACCAATCCCTTTTATTTTATTATTACTATTTTTTAACCTGGAGGCAAGGGGTACTAATATTTAAATTATAAAAATGTAAGACATGAACACACTGGGTGTACGCTCATCCCCCACTTCACCCCTAGCCAAGGTCCAAGAGAAATCACAATTTCGGGATTATAGGGCCAAAGAATGGGGCATGGAAGAGATTTTGGAGTTCACTTAACCTAATATACTTATTGTTCAGATAAGAACACTGAACTATCATGTGAGTTGCTCATTCAACCCTAACTAGTTATTTAAAATTCATGTGAGTGCAGACAAGATGCTCAGCTTGCGTAGCTCTTGCAAGGTTTCATCTGAAAAGGAAAGATCATCACAATAAAACATACTGCATGGAGTTAAATCAAGAATTAAATCAAGGAATGAGTAGAAATCATAACAGCACCAGCCATGCGCGGTGGCTCACGCCTGCAATTCCAGCACTTTCGGAGGCCAAGGTGGGTGGATCATGAAGTCAGAAGTTCAAGACCAGCCTGGCCAACATGGTGAAACCCTGTCTCTACTAAATATACAAAAATTAGCCGGGAGTGGTGGCATGTGACTGTAATCCCAGCTACTCGGGAGGCTGAGGCAGAGAATTGCTTGGACCTGGGAGGCAGAGGTTGCAGTGAGCAGAGATGGTGCCATTGAACTCCAGCCTAGGTGACAGAGTAAGACTCCATCTCAAAAAAAGAAAAAAAGAAAAAAAATCATAACAGCACCTGGCACAGCAGAAGCATTCAGAAAATGTTGCCAAGTCTCAGTTTACATGAACATCTCCTTCCAGGGCCTGTTGTGTCTCACCTCCTCTGTGAAGCTGCCCTTGACTGCTTCATCCACATGGGGCTGCCTTCTTTGGTTCCCTGTTACTCCAACCTGCTCCAGAAAACTTACCACTTAATTATCAATCTCTGAGTAGTTTATTTATGTACAAGACTTTGACTTTCAACTTTTCCAGGCTCTCTGTAGAACATATGCTGAAATTTCCCCTGTGTTTCCTACATCTTCCACGGTGCCAATTTCAATTCTTAGGCTGTAATAGGTATTCCACACTTGAATTTTAATTGAATAATTAAATTTTAAAAATTACCTAACCGACATATAAAGTATACCTACTTTAAAAAGTAAGAATATTTTATAAGATGTACCACCCATCTTTTTCCCTGATTTTAACTCATTCCCTAAAAATTCCTCTGATACCATCCTCTATTTTTCTAAATAATGTATTTACACTAATAACTTTTGACTTATCAATTTCAGGTATCACTATGGTTTCCTTACTGTGGAAAATCAGGATTTCACTTTCTTGCACACCCTCTACCCTCCACCCAGAATAATTAAGGCACCATTTTGGGTCACATCAGTATTCAGTGTTATTGTCATTGTGACCACATAAATAGTAGCGGACCTAAGCCAATTACTGTATTACAAGTACATTGATTCTCTCGTGAATCTCTATTTTCTTAAGTTTTCATGTGTTTGATGGACTATAGGTCTATCACAAGTTTATCCTTAAACTACCAGAGATGTGATTCGCCTTTCAGTGAGTCCAAACACATCAGACATGCGGGTTCATTTCATCCTTACATCCTGAAGCCTTTGATTTCACTGCTCCAGTCAAGACGTTGTTCCCAGCCTGGCTGCTCAGCTATTCTCCTGGGTGTTCCCTTCCCCCGTCAGCCAGGAATCACACTGCGCTTTATTAGGCATCGCATTTCCTTTGCCCAAATGTCAGCATTTCCTACTCCTTGCCTCTTTTCCTCCTTTTGCGGAAGTATATCCTGAAAACAAATAGGACAAAACCAAAAAATGTTAGGTCTTGCTTTCCTGAAAAGTCTGAATTACTTTCTCATACTTGATTAGTAGGTGGGTGAGATATGAAATTTTTAGCCTGAAAATCATTTTCCTTAGAATTTTGAAAGGATTTCTTCCACTGCAGTTTTAATTTCTGAGATAACGACTGCGGAATCTTACATCAACTCCTCCTTCATTACAGGAAGACTGCTGATTTACCCTTTCTCCAACCTTTTAGGATCTTCCCCTGGTTTTTGTTCTGAAATTCCATGATGCTGTCACTTGGTGTGAGTGATTTTCCACTTATGTGCTCTGCAAACAGCAAGTTGCTCCAGGATGCAGCCTGGACAATCTCAAGCATTTCTGTGATAAATCCCTCCTTTCTGATTTCTCTGTCTTTGGGAACAAAACGATTTTGAGCATCTGAGTCTGATTTTATGGTTTTGTTCCTTGCTTTTGCTCTCACTCTCTCTCTCTACTTTTCCACCATTTTACTCTTCTTTCTAAGTATTCTCCTTAACATTAGGTTGGTGCAAAAAAAATGTGGTTTTTGCATTATTTAAATTTTCCATTTGATATTGGAATACATTCTTAAATAAATGTGGTTATGTTATACATCATTTTAATGCACATTTCTTGCTTTAATTTTGTTAGTAACTTATTACTTGCCATTGATTTTGTACTTACTTTAGACTATGGAAATAATGTTAAACAAAAAGCAAATTTGAGCAATTTTCTTATTCGACTCCAAAATGAGTCAAAAAGCAACAGAGAAAACTCAGAACATCAACAATGCATTTGGCCCAGGAGCTGCTAACAAGCGCATAGCAGTGGTGGTTCAAGAAGTTCTGCAGAGGAGAAGAGAGCCTTGAAGATGAGCAACATAGTGACCAGCCATTGGAAGTTGATAATGGCCAATTGAGAGCAATCATCAAAGCTGATCCTCTTACAACTACAAGAAGAGTTGCCAAAGAACTCAATGTCTACTATTCTACAGTCATTTGGCATGTGAAGCAAATTGGAAAGGTGAAAAACCTCGACAAGTGGGTGCCTCATGAGCTGAGTGAAAATAAACAAAGATCATCATTTTGAAGTGTTGTTTCTCTTATTCTACACAACAACAACAAGCCATTTCTCCATCAGACTGTGACATGCGATGAAAAGTAGATTTTATACTCTAACCAGTGATGACCAGCTCAGTGGTGGGACTGAAAAGAAGCTCCAAAGCACTTCCCCAAACCAAAATTGCACCAAAAAAAAAGGTCATGGTCCCTGTTTGGTGATCTGCTGCCAATCTGATCCACTACAGCTTTCTGAATCCAGGTGAAACCATTACATCTGGGAAGTATGCTCAGCAAATCCATGAGATACACCAACAACTGCAACACCTGCGGCTGGCATTGGTCAACAGAAAGGGCCCAATTCTCCACGGCAACATTCAACCGCAAGTCACACAACGACTGCTTCAAAAGTTGAACAAATTAGGCTACGATGTTTTGCCCCATCCACCATAATCATCTGACCTTTCGCCAACCAACAACCACTTCTTCAAGCATCTCAACAACTGTGTGCAGGGTAAACGTTTCCACCACCAGCAAGATGCAGAAAATATTTTTCCAAGAGTAAGTCGAATCCCAAAGCATGGATTTTTATGCTGCAGGAATACACAAACATTTATTATTGGAAAAAATGTCTTGACAGTAATATTTCGTATTTTGATTAATACAGATGTGTTTGAGCCTAGTTATAATGGTTTAAAGTTCATGGTCTGAAACCGCAATTACTTTTGCACTAGCCTTTATCATTTCCGATCTTGAACTTTGAATTTATACTATCATAGTTTCACTTTATTATCTTAATGCTTCCTTATTATAACATCCTGTTCTTTTTTCTTTATTTTCTACCTTCTTTCATTCCTGACAAAATTAACTAAATTACATTGAGTTTGAGCAAATCTAACAGTTTTGCACAAGTTCACATTTTAATATCTGTTTATGAAAAACTTATGCATGCAAACTTGCTCTCAGACAGGCTGTTCTTTTAAGTAGATTTGTATAAACATACATTTGTCCCGCAGGTGTGGGAAAATGCTCCTCATCAGAAATGCTGATCAGACAACAGTATGAGTAAAGAGGGCCTCCTCCTTTCCTTCCCTTCGTGATCCCAAAGACCTGTTAACCATGACTGCCTCCCTGCTTATCAACTGACACACTGCTGTCATATGCTGTTAAATAAATGCAGCTTGCAAAAGTGCTTGCCCATTGGTCTTTTCCATGGTTACTTTATGGACTAAATTTTGTCCCCAATGTTTATATGTTGAAACCCGGTCTCTCATTGTGATCATATTTGGAGCTAGGGCCTTTGGGAAGGTAATTAAGGTAAAATGAGGCCATAAAAATGGGGCCCCAATCTAGGACTGATATCCTTATAAGAAAAGGAAGAGTGCTGGGTGCAGTGGCTCACACCTGTAATCCCAGTACTTTGGGAGGCTGAGGTGGGCAGATCACCTGGCGTCAGGAGTTCAAGACTAGCCTGGCCAACATGGTGAAATCCTGTCTCTACTAAAAATACAAAAATTAGCTGGGTATGGACCGAGGAGCCTGTAATCCCAGGTACTCAGGAAGTTCAGGGAGGAGAATCACTTGAACCCTGGAGGCAGAGGTTGCAGTGAGCTGAGCTCGTGCCACTACAGTATAGCCTGGGTGACAACAGTGAAATTCTGTCTCAGAAAAAAAAAAGAAAAAAAAAAAGAAGAGGAAGAGACACCAGGGATTCCCTCTCTCTTTAAACACACAGAGAAGAGGCCATGAGAGGGAAGCCTCACCAGAAATCAAGCATGTCAGCTCCTTGGCCTTGGACTACTAGAGTCCAGAACTGTGAGAAAAGAAATTCCTGTAGTTTAATCCATCCAGTGTGTGGTTTTCTTATGGCAGCCATAGAGGGCTAACTCAGTTACCTAATAATCAAATCAAACTTCTGTGAACTACTCTGTGACTACACTATACTGGTTCCTATGGGCTGAACCCAACCACTGACTTTTAGAAATAATCAGCTTAGAAGAAAATGGAGCTGTTCTCTGTTCCTGGTGTAAAATTTAGTCAGTCATTATTATTCTCTGGTACTTCTTAGATAACTGAAGTTCGGAAGTGATGTGGGATCTCAACACAGTCTTATTTCAGAAATTTAACATGTCCAGAGCCAGTTATTCATCAAAACTTTGCCAGACTTAAACTTAGTACTCTTCTTCCCCAACCAAGGGCTGCTACTGTTGGCTAGAGGATGGCTTACAGTGAAGGGTTCGGGGAGGTACTTTTTTTCTTGGCCAGATGCCTCCAGCTCCCAAGCCCTCACAAGACGCTGGCTTCAGATTCATTGGAAGAAACAGGAGGTAAGAGACTGACATGTGTTATAGGACTCACCACACATATTCATTTGAAGAGTAAGTCAGTCCCAATATGGAATGGTTCAAGCGTGCTTTTGGTGCTATCTCCAACCTCCTTGGTACCCCCACAAATGCATGTGGACAAAACAATGTCACACAGTTAAGAAAATAGCAGAAATGCTACTTGGTAGGCTGAAGCAGGAGAATCGCTTGAACCCGGAAGGTGGAGGTTGCAGTGCACCAAGATCGCATCATTACACTCCAGCCTGGGCAACAAGAGTGAGACTAGGTATCGGAAAAAAAATAAATAAATAAATAAATAAAAATAAAAAATAATAAGAAGAAATAAAACTTCAGTTACTTTGAATCTGGTATTCTATGTGACTAATCGAAATTCTTATTTGATTAAATATTTTTAAAAGTGGAAACTGTGAGGTATAGCACTTTTGTTTCAAACTTTAATTCATGCATGAAATGTTGTTCATATATGCACATCTTTAAAATAGAAAGTTATTTCTGGGATTGTTTTGCTTATTTCACACTATATTGTTCACTTTATTTTAGGTTTTATCATTTTTATTACTTATTGGCATAATTATATGGATGAAGTTAATTAAAAGAAAAATTTCACTGTCCATATTTCCTTTCTTTGCCATTTATATTATTAACTCAAATGATTAATACAGAAAATAACTGTGTTCTACAAAAGAAGATAATTGTTTTCTAAAAAAGGACTTGCTATGATTGTAAATAAAGTAAGTTGGCTGTGCCACTGAGGAAAGTATAGCATGGTGCCTGACTAACATGGGTACCTGGGGACCTCCCCAACAGAGGAACTCATGAGGGGACTCTGCCCTCTGTCCACTTTGGGGATCAGCCTTGCATTCCATCCTGCCAAACTTCCTATCTTCAGTTTCTTCTAGGCATGGATTTCCCATGGCAGCTCCCCTCTCCTCACTAATTTCTATCTGGGATCTCCTTTCTCAGTGCATAACCTTGGCAAATGCTCACAAGGCATTAAAGACTAGCAGTAGTTTTATCTACTCTATGCAACTTTTCTTGTCACTGCTCTAGGAATATTGTTCCATTTCTACCTGAGCCCCACACATACTCCTCAACAGACTCTTACGTGATTAGCTCCTTTTTTGGATGAAATAGTTTAAACATATGCTGAGACTATATAATTAGGTTCTCTTATGGGAAATAATTCAAATGTAGATATAAGTACAGAAAATCACCAATTCTCACGTGCCCAGAAATCATATTTAACAATTAGAGATATTTGTCATGTTTGGCTCAGGTCTTTAAATTCGTATTAATATTTTAATAATAATGTTATTATTGCTAAGGACATAGACTATACTATGTACCATTAAAGGCCACTTTTCATTACCATTCCGTCTATCCATTGGTAGAGGTAACCAGGATTGTACTGAACAATGTTCTATACATTTGCTATTAATTTATGTACTCATCAAAATGTATTACATATAAATACACATTAATTTATATAAATGTCTACATGTTAAACAAATTTATAGTATTTATATATATTGTCAATTTTTAAAGCTTTTTTGAATTAAAGCAAATGGTATCAGAGTGTTCATATACTTTTACTACTTGTTTATTTCTACTTAGCGTTTTCAGGTTTTAATCATTTTGATACATTTTATTAATGAAAGCTATGTATAAACATTCTTTTGTACACGCCCCATCTTATCCATTCCTCTAATGGTGGAAATTTCCAAAATTATGGCACCATTTATTCACGCATGTTTAATACATATATGTGCCCACTTCTCTGATCTCTGTCAACTCTTGAAATTTCTGGTCTTTTAGACACCGGCAACTTGATGGATGTGGCACAGAATCTTGGTGTTTCAATTTACTTTTTCTTCCTAATTACTATTAAGGAAGCTTCTGGGATTCTTCAGTGAACACATTGAAGAAATGTGTCTGCTCTTTTCAAGCTGATACCTGATGGAGTCAGGAGATGGAGACAATAAGCTATAGGCATAAATGAATTAGCAAGTATATAAGTGATCATCTGTATCTGTGTCTCCACTCAAATCTCATGTTCAATTGTAATCCCCAGTGTTGGAGGTGTGGCATGGTGGGAGGTGATTGGCTCATGGGGGCGATTTCTTATAAATAGTTTAGCACCATTCCCTCGGTGATTGTGAGTGAGTGAATTATCATGAGATCTGTTGTTTAAAAGTGTGTAGCTCCTTCTCCCTCTCTCTCTTTCTCCTGTTCCAGCCATGTGAGACACCTTGCTCCCCTTTGCCTTCCACTATGAGTGTAAACTTCCTGAGGACCCCCTGGGAGCTGATGCCACCGTGCATCCTGTACAGCCTGCAGAACCGTGAGCCAATGAAACCTCTTTTTAAATAAATTACCCAGCCTCAAGTATTTTTTTATAGCAACACAAGAACAGACTAATATAGTAAGTCCTTAGAATATTTTACACACTTAATATATTAATAAAAGGTGGAAACTATTAATGAAAAATCAGGGGGGAAAATAACCAGATTTGCCACTTGTTTTCCTCTATCCAGAACAATTGAGAAATAATCTTCCCCTCCTTATCAATTTCTTTCATGTCAAGCAAAACTACATGAATCGATACTAAAACTAATATATCATGACTGGTTGCTCTCAATACCTTGGTATTAAAACTTTAATTGTGAAGAATATTGCCTTTGCTAATGGCCATAGGACTGTTCAAATTATCTTTTTCTGTATAACAAACTACTCCAAAACAGTAGCTTAAAACATTGACAATAATCTAGCTTGCTCACCAATGCGGGGAATAACTAGGTTCGGTTTGGCAGCTCTTACTTGTGGTCTCTCATGCCATTGAAGTCAGATGGTGGCTGAGATTGGCACCATCTACAAGGCACCTTCCCTCACACGCCTGCCCCTTGGGCTGGGAGATTCAAACAGTAGGGGCTGGAAGAACTGGGGTTCCCTGGGTATCTCTGTCTCTACGAGGTCTCTCCACTTGGTCTTTCCATACGGTCATCTCAAGATAATGAGACATCTTACAGGTCACATCGTGCCTGGTGGAGTCAGTGTCCCACGAGAAATAAGCAGAAGCTACACATGCTTTTTTAAGGTAGCCATGGAAGTCATGTCTTTTTTGTCACTTTCTATTTGCTGAGGCAATCCCAAAGTCCCACCTTGCCAAAGTCCCAGGGGAAGGGAATGCAGACCTTGCCTTTTGATGGCAAAGTGTCAGATCATTTGCAAAAGTGTTTTAAAACCACCATAACAGCAAATTATAATCACATGTCAAAACAAACCATATGCCTACTTAAGCTACTCATTTTGAAAAATATCTTAAAAATTAAGCCCAGAAGTTCCACCAGATATATGTACAGTGAAGGCAAATAATTTTGTTGAAAATCCTTTTCACAGAATGTTCTTAATGTTCTTAACGAAGAGAAGCTGCCCACCCTAAAATAGTCATTATTATGAGCATTTTTTCCTTCTACATCATTTTACTGTCAGAATTGTATCCCGATAAGATAAAAACAGAAATGAAATAGCTCAGTGTTACACAGATTGCATAGATAGGCTTCTAGGAACACGGACCCTTGAAAAATGTATTGGAGACAAAACAATTTCAGAAAAGACAAGCAATCCATCAAAAAAGTGATACATATTTTACTAAAAAGGTACCCCTCTACTAGCATATAGTATTTTATGTTTGAAAATTTCCACTGCACAAATCTCTCATAGCAGATAATAGCAACTGGAGATATTAGATCAAAATTTATTGACTGTCTTTGATCTTCAAGGTGTTGTGGTATATCCTAAGGATACAAAAAAACTTTGATACAAAGTATTTGTCCTCAAAGAGTTTACAATTTTGTGAACCCACAATGTACACTTAAAAATTACCAATGGGGATAATAAAATAATGAAAATTGCAGCTACAACTTCTGGAATGCTATTGTATGCCAAACACAGTTCTAAACACATTGCTTATGATATCTTTTTATTCCTGGTTAGACTTATGATGTGCAAACTTTCTACTTACTTTGCATCTAAGGAAAAGGTGAGATATGTCATCACAAATTAATTTTATAGCGAGATTATAGCCACGATACCAAACTAAGGTCCACATACAGTACCAATATGTGTGTTACAGATAATACACAATGATTGGCAAGGACATTAAATATCATCTCAATTCACAGATGAGGAATACAGCCTTCACTTTGGGGGTAGTTAGAAAATATTTAGAGAAAAAACAGTGTTTGAGCTAACCCTTGAAAAATGACGAGGTAGGATTCAGATAAGCCATAAAGGAGTGAAGGAAATGGCTCTGGTCACACGAGCAAGTTAAGTTTTCATGGCAAGATGGAGTAAAACCATGAGGAAGTGATTTTCTATATAACATATCATCTGGTTGAAAGATCACTTGGAGAAAAAAGTCATAAAAACACTTGGTCTAGTATTGTATATGAGGAATGCTTCAGGAAAAAATATTTTATTATATATGTCATTCAAATAAGGGTGGTAGGTGATTTGTAGCTCCTTTGTGAATTTTGAATTTATTCATTGTGTATAAAGTGAAAGTTGATAGTTTATGTGAAACAGAAAATGTGACTTTCAGGTACGGGAAACAACCAAGCTGCAATGAGCACTGTAACTGTCAAGACTATTGATGCAAATACAGGGAAAAGGATTCTTTCTTTCTCTGCTTGTTCGGAACCTGGAAGGATGTTCCATGGGGTTGCAGTCAGCCAGCTGAGACCTCAGGGGAGGGTAACAGTGATTTAAAACCATGGAGAATACCAGGGTAGAGGAGAGCTGAGAGATGAAGAGAAAATAGATTCACTTTAGTCCAAACATATGCACATTTAAAACTAGTCTTACCACTGAACCTTTCATGACATGATTCTTTTTGCTTCAACCAATTTGGATTGATTTTTGTTATTTATTTGCAACCACAAGATTTCCAAGTGATAGATGATCTTAGGATATGGCATCAGAAAATACAGAGTCAAAATCTGTACACAATCAAATTGACTAACAATATTCATTCTTTCATTCATCATTCACTTATCAAATAATTTTAATTCTACCTTGTAAACAAGATCTAGCACCAAGCTGAAATATAGAGGTGAAAAGTTTATTGAGCTGGCTTCAAGGGCTCAGAGTCCAGTGAAAGGTTTCCTGTGCAAGTCATTATAATCCAGAGTGGTAAATGTTATAGTGCAAACAAGTGCTAAGGGCAAATGTTACATAGGCCTAGAGCATCTAGATCTGTTTTGCAAACTGAAGAAGACTTAAGGTGGAAAATGCTGTCTACAATGAGAATTAAAGCATGGTCACTATGGAATCCATACTTTCTCCTTTGCAATCTTTGCATCACTGAGTGTTTTTAAGATTTATAGCTGTATTTTTCTTTCCAAGTCCTCTCTAGAACAATAGTATTTGAAGTACTTTCTGTGAATCAGCACACTTGGAAATGCTTGGTGGTAACAAAACACCAGAACCTCAGGTATTGACTTTAAGATATTGATGTAACCACAGGGAGGATGATTGTTGCTGTAAAACTTCACAAGGCAGGAATTGGGCCAACCCCACTGGAGGCCATCAATGTGTGCGCCATGGTTTTGGAATATGGTTTACATCTTTGACATTTAAATGAAACTTTCTTGGAGGACATATACTTCTTTGTATATTTCAGACTCAGAGGAAAGAATAATGTGCCTGTTTTTTTGTGTGTCTGTTTTCAGATTATCTCTGAGCCAAAGTGATATTTGGAGAGCAAGGTAGGCTTATGTAGAATCACAGATCATTGCAGGACCAGAAACTATCTAATGATTGACAAGAAAGACTCTATAAAGCAGTGGATTTGTCCTTTTGCCTTGACATCTTGAAAACTTAAAGTTTAGAAGTACAGCTAGAGCAACAAGCACACATTCAGTTCCTGAAAACTTACAATATCTTTGAAGGTTATTTTAAAATATTGATTTTATTTGTTCCAACATTTTATTGTGAACATTTTCAAACATGTAGCAAAATTAGATTAATTTTACAGTGAATGTCCTCTAGGAGCAGGGATGTCCAATCTTTTGGCTTCCCTGGGCCACAATGGAAGAAGAAAAATTGTCTTGGGCCACACATAAAATATACTAACGATACCTGATGAGCTAAAAAAATAAAAATCTCAAAATAAATCTTATAATGTTTTAAGAAAGTTTACAAATTTATGTTGGGCCACATTTAAAGCCATCCAGGGCTACATGCAGCCTGTGGGCTATGAGTTGTAGGAGCTTGCTCTAGAGCCTACTATTAAAATTTTACTGTATTTGCTTTATCAGATGTCATCCTCCTTTTTATCAGAATTTCCATCTATGAATCCATCTTCTCTTTTTTATTCATTTCACAGTAAATTAAATAAGTGTGCATGATAAATACTCCAGCCTGCATATCATTAACTACAGCACAAGATTCGTTTACAGTGTTTTATGCCCTTTGAGGTAACATTTACAAAAGATGAACTGCATAAATCTTATTTTGTTTTGCTAAGTGTTGACAAATGCATACACTTGGGTAACCAAACTCCTATTAATAACTAAACTTAACTACCACCCCAGGAAGTTTTCTCTTGATTTCTCCCATGTGTTTCTTGCTACCATCAGCATCCCAGGAAATTGCTACTGATTTTTTTTTTCTACCATAGACTAGATTTGTGTATTTAAAAAATTAATATAAATAGAATCATATAGTGTGGGATTTTTTATGTTAAATTTCCTTTATTCAGCATAATAACTTTTTGAGATACACCCTTGGTATATATAGTTAATTCTTTTTTATTGCTGAATAATATTTCTGAATGATTACATCACAGTTTATTTATGTATTGTTCTATCGATGGACACCAGGGTTCTATATTTTGGCTAACATGAATAAATCTTCTATGAGTATATATGTAAGTATTTTGTGAACATATATCTTTATCTCTCTTGGGTACATGCATAGCTTTAGAATTGCTGAGGAGGTATGTGCTTAGTACCATTTTATATTGTTACTAACACTATAACAGATTTACTGCTCCTTATGCCTACTAGCATTTGTTATCAATTTTTAATTCTGGCCATCCTAGTGAGGGGTAGATGTATCTCACTGAAGTTCTCAAGGATGTTTATCTGTTCTCTAATAGTGCTGATTTTTCATGTTCTTATTGGCCATTTTTATTTTTTTTTTCAGAGGTGTCTGTGAAAATGGTTTACTCATATTTTTACTGTATTGGTTGTCTATTATTGAAATGTAAGTTTCCCATAAACCCTGATTACCAGCCCTTTGCCAGAATTGTGTGTGTGTGTGTGAGTGTGTATAACATTTTAATATGTTTTCACGATCTGTGGCTTGTTAATGAATGGAAATTTTATTTTGTCAAAGTTAAATTTTTATTTTTTTCCATTATTCTGCTTTTTATTATGGATAGATGCTTTTATTGTGTTTATTTATTTGCTTTTTGTCTCCCATCTTATCTAAGTTTATATTGTGTTTAGTTTTGAAAATGACTTTAATCCCTTTTGAGACCAAGTCTGAGGTCAACCTAAAGAGTTAAAATAGTTTCAGCAGAAATCTAATCTCTGTGATATTGATAATCCATTTATTCAATTCTTTTCTCAGTTTAGTTCCATTGGTTTGTCAGGTTCTTTGCAAGAATACGATGGTGAAAAAAACAAACAGAGCTCTGATGTCCTACAGCAGTAGGGAGCAGATGAGTCAGGGAAAGAGGTGAATGTGTAGAGGAGTACCATGTTAGAAAAAATGAGCAGGAAATACCTCTCTGGTAAATGTTTATTTAGGCAAAGACTACAATGGTAACCAAAGTGATATGACACATTTTTTTGAGCCTTTTCTATGAGCCAAACAGGTCAGTCTGTTTCACGTGTGCAATCAATTCACTCTTCGCACTACGTTAGAAGACACTCTTCTTATGCTTGTAGAATATTAAGATCCTTCTCACTGCAAGAAAATAAAGAAAATAAAAGAAGACATGGGGGCAAAGAAAATGTTTCACCTTCAAAGGTGAAATATAAGTTGAATCTTGGTCTACCTGAGTCCTTAGCCATTATGTTCATAGAGACATCTATTTATAAAAATAAAAAATAATGAGTATGTGCACTGGGGTGTGTGTGTGTGTGTGAAAGAGAGAGGGAGAGATTGAGAGAAACGGATGGAAACAGTTAATTTTACGTGCCAACTTGGCTGAGTCACAATGCCCAGATATTGCTCACACATATGCATGTTTCTTTTTCTTTTTTTCTTTTCTTTTTTTTTTTTTTTTTTTGAGAAGGAGTCTCACTCTGTCACCCAGGCTGGAGTGCAGTGGCATGATCTCGTCTCACTGCAAGCTCCTCCTCCCAGGTTCACACCATTCTCCTGCCTCAGCCTCCTGAGTAGCTGGGACTATAGGAGCCCGCCATCACACCTGGCTAATTTTTTCTATTTTTTTTTTCTTTTTTCTTTTTGTATTTTTAGTAGAGATAGGGTTTCACCATGTTAGCCAGGATGGTCTCGATCCCCTGACCTTATGATCCACATGCCTCGGTCTCTCAAAGTGCTGGGATTATAGGCATGAGCCACTGCGCGCGGCCATATATACATTTCTGTAGGGGTGTTTCTTGGATCAGATTAACATTTAATTGGTGGATTTTGAGCCAAGCACATTGCTCTCCATAATGTGGGTGGATCTCATCTAATCAGTTGATGGACTTAATAGAACAAAGACTGACTTACACTGTCCCCAACCTCCAATAAGAAGAAATTCTGCCAGTAGATGGCCTTTAGACTTAAATGGCAGCACTGGCTTTTCCCTCAATTTCCAGCCTACTAACCTTAGCTTTTGAACTTGTCAGTCTCTGTAATGGTTTAAAATAATTATCTCTGTCTCTCTCTCTCTCTCTCTCTCTCTCTCTCTCTGTATATCTCATTGGTTGTGTTTCTCTGAGGAACTTCATTAGGTTGTTGCAAACTCCATTAGGTTGCTGCAAAAGTAATTGTGGTCTCTGCCATTACTTTCAATGGCAAAAATTGCAAAACTTTTGCACCAACTGAATACAATTCCTGTATGTGTTTGTGGCTGTATGAGTGTGTCTATGCATGTGTTTCAGACTTTTACATATATGAGAAAACCTGATTATGTGCTTATTCAGGAAATGGACAAATTGGACTTGCCCAAGTCACCCATTGGAGCTATTAATAGTGACTTAACCTGAGCAGAATTTAACGCACATGCTCAAATGAAAACTAGTGTGTGGCTTATGGATGTATAAGGCTGATAGACCATGCATATTTAATTTCACCTTATCTTACAATCCCATTAAACAGTTGATACAAGACTTGTTGGTTGGTTATAAACATGAAAAGAGTGGCAGCATCATGGAGAGACACAGCAACAGTATTTTGGAAGATGGAAAACACTGGGGGTGAGGATTCACTCACTTAGTAAAACCCCATGGGCAGGAGGGTGGGCAGAAGGGGTGTGAACTGAAAAACAACATGATTTACATTGCATTATCTCTAAGAGCTCAGCAGCTGATACAAAATGTATTCCTTGAAATAGACGTAATGGGGTGGGCAGGTGAGTAAGATCAAGGATAAGTGGTTAGAAGTCATTAAGAATTAGCTCCCCTGATTCTTCTCCATTCTGCATTCCTGGGGCAATGCCCTCCCTGATCCCAGGAGAGCACGTGAAAATATTCTTCAAGGAGGGTGAAAAACAAAGTCTCTAAATAAGGGAAGACCAAAATATAGTGGCCAGGGGTACTCTACTGAAGTTACAGCCAGTATGTGACTGCGTGCCTACTGCGTGCAGAGGAGCCTGCACTCTACTCAATCTCCAGAATCCTGGCACTCAGCCTTCAAACTTTCCTCTGCAGACAGGAAAGGATTTCTCTGGAAACTCTAACCAGCCCTACCAAACAGACCAGTCACATCCCAACAGGCAAGAACACAGCACACATTCTTAGAGTTTACAGATAGATTTTAGAGCTTCCCATACATAAGTATGAATAGACAACCTGAGATTATTTGGTATCTGCAAAATTCCTCTACAATGAGAGATTGAGATCAGATCCAACAAACAAAGACAAATTAGAACTGCCTTGCCAAGAAAAGCAAGACTTCAAATAAGTAATTATCAATAAATGCCCTTAGAGGAATATGAAAAGACATTGCAATTATGAAGCAAGAAAAAGAATTTAGGAGGAAAAGAAATATTAATAGGACAAGAGAACATTTTAAAATTATTCATGTAAAGAACTCTATAATTGGATGCCTACTGAATGCAGAAATTTCCAGAAAATAAAACCCCAAAAATGATATGGGTAACAATAAAGATATAAAAACTAGAGAAACAGTCCAGAAATTATAATATGTGCCTAAGACATGTTTCATAATAATCGAGAAGATAATTGGCAAAAATAATTATTGAAAAAATGTTATTATCCATGCAGGGCATGAGTGTCCGGGGCAGAAGAGCTCAATGTACTTGTACTTGGTTGATTGGATGGAAAGAAAATCATGACAAAATGTATCATAAAAAAGTATCTGAATGCTGAGAATGAGACAAAAGAAAAGCACAGAAAGACAAATAGAGGGGGCGTGCCCAAGATGGCCAAATAGGAACAGCTGCAGCCTCCAGCTCCCAGCATGAGCAACACAGAAGACGGGTGATTTCTGCATTTTCAACTGAGGTACTGGGTTCATCTCACTGGGGTGTGCTGGACAGTTGGCACTGATCTGCAGGTGCAGCCTGACCAGGGAGAGCTGAAGCAGGGTGAGGCATCACCTCACCTGGGAAGCACAAGGGGGAAGGGAATTCCTTTTCCTAGCCAAAGTAAATTGAGACACACAACACCTGGAAAATCAGGTAACTCCCACCCTAATACTGTGCTTTACCAAGGGTCTTAGCAAATGGCACACCAGGAGATTATATCCTACACCTGGCCCAGAGGGTCCCACGCCCACGGAGCCTCCCTCATTGCTAGCACAGCAGTCTGAGATCTAACTGCAAGGTGGCAGCGAGGCTGGGGGAGGGGTGCCCACCATTGCTGAGGCTTAAGTAGGTAAACAAAACCGCTGCCAGGAAGCTCGAATTGGAAGCTCGAATTGGGTGGAGCCCAGCTCAAGGAGGCTGGCCTGCCTCTGTAGACTCCTCCTCTGGGGACAGGGCATAGCTAAACAAAAAGCAGCAGAAACGTCAGTAGAGGTAAATGCCCCTGTCTGACAGCTTTGAAGAGAGCAGTAGATCTCCCAGCACGGAGGTTGAGATCTGAGAATGGGCAGACTGCCTGCTCAAGTGGGTCCCTGACCCCTGAGTAGCCTAAATAGGACACATTTCCCCACTAGGTGCAGACTGACACCTCACACCTCACACAGTGGGGTACACCCCTGAGATGAAGCTTCCCTAAGACGAAGCTTCCAGAGCAAGAATCAGACAGCAACACTTGCTGTTCAGCAATATTCTATCTTACACAGCCTCCACTACTGATACCCAGGCAAACAGGATCTGGAGTGGACCTTAAGCAAACTCCAACACACCTACAGCTGAGGTTCCTGATTGTTAGAAGGAAAACTAACAAACAGAAAGGACACCAACACCAAAACCCCATCAGTATGTCACCATCATCAAAGACCAAAGGCAGATAAAACCACAAAGATGGGGAAAAAGCAGTGCAGAAAAGCTGGAAATTCAAAAACTCAGAGCACATCTCCCCCTCCAAAGGAACGCAGCTCATTGCCAGCAATGGAACAAAGCTCGATGGAGAATGACTTTGATGAGTTGAGAGAAGAAGGCTTCAGTCGATCAAACTTCTCAGAGCTAAAGGAAGAACTACGTAACCAGTGCAAAGAAACTAAAAACCTTGAAAAAAGAATGGATGAATGGATAACTAGGATAATCAATGCAGAGAAGACCTTAAAAGAACTGATAGAGATGAAAAACATAACACGAGAACTATGTGACAAATGCACAAGTTTCAGTGCACTAGCTTCCAACTTGATCAACTGGAAGGAAGAGTATCAGCGATTGAAGATCAAATGAATGAAATGAAGTGAGAAGAGAAGTGTAGAGAAAAAAGAGTAAAAAGTAATGAACAAAGCCTCCAATAAATATGGGATTATGGGAAAAGACCAAATCTACATCTGATTGATGTGCCTGAAAGTGACGGGGAAAATGGAACCAAGTTGGAAAACACTCTGCAGGATATCATCCAGGAGAACTTCCCCAACCTAGTAAGGCAGGCCAACATTCAAATTCAGGAAATACAGAGAATGCCACAAAGATACTCCTCGAGAAGAGCAACTCCAAGACACATCATTGTCAGATTCACCAAAGTTGAAATGAAGGAAAAAATGTTAAGGGCAGTCAGAGAGAAAGGTCGGGTTACCCACAAAGGGAAGCCCATCAGACTAACAGCAGATCTCTCGGCAGAAACTCTCCAAGGCAGAAGAGAGTGGGGGCAAATATTCAACATTCTTAAAGAAAAGAATTTTCAACCCAGAATTTTATATCTAGCCAAACTAAGTTTCATAAGTGAAGAAGAAATAAAATCCTTTACAGACAAGCAAATACTTAGAGATTCTGTCACCATCAGGCCTGCCCTACAAGAGACACTGAAGGAAGCACTAAACATGGAAAAGAACAAGAGGTACCAGCCATTGCAAAAATATGTCAAAATGTAAAGTCCATCAATGCTAGGAAGAAACTGCATTAACTAGCGAACAAAATAACCAGCTAATATCATAATGACAGGTTCAAGTTCACACATAATAATATTAAACTTAAATGTAAATGGACTAAATGGTCCTATTAAAAGACACAGACTGGCAAATTGGATAGAGTCAAGACCCATCAGTCTGCTGTATTCAGGAGACCCATCTCACATGCAGAGACACACATAGGCTCAAAATAAAGGGATGGAGGAAGATCTACCAAGCAAATGGAAAACAACAACAAAAAAGCAGGGGTTGCAATCCTGGTGTCTGATAAAACAGACTTTAAATCATCAAAGATCAAAAGAGACAAAGAAGGCCATTACATAATGGTAAAGGGATCAATTCATCAGGAAGAGCTAACTATCTGAAATATATATTCACCCAATACAGGAGCACCCAGGTTCATAAAGCAAGTCCTTACAGACTTACAAAGGGACTTAGACTCCCATAAAATAATAATGGGAGACTTTAACATCCCACTGTCAACAGTGGACAGAACAACAAGACAGAAAGTTAACAAGGATATCCAGGAATTGAACTCATCTCTGCACCAAGTGGACCTAATAGACATCTACAGAACTCTCCACCCCAAATCAACAGAATATACACTCTTCTTAGCACCACATTACACTTATTCCAAAATTGACCACATAGTTGGAAGTAAAGCACTCCTCAGCAAATGTAAAAGAACAGAAATTATAGCAAACTGTCTCTCAGACCACAGTGCAATCAAAGTAGAACTCAGGACTAAGAAACTCAATCAAAACTGCTCAACTACATGGAAAGTGAACAACCTGCTCCTGAATGACTACTGGGTACATAACAGAATGAAGGCAGAAATAAAGATGTTCTTTGAAACCAATGAGAACAAAGATACAACACACCAGAATCTCTGGGACACATTTAAAGCAGTGTGTAGAGGGAAATTTATAGCACTAAATGCCCACAAGAGAAAGCAGGAATGATCTAAAATTGACACCCTAACATCACAATTAAAAGAACTAGAGAAGCAAGAGCAAACACATTCAAAAGCTAGCACAAGGCAAGAAATAACTAAGATCAGAGCAGAACTGAAGGAGATAGAGACACAAAAAACCCTCCAAAAAATCAATGAATCCAGGAGTTGGTTTTTTGAAAAGATCAACAAAATTGATAGACCGCTAGCAAAACTAATAAAGAAGAAAAGAGAGAAGAATGAAATAGACGCAATAAAAAATGATAAAGGGGATATCACCACTGACCCTACAGAAATACAAACTACCATCAGAGAATACTATAAATACCTCTATACAAATAAACTAGAAAACCTAGAAGAAATGGATAATTTCCTGGACACTTACACTTTCCCAAGACTAAACCAGGAAGAAGTTGAATCCCTGCATAGACCAATAGCAGGTTCTGAAATTGAGGCAATAAGTAATAGCCTATCAACCAAAAAAAGTCCAGGACCAGACAATTCACAGCTGAATTCCACCAGAGGTATAAGGGGGTGTTGGTATCATTCCTTCTGAAACTATTCCAATCAATAGGAAAAGAGGGAATCCTCCCTAATTCATTTCATGAGGCCAACATCATCCTGATACCGAAGTCTGACAGAGATACAACAAAAAAAGAGAATTTTAGACCAATATCCCTGATGAACATCGATGCAAAAATCCTCAATAAAATACTGGCAAACCGAATCCAGCAGCACATCAAAAAGCTTGTTCACCATGATCAAGTGGGCTTCATTCCTGGGATGCAAAGCTGGTTCAACATACACAAATGAATAAATGTAATCCAGCATATAAACAGAACCAAAGACAAAAACCACATGATTATCTCAATAGATGCAGAAAAGGCTTTTGACAAAATTCAACAGCCCTTCATGCTAAAAACTCTCAGTAAATTTGGTACTGATGGAACATATTTCAAAATAATAAGAGCTATTTATGACAAACCCACAGCCAATGTCATACTGAGTGGGCAAAAACCAGAAGCATTCCCTTTGAAAACTGGCACAAGACAGGGATGCCCTCTCTCACCACTCCTATTCAACATAGTGTTGGAAGTTCTGGCTAGGGCAATCAGGCAAGAGAAAGAAATCATGGGTATTCAGTTAGGAAACAAAGAAGTCAAATTGTCCCTGTTTGCAGATGACATGATTGTATATTTAGAAAACCCCATTGTCTCAGTCCAAAATCTTCTTAAGCTGATAAGCAACTTCAGCAAAGTCTCAGGATAAAAAATCAATGTGCAAAAATCACAAGCATTCTTATACACCAGTAACAGACAAACAGCGAGCCAAATTATGAATGAACTTCCATTCACAATAGCTTCAAAGAGAAGAAAATACCTAGGAATCCAACTTACAAGGGATGTAAAGGACCTCTTCAAGGAGAACTACAAACCACTGCTCAGTGAAATAAAAGAGGACACAAACAAATGGAAGAAAATATCATGCTCATGGATAGGAAGAATCAATATCGTGAAAATGGCCATACTGCTCAAGGTAATTTATAGATTCAATGTCATCCCCATTAAGCTACCAATGACTTTCTTCACAGAATTGGAAAAAACTGCTTTAAAATTCATATGGAACCAAAAGAGAGCCCACATTGCCAAGCCAATCCTAAGCCAAAAGAAAAAGCTGGAGGCATCATGCTACCTGACTTCAAACTATACTACAAGGCTACAGTAACCAAAACAGCATGGTAGTGGTACCAAAACAGAGATATAGACCAATGGAACAGAACAGAGTCCTCAGAAATAATACCACACATCTACAGCCATCTGATCTTTGACAAACCTGACAAAAATAAGAAATGGGGAAAGGATTCCCTGTTAAATAAATGGTGCTGGGAAAAATGGCTAGCCATATGTAGAAAGCTGAAACTGGATCCTTTCTTTACTCCTTATACGAAAATTAATTCAAGATGGATTAGAGACTTAAATGTTAGATCTAAAACCATAAAAACCCTAGAAGAAAACCTAGGTAATATCATTCAGGATATAGACATGGGCAAATACTTCATGTCTAAAACACCAAAAGAAACGGCAACAAAAGTCAAAATTGACAAATGGGATCTAAATAAACTAAAGAGCTTCTGCACAGCAAAAGAAACTACCATCAGAGTGAACAGGCAACCTACAGAATGGGAGAAAATTTTTGCAATCTACTCATCTGACAAAGGGCTAATATCCAGAACCTATAAAGAACTCAAATTTACAAGAAAAAACAAACAACCGCATCAGAAAATGGGCAAAGGATATGAACAGACACTTCTCAAAAGAAGACGTTCATATAGCCAATAGACACATGAAAAAATGCTCATCCTCATTTGCCATCAGAGAAACGCAAATCAAAACCACAATGAGATACCATCCCACACCAGTTAGAATGGCAATCATTAAAAAATCAGGAAACAACAGGTGCTGGAGAGGATGTGGAGAAACAGAAACAGTTTTACACTGTTGGTGGGACTGTAAACTAGTTCAACCATTGTGGAAAACAGTGGGCGATTCCTCAAGGATCTAGAACTAGAAATACCATTTGACCCAGCCATCCCATTACTGGGGATACACCCAAAGGATTATAAATCATGCTGCTATAAAGACACATGCACACGTATGTTTATTGCAGCACTATTCACAATAGTAAAGACTTGGAATCAACCCAAATGTCCATCAGTGACAGACTGGATTAAGAAAATGTGACACATATACACCATGGAATACTATGCAGCAGTAAAAAAGGATGAGTTTGTGTCCTTTGTAGGGACATGGATGCAGCTGGAAACCATCATTCTCAGCAAACTATCACAAGAACAGAAAACCAAATACCGCATGTTCTCACTCATAGGTGGGAATTGAACGATGAGATCACTTGGACTTGGGAAGGGGATCATCACACACTGGGTCCTATTGTGGGGTGGGGCTGGGGGAAGGATAGCATTAGGAGATATACCTAATGTAAATGACGAGTTGGTGGGTGCAGCACACCAACATGGCATATGTGTGGCCACATATGTGGCAAACCTGCACGTTGTGCACATGTACCCTGGAACTTAAAGCATAATTAAAAAAAAAAAAGAAAGACAAATAGAAAACACAGAGATTGCATTTAAAAAAAAAAATCAGGAGTCCACCAGAACGGCTCGAGACTTTTCTTACACCAACAAAAGAAACAAGATTCAAATATTTTAAGAAAAAAAAAATTCAATCTGAAATTCTGTTACAAGCTAAATTATACATCACATGGCAAAGTATTTGAAAAATCTTTAAAAGATGTAGCATCACCAAAAGTGTACCTACCATGCTCTGTGTTTGTCAAGAAGCTATGGGAGTATGTGGTCCAACGAAAAGAGAAAATATGCTAATAGAAATGAGAAGAAGGGTCTGGTAATCAGGGGATCCCAAAAAAGTCTCCATTGTACTGGTGTAAGACAAAGCCATGTGACAGATTTATACCAGAATTAGAGGGATTGAGTATGATGAAAATAGCCAGAGGTTTCAGGACAGATATTTCCAAGAAGTTGCCACTGATATAAGACCTGATATGTTAGTGTTCCAAGAGAGTTTGGGATGAAATGAGTAATAAGCCTATAAAAAAACTAACAAATAGAACTAGACAACAATCAAATAGTAATTATTTATTTCAAGGACTATGAAAAGTTGTGATACAAGTGAAAAGTAATCCATTTATTACATGGTTCATATAGAAAAAGGACTTAAATTGACAAAATATGTAAAAAAAGTGATAACTAAATTAACCCAGATTACCATTCTATGTTATTGTAAGGGTGAGAAGAGGTGGGGGAGAAAGTTGTGAAGGGTGTAAGGGTGTGGGGAGGAGGCAGGTAAATCTAAATCTGTATTAAGGTTAAAGACAGGTTACTTTTTATTATGGAAGGTTAATAACCAATACTTAAAAGTGAAAATCAAGAAGTAACAATAATAGCAGGTTATTTGAAGATATTGAGGTAAGAAGGAAAAGAGTCCTATTAAAAAACCGGCACTTTCTGGAGACGAAGGGGAAAGGAAGGCAGCAGGATGCCACTTGTGGGTCACACATTGTGGAGATGAACTCTGAATCCTGATTGAATTAAAATCTTCATTAAAATATAAACTTAAATAAATACAAATTGACTACTGCCAGTCTACTTTTTGAAATCTCTCAAAACCTGCAAATGGTTTGAAGAGTTCAGTTGCTACAATGCCATGGTTATCTTGATAGTTGTTTAGATTTAGTACACTTACCAGAAGGATGCTGGCATTTTGGCACTTTGGTTAGTTTGAGTTCTCGTTTATATGAACTCCTTCCTTTTGCTTTTCTCCCTCCTCCCCTAATTTACTTCTATTTTAGTTTCTATATCTCATAAAAACATCACTTATCTTACTCATTTGAATTGTCAGTTCCTTTTTCCTCATAGAACTGAAGCCCTGTAGGAAAGAAAGAGGTTGCTACAGAACCATGAAATGATCAGAAACACAAACAATCAATGTCAAAGAAATCCTATTAGAATATGATGAGACACCCACTTTTCTCCAGTAGACTTGAGAGGTTAGGAGCACTATTTAATTGTTTAACCCGAGGTTCTGAGGTTCTGACGGATAGATTTGAGTTTAGATGTAAATACCGGTTTTGTTATCACTGCTGATGCTAGACCCCCTTTCCCCTTCCTGTGGTACTAGGTATCTTCTCCTGGTCTTGTGGATGGAACACGATAGAATCCGCATCATCTCTTGATTAGAGCCAATAATAATCTCCTAACCAGTTTCTTTGTCTCCAATTTTTCACACACACACATGCGCGCACGTACAAACAAACCTATGTATTTTTATATATATTTTTTTCAGCCTCCTAAAGTTCTGGGATTTCAAGCATAGAGCCACCACATCCTGCCGATTTTTCTGGCATTAAATGCAGCTTCCACATTGCCACCAGAGAGAATTCTGAAACACTACTATGACTATGTTACTCCTTAGTGTTATAAACACTTCCTTTAGTGTCTACCCATTGTCCTCAGAATAAAATCTGAGTCTTTTAATCAGCATGTCCTTTATTTTCTGATTTCTTTCTACATTTCAACCTCAGGTATCTCTACACCCTCTCACATTTTCTATCCTCTAACCGTACTGAATTACGTGCTACACCTGACAGAGCTCCAGTGCACCTGCAGTCAAACGTTAATGAAGCATTTATTCATAAACACCAAAAAGCAAATGTTATGGACAAGAAACTATATTATACCATGAGCATAGCACAAGAGACAAAGGCGTGGGTTTGTGGGTCTGGTCATATTTTTTATGTGGAACATGAGTTTTACTCGATATATGTGTTAATTCACAAGTTTCTTGTGTCCTGAGATAGTAAAAAGGCAAAATAGATAAGATTTCAGAGCATAGTTTGGCTGAGGAAGATTTTCCCAGCCCCGATTAACTACAGGAAAGATACTGGAAGTTCAAAACTCCCAGAATTCTCACTCTATTTCTATTTTTAGAGAGAAGTAGATGAAGGGATGTTTGCCCTCTTTGACGGGACTGGGAATGGGTTCAAGATGAAAAATAGATCCTTGGAGACGTAGGAACAATGGAGGAAGTAAAACATGAAAACTAATTTTGTTTTCTCTCTTAGAAGCTAGAGCTCTAAACTAGAAAATATAAGAGTATCCTGTGAGGATCTTTTCAATGAAATGGGACACCCTCCTCGCTAGTAAAATACATGAAGAACATAGCCTCGTTGTTCCAACAACTTCTAAACACAGTCACATCTCAATGTGCCTTCTCTTTCTTCAGTTATAACAATGCATCAAACAGAGTGTGACCTCAACTGTTTTTCAGTGGAAAACAGACAAGCCTGAAATAAGAAAAAAAAAAAAAGAAAGAAAGAAAGCCTCAAAGAATTCCCCCTAAATATCACAGAGTAGAGTCAGAACAAAATTGTCATAGTAAATATGAATAAGAAGAAAGAAAAAGAAATCATAACAGATGGCAAATTGAAAAAAAAACACTAAAATTAACATTAAAAAGGAAGAGAATTATAGCATACGAGAGCCCAAACACTCCAATTATAATAAGACAAAATCAGAGAGAAAGAAGTAAAATATTATTTCACATTCATACCCAAAATAATGCATTACTAGTACATTGACACCATCTAGAGAGAAGATCGATAAGAACAGAAAGAGCTTCATCAACACTATAAAAAAAAAATTAAAAACCACCTAACCCTAACAGACACTTGTGGCACACTCCACCCAATAATGGCAAAACGCACAATCTTGTCAAGCAACGTGGAACATTCCCCAGGACAATCTTAGGCCACAAAACCAGTCTCTAATTTTAAAAAGACTGAAATTGCACAAACCATATTTTCCAACCACAATAGAATGAAGCTAGAAATTCATAATAAAAGAAAAACAAAAAGAAAACTCATAAATAAATGAAAATGAAGCAAAGCATACTCAAGTAACAAAAGAGTCAAAGGAGAAATGACATGGAAGTTAAAAATATATAGATATAACTGATGACAAAAATGAAATATTTCAAAACTTATGACATGCAACGGAGGGAAACTAAAAGCAAAATTTATAACTAAAAGGGAAATACATTAAAAAACAGAGAGATCTTAAATTATTAGCCTATGTTTACACATTGAAAAATGGAAAAACAAGAGGAAACTAAACCAAACGGTAATAGAAGAAAATAATAGGTATTTAGAGCAGAGATAAACAACATAGAAAATAGAAAAACAAAATAAAATTAACAAGAATTTGTTCTTTGAAAATATCACAATTGGTAAAACCTTTAGCTAGACTGACACAGATAAACAGAAGACACAAATAACACAAATAACTGAAATCAGAAAAGAAAGTGAGGACATTATTACTGACCTTACAGAAATAATAATAATAAGATAATATTATAAACAATTGTACCCCAACAAATTAGGTAACTTAGATGAAATAAAAAAGACGCTCATAACACAAAAATTGCCTAAACTCTTCAAGACAAAATAGAAAATCTCAGCAGAGCTATAGTAAATAAATATTTTGAAACAGCAATCAAAATTTCATAAAGAGAAAAGCTCAAGTTAGATTGCTTCACTACTGAATTCCATCAAACATTTAAAAAGAATTAGCAACTCTTCCAAAGTATAGAAAAGGAGGAAATGATGCTTAAGGGATTCTATGAGGCTAGAATTACCCTCATACCAAAGCCAGACCAAAACATTTAAGGAAAAGAATACTAGAGATGAAAAATAATCTCAACAAAATATTAGCACATTGAATCCAACAATATACAAAAATAATTATACACCATATTCAATGAGATTTAATTTAGGTATGTAAGTCCAGTTACATTGAAAAGTAAATTAATGTGATCTGTATCAAGTTGTTAAAGAAGAAAAATCACAGCCATCCATACATAACCAGTGTTTGACAACATTGAACACCTATGTGTAATTAAAAAAAAAAAACCCTCACCGAAGTAGGAATAGAAAGGAACTTCCCCAATGTGATTAAGAACATCTAAAATGAATAAACTGGAAAACAGTATGCTAAGTAAAATAAGACAGACACAGAAAAACATACACTGTGTGATCTCATTTATATGTGGAAATGAAAAAAGTTGAGCGCATAGAAAGAGAATAGAATGGTGGTTTCCAGGGATGGGGAGGTGGAGCAAACAACAAGTTATCGATCGAAGAATACAAACATTCAATTATATAATTCATAAGTTCTGGGAATCTAATGTACAGCATGGGTGGTGATAGAGGCATTAATTAATTTGTGATAATTATACAATGTATACATCTATCAAATCATCACATTGTACGCCTTGAATATATACAATTCAAGGTGTCAGTTAAATTTTTAAAATAAAAAAGAACATCTGCAGAAAACCTACAGCTAGCAATATACTTAATAGTGAGAAACTAGAAATTTTCCTACCAATGTCAGAACAAAGCAGGAATATCCTCTCTCATCACTCCTTTTCAACATTGTGCTGGAATTTCTAGCTAAAGGGATAAGATAAGAAATGGAAATAAAAGTTATATAGATTGTAAAAGAATAAGTAGTATTATCTATGTTTGTATATGACATGATTGTCCATGTAAATAATTTGAAAGAATAAAACATGACAATAACAACACTCTTGGAATTAGTGATTATAGCAGAATTTCAGGGAAGAAAATTGTATATATACAGCAATAAACAACTGAAATTTGAAATGTAAAAACTATCAACATTTATATTAGAACCCTCAAAAGTGAAATGCTTAGATATAAATCTAACAAAATACGTACAAGATCTATGTGAGAAGAACTATAGAACTCTGCTTATCAAAATTAAAGAATCAGAGACATAGTTCATGATATGACAAGAAGATGCAATATTCCCAAAAGGTCAGTTCTTCACAGCTTGATCTAGATTTTAGTGTAATCCCAATCAAAATCCCAGCAAGTTATTTTGCACCTGTGGACAAAATAGTTCCATATTTGATATTGAGAGGCAAAATACCAGAATTATCAATACAATATTGAAAGAGAAAAATAAATTCTGAGGACTGGCACTACTCAACTTTAGGACTTACTATAAAGCTATAGTTATAAAGACAGTGTGGATTAGAGACAGAACACACAAATAGATCAAGAGAACAGAAGAGACAGCTCAGAAATATACCCACACAAATATAGTCAACTGATCTTTGACAATCGAGCAAAGAATATGCAATGGGAAAATTAGCATCTTTTTAACAAATGGTACTGGAACAACTGAGTATCCCCAGGCAAAAAGGTTAATATAGACACAGACATTACACTTTTCATAAATATTAACTCAAAATGGTTCATAGACATACATGTAAAACACAAAACTATAAAACTTGTAAAAAATAACATATGAGAAAATATATATGACCTTTAGTTTGATGATGACATTTTAGATACAACATCAATTGCATGACCCATGAAAGAAGTAATTAATAGTATGGACTTAACTAAAAAGAGTCTTGCTCTGAAAAGGCCACTGTTAAGAGAATGCAAAGAAACACAGCATACTTGGAGAAAAATATTTGCAAAAGATATATCTGAAAAAGGACTTGTATCTAAAATGTAATAATAACACATAATTCAAGAATGAGAAAAGAAACAATCAGATGAAACATTGAGGAAAAGATATGAAAAGAGGTCAGGCATGGTGGATCACACCTGTAATCTCAGTACTTTGGGAAGCCAGGGCAGGAGAATCACTTGAGGCCAGGAGTTCTAGACCAGTTCAGGCAAAAGAGTGAGAGTGTTTCGGACCAAAAAAAAAAAAAAAAAAAAAAAATTGAAAAATTAGCCAGGCATGGCAGTGTGCGTCCATAGTCCCAGCTACTCCAGAGGATGAGGTGGGAGAATCACTTGAGCCAAAGAATTCAAGGCTGCAGTAAGCTGTGATCACACCACTGCGCTCCAGTCTGGGCAACAGAGTTAAATCCTGTCTATCTGGAAAAAAAAAAAAAAAAAAAATGATGATAACACTGAAAAAGAAGGTAGACAGTGGCAAATAAGTAAATGAAAAGATACTCACCTCATATGTTATTAAGAAATTTCAAATTAAAACAAAGATGAGATGCCACTATTGGAATGACAAAAACTCAACACACTGAAGACACCAAATGTTGAGAATGTGGAGCAAAAGGAAACCTCATTCATTAATGTGAAAATGTAAAGTGGTACAGCCACTTGCAGGAAAGTTTGGCAGTTTCTTACAAAATATATTCTTACCATACAATCCAGAAATCACGTTCCCTGATGTTTACTCACATTGTGTTCACAGAAAAACTTGCACATTCATATTTATAGCAGTTTATTCATAATTGTCAAAACTTAGAAGCAGCCATGATACCCACTGGGAGATTAATGCATAAATTAGCCATGTTACATCTACATAGTAGACTACTCTAGGTGCCTCATGTAAGTGGAATCGTAAAGTATTTTTCCATTTGTGACTGGCTTGTTTAATTTAGCATTATGTCTTTAAGGTTCATTCATACTGCAATGTGTCACCATTTCTTTCCTTTCTAATATTCAATAATCACATTTTGTTTGTTCACCCTCTGATGGACACTTAGATAGCTACCCCCTTTGGCTATCGTGAATATTGTTTCTATGAACATGGATATATAAGTATCTGTTCAAATTTTGCTTTCAATTATTTTGGGTGTATAACCAGAAAAGAAATTGCTAGATTATAAGATAATTATATTTTTAATTTTTTGAGAAACCTCCAGATTGTTTTTTATAGTGGTTATACCATATTACATTGCTACCAACAGTGCACACACTTTCCAATTACTGCACAATCTAACTTGTTATTTTGACCTACTGATTTTTGACAAGAGTGACAAGTACATACTATGGGAGAGGAGGGGTAACAGTGTCTTCAGCAAATGGTGTTGGGAAAACTGGATTTTCATATGCAATGAAATAAAATTGAGCACCTACTTAATACCATATACAAAAATTTATTTGACATTAATCAACAACCTAAATATAAGCTAAAATTATAACATTTCTAGAAGGAAACATAGGAGAAAATATACATAATATTGGCATCTGCAATTCATTATTAGGTATGACACTAAAAGCAATCAATAACACAAATTTAGATAAATTAGACTATATTTAAATTAAAATCTTTGTGTACCAAAGTATGTTATCAATAAAGCTAAAAAACAACCTATACAATGGAATACAATATTTGCAAATTATATATCACCTAAGGGTTTAATATTTAGAATAATAATTTAAAAAACTTCTGCAACTCTACAACAATAATGCCAGTAAACCAATTTAAAAATGGTCATAAGCCTTGAATAGACACTTCTCCAGAGAAGATATACAAATGACAATAAACACATGAAAAGATACTCAACATCATTAGTCATTCAGGAAATGCAAATCAAACCATAATGAGATATCATTTCATATCTACTAGTATGGTAACAATAATAATAATGAAAAATAATAGATGTTGACAAGGATGTGGAAAAATTGTAACCCTCCTACATTGCCACTGGGAATACAAAACAATGCAACCACTGTGGAAGATACTTTGGCACTTGCCCAAAAGCCAAACAGGACTAAATATTTTCACTCTGTGATTGGGGAAAATACAAGAAAGTTTGATCTCACTACTTTTATTCAACATAGTGCTGAAATGTATACCAGTGTGATAAGGCAAGAAAAAGAAACAAAAGACATACATATTGAAAAGAAATAGATTTTTTTTTTCAGATGACACAATTGTGTATGGAGAAAATCCAAAGGAATCTATAAAAAACCACCTAGAACTAAAAGGAATGTTCAGCAAGGTTGGTGGTAAAAGAACAACATACAAACACAACATAATTATAAATGGAGAAAATCCTATGGAACCTGTAAAAACATCCAGGAACTAATATGCAATTTCACAAAGATTGCAAATACAAGATCAAAAATACACAAGTCCATTGTACTTCTCAATCTTAGAACTGAATACATGCATTGAAATTTAAAGATAGAATTCCATTGACAGTTACTAAAAAATGAAATATTTACATGTAAATGTAACAAAACATGTACAAGATTGTATGCTGAAAACTACACAATGCTGATGAAAGATATCCAAGGTGAGCTAAATGAATAAAGATACATACTGCATCAATGGATTGGAAGACTCAACATAGTAAAGTTATTAATTCTCCCATTATAAATTCATATATGTATGAGTTTAACACAAAAGTTATTAAAATCCTAGCAATATATTTTTGTAAATAGCAACAAGATTATTATAAAATGTATATCCAAAGTGAAAACTAGAACAGCTTAAACAATTTTGAAAAGATTATAACTTGGAGGAAAACGGTCTACCTGGTTTCAAGGCTTGTATAGTTACAGTGGTCAAGATTATGTGCTGTTTGCAAAGGGACAGATACATTGGTTCATGGAACAGAGGATGAATTTCTTACAGATGCTCATAGAAATGCCCAAATTGATATGGACAGGAGACAGGGAAATACTGGGTAGAAGAGAGTGGTTCCCTGACAAAGGCCCCATCCTCAAACCTAGGAGACCCGTGCCCCTAAATAAGGATAGGCATTCTTGTCTTGTGTTAGGGACAGATGCAAAATGTTGCCTTTTGGCCTGCCATGCCCCTTATCCTTTTCCCATACAAACCCCAAACCCCAGGCTCCAGAAGCAGATGAGCAGGTGAGGAAATGAGGAGACAAGCAGATGGACTTTGGAAGGATGACTGGCAGAGAAAGAGAGTAGAGGAGGAACGTGTGAATGCCAAGAGGAGTTTGGCTGGTGGTGGTTGGAGAAAAGTTCAGCTCTTGGACAGTCAAACTCCGGGGCAAGATCATCTTCCCATTCCATCCCTCCCTTCCAACTCTCCATCCATCTTGCTGAGAACCACTTCCACCACTCAGTAAACTTCTGCATTCATCCTTTAAGCCTGTGTGTGACCCAATTCTTCTGGGGCACCGGGCAAGAGCTCAGAATACAGAAAGTTGCCCCTCTGACCTTGCAGAAAGGCATAGGGTCCATTGGTCTGGATCCATTGGGCTGGTTAACACTCAAGCCGTCCCTGGACGGCAGGGCTAAATGGGCACACTGTAACACTCTCCCACTTGGGCTCTTGGAACTGTCCATCTGGGTGCTAACCCGCCTTTTAGGGGATCAAGCAGCAGCAGTGACCAAACAGGTAAGCCACACCCCTGTTTCAGGTCCTGCCAGGGGGATCAGGAAATTTTCCTGTTTCCAAATGATTTTCGACAAAGGTATAAATGCAATAAAATGGAGGAAATTTTTAACAAATGGTGCTGGAGCAGCTGGACATCCATAGGCAAAAGAAATTAATGTTGACCTAGGTCTCACAGCTCATAAAAAACTGACTCAAAATGAATGACACACATAAATGTAAAAGGTAAAGCTAGAAAACTTACACAAAGTAGGAGGAAGTCTTTAGAATTCAGGGCTAGTCCAACAGTTCTTATATAACAGTGTAAGCACAAACTATAAAATGAAGAATTGATAAACCAGCTTCATAAAAATGAAAAGCGTTTGTGCTTTGGAAGAACTTGTTAAAAGATTGAAATGGTCTGCTTCTGAGTGGGAGAAAATACTTCAAACCATATATCTGACAAGGGACTAGAATCCACAACTCTCAAAATTCAAGAATAAAATAGCAAACAATTCCATTAGAACATGAGCAAAATACATTGAGGATATATACAAATGGTCAATAAGCACATGATATGATGTTCCACATCATTAGGCATTAAGGAATTGCAAATTAAAACCAAAGTGAGATATCCCTGCACACATGTGAGAATGACTGAAATGAAAAATTGGTAGCACTATTAGGTCCAATATGAGAAGAAACTGGACCTTTCATACATTGCTGGTGGGAATGTAAAATGCTCTAGCCACTTTGGAAAACAGAATGGAAGTTTGTTAAAATAAGAACAAAGCTAAACCTGCAACTACCATCTGACTAAACAATACCACTACTGGGCATGGATCCTAGAGAAATAGATTCATGTTCACACAAAAACCTGTACACAAGTATTTATAGTAGCTTTATTTGTAATGTCCCCAGACTGCAAAAATCCAGATGTCTTTCAGTGAGTGAATTGTTAAACTGTGGTACATCCACACCATGAATACTACTTAGCAGTAAAAAGAAACAGATTTTTGTTTTTTGAGATGGAGTCTCACTCTGTCGCCCAGGCTGGAGTGCAGTGGCGCAATCTCTGCCCCCGGGTTCAGGCCACTCTCCTGCCTCAGCCTCCCGAGCAGCTGGGACTACAGGCGCCCGCCACCACTCCTGGCTAATGTTTTTTGTTTTGTTTTTCTATTTTTAGTAGAGACAGGGTATCATCGTGTTAGCGAGGATGGTCTCAATCTTCTGACCTTGGGATTCGTCCACCTCCGCCTCCTAAAGTGAAACAGATTTTTTATGTAAGTAACAACTTGGATGGATCTCCAGAGAATTATGGCGAGTGAAAAAAGCCAATCCTGTAAGGTTACATACCATATGAGTTCATTAATATAACATTTAAAAACTGACAAAATTGTAGAAATGGAGAGCAGATTAGTGGACACCAGGGTCTAGGGAAGGGGTGGGGGTGATAGGGAAGTTTGTTGAAAAAAGCAAAGTAAGGCATCCTAGGGGTGCAAGAACTGTCAAGAGTCTGTGTCAGTGCTGACATCCTAGTTATGACATACCCTCGTTTTGATCTTACTATTGGGAAAAACTGGTAAAAGGTATATAGGGTCTTTATGTTATTTCTTGTAACTCCATATGATACTTCAATTATCTTAAAAAAAAAAAAAGCTTAAACAGAAATGAAAGAATATCAGATTTAGAAATACTTCATGATAAAACACAGATCATAAAAAGGAAAAATAAATGCATCAAAATGAGCATCACAAAACTGAAGAAGCTGTAATAAAGTTATAAAGGTATAAAGCTATGCATTCATTTGTTGATTGTTTTCTTTAATGTGAAGAAGCATTATAATCTGATTTGATTCCATTTATTTATCCCATTTGATCCCATTTATTTGGTTCCATGTATTGATTTTTGTTTTTGTGGCCTGAGCCTTTGGTGTGATATCCAAAAGTCACTGGAAGGACAATGGTTAGCAGCATTTCCTCTATGTTCCCTTCTAAGATACTTTCTTGTTTGCATTTAGGTATTTTATTCATTTTGAGTTGATTTTTGTGTATAGTATAAGGAAAAGCTCCACTTTTATTCTGTGCATGTGAAAATCCAGTTTTTCTAACACAGTTTGTTGAAATAACTACTGTTTCTTCATTGTGTCCTTTTGGTGTCCTTGTCAAAAACTAGTTCACTGACAAATTCATATGTTATTTCTAGGTTCTCTCTCTTGTTCCATGGCACCCTCACACCTGAAGACAGTTTGATGTGCTCAGAATTCTAGATCAATCGTTATTTTTCATTAGCACTAGAATGATATTATTTCATTGTTAAAACATTCAAAATTTTTAAATATTTGGCTCTTATCCCAACATTTTATATTCTATTGTTTCACTAGGAATTTTCACGTATGCACTGAGTTGTATTAAAGGACTTGGCATGCTTCTACAATCCAAGGATTCACGTTTTGGTTCAACAGGAAACATTCTCTCACTTTGCTTCCCTTTTTTTTTTTTTTTTTTTTTTTTTTTTTTAGATAGAGTCTTGCTGTGTTGCCCAGGCTGCAGTGCAGTGGTGCAGTCACAGCTCACTGCAGCCTTGACATCCTGGGCCTCAGCGATTCTCCCACTCCAGCATCCTAACTGAAACTACCTGTGTGCACCACCATGCCCAGCTGGTATTTACAATTTTTTGTAAAGATGAGGTCTCACAATGTTTCCCAGGCTGGTCTTGAACTCTTGGGCTCAAGTGATCCTCCCACCTTGGCCCCCCGAAGTGCTGGAATTACAAACGTGAGTCAGTGTACCTGATCCTCAATTCATTTCTAAGTCTCCTTCTGAGTATTTGTTGGATGCTATCATTTTATTATCTGTGTTTCCTCACTGCTTGTTTGTTGTTTTAAATCTCAATCTCTTATTACCGCATTTCAAAAAGTTTTCCCACATGTTTTTGTAGTTCAGCTATGTCTAATTTGCTGTTAAACTTACCAATTACATTTTTAAATGAAGCTATTTTATTTCCTTTTATTAGATTACTAGTTAGTACATTTTAAGAGCTGTCCTGATTATTTCAACTTTATAGCATCTTTTTCTTATATTTTGATTTCTACTCCTACTTTTATACCTTTAATACTTTTGAACATATTTACTGTGTCTTTCAAATTATCTCATTCGCTGAGGCTCCTGGGACTGTTCATCTTGTGGTTGTCAGTTCTCTCAGTTCTCTTCTGTTTGGTGTTCCCTCATGACATGGATAGTTTGAAAGTTTTCTTCGTGGTCTTAGTAAACTTGGGAATGACTTTTCTCTACAGATATTAATTTACCCTGGGTTTCTGGACATGTCTTAAGTGAGTGAGTTGCCCCAGGGTTTCCCCTGCTCACTTTCGTGTTACAGTTTTAGTTTGGAGATGCATAGCCACTATGTGATGTGTAAATTCTGTCTGTGCATTCATAGGTTTAGGGCTCTCCATCTCACAATAGATATTATTTTTTACTTGACATTTCCTTAGGCCTTTGGATGATGTGTTTTCAGTCCCTCTTTTAGCAAAAAGGTGCCGATTCCAAGAGTTTTCTTTATTCAGAGTTCTTAGTTTCAACTCAATACGGACCCAAGGCCATGTCTCTTGCCCACGGATGACATGAAAGCCCAGCCCTTGACTACTTAAGCCTATATTCTGGTAGGATATTACCCATGAATACAGCATCATCAGCATATTGTAACAGGAAACAGAGACTTCCAAAGAGCTGCAAGCCTTCAATTTGAGGTTGGTATGAAAAGCAATAAAAAATTGTTCATCTTTGACTTCCACCCAAGAAGATTACTTAATAAAATGTGGAGACTTCCGAATCGTGTATTCTCACCTGTGAATGAGGTTTTCTTTTTTGGCCCCATCATACATATTTCCTATAACATAATGTGATAGAAAATATCCGTTGCAAAATTTTATGTTTTTTTTTTTTTTTCTGATTGAGACTGAATTTTGTCTAGTCATTTTGGAGATTCACATTTGCTGCTTAGCATTTTTTAAAAAACAATTAAATGCATCCAGTGTTCCACTGATATTCTTTCTCATTTCCTTGGAACTTTTTTGTAGTATTTGTATTTTCACACTAGCCTCAATTATGACTCATTTCCAGTTGTCTCCTCTTTAAAAGTAAAAGAAACATACTGGATTTGAGAAATCGCCTGTTTTGATTTGTATTTGTTCTTCTCATGTTTTTAAAGAGGTGCCTGCCTTCTTTTTTTTTTTTAACCAATCATCAGATTGTATAACTTAGAAATAAATAGAATAAATTTTAACATCAAGGTCATGGCATCAAGCTTTCGAGGATTATTTCAACAACTATGATATGGGTGATCGTGTAGGTAGAAAACTGTACAGATAATATTACATAGCCATTGCCTCTTTCTAGTTTATTAATTAAAAATATGTATGCATATATCAGCAGAGAATTGTAATAATTAGTTGACAATAGCCAATAGCCATTGCCTGTGTAAAAAAAAAAAAAAAAAATAGAACTTACTGGCAGCTTTGAAAGAAAAGGGTATTTTCTCCTTTTACGTTGGATAAAAATAGAGTCACTATATTACACTTCTGATGAATTACATTAATCTTAATAGAACATTTTCCCTTACACCTGCAAGCTATTTTATAATGCTTTATGTTTAATTTTTAAAAAGAGATGCAGACTCTAAAATCTCTTCGCATTCCATTTGAGGAAATAGCTGCCAGAAAAGACATGAAGCCTTCAAGAGCCTACACAGGTAGGGCTGATGAAAACTGCACTGTCCAGGGTGTTGCAAGAATGACGTGTGGGCAGGAGTTAAGCTTTCAACAGCATCATTGGAGGAAAAACCAATATTAACAGGCACATAATTTTGTGTGGTAAATCAGATTTCCCGATATTACGTAAGAGTTTTTTACAAAATCAGAAATAGAAATAAAACTTTCAACCTAAGGCCCTAGCTTTTCCAACATTTGAGTTTCCTTTCCATTTCAGAGACACTATGATTTGCTGAGAGTAGTAACAAGGCAAAACCAACAGCAAAGTAGATGACACTGGGATTTGAGAAATGACATTGACATAACCAGATTATTTATTCTTCCTGGCAAATCCATGCAATCACTAATAATACTTTCATATACTGAGAGAAGAACAGAGACTCACAGATTAAATAACTTGCCTCAGATCACAAATGAGAAGTGAATTTAAATCGATCACGACACTTTTGGAAGACATTGGCCAATTATCTACATCAATGTCAGGACATTAAACATTTAGGAATTTTTTTTTCTGAAAACTTCTGGGAAAAAAAAGGATTATCTAGGGACTAGAAAATGTGTTTCAGGAAGGCATGGAAACATGTCACGTTCTCTGCTAGAAATACATTTTGCCATAGCAGAATTGTGTAAACAAGAGTGATTACTCCTTTTCCCACTCTGGGAAGCAGGCTATTTACTCTGGTAGTCAGAGGTGACCCACTAAGTTCAAGCACACATTTCTAATAATGTCAGAAAATTCAATACTACAGAAAGATAGCAGTTTTATTGGTAGTGTTTGTACTCACGCTTCAGAATAAATTAAGCACTAATGTCATCAATAAACTGTAAGAAACATAGTTAATGATACAAACTTTTAGCGACTCTTCTCTAAGAAACAGATATGAACAAGTAATTCCACTTAAATATCTATGTTCAGGTCTTTTCCAAGCCCTTTTCTTCTGTTATTCATTTTGCTTCACTTTGGTCTCATAATGGTTGCCAATAAAATTGTTTTATTTTCTTGTATTAAGTCTCTTATTATGACTGGTTGAACCTTCTTGGATTCCGTGTGAACTTCTAAGGAAAGTTGTTTCTCCCCGTAAGATTCCCTGTAGATTTGGTTTAGCTTAATGTGACTATTTCTTCTCAGTGATGTCTTTTCTTGCTGCCACAGCAAAAGGGGAATTCTCTATACTCTTTTTGGTGCAAGGGCTTCCTATTCAGGTCAATTCTGAAAACAAATTCCATTTGGGAAGGTACACGGAGAAAGAATATTTCCTTTCTTCTTGTGTATTAGCAGCACATACTCCTGTAGCCTCTCCCTTTTAATAGCAACTCGGTGAGTCACACTTCTATTTCAAGATAAGTCTGATGGGCAGTCTAAACTGCAGGTGCAAGGAAAGAACATCAGTCCCCCAAATTTTATGACTTGAAGTCCAGTACACAAAGTGATTAAATAGGGCTAACAAGCATTCAGAATCAGTGTATAAAGGTTTTACCCCTAGTTTTTCTGGAATGAAAGAGAAAAGACCCTCAGGGTTACCTTATTAAACTGAAACCCAGTAGAACCTCTGCTTCATACAAGTAGAGGTATCTCATCATGCGTGTATGTGTCCCTGTGTGTGTGTAACAGAGAGTCCCTCTCATGAGTAGAATGACTTAGTAATGACTCTCAATCCGCGAGTAGAGAAATGTAAGATGTCAGAATTGTATTCCTCTTTATGATGCCAAGATTGTTATGGAACAGAGTGTATATGACTGTATTTTAACTCTGCCTCTCTCTAGGGTAATCTCAGTGAATCAAACTTATAATTGCTCTGAAATCAAAGAGAAATAAGCTTACAAAAACTCACAATTTATCCCCCCCCATAGAGTGATTTAAGATAGTTTCTTGTGCCATCCTAAGTGCAAATTATTGCAGTTTACATTTTATTTATGGAAATATAAGTATGCTAGCAATTTTCTTTGCATAAAACAGATGTATTTTGAGGAAAATATATATTTCCCATGTACCCATTTATAGATATATGGTTTCTCTCGGGAGCTGAAAATATTTTCATTTTTTCTCTCAAATCCCTTTAGAGGTAATTATCTGCTTACAGTTATTATTTTCTTTTATGATGAAATAGAATCATATGATACAGGTTACTAACTCAGTTAAGGTACCTGAGTCTATGTTACTAACAAGTAGATTTTTCAGGCTTTACTTTTTTTCTTCTGATAAAACAATTTCTTAGAATTAAATGTTAGCATATTTCAGGACTGAAACTCTCTTATGTCTATTTTTAATCAAAATTCACATTTTATTACCAAAAATGTGAATCTTATATAGACTTCTGTAAGTCATTTCAAATTCTTTACAGTCTTTTGAGACATGACAAATTATGAGCATATGAGTTACACTATAAGATATTTCAATCATATATATGCATATATAATATATATGTGTATAGATAGATAGATGGTAGATAGGTATCTCCAAGTTGACTTGAAGAAGTCCATTCAGAACTAGAAATGACAGGAAAAGAAGAAAGGAAAGAGTGTCAACTTAGTGCTTTCATTTTTCCATTTGGAATTTCACCTTTTCCTTATTTGATATAAAATATTGTGGACATTCTGTTAGGATTGGCACACAGCAGCTTTCCTCCTCACTCCACACTGCAGACGGGGTTTCTCACCGGCTTCCAGCTGCTTGTCCGAAGACTAAACATGCTTGAGAACTAGTATCTCCCTAAAGAGGGAGTGCATGGAGAGGGAGTGAATGGAGTCTCTTAGGGTGGGGCAGAGAGTTGCCCTTCCAGATACTCACACCCACCCCTAATTGTCCTTTGTTTTGGATGGGCTCCAACTCCGAATTTCCCATTTCCAATGTCAGCTGCTCAAGTTCTTTGCTGGCACTCTTCCCTCCTTGTTTTCTTCAATATCCCCTGACCCTGACTTATTTTCCTTCTTCCTTCTTCTTTTCTTTCTCCCTCCCCACAAAAAAAGATGTCTTGAGTGCTTTGCAAATAACCAGTGAGATACACTACCCGCCTCTTTTGCTCTCCCCTCCAAGCCCCAAAGATACCCCTATTAAGCCAATCACATTGGATATCCAAAGATATGGAACAAAGTCTTCAATCATAGGAAACGTATCTTCTTTCATGATTACAAAACTGCAGCAGCTGTTAACTCTTCTCAACGAGGAGAGCGGGAGCTACCATTCTCAGGCTCCTTGGGGAAAGAAGAGCTAAATCAGTTAAGGATAAAACGATGCAAAGGCTTAAGATCCTGCAGGAACAGTGAGATTGCAATGCTTCTGTTTTTCTGTCCTTTATCTTAAGAAATATTCATTTTATTCTACAGAAATCTTTAGAAATGTCAGTTCTCCCCAGACCTGAATTATCCCTAATCTGTCATTCCATAGAGAGAGATCCTAAATAATGTGCTTTAGGAAATGACTCGCCAAACCAATCTGTATGCTGAGGTCCTCACAAAACACTTCGTCTTCCTATCTACACTTAGCTTACACAGAAGATGAAATGCTTCGTTTCTTTTTAGTGTTGGGTGTTTGGGAAATTGTCCCCTATTATTCTAAAAGGTGATCCACAGGTAATGAATGCAGCAGTTAAGTTGGTCCTAGGGAGTGGAATGAGTTCTTGTTTTTTGCGCACTACATAAGGCAAGTTTTATGTGGATTACGAAATTCCAGAAACCCAGAAGGGGAGCATAAATGCTGGCATTACCTTCTGATTTCAGCCATGTGAGACTGTCTCTATTGAACAAGATTGGACATGAACAAAGCCAGTCTATTCTCAGCTTGCCAGCTGCAGCTCAGCTTTTGGGTGAAATGAGGTATTTATTTGCTCTCTTCTTCTCTCCTTGTAGAGGCTCCTTTCATACGAATCATGCGTGTGAGACTCCTTGTACCATTTTAAATTCTGTCTGTCAGCTCCGTTCTATCTACATCCGAGGGAATATTCAGTAGAAAGATCTAGGGTAGAGTGTGGAGGGGAAAGTTTGAGATTGCATATAAACTCATCACTGGATTTCGAGACAGGCTAAGTCTCCACTGCTGTTAACAAACTTGTCTTAAAGGTAAGCAATCTCTTGTTCAGGAATTTATCAACTGCTTCTCGGCCTTTTGGCTAAGATCATGTGTAGGAATTTATCTGCTGCAGAAATTTACATTGTAGTTTAAGTAATATTTCTTCATGGGCACATGAAGGGCCTACTTGTGATAAAATTCATAAGTCATAATAATTTGAAAGATCTCCCTTTTCTCTGCCCGCCCTAGACACCAAGGCTTTTAAAACTCACAACGCCCAGCAATTACATCAGAGGCTCTGAGGATGAAATCCAGGCATAAGTATTTTTAAAGCTCCCTATGTGATTCCAATGGGCTCTATATATATATATCAAATTTATGTAGTCTATTTAATATACATAATATATACCATCTCTACATAGATATCTATAATGTAACATATACATATATGATAAATATAAAGTATATATTTTGATATATACTATATACTGCATATATATTAGAAATATAAATACATTTATACTTTGTATTTTTACCTTTTATATATTTATACATTTTATATATATATAACATATATATGTATACATACTTCATATATAAAACATTCAGAGACAGGATCTTGCTCTGTCACCCAGGCTGGAGTGCAGTGGCACAATCATATTTGCAACCTTGAACTCAGGCCTGGGCTCATGCAATTCTTCTGCTTCAACCTCCTACTCAGCTGGGGCTACAGGCTTGCCCCAGCATGCCTAGCTAATTTTTAGGGTTTTTTTTTTTTTTTTTGGAGAGGAAGGGTCTTGCTATGTTGCCCAGGCTGGTCTTGAACTCCTGGCCCCAAGGAATCTCCTGGCCTCTGCCTTCCAATGTGTAGGGATTATAGATGTGAAGAACCATACCCAGTCAATTTGAGAAATACAATGTTAAGAATTTCAGGCATTTGTGGTTACATGTGGGTTGTATTGTGAGGGGAGACAGAAAATTTGCCCAAGGAGTAGAACTCACAATATTTCAACAAGTGTCTACTCCATTTAGTAACATGTCAATATTTTTGCTTTGATAGGAGCTAGCACCTTATTAAATTATCCACACTTCTAGCATCTTGCCCTTGTCCTTGCTTGACTGGAAACTGCACTTCGTAAGTACTAAGTACTATTAAGGCTAATATTTCAGGTTACTAATATGATTAGTGTGTCAATGGACATTTCTGTTGGAAAGTAGGCTTGTGTCGCCTGTGCTAGACTTGACAAGTATGAAATTATCCCATAGAGGGAAAAGACTCTTCCATAAACTCTTATCCAAGAAATGGCAAGGCTTAATAGTTCCTTGCTCTCTTCTCTAGGAGAAAATGTTCTCTAAGGTCGAAGTTTCTTGTGACTGCCTGACTTATCTTTTTCCTAGTAATGTTGGGGTAGATACTTCCAGTTTTGCCTGTGAAAGGAATATCAATTATTGTATTCTTGCTCATATAACATCATAGGGACTTTTCCTCCCATAATCGTCCTGAAATAACCCATTATGACAGCTTCATGTACTTGATGAGCTGACCCAAGAGAAAACAATCAGGCTGCCTTTCCTGAGAATCAGAAACTGGGCAAGTGAGCAATGTATAATCAGTGACATGACAATGACCAAAATATTCATTTTTGTTAGAGTCTGTGACCATAAAAATCAAAACGCAAAACCCACTGAAGTTTAGAGAAGTGCACTGAGAATGGGGAAAGCATATATAAGCAGGAAACGCTGATCTTCACAGAAAAGTAAGAGAGTAAAGATGCTGTGCAGGGAAAAGTAGATGCAAGATGCAGTACACCACAGTGAATGATGCAGACTGCATCCAGATCTGGAACCTTTCATTTATGTTGTTTGTGGCCATCCATGAGATTATGTATTGTGGCTCATCAGCCATCTCCCTTACATGTTGACCGTGTTTTTGTGGCATTCTGTTTCCTGCAACTAAAAGGTATTGATTAAAAAAATCATCCTTCAATGCCTACTTTTCTATACACTGCTTTCTCTCCTCCTGCAGATGAGTGTGTTAATTTCCAAGGGCTGCTGTGACAAAGTGCCATGAACTTTGTGGCTTACACCAACAGAAATCTATTCTCACAGTTTGGGAGTCTAGACATCCAAAACCATGTTTCAACAGAGCCATGCTCCCATGAAGACCCTGGAGAGGAATCTTTCTTTGTCCTGCCTGGCTTCCAGTGGTTGCCAACACTCCTTGGCATTCCTTGACTAGTAGACGCATTACTCCATTCTGTGTCTCCAACTTTACTTGGTGCTCTCCCTAATGATTTGTGTGTGTTTGTGTGTGTGTGTGTGTGTGTGTGTGTGTGTGTGTGTGTGTATGTGTTTTTTCTCTTCTTATAAAGACACCAGCCATTGGATTAGGGCCCACCTTTATCCAACATGACTCCAGTTTAACTAGTTATATCTGCAACAACTCTGTTTCTAAATAATGTCACATTCTGAGGCTTAGGGTGGACATGACTTTTGATGGACACTCTTCAGCTCACTATAATGATACAATCTATAAAATTGTTCTTTCTTGAACCCAAGCAACATTCTGTTCCAAGAGGCCTTCTCATATGGTGTCTATATTGAAAAATGACATGACTCCAAGACGTGTTCATTTACGTCACTCTAGTAAGCTAGAGAGAAAGGCATTTGAGGGTGAAGACGAAACAGTGGTTAGTTTCTACTTGTACCCAAGAGCATAACATAGAACTACTAGATCCTGGATATTAATGATCACAAAAATAAGAAATTTTATAAGACCTTTTAAGAGGTTGCAAATAGGTGAAACTACAGTCTGAAAGCATCTAGCAACTGCCATATATTTTCTTCAGTAGAACAGAATTTAATCAGATGGTGTTGAACTGTGTAGAAACACCTTCCATCTCATTGTCTGTTTCTCCTGATATTCAAATTCTTCACTTGGATGTGTCATTGTTCATAGACCTTATTGGCCACAGAGGGCAAGGAGTAAATTTCTACTCTCAGTGTTTACACAAGACGTTCTTGCTGTCACAAGCAAGATGCTGTATTCCATTGTTGGCAGCGTCTAGCTGTTTCTGTGTGGATGACCTGCCAATTCTCCATCTACATAAACCTGAAGAATCATACAGACAACTACAAGGAAATCTAGGCAGAACTAAATTTACCTTTTGTGCCCATTGCCTTGTATAATACCTACACCATTAAGCTCTGTTGGTTTCTGGGTTATAATTTGGTGATAATATATTCTTCTTTGAGTATAGATCTTTTCTCATATATTCAATTAGACCATTTGTCATTTAAATGCCTTTCTGCTTCTTGTCAAACCCTGAGGTCTCATTAAATATTCGTTGACTTGCTGATTGACAGACAGAAGGAGGAAGACTCATAGGTCACTAAACATGGGAACTTAATCAAGTTCTTCAAATATCCACAAATCCTTGCTCTATAAGGTACCAAAAGCAATACTGAATAAATAGGACAGGATATGGATTCCAGCCTCCTTTCTGCTGGACCATGTGACCTACAGCAAATCAATTAAAGTCTTGATTCTGTTGCTTTTTGTGGTAACATGTACCACAGTAGAATTTAATGAAATATGATAAAATACAGTAACTTATCTACTAAAAACTGGTAATAGCTACCTGGTGTTAATGTGTAATAAATAGGCAGTCATTGAACTAGGCATATTTACCGAAAATATTTCACTTAATCCTCAAAGTAATCCTTAGGTTAGATGTTATTGTTACCATATTAAAGATGATAAAACTGGAATTTATGTAAGTTGAGCAGCTTATTTAAAGTTAATGAGGCAGTAACTGCGCATCAAGGATTTGAACATAGGTCTGGACTTCAAAACTTATTCTCCATTGGTTTGCGATGCTTCTTTACAAAGGCTAGGTTAGATGATCTCCTGAGGCCGTTTCTAGTCACAACATCTATTATACTCTTGCATGTTAGGTAGAACAGCAAAGAGGGTTGACTTTAGGTACATGCCTGGTAGAAGACTGCAATGAGCACAGCCTATTTTTATTACCACTGTCTTTCTCTGTGAACATGAACCACCTGGATACAGCACGTTCTTCAGTTTCTCTCCCTGTCCATCGTTTTTCTGCTGCTCTCCATAGCAGTTACATGTATTCTCTACCTTTTCTACCTGAATTTCCTCTATCTTTTACCTCATTCCCACACAGTACAAAAATAGCAGCTCTTCTTTAGTTGTTGGTTGGTGTCTACATTGTCCAGAAAAATTCAAGAAAACAGCACATTCTAAGCTGTGTCCTATGGGGGCCCTAACGCAAGAATGAGTCTTCATATTCAAAGTACAGTGAGAAGGTGTGTTTCTTGAGTGCAGTGAGCATTTCCCTCTGGTCCATTTGTCTTTAATGAGAGCTACTGTAGCTTAGGCCAGAAGGGGAGCCATTGCCCTGGACCAGCAAAAGGAAACATTCCATGTGGGAGCTACTGTAGTATTGATCACTCCTCCAGAGTGGCTGCTTGCTCTCTGTTGGGCAAAGGGCAGTCCTGCATGCCCAGACCAGCTCAGGGCCCCTCTCCCTGGGGCATCTCAATAACCCACAAAGCAATTTTTCTTTTTTAAATTTACACAAGTGCCTTTCATTGCATAGACTGTACACAAAAGTCATGAAATCGTACAAAGAATTGCCACGAAATGTCTTGCAGAAAGTTCCAAAGGGGAGAAGAAATAAACAAAAAGGCTGAAAGAAAAGAACAAGGCATTTCAGTGGACTTTAATGAGCTGACTTTTCTTCATTTCCCATCAGGTAACATTCACAACTCTCTTTGCATTTGGATAGCTGCTAATGGCTGTGAGTTTATCACAGGAAAAGGAACACATTCTCTGCAGCTGCGCAAGTCAAGAGAGTGCAGTTGATGACAGTAAGGGAGATGAATGCAAAGCCATGGGAAGCCTTGCCCCTGGTGGAGCTCAGAACCTGGTAAATCACATTAAATGGAAAGCATAGAGGAAGTCCCCCAATTCCAATGAGAAAATCTGCTTTTCCCATCTCCCTGATTCTCTACTATCTCTGCCTTTGTAGGAAGGTAATGATTAAAAAATATAGGATGATATTCAGGGAAACAAACCCCGGTGTGGTTCAGGTAAAGTTTACCCCTGAGGGAGTCATAGTTTTTCAGGTCTGAAAAAGCTGATGGAGTCCTAAGGGAGGGTTTATACTGTTGCGGTTGACAGTGGTAATTTGTTTTTGTTTTTATTTTCAATATGCTTTTTCCTATTCAGAAGGTCATGCCTATATATACGGCTTATAAAGTAATATTAGGAAAACCCTGCCCGCCATCCACCCAGGGGTAGAATTCACTCTTGGAAGAGGACTGGGGTGTCTCATGGAAAGTGACATTATTTTTTGAACACTCACGATTTAAAAAAAAATACTATGCTTCTCGAAGGAGCACTCACTTTCACTCTAATATTGCGGCCTGCTGGGGTCTGAGGCAATACAGGGATACAAAAGAGTAAAGCTAACATCTCAATAGGTTTATTCCAAAGAAGAGCTCTTCCAAGAAAAAGTGGATTTCAGTCAATGCCAGGGAGGGGGACCACAAATAATTGTTCAATGAGCATATTCATCATCTTTGTCATGAAAACATCATATATTTAACATTTTAGTTGTACACAATCAATCAATAAAATATGTTCCAGTTGCATTCCATAAATTCTCTTTCATTCATCCTTGAGCTATGCTCCCACTGCCCTAGTTTAGGGCTCAGACTGCAGAGACAACCAGGACTCTGTTTCTGCCTTCAAAGACTCGTGATCTCAATGAACAAGCAGGACAAGCCCAGAGGTTTTGTGGGACTTCTTATATGTGGCTTCGTCTTGATGGTCACTGAGCTGCCCAAAGCAGATGGAACAGGAGTCAGAGCAACCATGACCTCTGCTGCATGTGTCTATGCTGAGTCACACTGTTACCAACTCCAGAGGATGGTCAGGGGGATGGGAAGGAGAAGCTTCCAATACTGTTGAGACCGTGGAAAACGTGAATGGGATGGTAGAGGCAAGGCTGGAAGGCAAAAGAACACGTCCAGTGGAACCTCAGAACTGGGCCTACAGTGGCTGAGGAGGAGACAGACGTGTTGATTGGATATCTAAATAGACATTGCCACATGGTAGAATCATTGGCAACTTCAACCACTCCTGGGGCTCCAGCTGCACCCACACCAATTAAACCAGAATGTCCTGGGCCATCCTCAATACTCTCATGTGATTCCAGTGTGCAGCCGCAACAAGCACCTGGGAACAAGAGGGCTGTAAGTGGCTGACGAGCCACACACCATGTGCTGCTCAGCTTCTGTAGTGCCTTGTTTCTGCCATTTTTGCCTCAAGACCCAGAGATTTGGCCAGATTTTCCATCCTCCACAACATGCCTCTACCTATTTTAACTCAGGGATTCCTTTTTCCTTCCAACCCTGAATTGTTTCTTTGCTTTCTTTAAATACAAGGAACTCTTATTGACTCTTTTACTTTTACAGACTTAGACTACGAGCAGTACTTCATGATGGCAACTGAACAAGTGTGAAGAACACTACAAAGCATTAAAGTCCAGGAACCCAGTTCCAGTTGCTAGACCAAATGTTTTCCTTGCTGATTTCACTGAATCCCCACAACTACCCTGTGGAGTAGAAAAGTATTCATTCCTTCCTGCAGATGAAGCAACGGAAGCTTAGAAAAGTTCAATATCTCAGCAAAGATCATTTAGCAAGTTTGTGATAAAGATTGGGCATGAGTCCGTCTGTGTGATTAAGTCCCCTGACCTGAAACGCAGCATGGCATGGTCATATGGTAATGTAAGATGGGAACTGGGAGCCCTCATCAGCTGTTGCTGGGCTCTGTTTTCATTTTGATGTTGAAGTTCAGTCCCCAACCCAACATAAATCTCTTTCACCAATCCTAGTCCTTTTCCACTAGGGTCAGGTACCAGGTGCCTCTGACTCTGAATCCAGGCAGAGCAGGACTAGTATGAGCTAGTATGGGTTGGAGGTCAGAGTCCTCCATTTTTAAATGGTGTGACCTTGAGTGGGCTACTTCTTTACCTCTCTGAGCTTCAGTGTGCTCCCTATACATGGAGAAAATGTTTTGCACTTTCATTAATGAAAACCAAGAAAAAAAAAGCATAGAAAACACCTATTAAAATGCAATTGCATAACATATTTCTAACAAATGATGGCAGGTAGGGGAAGTGGATGCTTTGCATTTCTGAGGTTCCCTGGCTCCCACCCAGGACACTTCAGACTCAGACCTCTGTGTCCTGCTCAGGCTGCTGCTGTGCAGCCTTCCTCCCACGAGACAGACACATTCATAAGCCTCAGCAGCAGCCCCAGGAGGGGACTAGTCCCTACAGCCCTTGCTCCGTTCTGGGAGCCCAGCCCTGTTCTGTTTTGTTTTTCACATTGGCCACTGTGGCTGCACCTGGCTTTCCTTCACCCTGCATCTCCCCATCCAGGCCACCTTTGCTGCTGCCTAACCTGCCCTTAAAAGCAGGTGAGCAACTATGTAAGATTGTACCCTTACCCAGAATTGAACAGAGGGGGTGGGGCCAGAGTGTTTCCCTGTGTAGTACCCTTTCTCTCTACCATGTAGAAGATGCAACAGATGTAGCTGCTGAAGAATGACCGGGAGCTGTGTTATCATCACTTGGGATAAACATTCACAAGACTTCCTGTGATGGTGCTTCTGGAGCCGGGCTGTGGCCATGCTGGCAGCACGCCCCTGGAAGACACAACCCAACGTTCACACTAGAAGATGCGTTTCTTCCAAGCAGAAGTTTAAGGCCCTGTCTCCCACTCACTAATCATTAGAAAAACCCCAAGCCAATCTTTCTCTGATATCTCAAGTCACTGTCAGACTATCTTGGGAAGCACATGTGTTAGAATGTTATGTGTGTTAATGTAATCACATCACTTCTACAGATTGGGAACTACATATGGCTATCCCCTGCCCACAGCCTTGCTCAAGAAAATGAGTGCATGACAGCATTTGCATTCTCCTTTGGGTTTTCCCTCAGTCTAGTTTCCAGACCTTGGAGTTTGTGTCATCATTGTAGAACACGGACATCCTTCCTTCCTGCACTCTATAGCCCCATACCTCCAGATTAGAGAGAAGGTAGCTGGCAGGGTCATAACAGGCCGTGAACAAATGATAGATGAGGGAGAGCACTTTGGCAGAGGATTCTGGGGACCTGGCCCAAACAGAAAAAAGACTGCACAATACAAAGTCATCAGTGGAAAGAACTGAACGACCCAACCACTGGTGTCTCCCTTAAACTCTGTTAATAATGGAAGCTAATAACAGGCTTCTGCAAATCTTTTCTTCTTGCTGGTTAAGGGTGTATATATTTTATGAATTTCATGTTTTAATTAATGATTTTATGTTCTCTATATTACCTTGGCTTATAAATTCAAATGGGCTCTTAGAGGTTCTTCAGGCAGAAAATGCCTTCCCTAAATAGAAGATTGTTATTAATCTTGATAATTAATATTTAATTTTAAAGTGAATAATTAACCCCATTCTAATTCCACCTTTTTATGGTCTTTCTGGAACTCTCTCTTTCATGTACAACCCACAGTGCCTCACTTTTCAAACCGAGACTGTCTTTTGCTTTGAAACGTCAAGAGTTATGTCATGTTTGCATTCAGTCTTTGTCTCAGTAAAGGCTCTTGTTAGCAATTAAAACATGCAGATTGGGGCTGGTATGAGAAAAAGTGAAAATTATTGAAAGGATGTCAGGGAGTGAAGGAATAGTTGTGAAGCATGGAAGACCTGGGTTGTAAATGGAAAGGAGCCAAGAGCAGACACAGGAGAGATCACCACCATACCATGTCCCTTATCACCAGATGCAGGTCACCACAGAAGGTACAACCAAGGCTCTGCATTTGGCATGGGGCAGCTGTGAACCTTGGGGACTAGACGTGCTGCCATCACCTTTAGCCACTGGAAAGAACCCTCAACTATAATTTCTCTGATATATCATGAGCTCCTGGCCTGATGCACCTATCTGTCTCATTGAGCCTCAGTCACTTGGCCATGTCCTGAAGGAAAGAAAGCTGAAAGAAATGTTTCTGGGCCATTCAGACCTATCAGGATTGCATCCCAAACTGACAATCATTTCATCTGCTGATAATCCAAAACTTAAAAAATCCCAAGACAGTTCCTTCCCATGGCATCTTCACCAAGTTGTAGAATAGCACAGCCTTATTGCCTATACTGCAGTATCTTTGAAATCAGCCTCACTTCAGGTTGGAAAGGACAAATTCTTTCTGCCTATGAGAAATTTATATTCTCTTCTTCTGCTTTGGCAACACTAGGCATGTAATAATCTCCCAGAGTTTGCCTTACTTTGCATACGGTGAAGAGTCTGGGCTTTAAAGACCGACTGCCTGGCTTCAGATCTGCTTGTCTCTCATCAACTGTGTTAGCCTCAACCACTTTTTGCCTCACATTTCTCTTCTGAAAATGAAGCTAAAGACTGTACCTACCTCAAATAACATTTGTGAGAATTAAATGCATTAATACCGTGCTACTCAGAGGGTGATCTGTGGATGGGACCAGCTACATAGTTGGCAGGGCCCAGTTCGAAAAGGGAAATGAAGGAATCCTTGCTCAGAGGTCATCGGGAATTTCAAAATGATGACAGCTGAGCAGGTCACCAAGCCTGGGTCCCGTAGGAGCATGGCGCCCTGTGCAGCCTCACATGTCACGTGTCCATGAGCTCCTCTGCCTGTGGAGCATTGTTAGTTACTAGTCCAAAAACAGTGCAGACACTAAGAGAAAATGTTTGAAGATTTTATAGTAATTTGACATTATCGTGACATCAAAGTGTGTGGTCAGCGGATGGGTCTAGTTGAATAGGTTTCAGATTGGTTTGGATGTTGTCAAGCTGATGTATTAAGTTGCATGGGACACAAGTTTCGCATTAGCAATGCAATTGGATTATTATCCAACTGCAACAGATTAAAAGTAAGAAAAACATGGTTCTTTATGACAGTGTGAGAAACACTAAACTGATAAATATGATATGCTTACCTGACATGTAATTATATGTTCAATAAATGTTAGGTGCTATCTGTGATTGTTTTTTACTGTAAGTAAAACACTAAGTTCTGTACGTTCTATTGTTCTTCTCTGCATGTGTGTGTTTGTGACTGCATGTGTGTTTGTGTTTCTTTTGTCTGTGTGTGTCTGTTTATGCTTGTGTATGTGAGTCTCTCTGTGTGTGTTTGTGTGTATCTGTGTGTACCCATGTGTGTGTTTGTGTGTGTGTGTGTGCACGTGTGTGTTTAGGTGTAAGTTCTGCTTTATCAGAATTTTTGTTTCTTTTTTCAGCCTTTTTTTTCTCTAATTCTAATAATTTATGACTGTCCACTTCCTATTCAAAGCCTTCCTGTCCTTTCACCATTTAACTGGGTTAGTTTCCCCTGCATCTGTGTTCACGTGGGGCAGTTTGTAGTTTTGCTTTGTTATATTGTATAGTTAGGACATACTCATCTTTTGAAGTCTCTCTTCATGAAAGATTGTGATGTCACTGAGTGCAAAGATCACATCCGATTCACTTTTGAATGTCTAACTTTCCCACTAGATTAGGCCTATGGTATTCCTAAATAATTGTTGGAGGAAAGGAAAGGAAGAAAAGAAATACAGAAGGAAATAAGGAAATAGAAAGAATGTGTGACACTAACAGAAGGACTTAGTCACTTGACCAAGAATTCAGGGCTTGTCATTGTGCCCCTGGAATTCCTCTGATCAGTCACAACTTCTCCAGCTCTTTTTTTCATTCTTAAGGACGGCACAAACCCCAGGGTTGTTGAGATTGTGCCTTCCCATGAGCCTCTCAGGGCTCCTGCCTTTCACTGTATTTATCTCCTCTTTCTGAAATGCCTATTTTCCTAAATGCTCTCTTTTGTCTGCAGAAGGAACTTGAGTTTGGAAACAGCATATTCAAGTTGTTTCAAGCCTTGAAATAATTTTAGGCAATGCGTCTCATGTGAGTGTTCAGGTAAAAGAATTAACACTGACGTATATCCATTGGTCACAGTCAGATCACCTGGCCCAGACACTGCCCTAGGTATCTCTTGCTTTGGCTGAATTTGATCCATAACCTTTCATTGTACTATGTAGAGGATGCAACAAATTTAACTGCTGAATGATGACCAGGAGCTGTGTCATCCTCACTCAGAACAAATATTCACAAGGCTCCCTGTGATGGGAGCCTCTGGAGCTGGGCCATGGCCATTCTGGAAGACACAACTTAATGTTCACACAAGAAGAGGCCTTTCTTCCAAGCAAGGGAGGTCACAGAAGTTTAAAGACTTGTCTCCATGGTCCTAGAGACAGTGGAAGAGTGAGGTAAGCATTCTATCTTCCAATGCCCTGCAACACGCAGGCTTTCCATGAAATGAGGAAATAAAATTCTGAGTAATTATAGCTTTTATAGATGGTATGTTCACAGTCAAAATTCAAATTCTTTTTTTTTCCTTGCTTTAAATTCAATGGCCTTAGACTCTCCTCTAGACTACGCTGCTTTGCTAACTAACCTGTGTCTGACATCTAGCATGATCTCAGTAACTGTTTGCTGATTTGCTGACTGGTAATTTTTCTATAAAGGTAATGCATAATTAGCATCCAACCAAAGACAAAAGTAATACAATGGAAACCCAAACATTGTAGATCCTGCATTCTAAGGGACAGGATAGATTTGCAACAGCAACACAAGCTCTTTTTCATGTTGCGTTCATTTCATTTTAACAGAATATTTGGGATTAGTTGATTAAAACAAAACAAAATAAACAACAAAAAACCTTCAAGTTACAACCCCAAATATATAAAATGCAAGTAAAACGAGGAGGTGATTACTCATGTTGCGCAGTTGAGCATTAACGGAGAAAAGAGAGTTACCCAACTTACTTTGGGTAAGTGGTGGGGTACATTTTACCTGGGTAAAGGATGGGATTGGGTTAAGGGATTATAGTCTCTCCTAAGACAGAGAGGGTTAAAGACCCCTCTTAATAAAAGGAAAGAATGCTTGACCAAACTTGTGAATGGGATACAGAATGAAATGAAAGAGATGAGAGAAGGCTGCTACCCTGCATGTTGTCCTTATCAGGACAACCACTGCAGAATTGAGTAGTAATTTTTTCCTTTCAAATACCATAGGGACAGCCTTCCATCCACAGTCATGGTGTCAGCTGCTGATGGGAGGGGGCCTGATGAGGAGGCTGTCTCAGGAGCCTAGCCTCTGAGCCTGGCCTTTCTGTGATCCAGGTGGCAGGATTTGGACAGGTCTTTGCCATCTCTGGCTTGCACTTCTCTCATCTATAAAAAAGGGGGCTGTAGCTTCAAATCCCATTTTTTTCTAGACTTGAAATCCTTTATAGAAGACTGTTCTCTGTGCCCTCCTGTCAGAGGCATTTAAACCAGAGTGATTCCATCTTGAATAGGGACTGGGTAAAATAAGTCTCAGACCTACTTGGCTGCATTCCTACTAAGTTAGGCGTTCTGAGTCACAGGATGACTAAGGAGGTTGGCACAAGATACAGGTCATAAAAACCTTGCTGATCAAACAGATTGTGGAGAAGAAGTCAGCCAAAACCGTCCAAAACCAACATGGCGATGAAAATGACCTCTGGTGGTGCTCGCTGCTTGTTATGCACTAATTATAATGCATTTGCGTGCTAAAAGACACACTCACCAGCACTATGACAGTTTACAAATGCCACAGCAATGTTAAGAAGTTATCCTATACAGCCTAAAATGGGGAGGAACCCTTAGTTCTGGGAATTGCCCACCCCTTACCCAAAAAACTCTGGAATAATCCACACCTTGTTTAGCATATAATCAAGAAACAAGTGTAAGTATACTTAGTTGAGCAGTCCATGCCACTGCTCTGCTTTGGAGTAGTCATTCTTTTGTTTCTTTACTTTCTTAAAAAACTTTATTTCACTTTAGTCTGTAGACTAGCCCTGAATTCTTTCTTGCATGAGGTCCAAGAACCCTCTCCTGGGGTTTGGACTGGCACCACTTTCCAGTAACATCTTCCTGGAACCATGAAGGGACTATTTTGAGGAAATCCCCAGCCCAAAGGAAATAGAATGCAACACCAATTGGCCAGCTTTGGGTAAGTGTCGGCGTACATTTTACCCAGGGAAAAGGTGAGCTTGGGTTAGAGGCCCAATTTAAGAGAATTACAGTCTCACCTAAGACAGAGTTTTTCTTTCCTTTTTTTTTTTTTTTTTTTTTTTTGGAGACAGAGTCTCACTCTGTCACCCAGGCTGGAGTGCAATGGCACAATCTTGGCTCCCTGCAACCTCCTGCTCCCGGGTTTAAGCAACAAGTGATTCTCCTGCCTCAGCCTCCTGAGTAGCTGGGACTACAGGCATTTGCTACCACACCTGGCTAATTTTTGTATTTTTCGTAGAGATGGGGTTTCACATGTTGGACAGGCTGGTCTCGAACTCCTGACCTTGTAATCTACCTGCCTCAGCCTCTCAAAGTGCAGGGATTATAGGCGTGAGCCACCACACCTGACCAAGGCACTTCTTAATAAAAGGCAAGAACGCTTGACCAAACTTGGGTTAAAGGCCCAACTTAAGAAGGTTAGTGTCCTTCGTAAGATTTAGAGGGCGAGAGACCTCTCTTAGTAAAGTCTCTTTTGGTTAAAAATGGATTTTGCACTTGGGATGTTAACCACTGTTCTCTTTGGATTAATCTGCCTTGCACTCTTTGCTGATGGCTGTCAGGGACAAGATTAGGCATGTGCATAATCATGGGACATGGGGAGTTTTCTTCCTTCCTAAAGCAGGAGACTTGAGAGCTGATGGGACTGCTGGAAAAGTTTCCTTTGCAACTGATCAATGACTGCCTGAACGTATGATTCAGTATTGCTGCAATAGGTGGGACTTTCTCTTGCCTCCCTGAGTTCTTTGCCTTCCCCACCCTGCAGCAAGCAATGCTTTTCTCCCTCTCTCTCTCTCTCTCTCATTTCCCTTTTCTATCTTTTCTGTTCCTCAGGGCCACCAGCTTGCCCAGAGTCCACATGTTGGAACTCCTGGTCAGAGGTCATTCTAACCCACTGTGAATGAATTAAAGATGACAAGGCCCATCCTGGGGCAAGTTTGGGACTTGCTAGTTTGATATTGGCTGCTAAGTGAAGTGACTAATGTCTATGTTTTGTCAAATCACATGTATTTTGCTCTGACCATAATGGAAAATGTTAATTTGGTTACCCCGTGCAACCTCTTGAGTGGTGTCTTGCAAAACTGAGACACTTTTGCCTATGGCTTTATGAAATGGAAAAAGGTAATTTTCCTTTGTAATGTGGCTTGGCCCCCAGGGGTTCGGTGCAGCAAGCAGGGTCACTAGGAATGCTCAGGACAAGGGAGTCTAGAAACCTCACATGCTGGCCAAAGGGTAAGAATTTCTTACCAGTCAGGCTTCTGACCTCTCTCTCTATATATATGCAAACTGGTTGAATGAATGGTAAAAATCACTGTTTATTTTCTCTGTAAAGTTTTGATTAATGGGAAAAAGGATTTGTGAAGCTACTCTTAAGCTATAGAGAATCTGGTTTACTTTGTGTTATAAATGTGTCTCTCTGTATTGCTCTGTCATAAAGAGGAGTGTTTTAGGATAGAAATCGACTTAGGACCCCATAAACCCACTGTTCAAACCAGCCTGGCAAGCTGGTCAGTTGCAAAGTTTGCTTCAGGTAGCTCAAAAAAGAAAAAAGAAAAAGATGAATGAAGATTTACTGTCATCCTGTTTTATGTCCTTGAGAGCTTGACCTTGTAACCATGTGGCAATAGTTTCTCTTGGTCTCTGACAGCCAGGGAACAGGAATTTGAGGGTTCATGTCATAGTTAGCTCTAGAAATTATCTTGAGCCTTTGCAAGCTCAAAGTTGGCTGCTTTAGACTTCTTCCGGGAAGAGCAATGGAAACTGCCCAGTGCTGTAGCTTAGTAGTTAAGGCTTTGTCTTTTCCTAATGATGGCCTGAGTTCGGGCTTCCATTCCTAATTTAGGATATGAGTCCTTTCTGGTTTGATATCTGTGTAACTTTTGCCCCGTATTGATTATCTTCCCTTCCATGACAACTTCTGACTTCCCTTCTTGAATTTTCCTTTCTCTGAGTACCTGGGAGGTTACCTTTGGTAAACCACCAAAAACAAGGCTGTTTGCCCTGGCTAAAGTTAGGTAATAAAAAGAGTTAAAAAGATTATTTTTAAAAGTGATATTGTTATGTCAATTTAATTAAAAAGTGGATATCCAAACTATGCATATATTTAAAAGGCCTTCATGTTTTTTTTCTTCTTGAATCTTATTTTTCTGAAGAAAAAAACTTTTTTTTCTTCTCAGTTGACTGAATTGTTTTTCTCCATTTTGTCTGCTACTCTTAATGCACACAGTAGATGATCTAAGAGAATTTCTAGCAGCCTGGGACTCCTGAGGAAAACAGAGAAGGTGGCACTAACCCTGTTTTGGGGAAGAAAACAAACAAACAAACAAAACCCCGTTTTCCTCACGAAACCCCAGGAATTAAAAGTGGGTAAATCCCTCTCAAAATCTAAGGCTCTATTCCATTTTGCATTACGTTATCTGACATTTTTGACTATTGAGGGCATATCAGAAATTACTTTGAATTATGAAAGAGCTTTGGTGTGAATAACCATATAGAAAATTCACTTTTAGGGATGTTTAATGGCAGTTGTGGGAGGATACTTTGCTCTGTGCATGTTTTGATCAGAGAAGCCGTGCCCTTGGCCTTCTAGAAAGTATGGAAATGTGCCCATCCCCACTGAGAGATAAGATTCCTATGGGAGATGGGCTGATTTTCTTTGGGGGTATCCAGGATCTGGTATAAAAATAGGATCCTGGCCAGGTGAGAAAGCTCACACCTGTAATCCCAGCACTTTGGGAGGCTGAGGTGAGTGGATCACAAGGTCAAGAGTTCAAGACCAGCCTGGCCAATGTGGTGAAACCCTGTCTCTACTAAAAATGCAAAAAAAAAAAAAAAAAAAAAAATTAGCCGGGCACAGTGGCGGGCGCCTGTAGTCACAGCTACTCGGGAGTCTGAGGCGTAAGAATTGACTGAACCCAGGAGGTGGAAGTTGCAGTGAGCCGAGATTGCACCACTGCGTACCAGCCTGGGCGACAAAGCAGTGAGACTCCGTCTCAAAAATAAATAAATAAATAAATAAATAAATAAATAAATAAATAAATAAATAAAAGAGATCCTTAGTTTGGGGGGATTTGTTTTGCCTTTCAGTTGTGCCTGATTATTAAGTCATAGAAACTGCATTCTTTAAAGAGAAACTTGAAAATGGCAAATGAAAATTCTTACAAGTACTAGATCCTCTTCTGACTATGTATTTATAGGTGCTGTGTGTGTGATATGCAAGAGCTTTGATTAATTGGCTTAAAAATAGTAGGCACTTAAATCAAATATTTTGTCAGAAAAATACAAACCGTAATGCCTTTTAGTTCAGGTAACTTTAGTAAGCTTTGGGATATAAAGAAATTTTTAAAGATTATTGGTTGTGCTCACTTTGGTAGCACATATATTGAAATTAGAATGATACAGAGAAGATTAGCATGGCCCCTGTGAAAGGATGACAAGCAAATTCATGAAGCATTCCATATTTTTTAGAAAGATGCCTGTTCTCACTGGTAGTTAGAGCAAAACAAACTTAAAATGAGGTTTTTCTCTTCATTAAACTGGCAAAAATCTAGTAAGTTGTTAATATTCATTACTGGTTAAAATGTGGAGAAATAAGCACTTTCAAATACTGCTGGTATAAAAGGCAATTTGACAATAACTACCAACATTTAAAATATGAATACCTACAATTCCATTTCTAGGAACCTGTCTCAAAATCTTCACATAATATATCCAGGAGAAATTTTTAACATTCCTGATAGTATATATAGATTACCATAGTTCTCAACATAAATGTAGACTTCTCCTATTTTGCTGAAGTAGAACATAACTTTAATAATACTCCCTTAGAATTCTGAGAGAAAGCTGTTAGGTTCAGACTAAAAAGTAATAAAGTGTGTTTAACTTATTACAGAGAGGTACAGTGCAGAGGTACTATATAAAGTACTTTACAGGAAAAAATTGATTTAATCTTCACAATAATTTGGTGAGGAAATAGAGGCAAGGAAGAGTTAGAAGGAGTGCCAAGGTTAATTGGTAAGTGGCTAAGTTGATGTTCATTCTTAACATTGGGGTGCACTGTGAGATAGGAGTTCAGCAGGAGTTGTTTCTCAAAACACAGGTCACAGAAACCCCACTGATAAAACAGGATGTGGTAAAGAAGCCAGGTAAAGCCAGCCACAATCAAGAAGACAACACTCACTGTAATTCTCCAGCACCATGACAATTTACAGATGCCATGCAAACTCCTGGAAGTTACCCCATATGGTCTAAAAAGAGAAGACATTCTCAGTTCCAAGAATTCCCAGCCCCTCTCCTGGAAAACTCTTGAATAATCTACCCCTTGTTTAGCATTTAATCAAAAAATAATCACTAAAATATCCAAGTTGCAGTCCTTGGGGCTGAACTTGCTTTCATTTAAAAAAAAACATAAAGGTTATTGGTAAAGTAAAAATGTCTTCAAAAATTAGACATTTAGTCTAAATTTTACAGATCAGATATTAGGTTTGCTAAATGATTTAAGGTTATAAGCTGCTTCTTTGACCTTTGAAAATTGTTCAACTTACCTGCTGTGGAGTCGTTAGAGTCTAGTTAAGTTCTGGGCACATGTGGAGTTAGCCATGCCTCCTAGCTGTGCTGGAATGAGTCAGACTTTATCTGGACTTCTGTCTGGTGTCCTAGAACAAAATTAGAATCACTTACTTACCAGGTTTTTCTCCAAAGTAAATGTTACTAAGAGTTAACAATGTAACATGTACCTGAGACTACTGGAAAAAGTTTTACATGAAAGGTATGTAAAGAAAGTAAAATGTGGTTTTGGGAGAAGATTATAAGAATTGATGGGAATGTAGTTTTTTGTCTTTTTTTCTTTCTTTCTTTCTTTCTTTTTTTTTGGTCTACTTTAGAGGATGCATTAGTCTGTTCTCACACTACTATAAAGAACTGCCTAGGACTGGGTAATTTATAAAGGAAAGAGGTTTAATTGACTTATGCTTCTGCAGGGCTGAGGAGGCCTCAGGAAACTTACAATCATGGCACAAAAGGAAGCAAACACTTTCTTCCTCACGTGGTGGCAAGACAGAGAAGTGCATAACGAAAAGGGAAAAGCCCCTTATAAAACTGTCGGATCTCATGTGAACTCACTCACTACCATGAGAACAACATGGGGAAACCATCCCCATGATCTAATCACTTCCCAACAGGTCCCTCCCTAACATGTGCAGATTATAATCCAAATTAGAATTCAAGATGAGATTTTGGGTGGGGTACAGTCAAATCGTGTCAGAATGTTAAAGGATACTTCTAAGTTGAATAGGATATAGCTGAACGTTTGAGTAAGTTGTGGAAGCTTTGTGAAAATTAATCTTGTTAAAGAAATTATGTGCGGAAAATATTGGCTGAAGTTAAAGGGATATCATTCAGTTTTTCCATAAATTGAACATTGGAATAAAAGCACGACTGAGTTTTCTTATAGTACTAATCTGCTCTTTAACAAAGATTTGTAAAGGATTATAAAAGTTTCATAAGAAACTTACCTTATGGTCAGATATTAAAATTGAATATATTCCTCTATAAGGTTTTATTAAGAATTGGGGTTGACATTAATGGTATGCTAATGCAAAGGGTGAAATTTGGCTTTAACTCTTGAACAGGATTTTCATGTCAAATTAAAAAATAATTTTAAAAAATTGTTTGGCTTTAGGATAAACTAAAGGAAAAACAAGGGAAAGACAAGAGACAAATTGTTTGGAAAGCTAAGTCTTCCCTCTATCAGTGAGTAAAGGTTTTTACTTCTAAAAATTTTGAGTTATCATTTTGGCTAAATTAATGACTTATGGTGACCTGGAATTCTATTTTATAATATCAAGTGTTTTAAACCTTTGATGTTTTACAAACTTTCCAAGATTAAATTTTAAATTATGTCTTATCCTGACCTAATTAATCTTTAGATAGTAGGTCCTCTAAAGTCCAAAAGTGACATACCTGGCATGTTTGGTATAAAACTAATACAGGAAGCATTGTCAAAAATGAGCTGGTGTTTGGATTTCTTTTGCTGTATTTGTATAAATATGTTACTGGTATGTGTTCCAAAATTACGGGAAACTTCTTTAATTTTGATATAAACTTAGTGTATGTTATTAATAGTTTTAATTGTTATGTACAATTGTTGTATGCCTCAGAAGTAACCAAAATTCCTAGTCAATTGTGGCTTCAATAGTGGCTGTCCTAAGGCTTTTTGTCATCCACAGACAATTGTTGTCTTGTTTTGATCCTCTTCAAAAGATGGCTTGTAATCAGCTATAGGACTTTGACAGGTGCTTTTGAATGCAAGTTTCTGATAACTTTGGAGATTGTGACATTAGCGTATAGGGAAAAACTTTCAGGACTCTCAGAGAGAGTTGAAGTGTTCATGAATTTCAAGTGGAACAGGATTTAACTGCATAGACTGAATAAGTAGAAAACTGAAGCAATCTTTTCTGATTTTTTGCTTAAAATGTTGCTGATGCTTTGTTTTGTCTTTTTGCAGCTGGGAAAACTTTTTTTTTTTTTTTTTTTTTGAGCTACTGACAGCTTTTAACACTTGAGTAAGTTATGCTCCTGTGAACAAAATTTGGAGCATATTTGTTTCTCTCTGCCTTATTTCTCCAAAATTTGGAAACTACTTGTGAGTATTCTTAACTTATGGCCTTATAGTTATTTGCATAAGTGCAATAAGAATCTGTTTTCTTTTGTAACTGGATACATTTGGAGAAACTGGTTATTTCATGAAGGCTTTGACTGGAATGGCATGCTTTCCTTTAAGGAATTAAATTTGACTTACAGAACCAACAAAAGCCCATTGGGAAAACTGGCCTCATACCTTGTTTCCACAGTCCCTGTACAGGATTCCTGACTTGTGGTAATAAAGAATGTCACTTTCTGACAGACTCAGGAGCACCAAGTTATCTTGGGACCTAAACAGGAGAGGAATTTACTCAGCTCCTATAGGTATTTGATGGTGCAAACTGATGACCGGACTCAACTTTAAAAAAAGGTCTTATCTGACATTCCTTATGGAACAAAATTCCATTAAAGGCAGTTAAAAAGAACCTACATGGCAAATAATCATTCTTGCTGCACTTTATACAAATAATCAGGCCAAATATAATAAGACCAAAGTTTATTTTGCAGACAACTCATTTCTACCTTGATTTGTCTTTAGTAAAAACGGGAGACTGGAAAGAGCAAAAATATGTTTCAAGAAGTATGGTACACTTGTTATTAGATTCTAGTCTCATCAGTTGTGTTTCACATTTTTTCCCGAAATTTAGATGGATTCTGCGTATTCCTGTGAACCAACCATTGATTTCTGGCTACTGCTCAGAAGAAACAAGAGGGATGGGTAATTTAAATATCTGGATCAATATTCTAATTCTGGGCACACATTGGAATCAGCTAGTGACCATATTATATCTGCTTGCTTCCAACAATTCCCCAGTTCGTGGAAAGCCTTCATATTTTATTTACTTGGGATAATTTTGCTTTACTGTTGTGGACTATATTGCTGTTGTGCTCTGTGTAGGAATGCAGTATAAGCTTACTGTATGTTTTCTTAAGTTGAACACTTATTAATCTTTTAGATATCACCTTTTGTTGGAACTCAGAGTTATGAATGGCCCTGGCCATACCTACACTTTCTGAATGAGATCTTCTCTACTCTAAATGTCAGAAACCCTAATAGTTAGGCTGAAATATCATCGTCATTATTCTGACTGAAGAAGTTACAGATGGATCTTCACCCCTCTACAACCCTTAGGATTAAGGGTTCCATTGTAAAAGTGTGGGTGGAAATATATTCAGAGGTGTTTTAACCAGAGCAACTCCATCTTGAATAGTGACTGGGTAAAATAAGTCTGAGACCTAATGGGCTGCATTACCAGTAAGTTAGGCATACGAAGTCACAGGAAAAGATAGGGGGTTGGAAAAAAAGTACAAGTCATAAAGATTTTGCTGATAAAACAGATTGTAGTTTTAAGCCAGGCAAAAGAAGCCCGCCAAAATCCACCAAAATTAAGATGGTGATGAAAATGACCTCTGGTCATCTACTGCTCATTATATGCTAATTATAATGCATTTCCATGCTAAAAGACACTCCCACCAGCGCCATGACAGTTTACAAATGCCATGACAGTGTAAGAAAGTTACCCTATATGGTCTAAAAAGGGAGGAACCCTCAGTTCTGGGAATTGCCATTCCTTTCCTGGAAAACTCATGAATAATCCACCCCTTATGTAGTATATAATCAATAAATAACTATAAGTATTCTTAGTAGAGCACCCCATGGCACTTTCTTGCCTATGGAGTAGCCATTCTTTTGTTTCTTTACTTTCTCAATAAACTTGCTTTCACTTTACTCTATGGACTCACCCTAAATTCTTTTTTGTACGAGATCCAAGAACCCTCTCTTGGAATCTGGATTAGAATCCTTTTCCAGTAACACTAGTGCCTGACAAATTAGCTATTGAAAAGTTGTTAATTTGGGAGTTTTTTAAAAGACAAATTATTAAAACAATTTTTTTTTTTTTTTTTTTTTTGAGACGGAGTCTTGCTCTGTAGCCCGGGCTGGAGTGCAGTGGCCGGATCTCAGCTCACTGCAAGCTCCGCCTCCCGGGTTCACGCCATTCTCCTGCCTCAGCCTCCGGAGTAGCTGGGACTACAGGCGCCCGCCACCTCGCCCGGCTAGTTTTTTGTATTTTTAGTAGAGACGGGGTTTCACCGTGTTAGCCAGGATGGTCTCGATCTCCTGACCTCGTGATCCGCCCGTCTCGGCCTCCCTAAGTGCTGGGATTACAGGCTTGAGCCACCGCGCCCGGCCTATTAAAACAATTTTTAAATGACTAGATATTGAATTGATTTTAAGTAATTAAAATTTTTAAAAAGGAATTAGCTGGAATGCTATAAAACAAATCAGAGATGGTTATGTTTAAAAAAATTTTTAACAAATTAAAGTAAAGCAGACAGAGAAAAAACTCCCTAAAACCAAAATGAAAAAGAGGTGAGTAAGAAAGTTGTTCAAACATCAGTGCACTTTAGTTTGTTGGGAATGAATGGTGCCTTTGCAGCTTGCTTCTTATTAGTTCTCCTGCTATTCACTGAGGCCTGTGCTGAAGCTAACATCTAGATACTTGAGATTGAAGTCACTTTTGCAAAAAAACTGATGACAGTGAGAGAAATCTGGTCTGACTTCATCTTGCTTCTTATCTCCAAGCTGTCTTTGTCCATTCCCGAGCATAGGCCAAGGTAACTATGGGAAAAATTTAAACATGGAGTTTGGAGTTGCTGAACTGAAGAAGGCTCCCGGTCTCTCTGACCTCACCCCTAACCCCCAACATCTCTCCAAAAGCACAGATGTTTATCTGCCTAAAATTTAGACCCACCTAGGAGAAAAACTGTTTTTTCTTCCTCTTCCTGTAAGGCCAAGAATATAACCACACCTGAATGGACCTTTTCACTAAATAGCATACAAGTTAATATCTATTCTCTGATCCACTTACTCTTCCTAGTACTCCCCTCCACAAAATTCCACTTCTCCTCACTCCCAAAACTGTTTTGCCAGGGTGTTGTATAAGCTTCTGAGCCACGCCGAGGGGCCGAGGGGCCGAGGGGTGGTAATCATTCAGTGGATCTCCCCACATATACGCAACCTCCCCCTGGGTTCTTCTTGCCTGCTGCCCAGATGGAGACAATTTATCAAGGCAGGGGAATTGCAATAGAAAAAGTTTTATACATGTAGAACTGGCTAAATGGGATACAGGAATTTTATTATTACTCAAATCACCTTCCTCAAGAATTTGAAGGCAAGGGTTTTTCAAAGATAGCTTAGAGGATGGGGGGTTTTGGTTAGGCAATGGGTGCTTGTTGCTGATTGGTTGGGTTGCAGTCATAGGGGTGTGGGAAATGATTGCTTGCTGAGTTACCTGTGGATGGTGCCACAGGTGTGGTCAGTGGATCCAGGTGGAACCATTCTTCGTAAGATACGCAAAAAATCTGAAAAGACATCTTACGTTCTACAATAGTAATGTTATCTGTAGAAGTAATTGGGGAAGTCGCATATTTAGTGACCTCCAGAGTAATGGCTGGTAATTGTTTATGTCTACACCATAGCCAAATTCAGTCTTCTCTTATCCTCCTACCCTTAGCCTAGTGGTCTCTCATTACCTTTACAAAGGCTGTTGAGTTTTGAGGAAGGGCTGTTACCATTTAAACTATAAACTAAATGTCTCCCAAAGTTAGCTCGGCCGAAGCCCAGGAATAACTAAGGGCAGTTTGAAAACTAAAGGCAAGATAGCAGTTAGTTAGATCAGATCTCTTTCACTGCAATAATTTTATTGCTGTTACAGTTTTTGCGAAAGTGGTTTCGTATACATATTAAATAAATGTGTATGCCTTTTCTCCAGTTAATCTGCCTTTTGAGAGTTGGTTTTTCAGTGCACCTTCTGGGGCAAGAACCTTGGCCCCTACAGTAACACAAAATCTAATGGAAATAGGTAATTCCTAAAAAATGTTATAGGGACAAAGGAAAAACTCCCCTTTCACCCTTTGAAAGTGTGCTGAAAATCAACTGAAAAAAGGCAAATTGGTATTAAAAAAAAAAAAGGCATACACTTTATTTTTTAACATGCACAGAAAAAAAAAAAAATCACATGATTACCTCAGCACCCTCAGTGGGGTAGAGGAGTTTATATACCCTTTGTCCTAGGGTGGGGAGGATATAGGAATGTAGACAATTCTTTTGAAGGACAGTAAATGATGATTAAGGAAAATGGACAAGGGAGGCAGAAATTAACTGGTAAATGACTCTCTTTGGAATTTGAATGAACCCAGAGGCAGGCATTATGTTGTGAAAAACTTCATCTAAGTGTGGTTGCATTCTTCAGTCTTCTTTTCTGCTATAGGTAATGAGAGTTCAGGGAGGGCAGAGAAGCCAGTTGTGTTTCTTTTGGTAAGAAGCTTTCCTGTCCAGATAAGGCAATTTCAGAGAGAGAGAGAGTTCCTCCCTGTGCTCAAGGGGAGGAAGAAGACAAGGTTAAAAGGACCTTGATTCTGAGGCTTATTTCTGAGGACTTTCGATTTTCAAAACATTCAGCATGTCTAAGCACCACATTTTGGAGAATTGTTTTCTGCACCCCAACCATGCCTAAGACTTATATATGAATGAGAGTTAATACTGGTAGTTCCTGCAAAAGTTTTGCACTTGTAGGGATTGAAATCTAAGGAAATTTCAGGCAGATAAGTGTGTGAAGCTTTAGGCTCCAGAAAGTTATGTTGTAATCACCTGACGGGTTCATCTTGTCTGCTTTTCAGAAAAGCCAATGCACTGAAAACAGTTGGTTTTCACAACGAAGAAAGAGTTGAATAATCACAGGCCTCGCTGAACAGAATGATGGGAGGAATTACTCAAATCAGCCTCCCCAAGAACTCAGAGTCTAGGGTTTTATGGATAGTTTGGTGGTCAGGGGTCTAGTGAGTGGGTGCTGTGATTGATTGGGGATGAGATCATAGGGGTTTGGAAAAGGGTCCTGTGTGCTGAATAGCCATTAGGTGGGAAATGTAGGAATGGTTGAGGTTGAGCCATGAGTCACAGGTCCAGGTGGGGTCAGTTACTTGGATGCAAAAGTCTGAAAAACATCTCAAAAGACCAGTCACTGGTTTTGCAATAGCGATGTTACCTATAGGAGCAATTGGGAAAGTCACTAATCTTGTGACTTCTGGACACATGACTCTGGAGAAGTAAGGAATTATGGAAAAGCAAGCTATGGAACAATTGCTGATTATAGTTTAACCATGCCTACATTTTAGCAGAATTCATCCCCCTCTCACTGTCAGGCCTCCAGCCCAAGCCTACACATATACATCCAGATGGCCTGGAGCAACTGAAGAATCACAAAAGAAGTGAAAATGGCCGGTTCCGGCCTTAACTGATGATATTATCTTGTGAAATTCCTTCTCCTGGCTCAGAAGCTCCTCAACTGAGCACCTTGTAACTCCCGCCTCCACCCCCAAGAGAACAACCCCCTTTGAATGTAATTTTCCACTACCTACCCAAATCCTATAAAACTGCTCCACCCCTAATTCCCTTTGCTGACTCTCTTTTTGGACTCATCCTGTCTGCACCCAGGTGATTAAAAAGCTTTATTGCTCACACAAAGCCTGTTTGGTGGTCTCTTCACATGGATGCGCGTGACACTCATAATCCTAATCTCCTGGTCTTTCATTAGTTTTACAAAGGTGGGTTAAATCCCTCACCAAGGTGAGGGTCAGTTTTAGGGTGGGACTATTATCATACTTCCTTCAAAGTTAAACTATAATATAAACTAAATTCCTCTCATCGTTAGGCTGGCCTATAGCCAGGAATGAGTGAGGACAACCAAACTGAGGCTAGAAGCAGGAAGGAGTCAGCCATGCTACACTTCTCTCTGTCATAGTATTTGCAAAGGTGGCTTCAATGTGACTTGAGTTGGCCTTTAGAATAGATGGGCAACCGGGAGTATCTTAAGCAAGGATTGTTTTTGGCAAGTTACCATTAATCTGCTCCTGCCTTTTTGAGGACTCTTGTCTCCCTGCTTATTTAAAAGCAAAGCAGCAAAGGTAACAAACATACGCAAAGCATAGAAAAACACCTTAAAACCACAGCAATATTTGGGAGGCCGAGGCAGGCGGATCACCTGAGGTCAGGAGTTTGAGACCAGCCTGGCCAACATGGCCTACTTAAAATACAAAAGAATTATCTGACCATGGTGGTACATGTCGGTAATTCCAGCTACTCAGGAGGCTGTGGCAAGAGAATCGCTTGAACCTGCGAGGTGGAGGTTCCAGTGAGCCGAGATTGTGCAATTGTACTCCAGTATGGACAACAGAGTGAGACTCAGTCCCCGATCCCCGCCAAAAAAGAAAAAAAAAAAAAGAGAGAAAAAGCCATAGAAACAAATAAATCTTACATCAAGCTCCTGTTATAACTTAGGTCATTTTCCAGAAAGAAATAGTAGTTGAAAATGGCATAACCTCTCCCTGTTTAAAAGATGTACCCTAAAACCGAGGCGAGGCCTTTTCATCTGACCTCGTTTCCTTCAGGAACTCATCTTCTTCCTACATGGGAGAGGTTTTGGGTAGGACTAGAATGTCAATATCATTCTTTATTATACCTTTATTTTCTATCCCACTGCTTTTTTTTTTTTTTTTTCACCTCCAAATAGTTTCTCTCCTTCTCATGATACACATTTTAATGCTGCATTCAGTTTCCCAGTATACTACCCCAGTCTCCGTCATACTCTCTTGGCTAAGAATTAACTCATTCAGGATCTGGTAGGACAGCTGCTCGCTCTATTCCCAACATTCAGACACAGTCATCCTCTCTGCTCTAGGAGTTAAGCAGTACTTGTCCGGTTTCCATCATCCAGAACACCTTGGCATGCCCTTTCAAATGCCTCTTTTTTCTCTCTCTCTCCTCCACCTGCAACTCATTAAGATAATTGACTTTTTTAATTTTTCTTTTAGCTGTAACATAAATTTTACTCCTTAAAGGATGTGACTGCCTGACTGGTTTTAGATGATGTTAAGGTGAATGTAATGACATGCACTCACACTAGGAGATGACATGGGGTGAATGGTGGGGAGTAGAAATTTCCATTTCAGTGAACAACATAGAATGGGTTTACCCTGAGGGAGTCACTTACAATAGACACTCCCAAGCACCTCCTGAGAGACTGAGGTTTGGGACACAGAAGAGGGAAGGAAAGAGAAGGTCATGGAATATTTATTTTAGGGATGGAGACAAATGCAATAACAAAAGGACCAACGATTGTATAAACGAATGAAGGAAATACTAAGGTTCTGGGTCTTCACAACCAACTTCGTGTCTTGGGTTTACTGCTTACTTGCCGTGTAATATTGAGCAATGTCAGGGACTGTAGCTCAGGTTTCGGTGGGGACAGATGGCGGGATGGGGTGAGGGTATAGCAGGTGAGTCTTTAGATAATTTAGAGGAACTCTGTGAGTTAAAATGAATTTTGATTTTGCTAACCACAAAATAGTCACTTTGTTAGAGGTACGGAAGATGTATATGATGAGTCAGAAAGGAATTAGAAAACAAATTAATAGGTTAGTGAAACAGCCTAGGGGCCATGAGTAAGACAATAGCAATAGTAGTAGCAGTGACAGATAGATAGATAGATAGATAGATAGATAGATAGATAGATAGATAGAATTACATGTATATATCACTATATATGTAACTACATATATGTATATATAACTATATATCTAACTATATATAGTTAAATATGTTATATATAGTTACGTATATTATAATTATATATCATTATATATACACTTAAATATATTTTATATGTTGTTACATATAATTATATATAATATATGTATATAAACATTGTTAAATGAAGTTTAGCCTAAAGCTGCCTCTTGACATATTTTAAAGATTCTTTATACATAGAGAACTGTACTCTAACTGGATGTGTAGAACAGACTGCAACCTACTCTTGTGCCAATCACCAAGTTTTGGTCAGGCAGCCAACTGTTCAAACTAGGTTCACATAAGGCAAACTCTGACCTGTAATGAATCTGGCTGTTTCTAAGCCTCGTTTCATTTCTATTTTCCATACTCACTTTCTTTTTTTTTTTTTTTTTACCATCCAAACATCTTCCTCCACCACATGGCTATGCTGCAGCCTCTCTGAACCTATTCTGGTTTGGGAGGATGTCCAATTTGCAAATCGTTCTTTAGTCAATTTGACTGCTAGGTTCAATGTTTCTAATCTATGTCAAAAAGAAAAGTAAGTTAGTATGATAAAATTAAATTTTATGAGCATTATTTCCTAAAAACTGATGACTTTTTTAATCACACAGAACTCTCCAATTAAAAAATATATATTATAAAGTACCTACCATGTTCTAGAAATTTAGCCCAGTACCTCTCTCTGTTAAATTCTGTGGGAACCCAAGGTGATAAAAATATTAATAAGAATTAACACTCACCAAAGGCCTCCAGCTAGGAATAAGGAGAAGGAAATGGAGAGTAATAGAAATAGCTATCAGAACTCTTTTCTAGTTTACATTTATTCTAGTCCTAAAATGTATTCCAATTAGGTTAGCAAATTGACCCTGGAAATGACAAGGAGCAGAGAAAATACATTTTTGGGCAGTCATAGATATCTGTGGTTCTTTATTATACATATTCCCCTGAATTCCATACCAATGGAATTTGCTGGTATTTCAAATTAGAGCTTCACCTACATTTCTCCTAGAAAATATTGCTATAAACAGCTTTCAAGATTGTTTGGCCTTATGCTTCTTGTAGTACGTGAGTCACTATATGAATTTTCTAAGCCCAGTCTGAGAACTAAACCTGATTTACATAATTTTTTCCCATCAGAAAATGAGTTCAGAGTGTCAGATGCAGAGCCTGTCTTATGGTTGGGAAACCCCTGGCAGACCTTAGTGACTGGAACTACGTTTATATCTGGTACTCGGGGACAACTCTCAGCCCTCGTGGCAGAGGTATGCAAAACTCACGAGCAGTCAGTGGTGGCATATGGACAATGGAGATGAATGAAATGTTTAAAATCAGTTGACTGTTGTCCGGTTTTCCTTATCACGGTTCCATAACGAGACATTAAGTTCTGGGCACTGAGGCTGCAGGTGATTCATTAAAAGAAAAAAAAAATTACACTTCATTAATCTTTCCCATTTCTAGACCTCTGCAATATTAATGCCTCAACTCTGAATCTGTCACTTACCATGCAGGAAACTGCAGGAATCTGTGCACAAGTCTCTTCAATCAGTTGTAACCTTCTAGAAGGCAAGCCATCATTTTGGACTTGGCTTCCTCACCCACGGAGCCCAGCTCAGTGCCTAGCATGTGCTCAGGGAGTGCGAGCAGCCTGGATAAACACACTGGCCTGGAAGTTGCTACATTTTCTGGAATATTTTATTTGATTATTCAGCTACTCCAGTGGTGATTTTCAAATTCTTTAACTTCTAAAATGTCATGCCTGACACACCAACTGGTTAGTGAAAGCAACTATCGCTGTGAATCAACCAATAGATGAGGACATTTTGTAGTTGGAGAGACACGGATAAGTCAGTTTCATGCTATAAAAGACTCAACTCTTTCTGTTTTTTCGTAATGACCAAGAACGGTTCCATAAAGCAATGTATATTCAGAGGAGCCGAAGGACGCTGGACTTCCCATGAAGACAGGGGAAGATCTTTAGGGTAGAGGACAGATTATTAGAAAAAAACACGATGTCAGAAATGGTACGAATGAGACTTAAGAAACCAGAGTGGTCTACTTGTTTTTGTATTCTTTAACATCCAAATGAAGTTGGTATAAGCTAACAGCATTGCCATTGGCTTCAAATTCTTGATCAGCAGATTAATTGCAGTGGGAGCTTTTAGAAATGGGGAGTAGAGGAGATATCATTCTCTTTTATTATTATTATTATTATTATTATACTTTAAGTTCTAGGGTACATGTGCATAATGTGCAGGTTTGTTACATATGTGTACTTGTGCCATGTTGGTGTGCTGTACCCATCAACTCGTCAGCATCCATCAACTCGTCATTTACATCAGGTATAACTCCGAATGCAATCCCTCCCCCCTCCCCGCTCCCCATGATAGGCCCCGGTGTGTGATGTTCCCCTTCCCGAGTCCAGGTGATCTCATTGTTCAGTTCCCACCTATGAGTGAGAACATACAGTGTTTGGTTTTCTGTTCTTGCGATAGTTTGCTGAGAATGATGGTTTCCAGCTGCATCCATGTCCCTACAAAGGACACAAACTCATCCTTTTTTATGGCTGCAGAGTATTCCATGGTGTATATGTGCCACATTTTCTTAATCCAGTCTGTCACTGATGGACATTTGGGTTGATTCCAAGTCTTTGCTATTGTGAATAGTGCCGCAATAAACATACGTGTGCATGTGTCTTTATCGCAGCATGATTTATAATCCTTTGGGTATATACCCAGTAATGGGATGGCTGGGTCATATGGTACTTCTAGTTCTAGATCCTTGAGGAATCGCCACATTATTTTCCATTCTCTTTATTCTCATGTTCAGGTGGAGTTTCCCCCTTTATGAGGCCAAACATCACAGCAACAAAAACAGAAAAAGGAGATTTGCAACTTTGCCTCAGCTTCTGCAATAACATAAAATTGTGTTTTCATGATTAAGCATGTTAATTTTAATCTGTGACAATTGTATATAAGTGCTTCAAATATGACTACCTATTATACGACATCAAATATGATGACCATTTGTATGACAGTTCTGTATTCAGTACACACTAAACAATGCAAAATTAGTGAACCATTTTTAATAGTGGTTTTATACAATTAGGCACAGATATTTATAAGGGTATATGATTTTACTCGACAGATATAAAACATTCTCAAACAGTGAAGAGAAAACACCTTTTCTCAAAGGAGATTAGCATTCTTGGGTGTGAAGGGGTTATAGTAGTGAGGTTAGTGTCAACTAACATATTCAATAGGCTGCTATGATCTCATAGTTAGAAAGTAAATATATATTGTTTTCATAATACAAACTATAGAAATTTGGTCCCTCAAAATCTCCTTGATTGGAGAAACAAAGGATAAAAATGGTTGGAAATTATTAAAATCCAGTATAAGTTTCTTGTAGGAAGAAAATATGTCTCCCGGTATTTTTATCTCTCCCCTTTGTTTTTCTTCCTGGCACATAAGAGGCTCATGGTCCTTGCTGTCTAAACACTAAGGTTTTGACTTATTAAATGTGAGCTCTCTCTTACATTGTCCTCATGAATAGGCAATATTTGGGGGTTACGGCCTCAAGATGTTTACATTCTAGTGGAGAAGACAGTTCAATAAACAGTTGAAATGCAGTGTGGTAAGGTTTAAATCTAGGGTGTTGTGGGAGTGGATTAGAATATCCAGCCCATAGTGGAGTTAAACAGAAAAACAAACAAACAAAGAAAAACACCTGATAAAATATTTCTATAAATACTGTAGAATAATTACCTTCACAAACCTTGATCGGTAAAGACCACCTATTCTCAGAGGTCGTCTTACAAAGAGAAGATTCTGTGTTTTCTTTGTTCCTCATTCATTGTGAAAAAGAAAAAATGAAACACTCTTTTCAATCTACACATTAGCTTTTGTGGGAGTTATTGCTGTAAATTTGGCAAAATAACTTATGGATAAGATGTTTTGAAGTGTTTAATTTGAAATATCTTCCTTTCTGCCTTCATGACATAGAATATGGGGGCATTGTTCAGAACCCTTTCAAAAAATATTTCCAAATCAAATTACTTTTAATGTAGTGAGATGTTTGTTCATATGAATAAATATTTTTTCAATTGAGATGTATAAAACCAATTAGGTCTCTATTTATCTGTGCTTGGCCACTGGGTACTGACTTGTCAGCATGAGGCTGAGAACAGCAGTACTTGTGGCAGGCGGCTCTATGTGCGATGAGGAGGCTGAGTGCCTCAGTCTCTTTTCCTGTCCTCAACAGTGTAACTGACAGTTCCAGGAGTTAGTGAACAGCATTAAGCCTAAAAGCAATCATGCTTTATCAGAAGGTGGATTTCCAAAGATAAGTTGTTTTCTTTCCTTTAATCATGTAAGCTCACTGATTTAAATAGGGTAATAGAGCATAGTAATTACGTTTGTCCTGGACTCAGAGGGCATGGTTTCTAAGTCTTGCTTTTACCAACAGTGGGACTGCAGTCATGTTACCTGACTTCTTTGTGGCATCATCTCCTCCTCTGGGAAATGCTGGTCATGATTGTGCCTCCTGCATGAGTTGCAAAAAGGATTGAATCATGAGTGGTCTGTGATGGGAGGAAGAATAGTAGGAAATGCTGCTTTGGATGTTTTTCGTGAGATCTCTCTGCAGGCCAATAGCTGTACGATGAAGATAATAACATTGCTTATTTTGAAAGGGCTGGGACAATTGAATAAGTTAATACAAACAAAGAGTTTAGAGCAATACTTAGTATATTATAGGCATGGGTTAGTGTTTAGAAACATGCATATGTTAGACTACGACATCTATTATAGTTCTTGAATTATTAGTATGGGATGTTCACTTTATATTATCTTCCTTTAATTTTATTTTCATATTGACCTTGTAAAGTATTATTATTCCCTTCATAGATGTCAAAACTGAGACTGGAGCTCAGTGGAGTTCAGTTACATTGCATTACTCACTAAGTGGCCAAGACAGAATTTACTTCAAGTTGATTGACATCTGAGGTTGTGCTTTATTTTGAACACTGACTGGAATAATTCCAGAAAATTCTATTTTTTTAATAATAAAAACATGAAGCTCTTAACCATGGCTAGAAAACCACTCTTTTAAGTTAAACAAGTCAAAACAAGATCCTCTTTCACTTAAATATGATATAACCAATATGCAAATTAGCCAGCACTGAAGGTTCTACTAATGGCAGTAAGTTCAAGAGGGTGCCCCACAGCACAAAGGGGCACCAGGCTCGGGCTTAAATCGGGTCTTAGCCACAGGGAGATGGAGGGCTGTGGGCCTGAGTGTTTTCCTAGAATAATTCACTGTCTCTAAGAATCCAGGGACTTCTCGTACATTTTTTAATCATCTCTATTTGCTCTGAAAGGCCTGTGTGCATGTGTGAGAAAATGTGTTTGGTTTTCATGCGGTGCCATTTCTAAATAGGACCTTGAGGCTAAGCCGTGATGGCTACATTTAGTAAATAATGAATAATAAACAGAGGGAAATATTGAAAGAAAAAAATCTGTGAATCTGCACAGCCTCAATGAAATTAAATGGAACAAGTCTCTATCAGTTTAAGCAAACTTATCATACAGAATTTAATACTTATGAAATGGATAAACTAATAATAAAAAGATAAAAGCTACCATATATTAATTTCCTACTCTGAGCAGGTTACCTTCCACACATTATCTTAAGTATCTTTTACACCAATCACTTGGGGCAGATAATTCTTTCATTTTGCAGATGTCAAAGCAGAAAATTAGAGATATTAAGTAATTAAGCGAGGCTCTACAGCAAGTAATAGTAACAATAAATGCCATTTATTGAGCTATTAGCATATGTCAGACACTGTTGCAAGTGGATATCAGGTATTTATTCATCATTAATTTATTTAATAAATATTTATATCATGGCTACCATGCACCAGGCACTGCTCTGAGCTCTAAGCATACAGCAAGGTACAAAACAGCATACTGTCACACAGCTCATGTTTTAGCTGAGTAACAGACAGTAAACGAATGGGTCTATTTTATGTTGTAGTCTTTTTTGCTATTGTTGTTTGTTTGTTTGTTTTTTGAGACAGAGTCTCGCTCTGTCACCCAGGCTAGAGTGCAATGGTGCTATCTCGGCTCACTGCAACCTCCACCTCCTGGGTTCAAGCAAATCTCCTACCTCAACCTCCCAAGTAGCTGGGACTACAGGCACCCACTACCAAGCCCAACTAATTTTTATATTTTTAGTAGAGATGGGGTTTCACCATATGGGTCAGGCTGGTCTCAAACTCCTGACCTCAGGTGATCCACTCACCTCAGCCTCCCAAAGTGCTCGGATTACAGGTGTGACCCACCGCACCTGGCCTATGTTATAATATTGTAATATATAAATGCTGTGCAGAGTAATACATCAGGGGAGGGGAACAGAGAGGGATGAAGTGTGTGCAATTTAAAATAGGATGGAGGGCATTTTGGGGAGCAAGTGAGGAAATGAATTTCAGCACCCAAGATGAAGCACCGATAGGTTACATCTGTGCAAAGCTAGTTACTTGTCACTGCAGCGGGGACCGGAATGAAAACTGGGGCCAAGAGCATCAACAGTGTACACAGGGAGTGTCAGACTTAGGGGCTTACACAGAACTTGGCTGTCATGTTCCTTTCCCCACTCACTACTATAATGTAGTTGTTAAGAGTGCATTCTTTAGAAACACTCCTCCTTGGTTCAAATAGTATCTCTAGGGGAGTGCCTGAAAGCAAACTATTTAAACTCACTGAAAGTTTCCTTAGCTGTGAGTTGAAGAAAGTGATACATTAGGCCTAAAATGAACTGAATGATTATATCTCCCCCCAGTTCATATGCTGAAATGCTAACCCCCATGGTAATGGTGTTGGGTAGTAGGCCATTGGGGAGGTGATTACGTTATGAGGGCAGAGGCTTCATGAATGAAATAAGTGTCTTAGGTCTCTCTTCCTTTCTACCACGTGAGGACACAGCACAAAGGCATCACCTTTGAGCCAGAAATCAGGTCCTCACCAGACACCAAATCTGCTCTTATCTTTTACTTCTCAGCTCCCAAAACTGTGAGAAATAAATTTTGTCTTGTTTAAATGTCCAGTTTATGGCATTTTGTCCAACAACAGCAGTTGGAATGGACTAAGACAATGTCCCATCAAGTGCTGGTAGGGTCAGTGAGTCCTTTGATCCCACTTCCTACCACTCTCTTGATCACAGACTCTTCTGAATGCATGCTGCCCCATATCCCATGCTCCCATCCAATTCTGTCAGGCACACACTTGTTTAAATGCTTTGCTCTTAGCTTTGCCTACCTGACTCTTACCCCAGATTTTATTACTGCTTCTCCAGTTTTCTTTTTCATGTCTTTGCCCTAATGTTATCTCCTTAGAGTCTCTATAAGGACCTTACTAAAGTGTGTGCCTTGGCTGGGCACGATGACTCAGGCCTGTAATCCCAGCACTTTTGGAGGCCAAGGTGGGTGGATCACAATGTCAGGAGTTTGAGACCAGCCAGACCAATATGGTGATACCCCGTCACTACTAAAAATACAGAAATTAGCTGAGTGTGGTGGCGTGCACCTGTAATCCCAGCTACTCAAGGGGCTGAGGGAGAATCGCTTGAACTGGGGAGGCAGAGGTTGCAGTGAGTTGAGATCATACCACTACACTCCAGCCTAGGAAGCATAGTAAGATTCTGTCTCAAAAAAAAAAAAAAAAAAAAAAGGTGTGTGCCTTGCCAGGTGATGCTTGTCCTAACTGGAGGTCTTCCTTCACTTTCATCATTGTCTTTACTCTGGTTAGGAGGTCAAGTCTCAGCACAGCACAAACATACAGCCCAATATCTGGAAAGAAATAACTCCAAACAGAAAAAGAAGAAAAAACAACCAGCATCTATACAATAAGTCACCAGTAGGAATTAGGGGAGGAGGACTGGGAATGGATATTGAGAAGGTTGGAGCTGGAGGGGCAAGGCCGGAGTATAAATTTGGATAGAAAAGAATTTAATAACCTGGGAGCAATGGCCAGTGCCTGAAGTTTAACATCTGAAGAGGTCAGCAAGCTTCAACGTACTGTGGGGGTAGAGCTTTAAAGCTCGAGCATAAGAGTGATTAACAGTAAATGCCATAGAGACGGCAGGGCTGCAGTGTCAGGCATTGAAGTAAGGGCCAGGAGGTTTAGGGAAGCAGAAGTGGAAATGTGGTAATTGATTTACTCTGTAAAACCAAAAAAAAAAAAAAAAAAAAAAAGTCTTCATTATATTTCCCAGGCAGGCTGATAGGGCACAGCTTTAATATTGATGCAAACCCTCCTCTGGAGGCTGAATCTCACAACAGGAGATGCTGCCATGGATCTGAGCTCCCTAGAATAAATGCAGATAATGAGCAGATGGTATCAATGCAGAAGATGAGATTCTGGAAGGGCAGAGGCCAGGTGATGGCATTGAACCGTCAGGGGCAAGGTGTAATTACCAAAATGTAGGAAAGCTAGAGTGACAAGGAGGGTGGCTTTGTACCCTGAGATCTGTAGTGAGGGCTTACGGATTACGGCATTCAATGAGGCAAGACAGGTCAGTGCCTGGTTGTGGTGTTATTTTGCTTGTATGACAAAAGAAAAAGAAAAAAAAAAGACAGAGAGAGAGAGAGATAGAAAAGAAAGAAGAGAAAGAAAAAGACAGAAAGAGAAGGAGAGGAAAAAGGAAAGGAAGGAAGGAAGGAAGGAAGGAAGGAAGGAAGGAAGGAAGGAAGGAAGGGAGGGAGGGAGGGAGGGGGGGAGGGGAGGGGAGGAAGGAAGGATGAAAGAAATGAAGAAAGAAAGCCTGTAAACTGCTGCTTAGAAGGCATATGACAGCCTGCACAGAAAACTGTGGCTCCCAATGTAAGACAGTTCATAGGCCTGGAACTCACTGAGAGAGAGGGCATAAGGGAGAATTCTGCAATGCCACCACAAGTACTAATGCTAAAGGTTCCCCAGGTCCTTCCCCTAAAAAAACCATGATCACATATATGACTAAAATTACACAGGAGATAAAAGGAACTCAGATTTTTGAAATAATTGTTGGCTTTGAGTTCTGATGTAACACTGGTACTAGGAAAACCGAAATGCTATCAGAGTCTTCCAACTCTAAAAGCCCTACTGAGACCAGTTACGATTGGAGTTCTTGGCCAAGCCATCTCTCAATGGATTAAGTCTTTCTGCAGATTGTCCCAGTTATCATTTCCCTAGTCTTCAAGTGTATAATTGGGATAAATATATTTGATAGCTGGCAGAATCCTCATTTTGGTTCCATGAGTTGTGGAATCAGAGGTATGTTGAGAGTAACGAGGAAGTGAAGTCCCTGACATGGCCCTGTGTCCCACTTTCCCCCTTCAGCAAAGGTAGTAGTAAATCAGGAGTAATAATGCATCCTATAGGAATTGTAGAGATTAAGCCACCATTAAAGATGCAAAGTTCTAAAGGATGCTGCCATGAGGTGCCATTATAATGACATTCAAGGAGTTTGCCTGACCCCTGAAAATAAAAGTGGCTCTTGGAAAATGTCACTGGCCTTCTGTAAACGTTGTACTGCATGATGCCACAATCGTGGCTATCCTTTGGCAAAGTTTACAGTGGGCCACATAGTAAAGCCTCTAGCATTCAGTATGTGGCTATGAATCTGGTGAATATACTCTCTTCAAAATACATAAATAAGAAGGAACAAAAAAAGCCACAATCAATGCGGAAAAAAACTGCTGTGTTAACTGTCCCCAGGCATAGTTAGTATTTTTGGGTTCTGTTACAGTATAGAAAGGAACCTTGATCATTGCTACAGACTGAATGCTGTGTCCTCCCTAAAATTCATGTGTTAAAACCTACTCCCAATAAAAAGATACTAGAAAATGGGGCCTCTGGGCTCTGCCCTCGTGAATAGAACTAGCGTCCTTATAAAAGAGGCCACAGAGAGACCTGCCACCCCTTTCACTATGTGAGAATACAGTGAGAAGTTGGCTGTCTGTGAACCCAGAAGGCTACTCACATCAGAAACCAAATCTACCGGCACCTTAATCATGGACGTCCCAGTCTCTAGAACTAAAAAAATATACTTTTGTTGTTTATAAAACACTCAATCTATAATATTTTTGTTACAGCAGCATGAAGGACTAAGATAGTCAGCTTTATTTTCTCTAGAACATTTGGCTAATCCACTATACTGATGACATAATGTGAATAAGGTTTTATTTGTAGGGTAGCGAGTACTCTATAAATATTCTAGTAAAACACATATGTGACAGGAGAAGAAAGATCAACAAGAATGTAGGGGTCTGAAGATAATTTGACTCTCATGGACTCAGTAGTTTGGAACATGCTGATACCTTGTGTCTGAGGTAAAAGACAAGTGCTTTCTTCTCATACCTGCTATTATCAAGCATGAGGCATAGCAATGGACGTGGCTCTTTGGTTTTGCTGTCAGTATATTCTGTACTTGGAATAATGCTCCATATTACTTATCTAGTGATTTGAAAAGCTGATAGTTTTAAGTATGATCTAGAAAATGAGAGAATCTTCAGCAGGTCTGGGTATGGTGGACGTCACTACAGTCAAAGGAACTCACAGATCCAGTGGAGCTATGGCATATGTAATAGATTAGGCTGCCATGTACAGTGGTCAAGCTCCAATACAAGAGTTGCAGAGTTTAACTCTAGGGTTGTAAAGAAAGACTATGTCTATGGTGGCAGAAGATGACTGAATGTTTTAAAAGCAGCTATCGGCCGGGCGCTGTGGCTCACGCCTGTGATCCCTACAGTTTGGGAGGCCAAGGTGGGGGGATCACCTGAGATCAGGAGTTCATGACCACCCTGGCCAACATGGCGAAACTCCATCTCTACTAAAAACACAAAACAAACAAAAAACAACAACAAAAAATTAACCAGGTGTGGTGTCACACGCCTGTAGTCCCAGTTACTTGAGAAGCTGAGACAGGAGAATCACTTGAACCTGGGAAGCGGAGGTTGTGGTGAGCCAAGATCATGCCACTGCACTCCAACCTGGACAGAGGAATAAAATAAAAGCAGCTGCTATTATGGCACGTGCTGTCCTGGAGAGAGCTCTTGCTCCAGGAATATCTGGTGATGATGCAACTGGAGCTATTGAAGTCTTAAGTGAGAAATGACATATTAAAGTCTCAGATAAGGTACCTGCTCAAGGACGGGTAGCATTGGGGAGCTACCTTCTAAGGGTATGTGCTGAATAAACAGTTAATATACTATGTCATGTTCCCAAACGCTAGAGTCTGTGAAACCAAAGGTACACGTAACATGCCCCTCTCACCATCATTCACAATGACGTGCATTTTCCCCACAAACCTAGCCTCTGTTGTAATGAAAATGCTTGTTTTGGGGGCAGAGGTAGAGAAACATTTTCATCAGTTTGCAGGGAAAGATTAACCCTGATTGCAGAGCTGCTGCTTCATAATGTGGACAGTGACAAGGGTGTCTCACAATCCATAAATTCACCAGGGTGACTTTTGATGCTTCCATACAGGTAGTAAGAGAGAAGGGACCATGATAACAATCCTGACCAAACAGCGGAAGGCACCTGAGGACATAAAGTACTGAAGGATGAAAGTCTGGATCATTCTACCAGGAAAGCAAATTAGTTTAGCTTGAGTGAGGAATTATTTTATAATTTGGGGTGGAAAAGGAAAATAATAAAAAAAATCAATTATTGCTTCAAGTATGGCTTCAATAGTAGGGATTCTAGCTGATTTCATTAATCCTTTGTATGAGGTCTTTGCAGAAGTTGTAGCTGGCCATCAAACTGAAGGAAATTCTGTGACAGGGTGGATGTAATATAAGGCAAAAATGGGACAGAGAAGAGCAAGGAGTGGGCTGCCTTGTTGCCTTTGGGCACTGCGTCATATCCTCTGAACCCCACCTCGTAGGTGTTAATCAATTCACGCAGGTGCAACCTGCTGGTGATTTGCCTTGGAACACTTCCACCCTAGGGTTTCTTTCACTTTGCAACATGCCATATCCACAGGAACCTGCCTGTCACTCATCGTGTGCATCTAAACATAGAAGTTAGCGGTCATGTGGTCACTGTGACCAACTGGGGGAAGAAGTCAATGGATGAGTGTTCTTGCCTCAGTCCCCCAGACAGCTAGTTATTTGTCAGGAAAGCCTGTGATGATGGACAACTGACCAATGAATTATTTAGCTTTCTCTCCTTTCTTGTCCTCCCCCCAACCCTGCTACCTGTAATGACATGAAAATGAGTTTTTTAAACAACTCAAACATTTTATGATAAAGATAACTTCAATTTCAGGGTTGTAAGTAGGAAAAGGCAGTGAAAAAATTGGTACTCCATGCCACAATTAAGCAACCTAATCCAAATATCATTCTCACTACTGATTTTTCAACAAGTTCTCAGTTCTGCCTGAGCATCTCTAATTGGGACCAGAACCCTGTTCACCCAGACGCACATTACTATTTTCCTCTTGACTTCATGATAGCCAGGAAGAAACATGATTTTATTTATTATTATTATCATCATCATCTTTTTTTGAGACATGATCGTGCTGTGTCACCCAAGCTGGAGTGCAGTAGATCTCGGCTCACTACAACCTCCACCTCCTAGGCTCAAGTGATCCTCCCACTTCAGCCTCCCAAGTAGCTGGGACTGCAGGTGCACGCCACCATGCTTGGCTAATTTTTTTGTATTTTTGGTAGAGATGGGGTTTTTCCATGTTGCCCAGGCTGTTCTCGAACTCCTGGGCTCAGGTGAATCTCCCACCTTGGCCTCCCAAAGTGCTGGGATTACAAGAGCGAGCCACTGCGCTCAGCCAATTTTATTTTTAAAGAGAATAGGATAATATGAAAACATCAGCTCTTGGAATCAGAAGACTTGAGTCCCAGCTATGGTTTTGTTACTATTAAGACAAAGTCCTCGGATAAATCACTTAACTTTTCGGATCCTCCTCCTTCTCTCTACTACAATGAAGTCCTTGGGCTGGTCTTCAAGGTAACTTAAGTGGCAAATATTTGTGGGAAAATAATTTTCGTATACGAACCCAACTCGTTAAAAAATTGGGAGTGGGCCCAAAAGGAAAACAAATAATTATCAAAGTGATGTTGTTTTTTTACATGCATACAAATGCTGAAGAAGAGGTTAGTGCGTTTTTCAAACACCTCTAGTTTTTATGGTGTTATTGTGAATGTCATAAACAATTGTGTGACTTTGACACACGCCCTGTGGGGAAGAGACTCTGAAAGTTGTTCATTATTTTGAGATCTGCTCACTGCTCCACTGACTTTATGAGATGCTCTGCATTTGGGCCTAGCCACATCTTTTTCCAACTAAGTAATCCACTTTAATTTTTTTATTTTAATTACACTTTTTTCTCTTTGACTATACTCTAAAAGTTCTGAGTTAGAAGATGCAGGTGTGGGTACTCCCCCACCCCTGCTCAGATATTTGATTGTAGGCAAGCCAAGTGCTTAAGCATTAGTTCATTGGTCTTTGCATTCCTCCCTTTTACTGACCTTCTTTTCTTCTTTGTTCCTTTTCTTTCATCTCTTCCTCTTTCTTCTTACATATCTGCTTAGAAGATGAAGATCTAGTTAAATATTGTGTACACAACCTGGGATGGGGGAGTGAGGACCTCCCTAAATCTACTCCTTCATTAAAGTAACAAAAACACTACAAAAATTTGTCAAAATCAAGTTCTTCAGAACTCTGTAAATTAACCAAAAGCTCGTAATATTTTGAAAAGTGTTTATATGCAAGAAAAAAAAATGTTGAACCTTGGCAAGAATAATGGGCTGTTTGCCTTTTCACTTGTCCTATTCCCATCCCCCCATCCAACTCTGGAGCAACTTTGAAAATCAGCAGACTTTTAGCCATTGCAGGGGAACAAACAGTTTTGGACACTGAATTTAGTTCTCTTCTCTTAACGTATAAAGCACTTTTATGTGCTTTTATCCTCTACGGCATCGCAAAGAACCAAAGTTTTGCAGTAGTTGCCATAACAAATCTAACACTCTAGCAGGAGGTAGGCTGAGTAGAAAGCCTCTCGGCTATGAACTTGAAAAATGTTCTCAAACAATTTAAAGATGTCCACAAACACATTTTGGAGACAAAAATCATGAAGGGCTTTCTCAAAGAGTGAAAATCTTAGGCAAGGTTGGCCATCTTGCTTGCTTGGATGTACAAAGAAAGCCATAGAAGAGGAAATTCGGGAGGTGGTGTTGGGGACTAACAGTCTAATTGGATTTATGATCCCCTGAAGCGTTCTTATTTTTAAATTTAAAATTTTCAGGGTTTGTTACAGTAGGTAGCTAGTCAGGTATGAGCAGGGGAGGAGAGGGTTCCCCGACAACACACCTAGGCAGCCATCAGGTGATGGTCATGGGGATGTTAAGTGTTTCTCTAAAGTAATAATTGCTCACAGCCGGCACTAGGAAAAGACAGTCTTCTAGTAGATAGAAAACACCTGAAACTGATCAGCAGCTTCCCCATAAGGTTTCAGGAGTGAGGAGGAGTAAGGCACCATCCCGGAAGTATGCCAATGTATAAAACGCCAAGTCAAGAGGTAAAAACTGAGCACTTGGTTTCTCAAGTCGCCTACTTGGTCCTCTGTCAAGTTGTACTTTCCTTCTTTGTCTTTTTTTTTTTCTTTCTTTCCTTTTTTTTCCTTATTGTTCTAAAGCTTTTTGAAAAACTTTCACTCCTGCTCTGAAACTTGCCTTGGTCTCTCCTTCTGCCTTGTGCCCCTCAGTCGAATTATTTCTTCCAAGGAGGCAAGAATTGAGGTTGCTGCAGACCCAACTGGATTCACCGCTGGTTACTCAAGGTATCTAGGACCTCTGCCACTGCTAACAGTTTCTTCACATTTTTTTTCTAAAAGCTGATTTGACTAACTATAGCACAATTATTACCTCTTTAGGTACCTCTGAGCAATTTCACATTCAATATGGGTATTAAGCACACATTTAAAGATGTAAGTTTAATTAGTATTCCATCTATTCCATTTACTAAACCGTGAATGAAGATTTTCTTAAGATGAGCCTCATAATCTCATGCAATGTAGCAGAACTTATTGTCAGCTTAAATAATTTATCATTTACCTTTGGAGATGAGGGATGGCACAATAATTTAGTTCAGCCTGGCCTCAGAAATGCTGATAATCCAATGAGGAATGGGTTCTGCGGGGAACTCAGCTGTTGACACCTGTCACTCTTGAGGTCACTAAATCTGCCATTTAGTATCAAATCCTCTTAATTGTCCTGTCATCCTCTTTCATTTACCCGTGATTCTCCATTCTTCTGAATCTGCACTTGGAAAACCCCTACAGGGTATGCTTAATTCCGTATATTCATACACCTGTTGTACATACAGAGTTGTGAATTTAGTCATGAGCTGTAGCATTACCTTTCACCTACTGCTATTCTTGCCTTTCATCCCTGTGCCTGGTTACATGTGAGTGGTTAGTTCCTGCTGTAAACTAAACAGAAGCCTAGTCCAAATCACTTTATTTACCTAATTTATGTCTCCTCCCTCAATGCACAGGAACAAACTCAGGTGCAAAACTTCATTGCAAAAGGTAGGCTTTCTCTTTCCCAATAGTTCTCTCACTTTCAAGGTAGCCTGCACTTTTCTGTATATTATCAATAAAGATCCAATGACTCAAAATGTTTTCTAACACTGTTTATATTATAAGCTTTCTCTTCACTCCAATATATTTGCTTGTGACACTTGTTCTGATTAGCTTTGCTATTCTTATAGCTACTATGCTACTTACTTTTATCACACATATTCATTGGTAGCATTCTTCTAATCAGGTAAAGAGACAGTTTATGAATTTCCTCTGAATTCCCACCTCCTCTGCCCTAGTTGAAACCCCTTTGCCAGAGTATTGCCAAAGTCACCTAATTGGTCTCCCTATTGCTTGTCTTATCTACTCTGATCTTTCCTCCCAATTATGGCAGAATAGACTATTGCTTAAAATCTTCCCTCTGGTCCTTTTTTTTCTGGATAAAGAACTAATAAATTTTTGAACTTTGTTTCATTGTAATTGTAGAAGATACTTGATTTCTATCCTTTTAAATGTATTGAGTTTTGTTTTATGGCATATGATGTGGCTTATCCTGGAATATGCCTCATATACACTTTAGAAGTATGCATATTCTGTTGTCATTGGGTGTAATATTCTTTAGATATCTGTTAAGACTAGTTGGTTCATAGTTTTTTCCTAGTCTCCTATTCTCTTCTTGATCTTGTTTCTTGTTCTAGCCATTACTGAAGGTAATTTTCTATATGTTTCTTCATCTATGTTTTTACTGTTCACATTTTGGTGCTCTGTTACTAGGTACATACATGTTTATAATCCTCATATCTTCTTGGTGGGTTAGCCCTTTTATCATTATACAAGGTCCTCTTTACCTCTAGCAATCATTTTTTTTTAATTGTGTTATGTCTCATATAATTATAGCCACTCTGGTTTTCATGCTGTTGCTGTTTTTACAGTATTTTTTCCATCCTTTTCTTTCTTTTTTTTTTAAGGCTTGAAGTAACATTTTATTTTACTATATAACCCTGTAATGCACCCCCCCACACACACACATCTATTATAGACATAATGCTAATGTACTATATAGAATACTGGAAAATATCATAAAATACATTAAAAAATTTCCCACATTCTCAGAACTCAGAAGTAGAATCTGTTGTATTTTGAGACAGTATGTATGTATTTGTGAACACATATAACACATATATAGAGTACAGTTAATAACATAACAGCATATTCCATTTTAAAACCTATTTTCCCTTACCATATCAGATTTTTTTCTTTTTCCTTTTTTTTTTTTTTACATTTTTTAAAAATTATACTTTAAGTTCTAGGGTACACGTGCACAATGTGCAGGTTTGTTACATATGTATACATGTGCCATGTTGGTGTGCTGCACCCATTAACTCGTCATTTACATTACGTATATCTCCTAATGCTATCCCTCCCCCTCCCGCAACCCCACAACAGGCCCCGGGTGTGTGATGTTCAAACCATCCCTTTATTTTCATTTGATTTGTGTCTTTGAATCTAATGCGTTTTTCCTGTAGATAATGTTTTGTCATGTTTTTAATGCAGTCTGACGATCTTTTTTTTTGTTTTTCTTTAAGTAGAGATGAAGTCTTGCTATGTTGCCCAGGCTGGTCTTTAACTCCTGAGTTCAAGTAGTCTTCCTGCTTTGGCCTCCCAAAGAGCTAGGATTATAGGCGTGAGCCATGATGCCTGGCCAATCTCTTTTAATTTAATTATTTAATCTATCTACATTTAATATTGTTATTGATATAGCCAAATTTATATATGCCATTTAAATGTTTGTTTTCTACATATTTCTTTTATATTCTTTCTTTCTCCTTTACTGTTTTGTTTAGGATTAAGTATTTTGAAGTTGTATCATTTTAATTATATTAATGATTATTTTGGTATTTCTTTACGGTTTCTGCATGGTTTACTGAATATTCCTCAACTTAACAAAATAAGCTTTGGATTTGTGCTAGCTTGGTTCCAGTAATATATGAAAATATTTCTCCTATATAGCTATATTTCACTTTATAATATTATTGTTATACATATGACATCCACTAATGTTAGAAACCCAACCATACGTTGTTACAGTTATTACTTTACCATCTGTCATCATTTCCTTAGCACATCACAGCTTTGCTCCCACCCACCTCCCTTGTACTACTTTGGCAAATATATCATACGTATATTGTATTTTTATATGTTATAGTCTCAGCAATACATAATCTACATATTATTTTATACACATTCTTTTTAAATCAGAAAAAAATGAGACAATATACACTTACAGTGTCTCCTATAGTTTAAATAATTACCTTTTTAATTGGTGATCTGTGTTCGGTCATGTGGTTCCTGATTACTATCTGAGGTTACTTGTTTGTAGCCAGCAGAACTTTTGTAGTGTTCCTTTTAAGACGGAGGTGCTAGCTACAAATTCTCCCAGCTTTTGCTTTTCTGAGAAAGTCTTTATTTAGCCTTTATTTTTGAGAGAGAATTTTGCTGGTTATACAAATCTGAGAAGTCGTTTTTTAATTTGTTCCCTTTGAGCACTGTGAATATGTTATTCCACTGCCTTTTGTCCATTGTTTCTGGTGAGAAGTTCACTCAATAACTCACTGGGTTGATTTGTAAGTGGACACATTATCTTCCTCTTGATTTTAAGATTTGTCTCCTTGATTTTCAGCATTTTTACTATGAGGTGTTACTTTGTGGATTTCTTTGTGTTTATATCACTTGGAGTTCATTGAGCTTCTTGGATGTGTAAGTTATTGATCTTTAATTACATTTTGGAAGCTTTCAGGCATAGTTTATTCAAATAGTTTTTCTTATCCTTTTTCTCTCTTGTCTTTCTGGTACTTCTATTATTTCTAAGTTGGTGCTCTTAATGGTATCCCATATTTCTGTGAAGCTCAGTTCTTTCTTCTAAAATTTTTTTCTCTGTTTTTCAGCTTGCATAATCTCCATTGATCTTTGTTTAATTTTGGTAATTATTTTATCTGCTAGGTCAATATATTATTGAGCCTCTCTAGTGATTCTTTAAAGTTTCAGTTATTATAGTTTTCAACTTAAGAGTATCTATTTGGTTACTTTTTATAATTTCTATTTCTTTATTAATAATCTCTATTTGATGTGGCATTGTCTTTTTCTTTTTTTCACTTTAATTATGCTATTTTTTAGTGCTGTGGGCATATTTATACCAGTTACTTTGAATTTAGTTTTTGTTAAATCCAACATCTGGTTGCTCTTACAAGCAGATTGTTCCCCATTGTGTGGGTTATGTGTTTCCCTCTTTCTCTGCATGACTCATTTCATGTTGGAAGCTGAATATTTTAGAAAATAAATTGTAGCAACTCCAGGTACTGGTCTCCACATTCTTCTGAGGCTTCTTATTGTTATCCACTTGTTTATTTGTTTAGTAACTAGCTGGATTATTTTAGTGAAGCCTGTGTGCCACCCCCCTCACACACACACACACACACACACACACACACACACACACACACACACAGTGATCAGCCTCTGGGTCTGCTCCTCAGGGATGCGCAGTTTAGGGGTGTGCCTGCAGTTACTCTGAGAAGACAGTGAGCCTGGAAGGGCTATACTCCACTTTTTTTCAAACCATATTCAACTGTTAAAATCTACTAATAGCCATCACTCTATTATTTTTAATAATACCCTGTGACATAGGTCTCTTTATAAACAAATCCAACCCAATTAAGGCTACTTCAAAACATGGTTTCTGGGGTCAATTTTCAATACTTACTCTGATTCCAGGAGGAGTCAGTTCTCCCAGTTCTATTCTCTGGTTCTCTTTTGCAAACAAGCTAGCCTGTAGTTTAGGCTGTATTTCTACTAGATCTGTGAATATCTTACCAATCGTCTTCACCGCAACTTCTTCAAATGCTGGGGAAATAACTCTTTGGACCCTACTGTTCTTGACATGTGATTCCTGAAGCACAGCCTTTGTTCTCTGAGTGAAGCCAAGAGAGAAGAAGGTACCCCCTCACCTGTCTAATGCACTATCTGTGACTTGGCCTCAACAGCAGGCACGTGGGAGCAGGATTATGGATGTCCTGGTGAACAGAAAGAAAGTCTTTCAGCTTGGGAGAAATAAAACTCTGTGTTCTTCACTGTGGTCCTCTGGAGTGCATCCTCCAACTCACAGAGCTGAGGGTAGTGGGAGGAGGAAGCGAGCAGTCTTGGTTCAAATATCACAAAATCTTGAGTTCTTCTAAGCCAATGTTTCATACATTGTTTGAATAGGTCTTTATTTGCTGCTTCACTTTCAGTCCACTTCCAAGGTCTTTCATTTTTTTTTTTTTAATAGTTACCACCAGTTTCATTTGGGAGCATGCTAGCAGAGTTCCTTGTGCTCTCGTATCTGAAATTGATCTCTCAAACTTAACTAAGGGTTTTGTTGACATTCTTCCTTCTTGGAACACTTCCTGGAGAGAAGAAGAAAACAGGGGTAGGGCCCTTTCTCAAACATCTCATCTGTTCACCTATTTTAGGTTTTCTTTAGCCCTCTTGTCAATCCTCTGGCCTAACAATTTTATATCTTCTCCAGGATGTAGACATTTCATTCTCCAGTATGTTTTTCGAAATCTTTCCATTGCTGGACTTGGAATTTTGCTTTCTTCAACGTGAAAGCCAAGCATTTGAGGTATATGTTTTCTTCTTCTTAGTGAAGAATACTTCTTAAACCTAACAGTCTGGATAGAAAGAAAGTAAGTACAAAGGGAGTGTAGCTTGAGAGAGAGAGAATGCCTTTGGATTTCTCTAAAAATATCTGGTCATATTTACATGTTATTTCCTCTGCCAAGATTACCCTCTCCCAACCTCGTGTCAAACTTCTGATTACCCTTATAAGACTCAGATCAGATGTCAATGCTGAAACACTGATTATCTGCCACAGAAGGTTAGATTACCCCAGCCTGTCTCCCCAGTGTGTGCTTACATGCATTTTTATATTTATTATTTTACTTTGATATTCCCATTGTTGTTGGTGGTGGTTTGAGTTGTCTACAGCCTCTTTCAGACAGTGAGCACTCATAATACTGGCTTTGAGGTTCTATTACTGCACAATAAATATTTTATGAGTTAAAGGATGAAGATAGGAAAGAAAGAATGTCATACTGAGAACAGAATTCAAGAAGGTGATGTTGGAGACAGGTGTAAGCTGCCTAGGGCACAGTTCATATGAAGATCCTCCCATAGGAGGAAGAAATTCCAGACCCTTCAATTTCTAGGGGATAAAAAGTTTTCATAGAAACTTAGTGCTAATTCTGGAAACAAAAATTGATTTAGGTCAGTAGACAGCAGTCAGTTTGAGAGCATTTGGAAGTAAACAGACAGACTTTTAGTTCTCACTTTGCCAATAAACTTTGTACACAGACTTCTGATTCTCATCTGTAAAGGGTAAGAATAGGAAGACTCCATTATGTGACGAATGTTGCCTTCAGCTTAAAATATTAAATTACGCAACTTTCAAAGATCCAGGACTACAAGGTTCAAGTGGAGACAGGATTTTTCTAGCATATCAGCATGTATCTTAGTTTCTAAAGATGCGAAACATTTTTTGTCCTTTCCCACCTGCTTACCAAGGACCTCAAAAGCAAGTAATTCACATTTCAGGGTCAGCTCTACAGATTCTTTGCAGTAGACATTTGTTTCTTCTCTAATTAACTGTATTTGTAACCTGAGAGGAATGCTTTCTTTGAACATGCAAAGAATCTGAGAAAACAGGAGGCAATGTGGATGGCTGCCACAGGCCAAGTTTAATGGTCTGGATGATTTTGATTATAGCTGATCATGCACACCTCTTTCCAAATTAGTGTCCAGTGATGTCACTTTGCAGCTTCAAATTGTCCAGATTGAACACATTTATGAATATTTACATCACAGAAATCAGCAAAGCTGCAAATCTTGGCTTTTTTCCCCCAGATTTCCCTCACAGAGCCAGAATATCATCACACCTCTGAATTATTTTCTACCACTTTTTGGAACAAAAAGAATTGTGTTATCTGTGATAGAAACATGGAAACATGCTTCACTTGCCATCAAATTATACTTTGCAGCTTGGGATATTATAAAGCATGCTGCCCTGGGATTTAAGACCTGAGTTTTCATCCTGGCTCTGCCATCTCTGTCTCCTGATATAAACTGCTTTATCTCCCTCGGACTCTGTATCAGTTTTAAAACAAGAGTATTGGGTTAAATCACATGGGAGAAAATTTGCTACTGATCATCATTTTAGTTTTAGAAGGAATATATATTAAAAATATTTGCCTGATAACACCCATAAAATTACTGAATAGAAACAAAAGCCTAGATAATGTCTCTTCAGAGAACAGATATTGTGCTGTATTGATAAAAGAACACTCCTTTAATGCAGACCCAGTTATTTATACATGGCAAGAAGAGTTTTTTCATCCCTTGAATGTTTACTTAAAATTCAATATTTCATAAGCCTTCTATCTAAGTTGATCTTAATGCTTTTGAAATCACACCCCTCTTTCCTTCTTTTCATGTCTCCTCTGAGATGGTCTGAATCAGTTCTGATCTGTATTGCAATTAAAAGAATGAATCAGCACTTATTCTCAACTGCTCATTATCTCAGTTTCTCTTATCATTACTAATTTATTTGTCTTGTTTCCCCATTTTTTTACGTTTGTGTAAAAACTTTCCAGACAATTATAGCAATTTATTCATTTATTTTTAACTATTGATGCTAAGCAATTTTTCTTTGGTTTGAATGGGCAATGTTGGGGAAACCAGTTCCATGCCACCCAGTGGGTACCCTGAGTCCAGCGGAGACAAAGGAGTTAGAAAGAGACAGAATAAGCGTTTAAAAGATGGATCCAGGGAACCAGAGCATCGGAGGCTTGCTCATGGCCCAGAGCTCTTGGGCTCCACCTAACTTATTGGTTTACAAGTTCTTTGTTCTTAGGGATGATGGGAGCAGGAGGAATGGATGAGGAAAAGGATTAATCAGTGAAGGAGAACTCGTGAGTCCTTCGATAAGATGTATAGCAGTGGCAGTTTCTGTGAATTTCCTTGAGCAAAGGCATGCGTCTAAACTACTTAAGATCTTTAACTTATTAGGACTAAAACGGGTGGGAGCGGGTTTCAGGAGGAGCCAAGATGTTTGATCATACTCCACTGCTTCAAGGGAGCGTGTTATCTCCCTGAGCAACCGGTGGAATGCCGCTGAACGGTTACGCTCTCGAGGCATAAAGACAAGAAGGCAATAAGGAGACTTTTCTCCTCAGAGGCCTTCCCATGGGTGTGTCACACAGGGGAGACCAACTCAACTGGCACCCCAGAAACTCTCTCTCCCACAGGCAAGAAGACTGGACCTGGATAAAGTTATAGAGTAGGTGAAGCTTATCTTCCTTGCGCTCTCTGTCTTCTATTTCTGGTAATAACCATAATGAAAACAAGAGAAAACAATAAATAACCACCATTGGCTTAGTGCTTACTATGTGCAAAGCTCATCATAGGTTGAGCTTTCCAGGAGCAGACATTGACACAGAATTTGAAGTGCAGGGTGTTCAACACCTACAGAAGGAAAAGTCCAATCACAATGCAGGCCTCACAACCCATCAGAATATCTGGTAGGAGACCTGGAATGAATATTGGTTGATAGAGGTGTTCTCACATGGGGCTAAAAGGCTGGGCCTTGATACCTCCACCTTTGTCAGTTACCACATGTGAGCCACTGCAGGAAGATCATGTCCTGAGGTGGGGCTCTCCTCGGCAGCAGAGGCAGATCCTGAGACATCTGACAATAAGATGCCACCTACTGATGGTGCTCCTGTATCTGGCAGAAACTTTCTTGAATGAGAATTTGAGCAATGCAGCTACATGTTGACTATGTCCAATACACATCTTGTACTGTTTATTTCTGTCATTATGTACAGAAAAATGAAAGACAATCCTTTCCCTGAGTAATTGATGATCCAATGAATCTTCAGAAGAATGATCCACTTAAAACTTTACAGTTCTCACAAATGTTGCCATTGTGTATCTCTGAGTCTTTAGAATGCTTGTTCTCTCTTTCTGGCATTTCTGAAATGCCCACCCCCTATCTCCTTTAAAATATGGTCAGGGTTCTCAGGTTGCCTAGTTGGTGTGGAGATAGTTGCTTTCTCTATCCACTGTGGAACTCTGGGATGTGAGTTTTTTCCTGATTGGCTTTTCTCAGACAATAATTTGTATACTGATATCACTAGGCTTTGAGCCTCTCAAAGGTTGAGGAGATGCATAAAATGTAGGCATTCCATAGGTATTTATAGAATTAATGGATAACAATCAACACAAACACACATACAACATGCATCTGAAGTTAAAAAAGAAAAAAAAATCCATTGGCTAGCAAATCTCACTAATATTTCTTCATGTTTTCCAATTTTCTGAAGATATATGGCATTAAAGTTCCTTCTGCATCCAGGCCTTCATGAACTCTTCCAAAGCACAGCAGTTGGTTGCTTGGAGGGTGCCAGGTGGTGCTGAGACAGTCATCGCACCCTAAGGAAAGGCATACCAGGAGATCCAGGGTACCAACTGTGCTCCAAATTGTCCTGGTATTTGAGCTACTGGTATGCAGAAAGCTATGTGAAGGGAAACACATGGTTTGTCCCCTAACAAGGCTTTTCACTGTTACCAATAAAATAAATTGGGGTGCTGATGAGAGTGTCATCCAAATACACGTTAGGACAGGGAAGAAAAAATGATTCTGTTAGCAGTGTGATGAAAAACAGCACCTTGCCTATTGCAGAGCATGATGAACTATTTACACCATCCTGGTATTGAGCCTTCCTTGCATCCCTGTAGCATTGTAAGCATTATCTAAAGGCACATTGTGTGGCATACATTTGACAGAGGGGAAGCATGGAGTGCCCTATTATGAAGACCAAGTCATTCTGCCTTAGATTACTTTGACTGCCCTTTGTACAGGTGAATGATCTCCCCTCTGCTAAATGTGCAGAAGTCTCTTCCATGCAATAAACACAGTGTTGCTCCTATATCCATTGAAGGCCAGACCTGCTATGTCACAACTCATTCTTTCTCATCTACTTTGCAACTTTGTCCCTATAATCACTTCACCCTTTCATATCTCTTTTTTTCCTATCTTTTTCTGTCTTTCCTTATGATACTATAATAAGCTTGTAAACAGGTTCTAAGATCTTCCATCTTAAAATCTGTTTTGACACACACTTTATCTATGTTTTCGAATCACCTTTATTCTGAAACTTCTTTCAAAAGTTATCTTCTGTGAGCCTACTTCCTCAACCCTTGCTTCCTCCAAGTTACTCCAATTAGGCTTTTGTCTGCGCCTCTTCACGGAACTGCTTCCAACCTTGTCAAAGTCACAAAAGGCTAATATTTTCCCAGATTCAATGGTCAGTCCTCAGTTTATATCTTATTTAAGCTTTCAGTAACACTTACCCCAGGTGATTACTTTCTCTTTCTGTAAACACACACTTTCTATCACTTCTAAAACCCCACTTTCTTACATTTTTCTTACCTAATTGACTGTGTTTTTTCAGTTTCCTTAGTTGAGTCTTCTCTTGCTTTATAACTTCTAAATGTCTGAATGCCACAGGGCTAAGGTTAAGGCTTCTTGTCTTTGTATCAAAATAGGGCATCTCGTACAGTCCCATGGCTTAAAATGCTATTTATATGTTGAAGACTTCCAAACTATTTTGGATAGCAACCAGAAAGGCGTTTGCGTGGGATAAAACTAACATGTACAGCACTTAACTGAAGTCCTAACAAAATAAACAGCTGTGACTAAGCATGCCCATGATCAGACAATGGCAGCTACCTGATGACCACTACTTGACTACCAGCGATAAAGAAAATATCAATTGTAGAAGGCAACTCTGTTTTATTTATTATTGTTTTTATAATTAATTTTTTTTTACTTCAATAGTTTTTGGGGTACAGATGGTATTTGGTTACATGGATAAGTTGTTTAGTGGTAATTTATAAGATTTTGGTGCACCCATCACTCAAGCAGTGTACACTGTACCCAACGTGTAGTCTTTTATCCTTCCCCCCAAGTCCCCAAAATCATTATTATGTCTTTGCATCCTCATAGCTTAGCTCACTTATAATGAGAACATATGATATTTAGTTTTTATTCCTGAGTTACTTCTGTTAGAATAATGGCTCTCTTTAAGTTGCTGAAAAAGACATTATTTTGTTTGTTACTTTTTTTGGCTGAGTAGTATTCCATGTTGTGTATATATCACATTTTCCTTATCTATTTGTTGGTTCATGGGCGCTTAGGTTGGGTTCATATCTTTTGCATTTGCAAATTGTACTGCTACATACACGGGTGTGGAAGTGTCTTTCTCATATAATGACTTATTTTCCTTTAGATGGCTACCCAGTAGTGGGATTGCTGGATCAAATGGTAGTTCTACTTATAGTTCCTTAAGAAATCTCCATACTGTTTTCCACAGTGATTGTAGTAGTTTACATTCTCACCAGCAGTGTAAAAGTGTTCCCTTTTCACCATATCCACATCCAACACCAGATGTTCTATTGTTTTTTGACTTTTTAATTATGGCCATACTTGCAGGAGCAATGTAGTATCACACTGTGGTTTTAATATGCATTTTCCTGATCATCAGTGATGTTGAACATTTTTTCATATGTTTGTTGGCAGTTTGTATATCTTCTTTTGAGAATTGTCTATTCATGTTCTTTGCCCACATTTCAAAGGGATTGTTTTTTTCTTGCTGATTTGTTTGAGTTTATTGTAGTTTCTGGATATTAGTCCTTTGTTGGATGCATAGTTTGTGAATATTTTCTCCAACTCTGTGGGTTGTCTGTTTACTCCACTGATTATTTATTTTGCTGTGCAGAATATGTTGGGTTTAATTAGGTCCCACATATTTATTTTTGTTTTTGTTACATTTGGTTTTGGGGCTTTAGGCATGAATTCTTTGCCTAAGCCAATGTCTAGAGAAGTTTTTCCAGTCTTGTCTCCTAGAATTTGTATGGTTTCAGGTCTTAGATTTAAGTCTTTGATCTATCTTGAGTGATTTTTGTATAACGTAAGAGGTGAGGATCCAGTTTTATTTTTCTACATGTGGCTTGCCAGTTCTCCTAGCACCATTTGTTGAATACAGTGTCCTTTCCTCACTTTGTTTTCACATGCTTTGTCGGAGATCAGCTGGCTGAAAGTATTTGGTTTTATTTCTTGGTTCTCTATTCTATATTGTTGGTCTATGAGTGTATTTTTATAACAGCATCATGCTGTTTTGATAACTGTAGCCTTGTAGTGTACTTTGAAGTTGTGTAATGTGATGCCTCCAGATTTGTTCTTTTTGTCTTAGTATTACTTTGGCTATGTGGGTTCCTTTCTGATTCCATATGAGTTTTAAGATTGTGTTTTCTAGTTCTGTGAAAAATGGTGGTTGTATTTTGATGAGAATTGCATTGTAGCTGTAGATTCCTTTGGGCAGTATGGTAATTTTCACAGTCTTGATTCTACCTACCCATAAGCATAAAATGTGTTTCCATTTGTTTTTGTCATCTATGATTTCTTTCAACAGCATTGTGTAATGTTTCTTGTAGATACTTTTTACCTCCTTGATTAAGTGCATTTATAAATATTTTATTTATTATTTTTTTGTAGCTGTTGTAAAAGGGATCCATCCCTAGTATGAAACCCACCTGATCATGGTTTATTATTTTTTTGATATGCTGATGAATTCTGTTAGCTAGTTTTTTGTTGAGAATTTTTACATCTATGTTCATCAGGGATATTGGTCTGTAATTTTCTTTCTTTTTTTTTTTTTTTTTTTATGTCCCTTCCTGATTTTGGTATTAAGGTGATACTGGCTTCACAGAATGATCTAGGGAGGATTCCCTCTCCCTCTGTCTTTTAGAATAGTTTCAGTAGGATTGATATTAAGTCTTCTTTGAATTCAGCTGTGAATCCATCTGGACCTGGACTTTTTTACTTGGTATTTTTTTAAAATTACTGATTCAATTTTGTTCCTCATTATTGGCTGTTCATGGTTTCTATTTCTTTCTGATTTAATCCAAGAGGACTGTATATTTCCAGGAATTTATTTATCTCCTCTAGATTTTTCTGGTTTCTGTACATACAGGTGTTCATAGCAGCCTTGAATGATCTTTTGTAATTCTGTGGTATCAGCTGTAATATCTCCAGTTTCATTTCTAATTCAGCTTATTTAGATATTTTCTCTTCTTTTCTTGGTTACTCTTGGTTACTCTCACTAATGTTATATCATTTTAAAAAATCTTTTCAAAGGACCAGTTTTTTGTTTCATTTATCTTTTGTATAGTTTTTTTGATTTGTTTTTTTTCAATTTCATTTGATTCTGCTCTGATCTTTGTTATTTCTTCTCTTGGGTTTGGGTTTAATTTGTACTTGTTTCTCTAGTTCTTTGAGCTAGATTGTCTATTTGTGCTCCTTCTGACATTTTGATGTAGACATTTAATGCTATGAACTTTCTTAGCACCACTTTTGCTGTATCCCAGATATTTTGATAAGTTGTATCACATTATTTATTTAAAGAAATTTTTTAATTTCCATCTTGATTTTGTTATTAACCCCCAAATTATTCAATAGCAGTTTATTTAATTATCATGTATTTGTGTAGTTTTGAGGGCACCTTTTGCTATTGATTTTCAGTTTTATTTCACTGTGGTCTGAGAAGATACTTGATATGATTTTTATTTTCTTAAATTTACTGAGTCTTGTTTTTTGGACTATCATATGGTCTATCTTGGAGAATGTTCCATGTGCTGAAGAGAAAAATGTATATTTCACAGTTTTTGGAAGGGTGTTCTATAAATATCTGTTAAGTCTATTCATTGTAGGGTACAGTTTAAGTCCACTGTTTTTTTTTTGTTGCCTTTCTGTCTTGATGATCTGTTTAGTTCCATCAGTAGAATATTGAAGTCCCCCACTATTATGGTGTTTCTGTCTATCTTATTTCTTAGGTCTAGTAGTAATTGTTTTATGAAACTGGGAGCTCTAGTGTTAGGTACATATACATTTAGGATTGTAGTATCTTCCTGTTAGACTAATCCTTTCATTATTATATAATTTTCTTCTTTGTCTTCTTTTTTTTTTTTTTTTTTTAACTGTTGTTGCTTTAAAGTATGTTTTGTCTGATGTAAGAATAGCTACTCCTGCTCACTTTTGGTTTCCATTTGTATGGAAATAAACTTTCTCTGTCCCTTTACCTTAAGTTTATGTGAGTCTTTATGTGTTACGTGGTGTTTATTTGCTTGGTATTTTTATCCATTCTGTTATTCAGCACCTTTTCAGTGGAGCATTTAGGTCATTTATATCCAATATTAATATTGAGATATGAGACAGTGTTCTATTCATGTTAGTTGTTGCCTAGATACTTTTTTTTCATTGTGTTATTGTTTTATAGGCCCTGTGACATTTATGCTTTAGGGAGGTTCTATTTTGGTACAAATTGAACTTTTGTTTCAAAGTTGAGAGCTCCTTTTAGCATTTCTTGAAGTGCTGTTTTGGTAATAGCAAATTCCCTCAGTATTTGTTTGTCTGAGAAAGACTTTATTGCTTTTTTCATTTGTGTAGCTTAGTTTTACTGGATACAAAATTCTTGGCTAATAATTGTTTTATTTGAAGAGGCTAAATATAGGACCCCAGTCCCTTCTAGCTTATAGGGTGTCTGCTGAGAAATCTGTTGTTAATCTTATAGGTTTTCCTCTGTAGGTTATCTGATGTTTTTATCTCACAGCCCTTAAGATTCTTTCTTTCGTCTTGATATTAGATAACCTGATGGCGATGGATCTTAATGATGATTCTTTTGCAAAAATTTCCCAGGGGTTCTTTGACATTCTTGTATTTGGATGTCTAGATCTCTAGGAAGGCCCAGGAAGTTTTTCTCAATTATTCCCTCAAATAAGTTTTCCAAACTTTTAGACTTCTCTTCTCCCTCAGAACACCAATTATTCTTAGGTTTGGCTGTTTTACATAATCTCATATTTCTTAAACACTTTGTTCATTTTTTAAAAATTTTTTTCCTTTGTCTGATGGGGTTAGTTCAAAAACCTTCTCTTCAAGCTTTGAAATTTTTCCTTCTACTAGTTGTAATCTATTGTTGAAACTTTTCACTGCATTTCGTATTTCCCTAAGTGTGTCTTTCATTTCTAGAAGTTCTGATTTTTTTTAAATTTATGATATCTATTTCCCTGGAAAATTTTTCATTCATTTCCTGAATTGTTTTATAAATTTCTTTAAGTCATTTTTTACCTTTCTCTTCTATCTCCTTGAGTAGCTTAATAATCAACCTTCTGAATTCCTTATTTGGTATTTCAGAGATTTCTTCTTGGTTTAGATTGATTGATGAGGAGCTAGGGTGATTTTTTGGGCATGTTACAGGTCCCTGTTTTGTATATTACCGGAATTACTTTTCTGGTTTCTTTTCATTTGGGTATACTCTTTGTTTAAATTATTCTTGAATTTATTTTTGACTGGACTGTGGTTTTTTGTTATTTTCCCCTCTTAATAATCTAATTTTAATGTTTATAGTTTATTTTGGCCTAATTTAACTCTTGGTGCTTTTAGGGGTAAAGACTCTGAGTTCCTTAGTTACAGTGAGTCTTTGCGTACTGGCTCTCTTAGATGCTGGTTGTAGTAGTTATGTACTTGGTGTGTGGGCAAGTTCACCATCTCCTGTGGGGTTGAAATGGCAGGGATCTCTTGAAGCTTACCTCATTCTGTCATAGTGTACACTTTATTTATTTTTTTAACTTTTCCCCATATTTTATATACTGAGTTGATGATCAGGCTTCAGGTCAATATGGGAGGTATCTTTGGGAAGGCACTGGTTGTAGCTAAGGCACATGGGCAGAGGTCCCAGCCTTGATGAAGGTGCCTAGAGGGGCCCCTCAGATATGCTGAGGTGTTATCAGCATGAAGCTTGAGAGCTCAGCCAGGTCTGTAGGAAAGTTATTCATATCATAGCCTCACTTCTGTCCCCAGTGTTCCAGCTATTCAAATCATACAGACACCTATTTTCTACTATCGTAGTGTTGATCTTCCAAATAGGGAGCAATTGACTGCCTGTATCTGGAAAGTTCCCCTCCTGTGGGGCTGCAATCACTCTGAATTGTTCCAGGAAAGCTGTTTATAGGTGCATCCGTGCTTTGTTCCCATGGGAGAAGCCCCAGCTGCATTCACAGTGGTGTACTGGCGAGGAAAGGATCCCTTCTCCGAGGTCTTTCATAATCACAAAGGCTGCCAACCTGTTGGGGTAGAGGTGGAGACTTTCCCGACTATGCCCAACATTGCAGTTGTGTCTCTGCTGTAAGAAACTTCCCACCAGCAGAAAGATCTGGGACTCAGGGCCTACCATTGATATTCTTTTGTCCCACAGGGTATTCCCTTGATATATGGTGCTTTCCCCCTTGCCCTAGGAATGAGACTTCCTGAGAGCTGGACTGCAGTGATTGTTACTGCTCTTCTGGGTCTTGCCACCCATTGGGGCTATGAGGCTCTTGGATATAGTGTGGGGAAAGTCTGCAAAACATACAGTGATGTGATCTGTCTTCATGTCTCCCAAAAGTAGATACCAGCACCTGCTCTGACGGACGTGGCAGGGGAATGCCACAGACTCTGTGAGATTCCTTGATTGTAGATGGGTTTAGTGTGCTGGCTTTCTCAAATGCTGGTCATACTAGCAGTGAACTTATCATGTGGACAGACTCAGGACCTCTGGTTAGCTGAGGTGTTGCAGGCAGTGGTGTTAGCTGAGATCCTGTAGCCATTTTCTCCTTCTTGGGCAGGGTGTTATCCTTTCCAGAGGAGAGGTATTGTAATGGCCTGAGTGGTTTGGCCTGCAGCCACGTGGCGGTGCTTTCAAGACAGAACCCGCTGCAGTATTAGCAGTGGGATTTGAGCTTATCCTAAATTGACTAGGGGAAGCATTCTGGTTTCTCAGGTGATAGACGAGTCTATAATTCTCCCAAAAGCTTATGTCCTCTGTGTTCAGCTACTAGGACAGGTGGAGAAATAGCACCATGTAGGGGCAGGATTAGGCAGATCTGAGCTCTGACTCTTCTTGGGTGCTGCCAGCCATGGCCACTGTGGAGAATGGGGAGTGGTTCTCAGGTCACTGGGGTAATGTTCCTGAAGGGAGTATAACTGCTTCTGCTGTGCAAAAGAGTTTACAAAGGGACTGGGGAGTAGTGGGTAGTAGTAAGTCTCACCCACCTCCCATGCAGTTGGCAAGGCTGGTCTCACTCCTGCAGTGCCCCACTAACAGTGCCAGGTGCAGATCTAGGCACTCTGTACACAGAACTCAGAGCTGCCCCAGACTATAGGTTTCCCCTCAGACAGCAAGCACAGTGGCTTTCAGGCCACGCCCCTCCCCGTCTGCTCATAAGACTGACCACTCAGCTCCTGTCTGCCACACACTTCCCTCTTGCCCTGGGTTCTGTTCAAGGGAGTTCATCCCCATCAAAATGATGTCACAAGTTTCAGTTGGAAACTTCTTTCACCCTGTGACTCTTCCCTGTGTTCACTGGCTGACTTCCCCAAGGGACCCTGTGAGATACAGTCAAGGATGGCTTCCCTGGGCTTGCACTGGAGACCGGGAATGCTGGCAAGTCTCTTCCCACTGCTGCTTCTACCTCTATATTTCACACGGCTCCCAAAATCTATTCCAGCTCTTGACTGGGTTAAGGCCCTCCCTCATGCATGCTCTGGATTTTCAGATTCCCTGGTGTGGATATATGCTCAGAAGCAGGCTCTCCCTCTTTCACTCTAGAAACTTAGTTTTTCACCTGTCTCATGGAGTAGGCTGCAGCCTGTAGCTTCTTTTAAAGGGTCTGTGGATTCTTTTAGTTTTCCTGGTAAGTTCCTGTGGTGGTTCTTGGGGGAAAAAGAAAGTATTCAGTGCGAGGCTCTACCCACTATTCTGTCCTTCCAAGTGGGAGAGGCATGGCATCACCCCTTGTCCAGAGAGTCAGTGAGTCTCCCTGTTTCTGTTCCTGAACACTATCTTTAAATCTTATAAAAGATCATGGTAATCTCTACTTCACAACCTTTCATGGGTTTACCCCACACCAATAATTAAAGCCTAGGTCTTTACATTGATCTTCAAAACCCCACATGGATGGGCCCTGCCAATCTTCCCATCTCATGTATCATTCTACCCGTGCTACACCAGCTTTCTTACTCTTACTCAGCAAGGACAGGCTGCTTGCTTCTTCATCCTGCAAAGCCTTTACACTTGCTGCCACTTCTTCCTGGAACACTCCAATACCACCTCGAGGCAAGGCACTCTCTTCACTTCTATTTGCATCTCCGTGTACCAGTCCCCTTGGTCAGAGAAGCTATTATTGTCCATTTTACCTAAATAGTGCATTTCCTCACCAGCCCATTCCTGACTTCTTTCTCTGCTTTATTTCCTAGACATAAAACTTATTTTCACTTGGGATTATGTTACATATCTCTACTTTTATTTGTATGATTTTTCAAGAACGTAAGCTGCCCAAGTGAAGTCAAAGTTTTGATCCATTTTAATCATGTCCACTGTTCTGCATCCAGAACAGTGGCTGACACACAGTTAAATCTGAGTAAGTGTTTATTTAATGAATAAATGCACACTGATCCAGGAGCAGAAGAACTTGCTTCTAAATATGGGCTGGCTGCTTTCCATGTTGTGGTTGTTCTTATTAACTTTGTTTGCTCATCTGTTAAATGGGAAGATAATACTTATTTCACACAGTTTTGGTAAACAATTTTTAAAAGATTTTGGATGTTAAGTATTATGTGTAGTACAGAACTAACAAATGTCAGTTTTTTATTTTGTTTATCTGTAATTTCTTTGGAATGTTGAAATGATAAATTGTTTCTTTCTACTGTTAAACAGGTTGAAACTACCATCAGATGAAATAGTGAGGGCACTTTGAATACTCATTTATGAAATATGAAGCTTTTTATTTTTCCACACAGGAAGGGTAAAAGAAAACTAGAAAAAAAATCATTCCTTAGTCCTTCAGTAATTGGTTCTTTCTTCAAACCGTCAAGAGAGCAAGAGTTTTACCTTATTATTTTTTATTCTAAGTAATCATAAGGAATATCTTTTAGGTAACAAGATGATACAAATACTTTTCTACTGAAGTTGGGAAAAGAGTCAGCCAGAAGTGCATAATTTTGAGACATCATGATATTTTGTTCTGTTTCTCCATAGCTTGGTCCTTAAAAATTAAAAAAATAAAATAAAAGGGATTATGCAATAGCAGGATTGAGACATGTGGATTAAGGGAAAGAAATGCATCAATCCAATCACATTTATTTTAAATGTGCCAGACAGGCCTCCAGCCTTCACAGTTTTTCTCTGTCAACATCTCACATTTGGCTAAACTCCATTCTTAGAAATGGACTCCCTTCGGAATTTCAAGTTTTTTTAAATTGCAAATCAAATTAGCATACACCACTTTCTTCTTTCTTTCTTTGCTTTCTTTTTTCTTGCTCTTTTTCTCTTTCTTTCTCTTTCTCTCTTTTTCTTTGTTTCCTTCTCTCCCTCACTCCCTCCCTTCCTTTGTCTCTCTTTCTTTCTCTCTCACACAATGAAGAGTTCTGTTTTTATTTGATCATTCCCAAGGAGTAAGCCGGATTGCTTGGAAAGAGATAAGTGAATATTAGCGTTTCTTCTTATATTTATTTTTATATTTATTTATATTTTTGCTCATTTTATAGCTTCAATAATTTGAAAATATTAAGTATCATATACTCAAGCTGTATAAAATATTCAAATATAGTACATATTATTGTATAATATATAGATACTATACACTTAATAAGTAGAATATATATTAAAATTTGGAGCTATGTAATTATATATATAGGTAGCACATGGTAAAAATACATTATATTTATCAACAGAATAAAATCTGAACTCCTTTTTAATGCATTGAATAAAATCTTCAATTGACTTTTTTTCCTTCTGCAACAGTTTACACTTAAATACGATAGCACTAAAGTGTTTTGAGTTCCTGCACAGTTGGGTGCAATCTTATACCTCCCTGCATTTACATCCCTAGGTTCTCTGCCTGGAGCCTCTTCTTCTCTGCCTACAAATTCTTACACCAAATGTAAATGGAACCTCAGCTTCTCTGGGAAGTGCTCCCTGACTTCTTCAACAGCTTTATTGAAATATAATTTACACACCATAAAATTCACATATTTCAAGTATACAATTCAATGATTTTAGTATATCCAGAGTTGTGTCCTCATCACTACTATTTAATTCCAGAACATCATTCTCAAAAGAAACCCTTGGCCTATTAACAGTCACTCTCCACCATTCTTGATTTGAAAACATTCTATACTCTCAGTAATCAAAGCAGTGTACTACTGGGATAAGGATAGAGACATACTTATTTCAATTCTATATAATTGAGGGATCAGAAATAAATCCTTTAATATATAGTTCAGTGACTTCCAACAAGGGAACCATGACAATTAAGTGTGGGAAAGAACAGTCTTTAAACAAACTTTACTGGTATTAACTGGATATCCACGTCCAGAAGAATGAAGTTGGATCAAACTTCATATCTTACACAAATATTAATTTAAAATAGATTATATAGATCTAAATGTAAGCCCATTTGTTTTGTAAATGTATTCTCAAGAAAGTGATAAGGCTGGGCATGGTGGCTTATATCTATAATCCTAGTGCTTTGAGAAGTTGAGGCAGGAGGGTCACTTGAGTTCAGGAGTTTGAGACCAGCCTGGGCAACATAGGAGAGCTGTCTTTACAAAACAAAAACAAAAACATAAAAATCAGCCTAGCTATTCTGAGGCTGAGATGGGAGGATTGTTTGGCTTGGGAGTTTAAGGCTAAAGTGAGCTATGATTGTGTCACTGCATTTCAGCCTGGGTGATAGAGCAAGATCCTGTCTTTAAAGAAAAAAAAAGTGAAGAGAACTTACAGAATGGGAGAACATATTTGCAAATCTTGTATCTGACAAGAAACTTGTATCTAGAATATAAAAATAACTCTTCAATGTGATATTCAATGTGATAATAAAATGTAAACCCAATTAAAAATGTGCAAACAATTTGAATAGACATTGCTGCAAATAAGTTATAGAGATGGCCAACAAACACATGAAAAGATGTTCAACATCATTAGCCATTAGGAAAATGCAAGTCAAAACCACAAGATATCTCTTCATGTCCACTAGTATGGCTGTAATCAGAAATACACAAAATAAAAATGTTGAAAGGCTGAGAAGCTACTATACACCCAGACCGAAATAAACACTGTCAAAGAAAACTAAGCAGAAAACTAAAAACTTTAATGAATAGAATGTGCCTCATGTAAGTGTGTTTTCCATATTCTGAGTCTAACTTGCTCTTTAGAAGTCAAGTTTCCAGAGACTTTCTAGAAAATGTCACCATTGTTGGCTGGGCATGGCAGCTCACGCCTGAAATCCCAACATTTTGGGAGGCTGAGATGGCAGGATAACTTGAGTCCAGGAGTTTTGAGACCAGCCTGGGCAACATAGTGAGGCTTCGTCTCTATTTTTAAAAAATAAATACAATAAAATATATCATGATTGTTTTAATAAAGTCAATTCAGCTATGCAAATTCTTTTCTATTAATTAAACCAGAAAAAGATTTCGACCCACGAATTTGCTATAGTCATGCCTACATATCTTAGTGTTTACACACAAATGTGTTAGTTCCTAATATCTGTTCAGGGTGGACTTTTCGCTGAAATACAGTGACAAAGTTGTCCTTCAAACTTCATCACTTTGACTCTCTTAGTGCCATTCCTTCTTTATCCTAAATCATCTTCTCTCTTCCCGCCACCCCCCCCTTTTTTTTTAATCTGAATTCATTTTCAGGAAAGTTTGTTGATAATCACTTATAAATGTCAGTCACTGTGCTTATTCCCCAAGGAGGCTGGAGTTTTTAGTTGTCTCTTAAAACCTGACTGACTGAATCTCAGCAAAGCAATGGTGGAAAAGTTTGAAGGCCAATGCCTCAGCCAGTCTATCATGTGCACCACGAGCTTGTTCGCTTAATCATGACCATTGACTTACTCTCCTCACAAGTCTGAGGATATCTTCAAACATCAAATATTTTGGAGCCCTCTGGCACGGAGTCAGGAACCCAACATCAATGAAAGCATTCTGAAGAGAAAAGCAGAAATACTCTGTTAGATGAGACCTCGTGCTCCATTCTCAGCAGGCACGTAGCTCAAGGACTTCTAAATCTGTAGTACATGGAATGTGATTTATTCTTAAGCTTGAGTCAAATAGTACTTACAGATTTCTATTTGTTCTTATATGTGAGTGTGTGTGCATGTTTTAAGGGTGAATCTTAGGTAAATTTGTTCAACTATCAGAATCTTAACCCAGTAACAGGCATAGTGGGTATGAACAATGACCAGTTACAAAAACAAGCAAAACAACAATCACACAACATGCTTAAATTAGCTTGCTCTCTCTCTCTCTTTTGGCTTATTACAGTCACTTTTCTCAGAAGTATGATCTTGAAAGCTGGCTAAGGCAGATTCACCGCCTCAGGTTAAAGGGGTCGTAGTCCTTATTTTTGGGATTGTGCACAGGGGAGAAATGCTTAACAAAATATCCCATTCACATTTATCTCCTGAAGTCTGCACTGTGCAGTGAGCTTGTGTTGTGACTGTCAGCTCTGGACGGTCGTGCACTGACAGAATGATGTATGGAAGCTCTATGTCAGCAGGGTAGCGTCTGCAGCAAACTTCCAATCTGCCTGTATTTACCGGGATTCTGAGATAGACATCTCTTTCCTCTTACTTGACGTTTTCCTTTGCACAGACTCCTCTTGTTTGTTTTAGATAAACCTTGTATCAATAAGGACCTAAATAACTTTGAACAAAGAAAACAAAACAAAATGGCAGGGGACTTACTGAAAATGAAAGCTGGCCTCCTAAAGGAAAGTTAATCCACTTACGAAGCATAAATAGTCACTATTGATATGGACATTGACTGAGGCAATGGATAAATATCTGATCTTGGTTATGGAGAATACAGTAATATCTACCATTTATGAAGCAGCTATTGTGGGTTTTGTTGGGTAGTAGGAGTTTTTCATGCAGTATGAATTATCCCTGTTATCACCACCATCTATCAAGGGTCTCCTATGCATGTGGTCCTGACCTAGATACCACTCACCTTCTGTATTGGTGTAAGAATAGTCTTTAGTCTACCTATATCACACTGTGCAACTATCGTTTATTTTTTGGCAGTTATATATATGGTATTCTGTTTGATGCTCTACTTATATGAGGGTAATATGAGGGTAAAGTAGTAATAACTTAATATGAGGGTAAAATAACTATAATACTAGGCACTATCTCTTAAATAGCCTGTATGAATGTGGCACTATGCTAAGTTCTTTATACATATGGGAGAAGATCATATTGGCCACCAGGTGATGAATGTCTGTTTGCTAGGCAATGTGCCAGCATTATTCAAACTGGTACAATCAACTTGAGAAAGTTTTACAGTTAACGAAACTGTTGCACAGAGATGTTAAATGCATTTTCCAAGGTCACACAGCTAAGTTTATGGGCTTCAACTGAATTTGAGTGAGGCTGGTTCTGCAGCATGATCATGTTGCACTCTGCTGCACAGGTTGTGTGTGTGTGTGTGTGTGTGTGTGTGTGTGTGTGTGTGTGTGTATGTGTATGTGCGTGCATGCACGTGACCACGGTGGACTCACTCGTTTTATGCTGTTCTATGCATCTGAAACAAAGGCTCTTGACAAAAGACTTACAATCTCACAGCTGACCTTTTAAGAATTAACTAAAATTACAAGTTGTGTAGAGCTAAAAGAGTTCTTAACAATGGAATCTGATTTATTCAAACCATAATTAAGGTGATAGATTTGATCTTTAAAACTTTTTTTAGTCTTCCTCATTCAAGAAAATATTTTTCTTACCTACTTCATTTGTAGAAAATAACAAGAGTTCAGCAGCCAAGAATATAGCAATCATGCATATTTGTAGATAAATAAACCAAAATAAACCAAAAAGCAAACTGAGGCCAGGCATGGTGGTTCACCCTGTAATCCCAGCACTTTGGGAGGCAGAGATGGACAGATCACTTGAGGCCAGGAATTAGACCAACCTGGCCAATGTGGTGAAACCCCGTTTCCAGTAAAACTACAAAAATTAACCAGTTATGGTGGTGTGCACCTGTAACCCCAGCTACTCGAGAGGCTGAGATATAAGAACTGCTTGAACCTGGGAGGTGGAGGTTACAGTGAGCTGAGATTGCACCACTGGACTCAAGCCTGAGACCCTGTTTCAAAACAAAACCGAGTTTCAACAAAGCAAGCCAATTAAACAGGACCCACCATTGTCTAAAATGAGAATTAAAAACAAAACAAAACAAAACACGCAATTGTGGCTTCTTTAGGCACTGATGCATTAATGACTACCCTTCTTTTTTGTGAGCTCAGATCTAACTAACAACTTCATTATTTATAGTTAACATGTCTGTGATAATTATGGTGTTGGTATTTTGCCCAGTCATGCATATTAGTACATTCTCAGTATTTCTAGATCATGTAAAACAAAGATTCTTGAAGATATAAGAAATTGAACTAGCATGTTACTTTGGTAAGGGCTAACGTGTGGTATAGTTCAAAAGAATATTTGCTTGGTTGCATTTTATCTGTCTTAACTCTGGGAAAATCCCACCTTCCATACCCAGAGACCATCATTCAATGGCCATGAATGTCCAGCACCCTTTTCTGTCCAGGAGTATCAGGAATCCTTCATCTCACATTAGCTTCTGCTACCTGAATTACTTGGGAGGGATCAAGACACTGGGGTCGTGAGGTGGAAGAGAGGAAGGGGATGCTTACAGGAAAAAGCTACTTTTATTTCCCTTCAAATAACAATTCATAAATATCCATCTACTCCTAGTTCATGTTTGGATTAAGAGTAATCAATCAAAGTTATTAATGAGTTATTTATAGACTTTTATGACTCATATCTTAGGTATTAGGGAGGAAAAGGAAACTACTGTGTATAAATTTAGAGTTGTATACTGGTCAATTATGCTTATCAATGTCATACATTAACCTATTACCATTTTAAACTTTTCAAATATGTTCTAGAATTATACAGATTTTATGAAGGAGGAAATCAAAGATTAGAGGAGTTTTTTAATTGCTCTAAATTCAGAGGGCAAGTAGGTAGGTGAGCATGGATTCACAACCTGGTATATTTTTCTCACAGATGACACTTCTACCTCACCACACATATCTTCAGGAATAACTTTAGGAAAAACGTGTAAGGTAGCAAAATATTTTTACAGGTATACATTTTTTTTGTAGCCTCCTTTTCTTTCTTATACAAAATTATCCTTTACTAGTTTCCTCATTTGCCCAGGTAATAATCTGATAACTACTTATGCCTTCATATAATTGATTTTAAATGATTGTATACCCCCCACCAAGGGAGATTGCAATGAGAAATTACTTTTTTGCTTGAAAGTTATTGAGACACTAATGATATTTCAATTAAAGAAAGAGACTTGAGAAGAAGCCAGAAATTATCCCATGTGGGTGGCCAACCATCAACTAAGCATGCATCATCAGCTAATAGAAGTTCCAGGAAAGCTAGTGCTGTCTTTGGTGGTGGAGTGAACTCAGTGTTTGACACCAGATGGTGACAGTACCACTTTACATCATGCTTATTGCATTACATTTTAGAATCATGAGTAAATCTTGAATAAAACCCATTAAAATTACCAGTATAAACTAGAGATGAAGAGAGGCCAAGAAGGTAGCGAGGGTGTAACTGAGGGTGTATAAAGAGAAGAATTAAATTATTTAGCTTGTAACAAAGACGTAGGTTGACATGATTGGTGTTTTCAATTATTTAGTGGCCTGTTTTAAGAAGAAATTGTTAGACCTCTTATTTTTATTTCTTCTTTATTTTGTAGCCCTAGAAAAAACTAAGATCTATACGTGAAAATTAATAGGTGCTAGATTTTGGTTTAATGGAAGCAAGGATTTTCAAATAATTAAAGTTGTCCTAAAATGGAATAAACTGCTTGGTGAGGTAGTGGATTTCCCATCACTGAAAGTGTGTAGTAAGAGGCTACATGGTCACTGATTTGGAGTTTATGACTCTAGTTGGAGGGTTAATATAGATGACCTAATATCAATTCCCATTCTGAGAGTCTATGATTCGATACTTGGTTGTGTGTTCCAAGAATGTTTTAATGTGATTACTATAGCCAGAGCCAATTTGGTGGATCTTTGACCAACTTGGCAGTCTCTTGATACTTTTTGGTGTTTTGTTATTTGTTGTGTATCTTTTTGAAGCCTATTACAATTGGAGTCAATAAGTTGGCCCTCTTGTGTTAATTAGTGGCTCCTGTCCCAGCAGAACTCCTTTGCACACAAAGAGAGAGCGGTTGACCATAAAGTATACTGAGTTAAGACTCCATCGCTATCCTAAAGAATCATTTTTTTTCTGTACATAGCACAAATTTTTTTCACCATTCACAATTTGTGAAATCCTGAACATTTGAAAGAGAATTAGGAACACAATAAAGGCAATTCTGAAATGGGTTTGCAGCACTACAAGGTTGTAGATTCATGAGAAATGATCACACACACACACACACGCACAAACACGCGCATGCATACACACAAAATCTCTGTTTAGCCAAGAATACAGAACTAAATAGAAGTGAGAATCTACTTGCCCCTTATGTACACATGAGGCACAGAACTATGGTTGACAGTTTCTATGCTGGTAGGACCCTTGAAACAATTATTTAAAAAGCTTATTTTTTGCTAAGTCACTGTTCCTTTAACTCTGGTTATACCATATTTTCAGAAGAAATGGCACTAACCATGTATTTATTTTTATTTAAGTAGACATTTACCATTAACATTTAATACTTGAACTTGACAATATAAATGAGCTGAAGTACAATAAAGGAGAAGAACATTAGTGTTTAGAGATCCCTGGCTACTTGAATATACGAAAACCACATATATGATATATCCTAGGCCATTCAAGTCTTAATTATTTTAACTTGATGAACTTGATGCTTTTATTTTCATTTTCCCTGAATTTATATGTTTTATTGGCTTTTGTGTGCATTTTCTTGCTTTCTGGTTTAAATGGTGATTTGTCATCTTTTGGGTGTATGATAGATTTTCAGCTTGCCTTGGGCCTCATCACTGTATTGCCTTGGCATACAACACTTTCCGGTCTTCCTGCTCATTTATCTGTTGTTTATCCTGTTCTTCATATCATTAATAAGAATGACAAATTAAATGCGACCCAACTCTCAGCCGCATAGCACCTCACAGGAAAGCCTACTAGCTTCCATTTATCACCTGACTTTAGATCTAGCAAGTTGGTCATTCTTCAATCCATGAAACAATGCTTCAAACAAAATCCAGGCTGAATTCATGGTTTCCAATTACCTAACAGAATTAAGATTCTTTTGTCTTAATCTTTTGTCTATTGTTAATATTAATAAAACATAGTTAGGGATGAGTTTCATCTGTAGGAATATGCATTTTCTTCATCATAAATGCACCACGTTCTTGAAACATATTCATTTTCTCTTATATTTTGTTTCTGTTAATAGCTCTGATGGTTGACATTAAATATTACAGAAGATAATGGTGAAGGTCAGCGGCTATTTCTACAGCTTGAAGGGAAGTACCCTAATAGAGTTCTTTTACTTTTTCTTTTTTTTTTTTGCAAAACATGTATTTATTTATTTGCTTTTCACATTTGAGAGGTTTCAGATGCAAATACAGTGGCTTGAGAAATGCATTGGTCATAGCCTTTCAAGATACTCAGTCACTCATTTCTTGCTTAGCTTCATAGGAAACTCACATCTGTGAGGTATCAATATATTGGTCACAGTTTTAATTATCAACTGCTCAATACCTAGAGGAAGGACAGGTTTACTTGCAAAAGATAGACTGTTGAGATTTCTCCCTTCAGGATTATTATTTCTTTCATCTTCTTTAACAAATCAAAAGGATAGCGTTCAATGAAATATTTTTTTCTTTCTTTTTTTTTTTGAGATGGAGTCTCGCTCTGTCGCCCAGGCTGGAGTGCAGTGGCGCGATCCCGTCTCACTGCAGGGTCCGCCTCCCAGGTTCACGCCATTCTTCTGCCTCAGCCTCCCGAGCAGCTGGGACTACAGGTGCCCGTCACCATGCCCGGATAATTTTTTTTTTTTTTTGTATTTTCAGTAGAGATGGGGTTTCACTGTGTTCGCTAGGATGGTCTCAATCTCCTGACCTTGTGATCCACCCACCACAGCCTCCCAGAGTGCTGGGATTACAGGCTTGAGCCACTGCGCCTGGCCCCTGAAAGACTTTTTCTTTTTCCAACATATTTTAAATCTTTTTTTCTACAATTCACTGATTTGTCTACCAAAACAATCATCTCAATTTAAATTTCTCCATCTGTCAGTTAGAAAAAACTATAGTTTACTTGGAAGATGGTCTTGTTTAATTTTTGCTTGTGATTATAGTATGAAAATTGAGAAGCCCATGTAAGTCACAATAATAGCACAGGATTTTTTAGTGCTTCAAGATGTATTAAAAAATTAAAAAATTAACAAATCCAGCATCATTTTATTCATAACTTAAACTCTAAACTAAATGTTAAGGAGGAAATTTGAATCTTATAGAAAATTGAGACAAAATTTAATATGAATTAAGAAAAGATAAATACAGTAATTATAAATAATTTTATTAATATGTATGGTTTTAGATAAAACCTGGCCAGAAAACAACATCATGCCTTCGATGATGTTTTTCATGCCTTCGATAAGTTTTTCAATGATTCTGTGATTACGTGGTCTAGTCACATCAATTTGCGTCTTATTTGCTAATTTTTGTAGAATCTCAGAAGAATGTATCTTTATATACAACATTACCTGAGAGAGGAAAATATATCTTATATCTATAGAGAAAGAAGCAAATTGGGTAAAATGAGGTCAGTTAAGTTAATCAAGCATACTTTTTGGATAGCTTTGGTAGGTTATCCAACAGTAAGCTTGGGATGTGTAGATTGCTGTGATAGAAAATAGGGGACCCAGGCTGATTTTTTATAAGAAGATTGACATGCAGGACAAAGGATGTAGAAAAATAAGTCAGCTAGAAAGTATGAGACAATGGACAACAGCCAGAGGTGGTGACACACACGGCCATAAAGATGCTCCTTGGAACGTTTTCTGGGGGGAGTGGTGAGGCTGGCAGTCCAACTGAGAATCTGGTAAAATGCACATAAATGATAATTTTTATACAATCAAGATTGCATTGAATACCTGAAGGCCAAAACACCAGATGAAGAAGAGAGATGGGTACAAGCTATAGGGGTAAAGCAAAATCAGCAAAATTGGCTGAAGGGAAACAAGAGCTCAAAGGCTAGTTTAGATTTGGGCCTACGTGACTTCAGCCATGTTGGTACCATCATCTGGAGTGCAGAGACTTTGACGATATGTAATTTTAGACTTTGACTGTGAGTCCTATTTCGCACTTGTGGAAATGCTTGTCATAAGGAGGCATGTAACAATTATAATAGAGGATGAGAATAGCTAATGTTTATTAATAGTTTATGTCACAGGCACTGTTGTAAGCTATTTCTATTCATTCATTTTTTTCTCTCCATTAGTCCTAAAATATGCATAATACTATTTTTATCTTATAGAGGACAAAACTAAAATGTTTAGAGTTAAAATAATCCCCTACTATGACACAGCTTGTTAGTGGCAAACTTGGGATTCAAATACAGACAAACTCATGAGCCTGTTCTTTCTATCACTAAGCCAGAGACAGGGCTGAGATTTTGGTCAAAATACATCCAGAGACAGAAGGTAGAGTTCAGAGGAGGCAAGTGAAGCAACTGTGATACAAATTTGAGGAGGGACTTGTGTGATCCTGATTGTGAGAGTGTCCTTAAACCTGGTTCCTTAGGAGCCTTGCTTGTGTCACCATTGTTGTGGGTCTGAGACAGAGGCTTCAAAACATTTAGCATGAACCTGCATTCTCGACAAGGGATGCCGTAGGGCTGAGATAAAGATTTAGGGGGGAAATCTTGGGATCATCACAGGGCAGAAAGACAAACTAGAACAAAAGAGGATTTATAACAGGATCAGGGTAAAAGCCTAGAACATTAAAGTGTTTTAGCCCTTAAATAGGGGAGAATTTTCAGAAGGAATGATTGGCAAGGAATATATTCCAGTTACCAGGTCTGAGAAATTAAATTACCTCAAAATCTGTGACATAAAGCATTTATTACGTGTGTAGAGTCGTGAGTCAGCAACGCAGATAAGGCACAGTGGAGAGAGACGATCTCTCTTCCACAAGGTTTGGAGCCTCCACTAGGAAGGTGCAAAGGCTTGAAGGGCACAGTAGCTAAAAGCGGGAATCTCCCTAAGGCTGCTCACCCACATCTGGGGGCCTATGGTGGCTGTCTGCTGGAACTCAGTGCGGTTGCAAGGCTGGAACACCACACACAGCCTCATCCTATGGCTCAGTCTCTTCACTGCAGGGTGGCCGGACTCAAAGACAAGCATGTTAAGACAGAGAAAGAGCCAGGAAGAAGCTGCATTCATTTTATGGCCTGGCCTCGTAAGTCCCATGGCATGGTTTCTGTCATGTTCTACATGTCAGAGCCATTACAGGTCTGCTCAGAGGGAGGAGAAACAGACGCTACCTCTTGGTGGGAGTGGTAAGGTTCTGAAAGGATATGGAGGGCTGCAAATATGTCTGTGACCATTTTTGGAAAATATAACTCATCACAAAGTATGACAGGAAACACGCTTGAGAGAATGGCCAGGGTGTGTGAGTTGACGTTGGGTTTGTATTGATTTATCGTGGGATTATGGTTGGCAGGGAGCCCCTGTTTAAGAAAACTTGTTAAAAAGCAGTGGATGTAAGGTCACTCACTTGAGAATTCCAGAAATTAGGAAAAGAAAAAAAGTAAGATAGTAATTGAAAGAAGAGAGAGGTCACATGAGGCCTTTCTCAAATGTGATCAGAGAGTCACCAAATATTAAGCTAAATAAACTTTGTGATACAAACGATAGAGGGGAGAAAATAAGAAAAGGAGACTTCGGTTTTTGTGCATCTGTCATTTGGTGTGTTAGGTACTTCACCCATGTGATCTCATTTAATCTCTACAATAACATAGATACCTATTTTAAAGCCCATGTCATATACAGCAAATGGAACACTCCGTGGTCTGATAACATTACAGGCATATAAACTAAGCAACAGAGTTGAGTTTCAGGCAAGCATTACTCCAGCATTTGTGTTCTTTTGCAGCTGCTATGCCATATGCCTGAAGATAACCCTAACTAATCAAATTGTATCATTGTAACAATTGTTTTCTTAGAATTTGTAGTAAGATTTGCAGTCCAGTGTGTCTGCTTTTTGTCTCTCTAACAAGACTGTCTCAGATTATGTCTTCTTTTCTTCTTGGATTACTCAGAGAATAAAGCACAAGTATATTGCAGACAGTGAGCTCTTTCCACAACTACTTAGAATTGAGGGAAAAGACTGGGATACCTTTATTGATAGGCGTAGAGTCTTAGAGTGAATGCTAGGAAGAAGGATGTGAGAGGCAAACACAGTGAGTGAGTGCAATATTTCTGGCATTGGGCTAAGAGATTCATACTACGGAGGTGTCATTGTCCCTTCTTCAGGGTCCTGGTACCTGAGATTTAGACAGGTAATGTATATTGTCCAAAGTAATTCATCTAGACGTAGTTGAGCCATAACCAAATTCATGATTTTTCAACCCCCAAAGGCCTTTTCTTGCTGCCTTCTTTGAGAAATATAATGGTAACTTTTCATTGTGGTAGCTGATCAAAATGAAATTTTAAAAAATCGATTACATTTGTGAAGTTGGTATTGAGGCCTTACATCTTAAATTACAGAAGTCAGGTAATAGCTGTGGGAGACAATTTTCCATGGATCTGTCACATTTCTACACCTCTCGTGAGTGGAGGCACGGACAGCTTTTTTGTTCTGGACTGTCTTGTCAAGGATGTGCACAGATTCAGCAGCTTTGGAAGATAGAGATAGTGTCTCCCTTTAGAAGAGAGGACGGGTTGGGTTACTGTCCAGTATAATAAGGATTGTATTTCCCTGCAGAGTGAAAGTTTGGCAACTTTGCTTGCAGCCCATTATAAAAGATCCGGGTTCCTTAAGGCCCAGTTTCTCAGCAGTGACACACACTTGATGCCCTGGCAGTGTCTTTCCTGGTCATTGTCTTTCTCCCTGTTTGTCCCTGTGGGACTGGGGATGGAGTGACAGGAGAAACCAACATGCACCTGAAGCCTGTGCAAATATTTTGTGCTATGAGTATATGTCTTTTGCCTCTCACCTAGGAGTCTTGGTTTCTTCTCTCAGGCCCCTGAATATATAGCAGGCTAACTTCTCAGCTTATGAAGAAGGCAAAATATTTGACCTGCCGTAGTTTTAGACAGTGGACCCAGTGGATTTTTTTTTTTTTAATTTATAGAGGAATATTTCACTTCATTTCTTCTTTTTACTTAATAGACTAATGTGTTTTCTTAGGAGAAACTTGGATAGTATTTTCAGAAAAAAAGGAAAGTTAGGTAAGACTAAGAATGGGTCCAGGAGATGAGAAAGGATAAACACCAGGTAGGTAAAAATAAAAGCCGTAAGTGGGACGATAAAACATTTTGCAACTAAAACTTGTATAGACCAATTATTTCTGCATGTCATATACAGTTTCTGTCCGATAATGAAAGAAGATTGACTTTCAAACAGCTTGACCAAATTTACAAAAATAAAAGCCACAGGTCTTCTTTTGCTTTCGTTCTGTTTAGGAAATGAAGGCTCAGCCGTTCTTTAGCCCAAAGCCAATGACCAAAATTAATAATATGCACATGTAATAGGAAGCGGATAGAACATATGAAAGCCCCTCGCACTGACAAGTATAGATCCCCAAACTGATTTGAGAAGAGAGGAAACGGAAGCCTCATTAATCAGTGTTTCAGTGTACATTGCAAAAGAATGTATTTAATAAGCACAGCCTCTCCAGCTTGAAGTATAGACTTCCTTCCATGAGTATTACAAAAGCTGCATCAGTTGGACATACAACTTCATTCAGAACTCACCTGTAAATGAAATGAGACATGTTGATCTGAGGAAGCTGGCAATAGAATGTGTCCTTGATTCATACACAAGAGAAAACCTAGAGGACACAGGCTTGTGTGAACATTAAGTGGCTATAGCAGTTAATACTTGAAATTCATGCGTGTTACATATCAGTATTACAACTAATCAGGAAAATACCTAGTTAAGACACTACAGAGGTATATGGCAACAGCTACCGTGTATAATTCAGGCCCTTACCATTTCACCAGGGTCAGACAAATTATCTTTTACTCCTTCCTATTCCAAGTGCTGCTCATAGGCCAGCAGCCTTGTATCTTTTGATGTTAGAAATGTTACAAGTGCAGAAACTCAGGATGCAATGAGGTTCTCTGAATCAGCATCTGAGCTTCAACAATATCCCCAGGTGAATTTCATATACACAATAAATACTGATAACCACTGGAATAACTATTATGGTATCATTCTGTCTCTTCCTACCTCCCTTCATTCTCCATTATAATGATATATTTCTCAAAATTGGCAATCTTATCATAGACCTTTTTAATGACACCATTTTATTAAATAAATCTCAGGCCTCAGGCTCCATGATATTCTACATCAAGTCTTGTAAAATGTACCTCTTATGTTTCTCTAACTGTGTGCCTTTTCCACCCAGTAAATTCTTCTGAAAACATGACTGATACCATCTTCTCAGCATCCCAAACCCAAAATCACATGTGTATAAACACACACACACACACACACATCCTGTCATTTGGACATGTCCAGTTATAGTTCTCTGAACATGCCTTGCCACTGTGTTCTTCCCTGTCTTTACACAGGCTAATCCTGCTGTCTGAAATGACCTTTCCTTTTTGTCTCTCTGTTGGACTTTGGCTCAATGATCAACACATCTCTTCCATCTCTCCTATTCTCAGGGACTCTCCCAACCCTCTCAGTTCCTGGGCTCTGTCTCCATTTTCTTCTAACCACTAACAGCCAGCTTCCTCTCCAACACCGGCCAGTGTATTTGTCTCATGTGGCGCCATTCTGTCTCCAAATTATTTCTTAAGCCAACCGTCTTTGAATTCCTTCTACCACAATGATCCATGGACCAAAACAATGATTCTTCTGGAGATCTGATTCTTTTAACTTCCTTAGCATTAACTGTTTAGTTTGCTTATTTAGGTGGCATCATCTCTCACCACCCCAGCTCAAATCAGACTCATACAAAACGTACACATCAATTTGTTCTCTACAGCTGAAAACCTGGCATCTCATTTTTTCTGGGGAGCTAAATATTAACTGTTTTTAAAGATTCAATACAACTTGTATTATTTCCATAAAGCAAATGTTTCTTGAATATATTAGGCTCATAAAAATGCTACCATTTACCATTATTAAATGTGGCTCTCGGGGTATTGATCACAAAACACATCTGAAGTAATGATATACTCTCTTATGCTTTTCCATAACTTTGTGTCTATATACTACATATGCATACTTGTCTGTACACACACAGAAATACACATATATTTTCTTTTCCTTCTTCTTGGATTGAAAGTTATTGGTAGGGATTGCGAAAACCATCCTCAGGATTCTACTTCTCTGCATTCTCTTAACAGATCTTCCATATTTGCTCTCTTTATTGCTTTATTTTAATTGGCAAATACTGTATATATTTGTCACATACAACATGTTGTTCTGAAGTACCTATACACTGTGGAATGGCTAAATTGAGTTACTTAGCCTATGCATCTCTTCACGTCCTTGTCATTTTCTGTGGTCTATATATTCTCTTGAACCCATCAGGCCATTGTTTCCATCTCCACCACCTTTTCTTGGACCCAACAAACATTGCTTCGTTTCTATTCTGTTAAAAACATTTTCTCATGTGTTCTGTTGCTTCTAACCTCCAAACTGCTTGGCAGCTCTGACCTTGTTATTTTCTCGTCCCAAATTCTCCTGTGTCACTTAGTCATTTTCAGAATGTAACCTAAGCAACTTAGCTTGACACACAAAGTCCAATGTGAGGTGGCTAAAATCCTAATCTCCGGGTGCTTTTCTCTGCAAGAAAGCACCATCTCAATTGTACTGACCTCGAAAAAGTCAAAGACTTTCCTGTTTCAGTGTTTTCCTCGGATCATATGTTCTCTTTTTTTCTGGAATAGCCATGCTCTCTTTATCATCCTGGTAAAGTCTTTTTTTCTTTAGAAATGCAACTTAATCTTTGGAAATATGTGTGTATGTGTTTGTGTGTGTCTGTGTGTATTTGAAATATTTACAGTGTGTATATATATTTTATATATACACATATATACATTTATATATTATGTATACATTATATATTGTGTATACATTTATATATTTTGTATACATTTATACAATGTATATATTATATGTACTATATACTATATATTATATAATATATACATTATATATACTTTAATATATGTATATACAATATATGTATATACAATTATATATATTATATATAATATATGCATATACAATATGTTCTTCCCAAACTCTTAGGTACCATTTTTCTGTTCTCTGAGATAATATGTTTACTGGTTTTATGACATTTGCCATACTAATACTATTGTTAGTATATCTAGTCTGTGAGTCCCTGAAGCAGAGTATACATTTCATTTTAATAAATGCAGGAGGTGGGAAAAAATGTTTGCTGAATGAATGAGTGATATTTCTTTTATACATTTTTAATCTTTTTCCACCTCAGGTAAGACACTCAGTATCACAAGTTTCATGTGCTAAACAAACTTGCTCTGTCGTGAGTGTGAAGCTAAGGCCTGTCTATAGTTTTCTTCTTGTATAAGTTAGTTCAACTGATTCATATTACCAAGCAGAATAATTCAGCTGTCTCGTGAATACATGAGTCAGCTTCTCTGTGAACTCTATTCTTTCTTTCTCCTGCTCTAGTTCCCTGCTCTTTCTCTCTTTCTCTTTTGTACATCTACATCCTCTTATTCTCCATATGAAGACTGCACTGAATTTCTTTTTGACTCAGAAAATTATCTTCCCATTTTGCCCCAACTGTCTACTTGTTGAACATCTATTTGAACTGTTTCACCTTGTCTTTTCTCTTTGAATCAGTGAATCTTAGAATTTAAGGAGGTAAGTGACTTCAGCAATAATTGAATTGAATTGTACTCTTTAATGTTTGAGATGAAGAAATAAAAGCATTGAAAGATGCCCTAGAATTGCAGTCTGATCCTTTTTACACTGGATGAATGTTGGTCATTTGATTTGGTAGCCCATGCTCTTAAATTCCTTTCTATGTCTGAGGAATCCTCCATTGAAGAATCAGAGGCTAGCTGGGTGTGGTGGCTCATGCCTGTAATCCCAGAACTTTGGGAGGCCAAGGTGGGTGGATCACTTGAGGTCAGGAGTTTGAGACTAGCCTGGCTAACAAGGTATAACCTCATGTCTACTAAAAAAAAACAAAAAAATTAGCCAGGTGTGGTGGTGGGCACCTGTAATCCCAGTTACTCGGAAAGCGGAGGCAAGAGACTTGCTTGAACTAGTGAGGCAGCTTGAACCGGGGAGGGGGAGGTAGTCGTGAGCTGAGATCACAGCACTGTACTCTAGCCTGGGCGACAGAGCAAGATTGTCTAAAAAGAAAACTCAGAGGCTGCCTCACACTATAGAACAAAAAATGCCACATGCCAATTATTACAGCCTTTTCCTAGTTGCTAGGAACTTAAGGTGCACTCGCCCTAAGTTGGAAGCTGGTAATATGACTACAGGTAGGGCTCCCCAGTTTGCTTGACAGAGGAAGCAGTTGCATGCACTGTCTCAAAGCGGCAGCTGCATGATTTCCAGGGATTTCTGGTGATAAAGGTACATGATAACGTAGACAGCACCAGGTGGTAACAGCATGGGCCTCCTTCACTGCACCAGTTTTGTGGCTTGATTTTGGTCACTGTAATTGCTTGATTCTCCAGGATTCCTTGAGATGCTGTCATTGCATTTGTTTTCTGTTGCATTCAGCAAAGTCAATTTTGTTGCTTACAACTCTTTTTTTTTTTTCCTTTAACCTGCTTAATTAACTTCTTAGTACTACTGCTACCTGAAATTATATTTATCTTGCTAATTTCCTTAATGTCTGCTGTTCCCACTAGAATGTAAGCTTCATGAAGGCAGAATATCATCTATCTTGCTTTCTATGGGATATCGTCTCTATTTCAACAGAGCCTCGCTCATAGCCTCATAGCAAGTGCCTGGGAAATATTTATTAATTAATAAATAATATATTTTTTTCTCTTCTGGAAAAAAATACCTTTAAAAAAAAACACCTTTTTTTGTTGTTAAGTTCTTTTTATCCCCTCAAATACCTATTTTGATTATCTGGATACGTGAATTTTTTCCTGAAATTTTCATTTTGTTTTTGCTCTTCTTGCAGTTGATTTTCTTAAATATCTCGTGGTGTCTTGCCTGTTCATCTATAGTTATGGATTAAGGCAAATGTTGTTTAGCATAAGAAGCCATCATGGGTTTCCTCTGTTGTTTGGTCTGTCTCTCCAACCATAGGTTTCCGTTTTTGAAGAGAGTAAGGGGCTCACTGTAAGCTTGTGTGTGTGGATGGTCTGTTTGTTTAGAAGTAAGATAAGTACGAGATTTTCTACCCCACTTCCACTCCATAGATTTAAAGAATAAGTCCTGATGTTAGGTACAAACTAAGAGTTCTGGCTCTCCCGAGGCAGATAATAGAACACTACTAGATGGGAATCCTCTCCTTTTGGATGAGAATCTACTCTCTGGTGCCTGTATCTGTGCCTGGCGAGGGTTCAGGGAGAGGTAATATGACAGTTCTGATTAATGAATCCCCTGATCTTTGCACTCTTTCTGCTCTGAATTTCTCTTCCCACCAATCTCAAAGAGAGTCTCCGTTAATGAGAAGAATAGCCCCAGCTCCCAATTTCCTGTAGCTTCTCTGGGCTGAGATTTTAGCACAATTGTAAGGTCCTATTCTCTTTCTGTCTTCCAGAATGTCGTCAAAAACACTGGTGCCCTTCACCTCCTTTTTTTGGTTACTTATTGTCCTTTGTGTATTTTCTATATAATTTTGCTAAACTTTGGGGAGGTTGGTAGGTAAAAGGTATAAATCAGTTTACATCTTAAGCAAAGAATGGAAAGAAGATAATAACATGTGTATCCCTAAATTACACTTCAGTCCTTCTGAATACAGCATATAGTAATAGATCTATAAATATATTTTTTTAATTAATTTCTGCTGCAGTGGTGTAGGCAGGCCCAGGTATGAAGGTCAGAATTTAAGATGATTCGCTTTAGAGAAGATCTGGTCAGAGCTTTTGCTCAAGGCCTGTCCCCCCTTTTTTTTTTTCCCCGTTGAGACAGAGTCTCACTCTGCCACCCAGGCTGGAGTGCAGTGGTGGGATTTCAGCTCACTGCAACCTCTGCCTCCCAGGTTCAAGCGATTCTCCTGCCTCAGCCTAGAGTAGCTAGAATTACATGCATGGGCCACCATGCCCAGCTAATTTTTGTAGTTTTAGTAGACATGGGGTTTCACCATGTTGGCCAGGCTAGTCTCAAGCTCCTGACCTCAGGTGATCCACCCACCTCGGCCTCCCAGGTGTAATCTCCCAAGTCTGCTGAGATTACAGACTTGAACCAATGCACCTGGCTGGCCTGCCCCTTTCATAGCATCTCTGAAAATGAACCTAGCCTTTGTTTATACATACTTCTAATTGATTAGCCAGTAAACATTCAATAAACATACATTAGAAGAGTAGAAAAATAAGAAATAAAGAAGTGAAGGAAATAGTATACATTATTTCATTGTGTAATAAGTTTCAAAGCATATTTTATGCCAGGTTTTGTATAGATGCTAGAGTTAGAATAACCTTTGTCCTTGTTTAGGTCAACCTATCAAATTTCATTTGCCTTAACTATCAAAACAATAAGTTGATACCATGTAATCTCAGGGATTCCTATAAGACCTTCCTCTCACTAAATATTTTTTATTACATTTTTCTGGACTCATAATATTTTGCAACGCATCATACTAATACTAGTTAATTTAAAGAGTGATTCCCCCTGCCAAAATAAATTGCAATAACTCCATCTTGAATATCAAAATCCAACAGGCAGCTAACTGTCTTTGAATCAAAAGACCCAAAGACATTCAGTGTCACTGCAGCAAACATCAAATGCAACCCCAGGAAAATATTTGATTATGAGTCATAAAGATCTGTTCTGAGCCATGAATTATATTTAGGGGGGACGGTAAACACACTTTGCTTTCAGGTTTATGTCTTCAGCACACTCATTTTCTCAGGTGTTAATATGAAGAGATGTAAATAGCCCAGGAACTACTTTTTGAAACACAAGCTATAAAATTAATGATCTCTGCCAAAGATTCCCTCATTTCTCATCACGATAAACAAATTGGATATAAAACAGCCTGGCTGGATGTGCCTTGCTAGTGGATAAGTGTATGTGGGGGGGTCGTTTTGGGTAGTGGGTAGTGCTATAACCTTTATTTAGCAAAGGGGAGAGGAGAAGAAAATAAAAAACAGTGCTTTAAATTATATTGATCTAAAAATGACAGGTGTTCATTAGAATACCTGAAAGACACAAACCAAGACAATCAAACTCATGGCTTCCTTGTAAGGTGACTGTGTAAAAGTTTAATTTGAAAATCATCCCATTGGCAAGATAAGAGGGTGCCAAGTCTCAGAGATGTGAGGCTGTGAACCTGTCAGTTTGGACATGATTGCTCACTGAAACAGGTGCCTCTGCCAGGGTAGACCCATTTATAATTTATTTTTCTCCTTTGTAAACTATCAACTGTACAGAATGACAGAATGTGGCATGACTACATAGACCCTGCTAGAGACAGAAGTCAAAGACCAAATTCCTTTAAAAGAAAAGATGGCAAAAAATTGCAAACGTTAAAACATAAATTTAGTTTTTTAATTTTCTGCAAAACAGTAAAGGTTAGTCTTAGTCAATACTTAAATTTTCTAAAATTTCTTGTATTAGGAGGAAATATATACAAAGATTGTATATACAGAGGTAGTTTTTCAATACATACAGACACATAGATAAGATTTCCATTTTCTCATGAAATTCGATTCAGCCACGTGTTTATTTTTATTCATATGTCTATAATTTATTGTAGAAAAGCCACCTATAAAATCAATTAAGCCCATCAGAAATATTTGATGAAATGAATCTGGATCATTTCATGTTCATCTGAATTCTCTGTGGTAATAAATATAGTGGGAAATAATCTTTAAAAAGGAATGGATGAATAAACACACAAATAAATAAATAGCAGAAAATTCTTCCAGTAACACACCACACCTGAATGAGTATGAGTTACTTGTTGAGTGATCTAAAGGCTTATTCATACCTCCAAAGCATAACACTGGATGTTGTTACCCTTTGGAGGTATAAATAAGCCTTTAGATCCAACACTAGATAGTTTACATAAACTAATTTTTCACAATAATCCTATAAGGTAGGTACTATCATTATTTTGATTTTGTAGATGATGGCACAACTGCAGAAGAGAAAAGTTAAATAATCTTCCCAAAGTCCCTGTGTTGCCAAGAAGTACAGCCAAGATTTGAACCAAAGCCATCTGGCTTCTTGTCCTGAGCTTCTCAAGAATGTGAACAGTGAACACTCAGTGAATGGTGATTATTATACACAGAAGAATGCAGAATGAATTGGAGCCCACTATGTGAATGATCCTCTCCCAAGTGGTCATCCTCCATGTCCCGCATCTTTCATATCTCAAATAACTACATGTGACCGCAAAGGAATGGATACAATGGAAAGAGATAAATGGATAAACAATATTCCTCTCTTTGACAGAGATATAATCTTGAAAAGGAGATTTTAAGTTGGGCTTTTTTGAAGAGACCAGCTTTTCACAAATGGAGAGGTGATTAAGAACATTCTAATTAATAAAACTCTGCAAATGAGACCAATATATAATAAGCATCTACCCACTTCTAAGTGAAGGCATTCATCCCACAACAGCCTAAACTATTGGCCTGGCCATCCTCATTTAACACATGAAAACATTTCATTTCTGAGAGGGTAAGCAGCTCATTTGAGATTGCAGGTATCAACAGGAATGGAACAAGATTTTAATTCGAATCCATATAATTCCTAATTCTATGTTCTTCCATTAGGAAAAATTCCATGATAGCTGGTGACTGTATTCAGTTTAGAGAATGGAACTGGTCTGGGTGGTACAAAGAATCTGTGTTCAGTGTAGTTTGAGTGATGGTCGGTGTGGGGTTCATTTGGACCGTTGTTGCTGTGATGTCAAATCTTACACAGATGAGCCTCTCCCAGTGGAAGATGGGAGGAGTGGCTCTGTGTGTGTTTTTGCGGGGTAGGTGATTGGGAGTGACAGGAAGGAGGAAGAGAATAGCTGGTTTCTTCTCTGGTTTCTGTGGTGTGATCCTTCTCTCTCCTATTTTGTACTACAGAAAAGATAGGAACATCGAAGGTCTCTGATTGCTGTTGTTTCGGTTGTTTTGGTCACCACTGCACTCAGATACATTTCTCAGCCTTCTTCTCTGCTCTGTGATTCAGGGCACCTGGCCCTTGCTGACTGCATACCCAGCAAAAGGTGAACTTCTGGCTGGGCTTGACCAATGGAAGTCACTGGAATAAGATGATGACAAAGAGAAAAAGAAAAGCTATGTCATTTCTCTCCCTTCCTGAAATGTTTCAAGTGGCATTTCTTCTTTGGTCTTGTCTCTTGTTTATAGGCCCTCTGAGGTTCCTACCAACATACCATTTGATAACTCCAGCCCTTGGGCTCAATATCCCTGCCCCTTCTCATTGCCTCTTGAAGTGGTAAGGGCGTCTTGCCATGGTAAACCTCTGAGATCCTTCACTGTCCCCTGCTCAGCGTCTCAGGATCTCCTGTGCTCCTTTTGGTTCTCTATTTCCTTATTGGCCTCTACTGATAAATTGGAATAGACATATATCATCTGCTCAGCACAGTGAATTTGGAATATGGATTATTTGGCTCATGGCAGTCCCAGAAATTTCTCCGTCAGAACTCCCTGCAGGGTGTAGCTTCTCTACCACCCTTCTGATGGCTATTATGGTGTCCCACGAGCTTCTACACTCAAAAGCCTACCTCATCAGACAGCCAATATCTCCTGAGGTTAACTTTCAAAGAACTCTCATTTTGGGGATTCTTTTCAAAATTATTCTTTGCCCAAAATTGTTAGATATGCTACTTGTTCATCAACCCTTCTCAGACCCTTTAGCCTCTCAAAAGTCAGTTTCTTCAGCAATGAGTATGATATGACTTTACACTGTGAAAACTTCAGGGACAAAGATAAAGCCCTCTGAAGGGGTTCCCCTGAAGCTCCCCACATCTGTATGAAGGTGAAGAAAATCACTCCTCTTCTTTTTTAAGGATTGTGGAGATGCAGGGGCCACAGAATATCATCAACTCTTTGTAAAAAACCTAATACCTTCCATCCAGCCTTCTCAGCTTCCTGATCAATCCCTTAGCCCCTCTGTATGGAATGTAACATTGCAGTGGATGATGGGTGAGAGAAAGAAGATGAAGGGTGAGAAGGGAAGAGCCAGTTTTTGAACACCTTCTCTATCAGTTATCTAGTATATTGCTTTGGAATGTGGAAATATTTGGAAACTCTTGTTTTATTTCTTAGTCTTCTAGTTGCAGACAAACATGAAAAACTAGTAATCCCATTCTGTCACCCATTCTGTATATTGCGTAACATTTTTTTAGTAAGTTATATATGAACATGTTATAAAATGGATGCTATTCTAATAGATATACCAAGAAATTTTTGTATCTTTTCATCCTCCTTGGCCACCCAATGCCCCTGTCAAGTAGCACCTCCTATTGTTTTCCTGTGTGTCCTTCCAGGAATCTTCTGTGTATCAAATATATAATGTATTTTTTAATCAATGGTAGCACATTATAAGCATTATTCTCTTCCTTCTTTCATCTTTGTTGAGTATCCTATACCTCAAGGATTCTTCTATATCCGTATACAGACTTCTCAGTCTTTGTTGCAGCAGCAACAAAGCAAAGAAAAGTTGACACTGAATTATATACATTTACAATACCAGTCCTCTATTGATGGAGTTCTAAGTTGTTTTCTATCTTTTGCTAATACACATACTCTATATGCAACCTGTGCATTTGTCATTTTGCATGGGTGCTAGTACATCTTCATGACATAGTCACAGAAATCCAGGTGCTGTGTACTTCAATGTGCATTTGAAATGTTGGTATTAAATGTTAATGTGCACTTTAAATGTTGATGAATTTTGCCAAAATGCCATCACAGAGAATTGGAATTTCACACTTTTTCTAAGAAAGTAAGATAATTATCGTTTCTCTATCAAACAGCACAGTGTATTATAAACATATTTGAACTTTATCACTTGAAATAAACAGTTATCCCATTGTAATTTAAATGTGAGCACTTCTTTATTTTGAGTGACACTGTGCCCCTTTTTAGCCAATTCAAGACATTGCATTTCATTGTTTGAGCTGTTTGCTCACATTCTTTGCCATTTTTCTGTGTCTCATTAAATTGTTGTATTAATTTATAAAGATTTATTTATTGAAGACATAATCTAGTGATCTGTACTATGTATTGCAAAGATTTATCCCAACATTTAAACAAATGTTATTCAGGGGTCCAAGTGCTGGTTTGTTACATAGGTAAACTTGTGTCATGGGAGTTTGTTGTACAGATCATTTTATCACCCACGTATTAACTCTAGTACCTTTATTTTCTCCTAATCCTCTCCCTCCTCCTACTGTCCCCTCTCCAAAGGCTGCAGTGTGTGTTGTTCCCCACCATGTGTCCATGTGTTCTCATCATTTAGCTCCTACCTATAAGTGAAAACACGTGGTATTCGGTTTTCTATTTTTGTCTTAGTTTGCTAAGGGTAATGGCCTCCAGTTCCATCCACATCCCTGCAAAGGACATGATCTCATTCTTTTTATGGCTGCATAGTATTTCATGGAGTATATGTGCCACATATTCTTTATCCAGCATATCATTGATGGACATTTAAGTTGATTCCGTGTCATTGCTATTGTGAATAATGCTGCAATAAACATATTTGTGCATGTGTCTTTTTAATAGAAAAATTTATATTTCTTTAGGTAGACACCCTGTAATGGGATAACTGGGTCAAATGGTAGTTCTGTATTTAGGTCTTTGCAGAATTGCCATACTGTCTTCCCCAATGGTTGAACTAATTTACACTCCCACCAGAAGTGTATAAGCATTTTCTTTTCTTCACAACCTCAACAGCACGTTATTTTTTGACTTTTTAATAGTAGGCATTATGGCTGGTATGAGGTGGTATCTCACTGGGATTTTTATTTGCGTTTCTCATGATCAGTGATGCTAAGCTTTTTTCCATATGTTTGTTGGCTATATGTATGTCTTCTTTTGACAAGTGTCTGCTCATGCCTTTGCCCACTTTTTTATGTGTGGTTTTTTTTTTGTTTGTTTGTTTGTTTTGTAAAGTTGAAGTTCCTTGCAGATGCTGGATATTAGACCTTTGTCAGATGCATAGTTTGCAAAAAAAAAAAAAAAAATATATCCTCTTTCGATAGTTTCTTCTGCTGTGCAGAAGCTCTTCAGTTTAACTGGGTCTCATTTGTCCATTTTTGCTTTGGTTGCCATTGCCTTTGGCATCTTCATCATGAAATCTTCGCCTGTGCCTATGTCCTAAATGGTATTACCTAGGGTGTCTTTCAGGGTGCCCCAATTTTTCATTTGTTATTTGACTTTGTCTTTTTTAAGCATACAGAAATTTTTTTAAAAATTAGAATATCGATCATCAATAATTTTGAGCTTTTGTCATAATTTAAAAGAACATTCGAAAAAATTTACCTTATTATTACCTAAATCATTTTATCAATTTATTTTTACCTTTGAGTATTTGTTCCATCTAGAATTAATTTTGCTATATTAATTTATTTTCTGGATATCTACTGTAAATATCTGACGTGGTCTTTACACTGTTTATTTAATACAGTATCTTTAGACTGATAACATTTCATTATAATTTTGTATACTAAATTTCTATATTTATTTAGATCTATTCCTGTGCTTTCCAGTCTGTTCCTCTAATGTGTTTATTTCTACATTAGCACCCTAGTTTAAATGATTATAGCTATACAGTTTTCTGTATCAGCTAGGTCTAACTTATACTCAAAACTCTTCTATTTCAGAATACTTCTGGCAGTTTGTGAGCTTTTATTTATATTAATCAAAGATAGTTAATCTAGGTCTTTAAAATTTCTGTTGGTAGTTTTCTGAGGAATTATTTATATTTATAGTTGAATTTCGGAAAAATTTGAAACTTTATGAAAACATTATACCTAAGGAGAGCTTATGCTTTTTTCTTCTCTTTCTTTTTATTCCTCTGATCAGAATTATGTTTTACTTATACAGCTTTGGTATACATTTCATTACATTTATTCTTATTTCTAAAAATTGTTTGTGTTATAATACTGAAAGCAAAATGGTACATTAAAAAATACATTGAACAATTGTTTATCCTCACCATCAGCTAAAGCAATAATTGCAGATGAATGCAGTTGAAGCTTTATATAAACTGTTTCTCAATCATGTTTTCCTCTTTCTTTATTACATATTTATGATATTTAAATTCTTTCTAACAAATATATTTTATCACTTTGTTATTTAAAATATTTGTCAAAAAGAGCTATACTTATTCTTCTGGTACTTACTATTTTCTCTCAGCATTATATCTTATACATTTGTGTTAATAGGTATGGGTTCAGTTTGTTACACTGTATCATATTTCATTTAAAATATTTTATTGCTATATAATTATCCATTGTATAAACACATGTGTTTAATTTTTCACTCAGTTATTGCTAAGCCTACCAGTTACTGACTTTTTAAAAGTCAACAATGCTATGACAAAGATTCTTCTATGCATCTCCTAAGGTATGTGCATTATAGACAAAATTGTGCAAAATTGATAGCATCTGAGAACAGGTGTATGATTTCAGGCTGTCACTTCTGCAAAATCAGAATTTTAATTATAAAAAACAAGATAATTCCTCTGCACAGTTTAAGAGGCATGGTAGTAGGTACACATGGAAAAGAAAAATTGCTGGGCTTTAAGGTTTGCATACTGTTAACTTTACAAAGTTTCCCATATTGTTCTTAAGAGTACTATCACAATCTCATTTACCAGCATATGAGTTTTCTTTTCTTCACTTTTCTTCCAGGAGTTGATATTGTCTGATATACACATTTGCATTCTGAATGATATACCACGGAATGTTAAATGCAGGTTTGAATTTTTGTATTTCTCTTTTTGCTGAGTTTGAACATTTAAAAAACATTTTTAATGGACATTCTGACAAAATTTTTTAATGGACATTCTGACACATTTTTAAAAGTTTTGTAGAGGTATAATTTAAATATAAAATTTATTCATTGTAAGGGTAAAATTGAATATTTTTAATATGCTCATAGAATGTTACATTCATCACAACAATCCAGTTTTAGAAAGTGTTCATTATCTAATGAATTTTTTTCATGACCATTTGCAGTAAACTCTGTCCCCATTCCCAGTTCTATGCAACTATTTTTCTATTTTGTTTTGTTTTGTTTTGTTTTGGCTTTATAAATTTGCCTTTTCTACACATTTAACATTAAGGGCTCATAAAATTGGTTGGTTTTGTGTTTAACTGGTTTCATTTATGATATTTGTATAATATAGACTTATCTATATTATAGCATATATTAGTAGTTCGTTCCTTTTTATTAATGGAAGTATCCCATTGTATATATATTACTGTATATATACACAGACATACATATATATGTACTCTAGATACAAGTTATATATATAATTTTTAAACGTTTTCCTCAAGTTTGGGGGACTGTGACACGTTTTTACATTTTCTATTGGTGTCCTTTGAAACATAAATGGGTTTTTATTATTATGTAACTGGGTCTATTATTATTTTATCTTTTATGAATCATGCTCTTGGTATTTTATCTGGGAACACTGTCAAACCCAATGTTATAACCTTTTATATATGTTTTTCCTAGAAAATTTTTAGTTTTTGCTCTTGCATTTGGGTCTAGAACATCATCAAGCAAACCAATAAACAAATTAAGGGATCCTAGAAGAAAAAGAGAAAGAGGTAGAAAGATTACTTAACAAATAATTACTGAAAACATCTGAAATCAGGAAAGAAAAATACAGATTCCTATTTATGAAGCCTAAAAGATCCCAAATAGAGTTAATCTGAAAAATCCTATAATAAATCACAATAAATAAATTATTAAAAGTCAAAGATGAAAAAATGAAAATAACTTTTCACATATAAAAAACATTCATAAGACTATCAGTGGATTTCACAGTAGAAACTTTGCAGGCCAGGAGAGAGTAGAATGATATATTCAAAGTGCTTAAAGAAAACAAACAAAACAAAACTGCCAACCAAGAATACTATACCTGGCAAAATTGTCCTTTAAAAATGAGGGAGAGATATAAAGACTTTCCAGAAAAACAAAAACTGAGAAAGATAATTTATTGGCACTAGACTTGACTCATAAGCAATGCTAAATGGACTTCATCTATGATCAATGTTGAATTAACTTTTACTTTGGTATCAGATTAATACTTGCCTCATAGTTTTAGAAAATGTCCTTTATCCTTTGTTAACTGAAGGTGTGAAGGATTGGCATTACAGTATCTTTAAATATTTGGGCTTTTATTTGGAGGAATATTTATAATTATTAATTCATTCTGTTTTATCTTTACCCTTGTGTCAGTTTTGGTAATTTTCAACTTTATAAAATTTGAGACTAATTTGCTGGTGTTTTATTCATAATCTGGAGGGTTGGTAATTATGCCCCTGTTTTCAATTTTAATTTCTGAAGTAAGTAGCATCTTTTAAAAATCTTATTCAGTCTGTATCAGGCATTGTAGTTTTTTTTTTTTTTTTTTCTGTAAAGAACTCAATGTCTTTGGGGGACTGACGTCAGCAATATGGCAGAATAGAAAATACCCTGGCATCATTCTCCTAACAAAAATACAACTAAAAACTATTCAAAGACCAGAATCTTACCAGAACTTAGGAGAGAAACTCCTGGGAATCAAGAGAAACTGCGAGACAGAGAAACTGTCATTCAAGACTGCATTACTACTCCTCCAAGCTGGCATAATAACACTCACAGATAATTTTCCTAGACCCATGATTGCTGAGGGGAGAAGAGAGAATTGAAGGTAGATGTTCAATCTTCCCACCAATCTGGGAATTTTCGTGGGAATTCCTCTCTGATTCTCTCACAGGAACCACCAGGAGTGGTAGGAGGTCTAAGCCACCCAAAGTGAACTTGGGACAAAGAGAGAGGTGCTAACCACAGCAATGGACATGTGGTTTGTGGTTGTTGCTCTGTAGCTCCAATTAGTGGAGATGCAACATTGAAAAGACTGGCCAGTGCCACGGTGCTGCAAAGGGCACAATCCATGGGAGGGCCTGAATGTGTACCTGGATTTTTCACAAAGCCCAGGTGCTCCTGTGGAGCCTCCCCCTAACACTGAAACACCTGGAATGCAAGGATTAATTCCCCATGCTCACTTAAGTGTTTCCCAAACTGAGAAAAAAATGGCAAGGCAGCAATATAGTTCTGGGAAAACTTTAAGTTCCAGTGATCACTATTAGTCTTCCCCAGAACAGGAAGCAAGAGCAAGGCAGTAATTTAGTTCTGGAGCACTGTTTATATTTTAAGTGCTCATTATAATTTTTCCCCCAGGTCAGGAAATAATGGAAGAGCAAGTTAGTTCTAGTGTAATGTTTTAGTTTTTGTGCCTCACTTTTATTGCTCCCTAGAATAGGACAAAACAGGCCATTGTTTAAGTTAGATTAAGTCCCATGGTAACCACAAAACAAAAAGCTATAATAGGTACGCAAAAAATCAATAGCACAGAATCAAACAGACTACTACAGAAAAATTACATAATCACAAAGAGAAAGAGTAAGAGAGGATAAAAGAAAGAAAGGTACATATGAGGTCTCCAGTTCCCTACCCCTATTCCCCTTAGGATTGTATTGATTATTTGTGTGTGTGTGTGTGTGTGTGTGTGTGTGTATGTGTGTGTGTGATTCTATACACAAATTTTGGGATTAAAAATGTATGTGAGTAATGTCATTAGTATTTTGATAGGGATTGCATGGAATCTTTAGATCATTTTGGTAGTATAGACATTTTAACAATATTAATTTTTCTGACGCTTAAGCATATTTTTCCATTCTTTTGTATTCTCTTCAATTGCTTTCACCAGTGTTTTCTAGTTTTCATTGTAGAGACCTTTGACTTCTTTAGTTGAATTTATTCCTAAGTCTTATTTTATTTCATTAGTTATTATAAATAAGATTGCTTTCTTGATTTCTTTTGCAGATTGACCACTGTTAGCATATAGACACACTACTCTTTTTTGTATGTTGATTTTGTATCCTGCTATTTTACTGAATTCATTTATCATTTCTAACAGTTTTTCTAAATATAAGATCATGTTATCTGCCAACAAGGGTAATTTGAATTTTCCTTTCAAATTTGGAAGCCGTTATCTTATTTCTCTTCTCTAATTGCTCTGGCTAGGACTTCGTCATATTTCTTTTTGTAGTTGATATACAATTTCAGTCTGTTGTGGTCAGAAAGCACAATTTGTATGACTTCAATATTTTTAACTTTATTATTTTGTGTGTGGTGTATTGTGTGATTTGCACTAGAAAGCGTTCCAAGTATGATTGAAAATAATGTATATTCTGCCTTAATTGGGATGAGCATTCTATATACGTTATGTCATGTTGACTGTGTTTTTCAAGGCTATAGTCTTATTTTTCTGTCTCATTCTATTAATTATTAATAATAATGTACTGAAATCCTTAATTATTACTCCTGAATTGTCTCTTTCTTCTTTCAATCATTTCCATTATCGTTTCATATATTTTGGGTCTGCTCTGTTATAGGGGCATTTATGCTTGCTATGTCTTCCTTATGTATTGCTTTTTTTTTTTTTTTTTTTTAGGAAAGTTCCTCTTTGCTCATAGTGATACTTCTTTTTTTTTAAGTCTATTTTATCTCACATTAATCTAACTCTTTTATTTCTGTTATGATTTATGTTTCTATAGTATATATTGTTTTATACTTTTAAAATAAAAATATGTTTATTTGAACCTAACTTCTTTTGCTTCTAGGCAATATATAATTAAATGTTGCTTCACCCAGTCAAATATCACCTAATGTTTGATTGGTTCTTAGTTAACTTTCCTTTGGATTTACATTTCATATTTTGCTATGTATTTTGTATATATCGTCTGTATTTATTGTTCCTACATTTCTCTACTTTATTGCTTCCTTTGTGATATATATATCTATATATCTCTTTATTTTTTGAAAATTTTACTGGTTTTTGAGTTATTTTAAGTCTAATGTAATTCCATTAAAATATAAAATAAAATCTTTACTACCTACCCTGTTTTTCTACCTTCTCTTTATAAATATATATAATATATACATAAATATATTATATATTATGATATTCAAATATATTTCCTATCATATATATCACTACCTAAAAACCATTATTTAAAAATACTGTTATAAATATTGCTTTATACAATTTTATGTATTTTAAAGATATGAGAAGAAGAAATGAGAAAATATGTGATTTTTCACAGAATCACATGTAAATAACATTTTTATGATTTTTTAACATTTGAGTTACCATGTGGTGCTATTTTTTGTCTGTGTGAATAACTTTTTTTCTTATAAGTCAGTTTTGCTAGCAATATATGCTGTCAGTTTTTATTCATTTAAGTATGTCTTGGTTTCACTTTAATTTTTTGAAGAATGGTTTTGTCAATCAAGTAAAATTCTTAATTGACAGCTAACACCCCGTGCATCAAAACTCTGCATATGTCATTCCACTGCTTTGCATCTTCCATTGTTACAGATGAGAAGTAAGCTCTTAATTGTTATGGAACTTTTCTCTATCAGATGAGTATTTTTTCTCTTGCTGCTTTTAAGACTTGTTTTTCACACTTTCACTTGTATATATATGTGAATGATTTTGTATTTATGTCTTATTGAGCTTTGTGGTGATCAAGAAGAACTATTGCAATATGCTAATGTTTATGTTGTCTCTGATGTAGGAGTAGGGTATCTTCTGCCAGTATTTGGGAAACCATGGCAGTTCAATTTATTAGCTTGTAGGAAGTATAAAATATTATAAAATTTTCAGTTTACTGACAGCATTTTATTTATGTAATCTGTATATGTTTTCTGAGTTCATCTGTCATATACTGAAAAGTAGACCAGTATTTACTAATTCTACTGGAACTCTGTGCCCCTTTTTGTTTCTCTACTTTTAGTTAGTGGATTTGGATGATATACTATTTGATATAGAGACATTTATAACCCATTAATAGTCATTATAAATTAAACACATTTTTATTCTTTAACATTTTCTTTTTGCTCTAAATTCAATCAAATATTATACTAATGCAATATTTTTGCTGTATTACATATATTATTCGCATGCCTTTACTCTTTCCTTTATCATAAACATTTAAAAGAAAATTAAAGGGAAAAAAATAGAAAACACCCCCCCAAAAAACAAGTTAAAAATATCCTTTTTATAGTTTCTTTTATATACAGTGTTCAACTGTGTTTTACTTCGTGAACCAATCCAGTCACACTATTAAATCAAGGTTCAAAAAACTAAAGCCCCCAAATCAAATATGCTCACACCCTTTCATTTATGTATTGCTATGGCTTCCTTTATGATAAGATGGAAGACTTGAATATACGCAAGTGAGACCATATGATCTTCAACTTTTAAAATATTTACTCTTGGCCAGGCACAGTGGCTCATGCCTGTAATTCCAGCACTTTGGGAGGCCAACGTGGCCGGATCACTTGAGGTCCAGAGTTCAAGATCAGTCTGGCCAACATGGTGAAACCTCGTCTCTACTAAAAATACAAAAATTAGCCAGGTATGATGGTGCATGCCTGTATTCCCAAATACTCGGGAGGCTGAGAGGCTAGAGAATCAGCTGAACCCAGGAGGCAGAGGTTGCAGTGAGCTGAGATTGTGCCACTGTATTCTAGGCTGGGCGACAGTGTGACTCCATCTCAAAAAAAAAAAAAAAAAAAAAAAATTACTCTCTGTTCCTTTACAGAAAATGATGTATAACCATCATATTTAATATTTTATGTGCCTGTTGGCCTCTGTTATTTTGCTACTTTTATTTCTTATTTTTCCGTGTATCTTCTGTTTTCTTTTTCATTTGGGTAAATATATATTTTTCATAATTTATACTTGTAGTTTAAGCTTCTCTAACCATTACTTTTTTTTTTTTTTTTTTGAGACAGCATGTCACTCTGTTGCCCAGGCTGGGATGCAGTGGTGCAATCTCGGTTCACTGCAATCTCTGCCTCTGGGTTCCAGCAATTCTCCTGTCCCAGCCTCCTGAGTAGCTGGGATTATAGGCTTACACCACCACACCCAACTAATTGTTTTCTATTTTTAGTAGAGAAAAGGTTTCACCACATTGGCCAGGCTGGTCTCAAACTCCTAACCTTGTGATCCACCTGCCTTGATCTCCCAAAGTGCTGAGATTACAGGCATGAGCCACCACGCCCAGCCACCATTACTATTGTAACCACAGCTTTATATAATATACCTACTCCTCTTCTACCTTAGAAAGTAACCCTTGATTTTCTTATCTGAGCAAGAACTAGATCAACATTTATAATTTTCTACACTTCCCCTTCCTCCTCCTCTCACCTTCACAATGAATTTTAGTTGATTATTTTTTGTTTTTAGTTTTTGACATTTTACCTAACTATCTCTAAACTTTGGTTTGTATTTTATAAATTATATTTTGACACCACTGCTACTAAAATTGAGAAAGCCATTGTACTTTATAATATTCCCAGCATTCCAACTTATTTTCTTTCCTACTTATTATTAGTCATATTATTTCTACATCAATGTAGTTTATAATGTATTAATTTTGTTCTGCAATAATAAATCTCACAAAAATGTTTAGATTTGATTATAAATTTCCATCAATTTATTTCTCACAGTGAGATTTCACTGTTAGACATGTAGTGTTTCTGTTAAATTATGTTTTATCATTTTTTAAATAAAGGGCTCATGCAAAATATACCTTGCAAATTCTCACATATTCATAAGTATTCAATTGTAGCACTGGAGTTGTGGAAGTTTGGCTGTAAAATTATTGAACCACTCTGGACAAAAGGACTTTAAAGGCATTATGGAAATATCCTCTAAATTCAAATTTTACTGTAGAAGTCTAAAACCTGCCTCAAGTTTTTATGTTTGTTTTATTTTACCTATAGTGTGATATTTTATTTTGCCTTATGTCCTTCTATATTAGTTAGCTAAGGCTGCCATACAAAATACCACAGACTGAGTGTCTCGAACAATAGAAATATATTTTCTCGGCCGGGAGCGGTGGCTCAAGCCTGTAATCCCAGCACTTTGGGAGGCCGAGACGGGCGGATCACGAGGTCAGGAGATCAAGACCATCCTGGCTAACACGGTGAAACCCCGTCTCTACTAAAAAAATACAAAAATCTAGCCGGGCGCAGTGGCGGGCGCCTGTAGTCCCAGCTACTCGGGAGGCTGAGGCAGGAGAATGGCGTGAACCCGGGAGGTGGAGCTTGCAGTGAGCTGAGATCCGGCCACTGCACTCCAGCCTGGGCGACAGAGCGAGACTCCGTCTCAAAAAAAAAAAAAAAAAAAAAAAAAAAAAGAAATACATTTTCTCACAGTTCTGGAGCTGGAAGTTCAAGGTCAAGGGGTTGACAGGGTTTGTTTCCACTGAGAGCTCCCTAAACAGGAAGATTTGCAGATGGCCACCGTCTCACCTCCTTATTACTTGGTCTTTCCTCTGTGTACGCAAATCCCTGATGGCTCTTGTGTGTGTACAATTTCCTCTTCTTATAAGAACACTAGGAAGATTGGATTAGCACCCACCCTAAAGGCCTCATTTTAACTTAATTACCTTTACAAAGGCCTTATACAGTCAGATGGTACTGGGATTTATGACTTCAACACCCCTCAGTAGTTTGTAAGAATCTATTGATTTTTCAGGTTTTGTTAATGATCATATTTGTATTTATTTCTTTACGAGAATGGTGTCACCTTTTTTTTTTTTTTTTTTTTTTTTTTTTGAGATGGGAGTCTCGCTGTGTCGCCCAGGCTGGAGGGCAGTGGCCGGATCTCGGCTCACTGCAAGCTCCGCCTCCCGGGTTCATGCCATTCTCCTGCCTCAGCCTCCCGAGTAGCTGGGACTACAGGCGCCCGCCACCTCGCCCGGCTAGTTTTATGTATTTTTTAGTAGAGACAGGGTTTCACCGTGTTAGCCAGGATGGTCTTGATCTCCCGACCTCGTGATCCGCCTGTCTCGGCCTCCCAAAGTGCTGGGATTACAGGCTTGAGCCACCGCGCCCAGTCACCTTTTAATCCATAGGTTTAAGTCATCTTTATATCTTGGAAAATTTTCTGGAGTTATATTTTTGATTTAGTTTTTTTTCAAATTAGACTCTTTTGTTTCCAGAGGACAATAATTATGTAAATATTGTATCTCTATTCTCTTTCCTAATGAAAATGTATTCTTTTTTAATTCTCCTAATTCGTTTTTCATTGTTTATTTCTTCCTACTTATTCAATCTCCATTCTATTCCCCATTTCCCTGATTTTAGTAGTGATTTCTTTTTCTCTGCTACTTCATAGAATTTCTGTGGTGTTTTATTTTTATCTTTCACTTTTTAACTGATATGTTATTTTCTGAATCGTTTCTTGCTGTTATTTTTGTAACATACTTCAAAAATTTGAATGCCTCTGATTCTATCTCATTATATTATTGATTTCTTTGAATTTATTTGTTGTCGCCACTTTTATCTGCTTTGTGGTGATTTTTTATCCCCACTGCGTATTCTTCTCTGCAATTCATTGTATTGGTTCTCACCACCTGTTTACTTTTAGTATTTTATTTATTCATTTGTTCATTTCTTTATTTTTAGAGACAGGGCCTCTCTCTCACACTCAGGCTAGTGTGCAGTGATAGGATCATATTTCACTGTAATCTCAAGTTCCTGGACTCAAATGATCCTCCCATTTCAGCCTCCCAGATAAGCACTACAGACATGTGTGACCTTGCCTGGCTAGTTTTTTAGTTTTCAGTTTTAGAAATGGGATCTCTCTATGTGGCCCCGGCTGGTCTCAAACTCCTGGCCTCAAACAGTCCTACTGCCTCGGCCTTCTATACTGCTAGAATTACACACATGAGCCACCATGTTCAGTCTACTTTTAGTATTTTTCCTAGTATCTTTGTACATGGTATTGCTGAATTATTTTAGTATTACTTATCTTTGAATAAAATGTATTTTTCTTGGATCAATTAGTTGCAGCAGGTTCTTAGGAATGGAGAAGAGAAGCATCCTAAGCCAGAAGGATGTTGTTTTTTTTTTCTAGATCACAGTGAATCTCTGATATGGTTTGGATATTTGTTCTGGCCCAAATCCCATGCTGGATTATAACCCCCAGTGCTGGAGGTGGGGCCTGGTGGAAGGTGTTTGGATCATGAGGACACACTCTGATGAGCAGCCTAACTCATCCTCTTAGTGATGAGTGAGTTCTCACAAGATCTGGTTGTAAAGTGTACCACCCCCACCCCACTCCCACCATTCTTCCTGTTGTTCCAATTTTCTCCATTTGATGTGCCTGTTCCTCTTCACCTTCTGCAATGGCTGCAAGCTTCCTGAGGCCTCCCAAAAGGCAAGAAGATGCTGGCACCATGTTTCCTATACAACCTCCAGAACCATGAGTTTATTACACTTCTTTTCTTTATAAATTACCCAGTCTCAGCTATTTATTTATGGTAGTGCAAGAATGACTCAGTACAAGCTCCACAGATATGCAGTTCTCAGGTCCACATTGATTTGGCCTTTTCTTCTTCCTAGTCAATAGAGATCCACAACTATATGGTTACTCAGAATGGCAATCTCTCTTTTACAATTTTTTTTTTAAAATTTTAACTGGCAGATTGATTTCTGCTAAAATAGCTTCTCTGTGTATTTTCATTCAGGTCTATCTCCTTTGTTACCTCACCATGTACAATGGGGTTGGAAAAAAATTGTACTATTGGAGCAAACATCCCATGGTCACTGTACTGAACAGGAACTTTGAACATGTAGCGTTAAGGCGAGCTACCTACTGTGGCAAACTGTACTTAGTCTCTCTATGTATCCAAGCTCTTCAGCAACAGGTGTCATTGCATGTGTCTCTCCACTCCACTCTTTCATTTAATCCTCAGTAGATGTGGAGGTAGATTTAGTAGATTCTTCTTCTTCTTTGTATTATTTATTTATTTATTTAGATAAAACCTCACTCTGTTGCCAGGCTGGAGTGCAACAGCACAATCTCAGCTCACTGCAACCTCCACCTCCCAGGTTCAAGTGGTTCTTCTGCCTCAGCCTCCCAAGTAGCTGGGACTACAGGTGCGTGCCACCACGCCCAGCTAATTTTTTTATTTTTAGTAGAGACGAGGTTTCATCATGTGGGCCAGGATGGTCTTGCTCTCTTGACCTTGTGATCTGCCCGCCTCAGCCTCCCAAAGTGCTGGGATTACAGGCATGAGCCACCGTACCTGGCCAGATTCTTCTTGAATGTAAGAAGATACCACATGGAATAGCTAGTTTCATTAAATGCCAAACTTGAGTTTCTGTTTTATTCCTTAAAATGTCTGGGGATGTATTCTTTTCTATTAGTAAAATAATTATGTGTAGCATTTAACGCAACGAGTAGGTTCCAGACGTTTTTCAGGTTTTACATCTCTATTAACTTATTTTAATGAAAGTCCCAGAATACATAATGTTTTATATACTCTGTTTCATGCATTTCAATAGTGGGAAGAGAGCCAAAAATTTTATCAGATCTTTTAAAGGGTTTCAGGATGCTAAAATTATTTTAAAACACTAATTTCATAAGTGATATAAATAGCAAATTAAATGGTCTCGAATTGAATCATGCTAGACCCATGGTTTCTAAAGCCCAATTAACCAAAGAACTATTTAAACTTACTTACAAATTCAAATGTACCCCAAATATCATCTACACACTGAATAAATATCTCCCACTTTTTTTAGCCATTATTTCCTTTTTTACAATATATGCAGACATATCTGTGGTAAATATACAAATTCACGCTGCCTTTTGGTCAATGCATGTCTTTTCAATCTAAACAATAGCTAACATTTACTAGTCACATAAAATGAGTCAGGAACTTTAAAAATTGTTTCTTGTATTTTACTAAAATTCTTAATTTTATAAACTAGCTTCTGCTGTATTTAGAGATTAGAAGACTGAGTGTTACGGTTTGAATGTCTTTTCCAAGGCTCATGTTGAAGTTTAATTGCCAGTAACTGTGTTCTGAAGCGGGGTCTTTAAGAGGTGATTACATTGTGAGGGTTCTGCTCTTGTGAATGTATTAATGCTGTTATTACAGGAGTAGGTTAGTTATCACAGGAGTGGATTTCTGATAAAATGGATGAATTTGCCACCCTCCCCTTTTTTTTCTTGCTTATTCCTGCCCACCTCCCTGTTGTGCATGCTTGCTCTTGCCATGCCGTGCATTCCACATGCCCTTGTCCGATGCCAGGGCTACACTCTTGAGCTTTCCAGCCTCCAGGACCATGAGCCAAATGAGTTACTTTTTCTTATAAATTACCCAGTCTGTGGTATTCCTTTATAATGTCAGGAAATGAACTAAGACACCAAGGTATAGAGAAACTGAGCAGCCTGCCGGTGGACATATTCCTAGGAAATAGTGGAGTGGGACACGAAGCCCAGCTACAAATATCCGGAGCCTTACTCTTAACCATTGCAATAAAATGTTATACTCTGAAAGTCATCCATTCATATTTGAGATCTGTGAAGTTTTGTTTATTTGTTTAAAATGTTGAAATGATAACTTCATTATGAAAATGCTGAGAAAGCCTGTATGAGAATGAGTTAAAACTTTTTTTGATATTCCATGGGGATTTACTTAGGCAATACTTGCAAAGAGGTGTTTGAAAGTTAACCTGATAGTTTGTAGTAAAGAAAGACCGTTTAGGGAAGACTTAGTAAATACCTGCTGAAATGGGTCCAGTCTGAAGGAGCAGGACTGGCAATAACATTTGAAGAAGGGATGTGACCGGATTCAGAACAGACGAGTAAATGCAGTACTATTTAGATTTTTTTCTCGGTGAATAATATGGAAGTGGCAGGGGAGGCAAGCTCCCATGGAATGTCCTCTGTTAACAAGGCAGCACAATCCATGACAGCCTTAAAGAACTTGTGAAATTTGTCTTGAATCTAGCTGCAAGACATCAGTATCTGTATTCTGTTTCTGCCCTCTTTGCTATAACCTCAATTTCTTCTCTGTATTTTCTTGTCTGCTCAGCGCTTCTTGTTGGTCTTTCCAAGGGCAGATGGTTTCTTCATCTTTCTAGCATAGTTTATAATCACACTGCATGTACCCTTTTCTAGCTCTATACTTATTTTAGACTTTGAGCCATCTTTTAGACACTGGAGAACTTCGCCAACTAGCATAATCTTTCATCATTGACCCTGTCCCAACTCTGGCACCTGAAAAAATCGAGAATTAACAATGATTGAAGAAACTTGGTATTAGACATGTTGACACAAGATAAATATTGAATACTATGCAAATAGAAGAATACAGGTCTCATTTAAATAATTCCATTATTTTTAAAATTCCCAGCTTCATCAAACTTTTTTTAACTTTTCTTTCATAATTGGCCTGAGTTCTACCTATATGTCATGGTATAAACCAGTAAGAGCATAGTGCCATGAACAGTCTTCTGAAGGACTGAGATGAGCAAGTGCAGGAAGATTACAATTGAATTTGTAGTTAAATTTTAAAAGAGAAAGGTAAGTGTAATAGTCTATAATGCTTCTTTCTCTTTTGATATTATCTGATTTTGTTTCTACTGTTTTGTCCTTAAGAAGTTTAACGTAGTTGTTCACTTTTGGAGTTTCTGGGTCACAGATATCATTCCAAGTAAATCTTGTTTTTAATCTTCATAACTGTGTAAGGTATTATTATACCCACTTTAAAGATGAGAAAACAAGGGTTTAGAAGGCAATTAAAAATTTCTCTATTACATTGGTAAATTAAACACATATAATCTACCCAAAAATTTCATGAGAATTAATTTAAAGATTTGTTTACAGGCATAAATATACAATTAAATAAAAGAAGAGACAGCAGCTCTAATTTATTTTTAAGCTGCAAATCAGATAGATGTATGGAACTTAACAAACCACAGAGTATTCTTGTCTTAGCAATGAAAAAAGAACAGAAGCAACTCGGGAGGAAGGAAAGAAGGAAGGAAAGAAGGAAAGAAGGAAGGACAGGGCAGGCCAGGGAGTCCAAATTCAAGCAGGTACTTAAGTTAGGAGAGGTGAAGGAACTCTTGAATATAGCTCAAGGTAGTGACACTAAAAGAGGGAATTCTAATAAACATTTCCAAATAGAAAATCTAGTTGAACATTGTGAAAACTCTGCATACTCCAAAAAAAAGATTCTCATAGAATCTTTACCTGAAAGAAACACACACACACACACACACACACACACACACACACACACACACACACAGAGTCTTATCCAAAGGATCAGAAAATAGAAAAGATTCTCAGATTTTCAAAAACAAACCTCACTCCTGAAAGTCAGTGAAGCTTACATTTAAGCTTGGAACAGTGGCTTCCAATCTGGAATTCTATACCTATCCAGTATACTGATTTATTTTGAGGGCACAATCAACACATAAAGATCTATACAGTTTTACTTCCCATTATCTTTTCCCAGATATATTCCAAAGGATAGTCTCTGCCGAAACGTGAGAGAAAAACAAAAGGAAGAAAGAAAGTAGAATATAGGGCTATAAATCAACAGAAAGGAAAATAAAATTTCCAAATTTATGTAGAAGAGATGTTCAATATGCCAGCACTCATAGCTCTTGGGCACTCAAAATGTGTTTAGTCCAAACTAAGATGTGTTCTAATCAAGGTCAGCAACCTTTTTCTGTAATCGTCCAGATAGTAAATATTTTAGGTTTTATGGGTCAGACAACTCTGTCATAGCAACACAAAACAGCCGCTGACAGTAAGAAATGCTAGTGGCTGTATCCTAGTAAAAGTGTAGTTGCAAAATCAAGTGACAAGCAGCTTTGACACACAAGTTGCTGACCCTTCCTCTTCGTATAAAACATGCCATGGATTTCAAAAGTTAGTGCATCAAAGTATGTCTGTGTCTATCTCTATCTATCTATCTAGCTATCTATCTAGCTATCTATCTATCTACATACTATCTCAAACTCTTATATTGATTATAGGTTGGAAGATTTTGCACATATTGGTTTAAATAGAATATATTAATGAAATAATAATAATTATTATTATTAGAGAGATATGGTCTACCTATGTTGCCCAGGCTGGTCTCGAACTCCTGGACTCAAGGGATCCTCCTGCCTTGGCCTCCCTAAGTGCTAGGATTACAGACGTGAGCCATCACACCCAGCCTGAAATTAAATTTTAAATGTGGTAACTAGAACTTTAAGCTTAATATGTGGCTCCCATTCTGTTTCTGTTGGGCTATGTCTTATTCAGGATGATGCCTATGTGTTGTATATAAAAGACTTTCCGTCAAAACTAGAGCAGATCAGAAGCTTGGATTTATGACTGAACATACAGGAGAATTACATAAACGAGAGATGGCTGAGGGTTGAGCTAATGAGAAGTTTATCTAGAAAATTAGGCAGCTAAAAAATACAAAACAACAACAAACCTTAACTTCTGCAAAACCAAACCAATTAAATGAGAAAGAAAATGTCAACAGGGTATATGTGCCTCTACTGTGAATAGCTGCAGTGACTTAATCATAGAAGTGTTAACACTGCATTTTCATTTAGTTACAATTCAAATCTATTGACATAATGGGGATTGTGGAAGATTGACAGGTAGCGGGGTGTGTGTGTGTGTGTGTAGGGGTAAGTAGAGGTAGATTATTGATATACACAAATCTAAGTCTTCATATTTCATGGAGGATGCCAATAGAAAATAGTTTTTGAATAAAAAGAATAATAAATAGTAGAAAAATATTTAGAAACAAACATCAAAATAATCAGAAAGAAAAAGTATTGCTTTGGGAAATAGGAATTGGGGTGACAAAAGTGGGAGTCTGCTGGTTTTTATAGTAATCTTTATAGAACTAATTCTTTAAGATATATACATGCCTAAATAATTAAAATAAATATTATAAAATGAATACACTAGAATACAATTTCCAAATATGGAAGAAAGGAAGAGAAAGAAGGAAATGTGGGAAGGAGATTATAGAATTTATCCAAAGTCACATGGTTAATGATTGGGCTGAAGTTTAATCTGAAGCAGACTTGTCTGATTCTATTACATGATGCTGCCCAACTACAGAAGTAATGAAAGCATGATCAAGGCAGACAAATTAAATGCCGGCTTGTTACACAGGCATCAGCACGCATGTCAGTCATGTGTCAGTCATATACATGTGTACTTTAATTCCAGGAAAGACGTTGTAAACGAAGGACCCCTGCCAAAATCCTGAGCCACCCCAATCCAGCCTTCGCTGAATTCCCAAAGCCTCCTCTGAAATTGCAAAACTGTTGTCTCTTTCTGAATGAGAACATTTTACTGTCACTCATTACCTCAGGAAAGAACATAAGTAAGAAAATAATCAGGACTTTGCCCTTGCCTTTCTATCCTAGTTTCTTGTAAAAATTTCATCCTTAGAGGTAGCTCCAAATTCTGGCTTTGTAGGTTGGTGTAGACTTTAGTTCTCTCCCCCACATTCTCTATCAGAACCCAAAGCCACTCTCAATAATTATTAATAATGTGTTAGGCAAATGCAGTAAATGGGCTCTTTGCATTATTTTCCATTTCTAAAACAAATTGAGTAAACATAGCCCACACAACTTCCATGTTGCAGCCCCTATGGTTAACAGTCTTGATTGAGAAAATTTAAGTCTTCTCACAAAAAATATGGCAAAACTCTGAGGAAAAACAAATGGCCAAGGTACAAAGTTCACTAAAAATCTGCCACCTGTTTTGCCATACCAGGAACACTGTCTATAGATACAGCAGTACTATTGATTCTTGTGGGTGTGCTTCTGTTCATGATTTTGACTCAGAACCTGGTTTATTTCTTTCCTTTTTTAGGTCTATTTTTAATTGTTAAAAAATGACAAACTTTGTGAAGTTTGAGCTTGCTTTTTGGCATAAATAGATGCAGTATCCAATTGTGTCAATATTTGTTTCGTTGTTTTAAAAGGCTCAGCATGGCTCAAAGCCATTGAAACAGAAAGTAGCTCATTTATGTGTGTTTACACAAACACAGGGAGCTGTTCATATTCTAATCAAGATGTATAATATGTCGAGCTTATCTGTGATGTTTTCAAACTGTTTTTTCGTTACTTACTCCTCATATACACAGGGATCTCTCTTACCTCATTAAAATGGATACCTGATCGATCTTTCTTTCTTCTCAGGATAACATTCAACATCTTTATCTTTCTTATTCTGGCAAAATATTGACAGTAATCATCTTATGCCTCCATGTGATCACCCATTACCCCATAACTCACATCTGTCTAATTCCTGTCTTCAGCATCATTCCGTTAATGACCTGAACTTTTATTTTTTGGACCCCTACATCTTTTGGTCCCCTACAGCTCTCATGGTCTTTAACTTCCTGAATTATTCAAGTTGATTTTACCCCTACTAGAAACTTCTCTCCTTTTGCCCTTGAATCAAAGTCTTTGTTTATCCTCTTGACATTTTTTTTTCTTCTCTCATTTCTTCCTCTCTACGTGGAGGCTTTTACCTATTACATTTGATATGTTCCCTGATTTTCCACCTTTCTCTCCATAGCAGTCACATCACTTCAGCAAGTGCCTCTGTGTGTCATATACTTCCTAAAAGTTATTCTACATATTTTACTTCGCTCTAATTCCAAATCACCATCAGCGCATTGCACATTTTTCTCTGCCTTCACACCAAGGACAAACATCCAGCTTGCCCTTGCACAGAGATGGAAGGAAAGAAATCACAATAAAATCTGCCTCCAAAAACAAAGAGAGCAAGAATGACATAATATTCAACGTAGTGCCTAAGTCACAGAAGCTATGTCCTTCTTCATTGCTCCTCAGGTCCAGTCATCATGCTGCTGCATCTGTTTTCCCTAACTCTTTCCTTCTCGCTAACATCTTTTCCTTTTCTTCCAACTGCCATCGCTTAGTTCAAACGTTATGCCTTATTGCAGTTCAACACCTGAACTACTCTGCTGATCCTTCTCATTTGCAATATATCCAGAAAAATGTCACCACCGTATTTTTTATAAAGCTGTTTCTCTTGTTCATAAGTCTTCCTTTGTTTCTCACTGGCTAACATACATTTCTTACTCCTTAGTCCAGTTAAAAACCTGAGAGGTGTTTTGGCTTCTCATCTCCCCAGAGACATATGGTAGTGTCTGAAAACAATTTTAATAATCACGCTTGGGGGTGCAGGTGCTACGGGTATCTAGTGGGTAGGGGCCAGTGGCGCTGCTAAGCATCTACAACACAGAGAACAGCTCCCTCCAGCAACATATACAAAACGCACGGCACAAAATGTCATCAGTGCCAACATTGAGAGACCCTGCCTTAATATTTATATACGTATAACATCTATATAAATATTTATATACATATATGTTTGATTTAATTTTTTTTTTCTTTTTTGAGATGGAATCTCGCTCTGTCGCCTAGGCTGGAGTGCAGTGGCTCTATCTCAGCTCACTGCATCCTCACTGCATCCTCTGCCTCCCGGGTTCAAGCGATTCTCCTGCCTCAGCCTCCTAAGTAGCTGGGATTACAGGCACACACCACCACACCCAGCTAATTTTTGTACTTTTAGTAGAGACAGGGTTTCACCATGTTGGTCATGCTGGACTCGAACTCCTGACCTCGTGACCATTCCGCCTGGGCCTCACAAAGTGCTGAGATTACAGGCGTGAGCCACCACGCCTGGCCTGATATAAATATTAAATATTTATGTAAAATATGTATGTGTGTGTGTGTGTATATATATATGTTATCTGAATTTGCTTTGATAGTACCTTTGCAATTGTATTATCCATTATTCCCTAGTATTAGTCTTATTCTCTTCTCAATCTGTCCATCCTCCTGGAAGCATATCTGAAACATTTTGGTCTCACTGACAGACAGGTAGTTTCCTTTCTCTGCCTTTGGACTTAAAAGAAAAAATATTTTTAATCTTCTTCATGAGACGTTAATATAGCCACCATGTAAAACAGTAATTTCCTTTCTCCTATAATGTTGAAAATGTAAGCCTTAGCCAAAGGACCTTATCCTCTGGGGCAAATCATTAGTTTCAGAAAAGTCCTATCATGCCCCCAGAAAGTAACCTACATATCTGGATGGCAACCATCCAGGACATTTTCAAATACTGACGAAGATTTCACTAGGAGATGTTCAAGTACAATTAAGTTGAATTTCCATAGATACTGAGATGGCAGGGTTTCTAAATCTACCTGAGCCTTAAAAAAAAAAAAAAAAATCCTGAAAAATCACTCCCTGTAAAGCCCAATGGCTAATTCTCAGCTTTTCTGTTTTCCTAGTGAAGGTCTTTAATGTAGGTACTGTCACCTTTAACATAGGAAGATGATCCTAGGTGATCACAGGCACACGTGGGAAACAGTCTATATGCTTACATGTCTCTATTTATAGTAAAATATTGCTCCCCAGCGTCCTGCATCCAAAGAGTGACATTCATGCCCAGAAACACTTCTGCCAAACAGGTCATATATTGTAATGAGCAAATGTATTCATCATTTCAGAAGAGACTGAGCAGAATGGTAGCTCTAGAGAGACAATTTCCTAGGTGTTTGTTTGCTTGAGAGTTCAGACAGATTACTTACACACTTTTAGTGACCCCGGCACAAGAAGCCTCTTCATTGCCACCTAACATTTATGATTTGTGTGACCTAGGACTTTGATTTAAAAATGTCAGAAATTGTAATGGGGCACCTGATGGAACATTCGGACCTGACGACTAACAATAATCACCTGGAGCAAATTGGAAAGTGTTTTATAACCAGAGCTTTTGTTCCGTGTTCTAGCAATTTTTGTTTTTGTTTTTGGTGGCATAAAAGTCTGAAAATTATCTTAAAAAATTCATATACCCAATAGTGCTTGTGATTTTTGGCGATGCCCTCAGAAAAAACAAGCCAAAGTAAAACAAAATGTATGCAACAATATTGAAACTATTTGAGGGTTTCTAGTTCTACCTAGGAAAATGAGTATACATCCATTTTCTCCCTTCACAGATTATACCATGGTCAAGAGGAAGGAATGTTCTCCTTGGTGTTGAGAGTAAGAGGCTAGGAGGCAAAAGATAGAGTGGAGAAGCCCTGGACAAATCATGGCTGGAACCGTAGCACAGAAGTGGAATGTGAAAGTGAGGGTCCAACTGTGGTTGAAAGCCAGGCCATGCAATGGGCATGCGTGGTGTTCCTGGTCATTCAGTTTGCTCCAGAAGCACTCAAGCCCAGGTGCTGGTGAGGAAGCTGAGGATCATGAGATAATCCTGGTTGGAATATTTCCAGACAAGAAAACTTATGGCCAAAGTGGAGGAGTTAAAAGTATTGACAGAAGTGGTAAAATGGTGAGCCATGGAGCCTAAGCTGAACTGAATATTTCTACTTATTGAAAGAATATGGAGACTGGGTGTGGTGGCTCACACATGTAATCCCAGCACTTTCAGAGGCCAGGGCAAGTGGATCACTTGAGGTCAAGAGTTCAAGACCAGCTTGAACAAAATGGTGAAAACCCGTCTCTACTAAAAATACAAAAATTAGCTGGGCGTGGTGGCACGCACCTGTAATCCCAGCTACTCCAGAGGCGGAGGCATGAGAATTGCTTCAACCTGAGAGGCAGAGGTTGCAGTGAGCTGCGATCATGCCACTGCACTCCAGCCTGGGCGACAGAGTAAGACTGTTGTCCTCCACACACACAAAAAAAGAATATGGAAAACGGAACATTGGGTCTAACCAGTAGCTGCATATTTGAAACAAGGAAAAAACCATTTTTAAATTGATAGATTCTCAGAACTCATGTCATATCAATGAATCAGAATCTCTACCCATGGGGTTTCAGCCTATATATATATATTAAAAACATATATATAAAAAACATATATATATATATGTTTTCCACTATATGTGTCAGCACTGAGAATCATTTTCACCTAAAGTTCATGAAACTTGAGGTGTGGATGAGACATGAATGAGGCCTAGAAAATAATAGAGTGGAAGGAATGGATCAAAATACTTACCAATGATATGAGGTAGTAGGAGAGAGTAAGATACTTGAATTTGAGATTTAATTAGTGAAGCAGTTGAAGGGCTCTGAAATTGAAAAAATTCAAGTAATTGAGAGAGTGGTGTGTTGGATGGTGAATACAGTATCTTTATGGTAAGAATAAAGAGGGAGTTTTCAAACTATTCTGTAAAAGACAAGCCATGATGTATAGAATTATTTTTCAAAAGCCATTGGATAGATGAGAGGAACTAGTGACCATTTTACTATGGTTTTCTAGAAGTTGAAACTTAAGCCAGGAGTTACAGAGTGATTTTTTAAAGAGAATGAGAAGAGGAATAGGTTTTGGAGGGAAAGGCGTCATATAAAGGGCTCTTGCCAGTATATCTGGTTACTTCTTTTGTATGGGGGCCCCTAAATTTGGAAGCATCAGTCACACTAGGGCCAACACAAGAACATTTGGGATACCAAGTCTGGAAAGAGTAAAAAAGAAGGCCCCTGGTAACAAGATATTTTGTCTACAATAATTTGATCAGGGTTGTTCTTAGAAGAGGTAGTGAACACAGACTCTTATGTTAACTTCAGGCAACATCGATGACACTGAATGTTGTGAGAAGACATAAGGTTTTCATAGATAAACAGCAAGTTTGTTTTCTACTCACATTTCAGTCCAGTGAAAGAGATTGTGGGTGAGGAGGCTCAGCTCCATTTGGCCTTCAGAGAGACAGGGGCTCCATCATCCCAGTGGAGTCTCCTTCTGGGATGGCAGCCAATCCTCGGCAGCCAATCAGCCAATGACCTACGAGAAAGACCTTGTAGGCTCTCATAACAGTCCTGGGGGTGATGTCAGCATTTTAGCCCAATTGCCTTCGGTTAGAAAACAGAATGAGGTTTTCTTCAGGTAGAAAATTAGGGATAAGACTATTCATGATCACCCAGCAATTTTTTTTTTTTTGGTCACTCTATGTAACTAGGTAAGTCACTTAACCTGTTTGGGTCTCAGCAACCTCATCTGTAAAAGAGAGAAAATTTTTATATTGTCCGACTCATGAGGTTTTTATAGAGTTAATGGAAAAAAAAAATGTCTGGAATATATTAAGCACTAAATGCATATTATGTACCAGTATTGAATATGCATTATATATATTCATTATCAGGTACCATATCTTGAGCACCAAGTATAAAGCTTTCTGCTAAGAAAATGTATATTCCACTTTTATGCTCCGTAGCACCCCCATGAGGTAGATACCCTTTTTACATTTTATAATACAAGAAATAGATGCTAGAGCACACAACCAGTAAACGGTCATGCTGGACTAGAAATCTAGAATTATCTGACTTCAAACCCAAGATCTTTCTAGTACTGCACGTTGCTTCTGCATGCAATTTCCTAATAGCTAAGTGACTTCTCTGTGTGTATGTGTGTCCATGTGCATGTGTAGGGAACAATCTATAAGCTTATGTGTCTCTATAAATAACATGAAATTGCTCCCAAGTGTTCTACATCCAAAGAATGATGTTCATGCCCAGAAGCACTTCTGCCAAACAGTTCATATATTGTAATTACAGTGAGCAAATGTATTCGTCATTTCGGAATTCACTGTGTAGAATGATAGTGAAAGTAAATGCCTGTAAAACAAAATTTAATTAAACAATACAACCTACACAAATTTTTTTAGATAAAAACTAGTGAGAAAATTAATTTAGTCAACTATCAATAGTGTTCCTACATAAAGAAATCTGAAGGGCTTTGGCGCTAATATTCCAAGCATTGTATTACCATTTAAACAAGCAGAGCAATTATCACAAGAGTTGAACGTTACACATCAGTTAAAAATATGTGACAGCCGATGCATCTTTTAGGTTATCCAAGGGAAATTATCAATTTGCTCATATATATGCTTTGTAAATGGACAAGCACAGCATAAATATATTGGGTAGTCTCTCTCTCTTCTTTGTTAACCCCCCCCCCCACACACAGATTATTATGGATTTTTAAAAAATTGCCCCATATCTATATATTTTCTATGCTATTTTCTTTTACTTAGGTTGCCAAATTTATTTGAATAATGTGTCCATTCTTCCTGCGCTTAAACCCTACTCTTGAATATTCTAAGCATGACTTATGTAGCAGTGTAAGACGGCAAAACCTTGAGTTGGGTGTGGATGCCAAGTTGTGGCGCTCCCTAGTCTTTAAGCATCCAAACAGGGAAGCAGGGAAAGGAACAGCTGGAACCCATTTATCCCAGCATGCCATTCAAATATTATTATTTTCTAAAAAAGACAATGTAAAATAATTGGCAAAACATTGATATATTCTGCACTAATGAACACTTATTTTTGTAATAGCAAGTTGCCACTCACTCACCCTTCCACCTGTTAGCCAAGAATTATATTGTCAGGGAAGCACCACATTGTACATTTGACTATGAGAATTCACAAATTTGTGTGAACTTCTATCAGTGTGACAGCTCATCAAAGCAGAACCATGGCTAAATCAGCTAAACCTGGGAAGATAAAAGCAGGTAGCAGTGTAGCCGTGAAACCTGCCAGGTAACTGTCCCGTCCCTCTACTCCTTTCTCCATAACAACCACCACTTTCAACTCCCATTCATTGAGTCGTGAATGTTTTCATGGTCGTCATCGTTGTTTCGCTATTAATTTATTTTTGAAAAATATATGTTATAATAATTCTAACTTTGAAAAAAGTTGATGTTCTATGTTTGTTGTATACAAACTTACATGTTTTTGCTTTTAATTGCTATTAAATCCATGGTTTATTTACCTCTTTTTCATGAACAATTGTTTCATATTTCATGATATTTCATTTTATGATTATAGATTGCAAAAAGTTTTACTTTATTTTTATCAATGTTTATTTTGATGAGTAGTATAAGTATATATATATATAGGTACAGAAATGTACATGACTGACAAATATTGAGAATTGTAAAATTTATAAATGGAAAATAATCCTTTTTGTCCTATTTAATATCCACTTCTAGTCTATTTTTTTCTGATATAAATACTGAACCATGTACTTTTTGTTTTTAATTTTACTGCTATATTTTGTATTTCCCACAGTTGTACTTTTTATTTTGCTTTCTCAAATTTTTGAGTTACCTATTTATAGATGGTGTGACTGTGATTAATTTTCTGACTGCTTATATATTTAATTTTTTGAATTTTTTTTCTTTTTTTTTTTTGAGACGGAGTCTCGCTCTGTCGCCCAGGCTGGAGTGCAGTGGCCGGATCTCAGCTCACTGCAAGCTCCGCCTCCCGGGTTTACGCCATTCTCCTGCCTCAGCCTCCCGAGTAGCTGGGACTACAGGCACCGCCACCACACCCGGCTAGTTTTTTGTGTTTTTTAGTAGAGACGGGGTTTCACCGTGTTAGCTAGGATGGTCTCGATCTCCTGACCTCGTGATCCGCCCGTCTCGGCCTCCCAAAGTGCTGGGATTACAGGCTTGAGCCACCGCGCCCGGCCTTTTTTAATTTTAATGCTAATGTTGCTGGGTATGAGATTGTATTTCATTCAGTAATTTCAGTGTACATTTTGAAGTTATTGCCTAGATGTATTTTTACAAGAAATAGCATCATTCCTTTTCTTTTGGAAGTTTTCATGTTTTCCTTGCCCTCAATTTTGCAAAATTTCATCACACTATGCCTAGTTATTGGTCTTTTTTATGTAAATACTATTTTGTACTATCAAGTGGCAACTTTCATTGTTTGACGACCAAAGTCTTTTATTTAACTTTAAAACATTTTCTAGGTTAAAATTTCTATTTCTATTCTTATCTATTGAATTCTCTCTCACAAATATCTTTGACTTTTTTGCCATGTTCTGAAAGAGTCTAAAGACGATGCACATTACAAACTATTTTCTTTAATCTATGTATTTCGTGTGACTAAGTCTCAAACATCAATATTTCTAACTGATTCTTTTGCATCACTGTGTATGACACAATAGTGTATTTAATCTCTCTGAGGATAAAAACTTTTTTATTTTAAAATGCTTTTATTTGGTCTATTGACTCATTTTCCTCTCCCGATTATTTTTCCAGTAATTGTTCTTTTGTCTTAATTTTAGTTCCTACAAATGTTGGCTTTTGGGGGTATGTTTGCTTCCCTTTCTGTTCTGGGATCCTCTTCTCTCATCATGGTAGATACAAACTATGATTATACATGATGACCTCTGGTGGGTTAAGCACTAGGATAGACGAGCTGTACTTAAAAGTGAGAATTGCCTGTTGCTTGTCATCTCAGTGTATGGTCTGTACATATGAGTTATTTTACGATTTGCATGGAGATATGACCCTGTCTCTCTATGGTGGGTAAATGTACCTACTACAGGCCCCGGGTCCCCATTCTGACTATTGCCTTAGGGGTGTTTCTGCTCTCACCTCTACTGACCATGAGCTTGAGCTCTACAGGAACAATGGCAGTCTTCACCTCCAACTGGTGGACTTCTTGTTTTGCTGACTCATTTACAAGAGGTGTTTAAGATCCAGAAAGGCCTCAACATTTTGGTGTGCTAATGGCACTCTTTTTGTTTTTCAGAAAATTATATATTATGTTTTCATTTGCTCAACAGACTTTTTTTTTTTTAACAGAAAAGCATATACAGACTTTTATACTCAACCTACATTATTGATTCAATTATATATTTTTCTTTATGCCTTTCATGTACTTATTTGGGTTCTTTATCCCTGAACCCAGCAGTAACATTAAGTATCAGCTCTTTCATAAAATGTGTTAATTCTACAAATCGTTCCACATTGGAAGCTCCCACGTCTCCACTTACAAAATGGGGATAATACCACAAACTTTAGAGAGGCGGGAGGAATTTTACATTATATGTGCCATGTAAAAATAGTGACCCTCACCTAAATGTAGCACCCAATAAATCTCAATTCTCTACCTCGAAGTTTTCCTACTTTTGCATGTACATACTGCTCACCACAGTTCAGTTTGAAATGCTTCCAGCAGTAGGGATTGCCCTTGCACATTTTTTGTTAGCCCTGAAGCACCTAATGTAGAACATATACTTTAAAAAGGCTAGTTGATTAAGCACATTATGTAGAAAGACATTGTTTTAGAAAGTGACTGTAAGTGCTGAATTTCCAGCACTCAAGGGATGACAGGACCAGAGGAAAGGAGCTGCTTTTTGCCATGCTTCTTGACAGTTTCCTGTGCAAATGCCTAACTCTGCCCTTTCCATTTTGCCCTCTTGTTCACTTTCTCTTTTATCTAAGTAATTGGGGAAAAATATAATCAGACCTTCAATTTCTCTATCCTTTCACTTCTGGAAAGTGATGAAAGTACATGGGAAAGTTGAGATGTTTATCCGGGGGAAAAGGACAAGAGCTCATGTGAAGATGGTGAGTCATTTATTTTTTATCACTTGCCCTTATGAAAGATTGCCTGTGAGCAGAGCTTGTAATATAGAAAGCTTGCAGTTTGGATGTCAGAAAACATCTCTAATGGTGCTATTTCTAGAACTCTCTAGAGTACCTAAAAGGTTTGACTTTAAATAACAGGTAATTTGTCCCATACTACCTTACACAATTATGAAATTCATTAGTACACATAGTAGGAAGCCTAGGGTTAATGCAGATTTCGGACCCATTGTGAACCTCTTTTTCTACTTCTATTCTGCAGTCAACATTGTTGGCTATACCTCAAAGCTTGTTCCTCTTTTGTTAATAGGTAACTTTTATTAAGAATGTTGCTTGTTGCTTGTTTTGTTGTTGTTGTTTATATTATAAGGGAAGTAAAGTCTGTGTTTATTTAGTCTTTCCTTTTTTGGTTTTTTTTTTTTTTTTTTTTTTTTTTTTTTTTTTTTTTTTAGATGGAGTCTCGCTCTTTTGACCAGGCTAGAGTGCAGTTGTGTGCAATCTAGGCTCACTGCAACCTCCACCTCCCAGATTCAAACAGTTCTCCTGCCTCAGACTCCCAAGTAGCTGGAATTACAGTTGCCCACCACCACACCCAGCTAATTTTTGTATTTTTAGTAGAGATGGGCTTTCACCATGTTGGCCAGGCTGGTTTTGAACTCCTGATCTCAAGTGAGCTCCCAGCCTTGGCCTCCCAAAGTGCTGGGATTACAGGCGTGAGCCACTGCTGCCAGCCCATTTAGTCTTTCTTTTTTTTTTTTTTTTTTTTGTTTATTTAGCGATAGTTTAATCTCGACTTCAAAATCCTGTTTTAGGTAAGAAAGGTACAGGAGAAACTGCTTTCAAGATTTGAAGGGCCATAGGCAATTTCAAAATGCTCGAAGCCTGAAGTTTCCTTAGAGGCTCTCTGCCACCCTTTCTTATCATATCCATTCTTTCCAATAATGTATCCCCTCCTCTCGACACTGATATATATTCAGAGGCACACACATGCATGCATGTTCGTGATTCCAAACGCGTAGATGTTAATTTAGCACCAGGCTCTGTTGTTCTTCTACTGGCCATCAGAGAAATGCAAATCAAAACCACAATGAGATACCATCTCACACCAGTTAGAATGGCGATCATTAAAAAGTCAGGAAACAACAGGTGCTGGAGAGGATGTGGAGAAATAGGAACACTTTTACACTGTTGGTGGGATTGTAAACTAGTTCAACCATTATGGAAAACAGTGTGGCGATTCCTCAAGGATCTGGAACTAGATGTACCATATGACCCAGCCATCCCATTACTGGGTATATACCCAAAGGATTATAAATTATGCTGCTATAAAGACACATGCACACGTATGTTTATTGCAGCACTATTCACAATAGCAAAGACTTGGAATCAACCCAAATGTCCATCAGTGACAGATTGGGTTAAGAAAATGTGGCACATATACACCATGGAATACTATGCAGCCATAAAAAAGGATGAGTTTGTGTCCTTTGTAGGGACATGGATGCAGCTGGAAACCATCATTCTTAGCAAACTATCACAAGAACAGAAAACCAAACACCGCATGTTCTCACTCATAGGTGGGAACTGAACAATGAGATCACTTGGACTCGGGAAGGGGAACATCACACACCGGGGCCTATCATGGGGAGGGGGGAGGGGGGAGGGATTGCATTGGGAGTTATACCTGATGTAAATGACGAGTTGATGGGTGCAGCACACCAACATGGCACAAGTATACATATGTAGCAAACCTGCACGTTGTGCACATGTACCCTACAACTTGAAGTTTAATAATAATAAATAAATTAAAAAAAAAAAAAAAGAAAGTTTCCATTTAGTCTTTCTTTAGTGAACAAAGTGTATGTTTTCTCAGATCTTGTAGCAAGTTTGTTTTGAATTTCATTGGCCAGAATTTAGGCACATGTTTATTTGTGAAACAACTATTGTTAATAGGATTATCTTTAGACCAATCAGGTGCCCATCTGAGCTCAGTTTTCCAAATGGCACTGCTGTTACTTCATGTAGCTTAACCACAATGCCCACTAACCTCATAATGATGTCTCATTATTATCTTTGATTAATTTTTTTACTTGTAATTACAATGCCATTATTTCTGTTCTTTCTTACATGTACAACATAAATTTAAAATACTAGTAAACCAAGCTTCAAAATTTTGTGGGAGTGTTTAGATAATGGCCAATTCTAAAATTCTTAAAGATCTGAGAGTGTGCAGGAGTAAATATTTTGATTCAAAATTTAAATTCTCTGCAATTCCAATAAAATCTTCATTTTTATTACCATTCCAAAGGCAAACAGATATATGTCTTCTAATTAGGATCAAATATATTTTCTAGTTTTAGGCAATTTATAACACACAAACTTCACTTTCCTATGGAATGCAAACATTAAACATCATTAACACAGTATTGTTGTGTAAGCTTGAGTTTTTTTGAGATTGGGGAACTTGAATTTCATAGAGTTACATAAGCACTGAAGTATATTTTGGGTTATCTGAGATGGAGAAATGTTAGAAACTTTTGGGATTTGATGCTTACATAATGGTAAATCCAATATATCCCTTAATCCCTTGGTATTCTAAAAAATATAGTGCAGTACATGATGCAACAAGAGATTCTTGGATCTATAATCCTCAGACTTTTTCTAATGTTTTATTACTTCTTTCTAAATATATCACTGCTTGGTATTTTATGTGTTCTTCATCAATAAAGAAGTTATTTGTTTTGAGTTATTTTGCTTTTATTTATTAATTACACAACTCCCCATCCCTCACAACCTGCCTGGGAATAAAATGTCTCAAGAAATATAGGAAGTTTCCCAAAGCAGTAGATATAACTAAATATATAATAATCTTCACTATTTTATTTATTTTTAAACTGTTGAGGACATTTCAACACACATATATTAAATATCTACTTTGTACTCAGTACAATTCTTGGCACTGAAAATATTTAATGTATAAGACTTTGTGTCTTCCATAAAGGAGCTTGTAAACTACAGGTGGAAAAAATCATGAACAGATACATGCATTATAGCAGTAAAAATAACATCTTACTACAGCAGTGAAAGTAAAAGTGTTAAGTCTAGCCTATATAATTAGGATTAAAAATTGCTTTTTCATGAGAGGTACACACCATCAACCTCAATGCTCTTAGAAATCATTATAAAAGTTCAAGATCCAAAAGCAGGGGAAAAAATCTGTCTTATATGTATTAAGATATGTGCTAACATAAAAATAAGAGATTTCAACTATGCATTCAACTCAAAAAATAAGAAAATACTAATAAAAAACCTACCATGAATACGACAAAAATATTTCTACAGATAAAAAATGATTTTTAGAAAACTCAGAATATCAAATAATAGAATCAAGTAGAAACGTTTTATTCCACTCTGGTGCTAGCAATCCTAGCTCAATTTGTGTCCTCAAAATGTTCTGAACACATCCCTGCCTCAGTGTCGACATGGCCAAAGTCATGGACTCTGGAGCCAAACTGCTTGGTCTGGAAACAACTTTAACTTTTCATCTCTGAAACAGAGGTATTTATAAATACCAAACTCCTGTAATATAGTGATCATGAAACAAGCTAATAGAGCGTGAGCACCAAGAGCATTTCTTGCAAACACTAAGCACTCAACAAATGTCAGTCAATAGAGCACTCCGGTATGGAAATGTGGTTAAGACTTTGCGTTCTAGAGCCAGACTACCCAATTCCTACCCTTTTGAGGTCAGTAAGTCAGTGTCTCTGAACCTCCGGTTTTTTCACCGTTGAAATTGGTATGCATAATTGTACTCACCACATACGGCCATGGAAAGGATCAAATGGATTCTACATATGAAACAATTAGAACCATGCATGACACGGAGTAAGTGCTAAATATTGTTTAGTTAATATTGTTATTATTGTTGTAGCCATTGTCATTTTGACTTTTCTATCTCTCTTCCACCTTTCCTTCCTTCTGAAATATCTGATTTTTCTTACCGCCAGATTTGAGTTGAGATATAGTTTCCTGATGCCCAGAATAATTGTTTTGGGGACTGCAGCAGGCGGGGTTTGTAGTAAGTGTTTATTTAACAAAAAAAAAAGAAAAAGTTGTCAAAGAAGATAAAAACTGAAAAAAAGTACCCTTATTTAAAGTTATTGTTTTATTTTGATTATGATATGAGTAAATGGCCCATAGACTTTGCAGTGTTCAAGGCTGAAATTAGCCCTGCTGATGACCTTGTTAAACCCTTATCTCCCCCACCATCTACTGTGCCTCACAAAGTCAGTTTTTATTTTACAAACTTAACTATTCCCCTCTTATAGTTTTATGTTACATAAAATTATCACTCTTATTTACATTTTTCTTATCTGTTCTTTCCCCAGCATATGAAGTCAGTGTGGTAAGAATGTCATCTGTTTACTTATCACTTGATCTGCCTGCCCTCCATAGTGCCTGAATGAATGTGGACACTCAGTAGTAATTCTAAATTATTTTAGTGCTGTTACAGTACGTAGCTAGTCAGACCTGAGCAGGGCAGGAGAGGCCCCCCACCCCACCCACCAGAATGCCAGGTGACCATCAAATGATGGTCTGCACAGTGCAGGTGCTGCACCGTCTCTCTAAAATAACAACTGGTCGCAGCCAGTGCCAGGGAAAGACAGTCTCCCAATAAACAGAAACGCCTGAAACTGATGATCAGCGGCTTCCCAATAAGATCTCAGGAGTTGGGTGAGTGGGTTCACATATGTGCACTAAGAGGCAAAATGGCAGAGTTTAATTGGTATATGACAGTCCAGGGACATTTGGATGGGCAGGGAAGAACACCCTATGGGAGCATGTGTACAACTCCACCAAACACACTGCACATGCAGCCGCTCCCAAGTGCTGACAGGCATAGCTCATGCAGACAGCCCACCCCAAAGGAAGAATCGGGGGGAAAGGGTGCAAGACTCTTCAAGTATGCCAACATATAAAACCCCAAGTCGAAGGTCAAACAGTGCACTTGACTCAAGTCACCCTCTTGGGCCCCTTCCAAGTGTGCTGCCTTTTATTTCTGCCCTAAAACTTTTTAATAGACTTTTGCTCCTGCTTTAAAAGTTGCCATCATCTCCCACAGTGTCCTATGCCCCTTCCATTGAATTCTTTCTTCTAAGAAGGCAAGAATTGAAGTTGTTGCAGACCTGTACAGATTCACTGCTGGTAACAGGACAATTTTAGGTTGAAGTAAATATTGTAGGGCTGGGTGCAGTGGCTCATGCCTGTAACCCCAGCACTTTGGAAGGCCGGGGCAGGTGGATCACCTGAGGTCAGGAGTTCAAGACCAGCCTGGCCAGCATGGTGAAATCCCGCCTCTACTAAAAATACAAAAATCAGCCGGGTGTGATGGAGAGGGCCTGTAATCCCAGCTACTTGGGAGGCTGAGGCAGGAGAATCACTTGAACCTGGGAGGCAGAGGTTGCAGTGAGCCGAGAACGCACCACTGCACACCAGCCTGGGCGGCAAGAGTGGAACTCTGTCTCAAACAAAAAAAGAAAACAAAGAAATATCGTAAAGATAATACCAATACCAAGAGTGTTCATATATCCCAGACCCAGTATCCTTTCTTGCTAATATCTTGCATCATATATTTGTTAAAATTCAGGAGCAAATATTGAGACATTATAATGAACTAAAATCCATACTTTATTAAAATGCCCTGAGTTTTAGCTGTTATCCTTTTGCTGTTCCAGGATTCTATCCAGGATTTTATATTACATTTACTCACCATATATTTTTAGGCACCTCTTGGCTATGAAATTGTCTTAGGCTTTCCTACTTTTGAATGACCGTGATGATTTTGAGGAATTCTGGTCAAATATTTTGTAGACTGTCCCTCAATTGGGATTTGTTTGTTGTGTTTCTCATGAGTGGACTTGAGTTCTGGGTACTTGGCAGGAAGACCACAGAGGTAAATTATCATTTTCATTGCATCGTATCAACAGCACACACTCTCAACATGTTAGTTTTGATCACATGGCTGAGATATTATTTATCAGATTTCTTAACTGTGTTATCTTTCTGTTTTCACACACTGTTTTTCAGAAGGAAGTCACTATGCACTCCACACACTTAAGCAGAGGGAGGCAACCTCTATCTACTTCAGGGCAAGACATCTAAGTCAATTATTTGGAGTTATTCTGCACAGGAGATGTGTCTTGTTCTCCCAAATATTTATGTATTTAACAATTTATTAAATTATTAAGCTAATGTGGACAGATGTTTATTTTTAACTTTGGATTATAATCTAAAACCATGGTATTTATTTTGATCGCTTGTTTCAACTTTCACCATCGGAGTTCTTGTGTCATAAACCCATCTCTCTCTCTCTCTTTTTTTTTTTTTTGTTTGCACTTTCTTACTTTTTGGCACTATAAAACGCTCCAGGTTCATATTGTTGTTGTGTGTGTGTTTTTTTTTTTTTTTTTTTTTTTTTTTAATTTCCAGCTCCAGCCCGCAAATCAGTCATTTTTCTAAAGAAGTCTGTTTCTTTAAATGAAGAATTGTCATGCATGCCAAGATCTGGGCACTAAATGTGCTTAATGATACTGAATAGTATTCCTTCTAGGTTTTCTTACCTGACAGAGCAAGGAATACATGTTTATATACTAACCAAGTGTATATACACATATCAATAAATAGTTTTATGTGATCACCTGCATCTGTAGCAAAGTAACTGTGAGTTCTTATTGATGTCTCCAATTCAAACCCCTAACTGCATGGATCATTCTAATCTCATCCTTCTTCTCTGTAACCTCTCACTCCAACACTGAGAAGACTCCAGATGGATCCCAGCATCCACCATCCATACATCTACACCTTCAGTTCCAGCATACTTGTATAGAAGTGTTAAATTACACCACTCTGGTAAATAACTCTGTCAACTAGAATATAGCACTTATGAAAAGTTTCTTTTAGTCTTACGGACTCCACTCATTTGCACAGTTACTTAGGCCAGCCCCTTTTCCCTCCACCCTCTTTGGCTAGTTTGGTACATACAGTTGAAATACTGTTAGATTGTTTTTATCATGTTCTGCATGCTATCCTGGTATCTCACAATCTCCTGAATGAGTTTTTAAGTAACTGTACACTTTGAGGCTCACTCTGTGTGGTCAAGTTCTGTGTGTTTCGACAAACTGAGAGCATCATGCCTCCATCCACAGCCCTAAAAATGTTCCCCGCCCTTCACCTCTTCAAGCTTTCTTCTCTCTCCTGAACCATTCTCAGCAAACTATCACAAGGACAGAAAACCAAACACCACATGTTCTTACTCATAGGTGGGAACTGAACAATAAGATCACTTGGACACAGGGCGGGGAACATCACGAACCAGGGCCTGTTGGGGGGTGGGAGGCTTGGGGAGGGAAAGCATTAGGAGAAATACCTAATGTAGATGATGAGTTGGTGGGTGCAGCACACCAACATGGCACATGTAAACCTATGTATCAAACCTGCACGTTGTGCACATGTACCCTAGAACTTAAAGTATAATTTTAAAAAATCAATAAAAATATAATATGTACACACACACAAAAGAATCACTGAATTTTGCCTTTCCCAGAATGATATATAGTTGAATTGCACAGTAGATAGCATTTTCAGATTATCTTCTTTCACTTAGCAATATGCATGGAGGATAAATTCACACCTTTCATGAGTTGCAAGTTCATTTCTGTTTATGCTGAATAATATTCCATTATATGGATGTACCACAGTTTGTTTACTCATTCACCTAATGAACAATATCTTGGTGGCTTCTACTTTGGGGTGATTGAGAAGAAATCTGCTGGAAACATTCGAACGCAGGTTTTTATATGAACATAATTTTTCAAATTAGTAGGGTAAATACCTAGAAGCGCTGTTGTTGGGTGATATGATAAGACAACGCTTATACATTCATAACTTATTAACTGCTCAACTGCCTTCCAAAATTACTGTACCATTTTGAATTCTAACCCACAATTAATGAGAGTTTCTGTTCCTCCACATTCTCACCAGCATTTGGCAATGACGAATTTTAGATCTTGGCCATTCAGATAGGTACACGGTTATATCTCATTTTTCTAATGTACATATCCTGAATGAAAAATCATGTTGAATCTTTCGTATATTTATTTGCCTTCTGCATGTATTCTTTGGTAAGGTGTCTATTCAGATCATTAGCTCATTTTAAAAACTGGGTTGTTTCCTTTCTTACTGTTTAGTTGTGTATTTGTGTTATTGTTGTCTTTGTAACTTTTTTTTCATAGGCTTGTGTTTTTGGCTTGCCTTTTGTTTTTCTTAGATTATCTCACAGAGCAAAAGCCTTTATTTTAAGAAAGCTCAAATCAATTTTGATTTATGGATTAGGCTTTCAGTTCTGCATCTAAAAATTGTCACCAACCCGACGGTAACAGATTTCCTACTACACTTTCTTCCAGATGCTTTGTTATTTTACATTTTACATTTAGATTTACATGTTTTGAGGCAATTTTTGTCAAAGGTTTAAGATCTCTGCCTGGGTTTGTATTTTTGCATAAGAATGTCCAATTATTACAACATTTTTTGAAAATGCTATTCTTTCTTCATGGAATTTCCTTTGTTCCTTTATCAAAGATCAATCATTTATTTATTTATTCTTTTTGAGACAGCGTCTCACTCTGTCGCCCAGGCTGGAGTGCAATAGCATGATCTCGGCTCACTGCAAGCTCCGCCTCCTGGTTTCAAGCGGTTCTCCTGCCTCAGCCTCCCCAGTAGCTGGGATACAGGCGACCGCCACCATGCCCAGCTAATTTTTGTATTTTTATTAGAGACAGGGTTTTGCCATGTTGGCCAGTCTGGTCTCAAATTCCTGGCCTCAAATGATGTGCCCACCTGGACCTCCTAAAGTGCTAGGATTACAGGAGTGAGCCACCACACCCAGCCCAAAGATCAATTATTCATACTTCTGTACATCTATTTTTGAGCTCTCAATTCTGTGCCCTAGATCTATGCGTCCCTTCTTCTGTCAATATGTCCCTGTCTTGATTATTATAGCATTGTAGTCAGCCTTAATATAGATTTGTTAGAGTTTTCCAACTTTTTGTTTTTATTTTTTAGAATTGTGGTGAATATTCTAGGTCTTTTGCTTCTCATGTAACATTTTTTGAACATTTTTGTTAATATCTACAATAAAGCTACTGGGATTTTATTGAGATATCATTGAATCTATAGATTAGAATGGGTAGAATCAATATTTTAATAACATTTAGTTTTTCAATTCATAAACAGAATTCCATTTGTTATATATTCATTTGTTTAGATCCTCCTTGATTTATTTTATGAGTGTTTTATATTTTTGTCTGCATGTAGATCTCATACTTAAAAAATTTTTTTTTGCAAGATTTACACTTAAGTGTTTGTGTATGTTGGCGGGGGCAGGGGGGAGATATATAAAAAGTAACAAATTTAAAATTTTAAGTTCTAATACTTTACTTCTATTCTTGGTTTATAGAAAAGTAACTGACCATTGTGTATTAACGTATATCCTGCAACTTAGTTATACTATCTTTTTAAAGTGTCAAGAAATTTTTTTGTTTTTTGCTGCTGTTGATTCTTTTTATTTTTTTGTTTTAAATGTAGTCATCTACAAATACGGGCAGCTTTATTTCTTCCTTTCTCTATGGTATACATTTTATTTCCTTTTCCTGATTTATTGCAGTAGTTTGAGCTTCTGATACAGTAATAAATAGGAGTGGTGAGTAGGATAGTTTTGCTTTTTTAATCTTAGAGGGAGGCAGGATGAGTTTATTTTCTTACCAGTAAGTATGAGGTAACTGTTGATTTTTGGAGATGTCATTCATAAAGTTGAATGTGTTCCCCTTTTACTCATAGTTCACTGAAAGACATTTTGAAAATCATAAATGGATATTGGATTTCATCAAATCTTCCTTCTCTACCAATTGGTCACATTTTTATTCTTCTTTAGCCTGTTGATATGATAGATAACAATGATTGATTTTCAAATGCTGAATCTGCTTTGCATGACTGCGATGAATCTAACTCTGTTACAGTGTCTGATTCTTTTTATACATTTTTGGGTTCAATTTGTTAATTTTTGTTGAGGATTTGTGCGTCAATATTTAGGAGATATATTGTTTCTTTTCCTTCTTCGTGCAACGTTTTTAATGGTTCTGACATTACAGTAATACTTATCTCATAGATACAATTAGGATGTGTTTCTGTTGCTTCTATTTTTTGGATGAGATTGTGAAGAATTGGCATTATTCTTCTTGAAACTTTTGTTAGAATTCACCAGTAGAACCACGTGGACCAGGTGCTTTCTGTTTTAAAAAATTATTAATTATAGCTTAATTTCTTTAATATATGTAGGATCATTCTAATGATCTATTTATCTTGTGTGAGTATGCTACTCTGTGTCTTTCAAGGATTTGTCCCAGTTATCAAATGTGTGGCAAAGAGTCGTTTACAGTATATTTCACTATTGTTTTAATTTCATTGGATTTGTAGTGATTAACCTGTTTTTTGTTTCTGACATTGGAGATTTGTGTCTTCTCCTTTGCTTCACTAGCCTGACTAAAGTTTTATCAATTGCATCAGTGTGTTCGTATGACCAGATTTTTATGTTGTTGATTTTCTGTATCGTTTTTTTCTGCTTTCAATTTCATAGATTTATGCCCTACTTTTTATTATTCATTTTTTTTTTTCTGGTTGTTTGGTTTTGAATTGCTCTTGTTTCTCTAATTTACTAAGAAGGAATATTAGGTTATTGATTCAAATCTTTTTTTTTTTTTCCTTTTCTAACACTTGTATTTAATACTACACATTTTCTCTAAGCACTGCTTAATCTGAATTTCATGAATTTTGATAAATTGAACTTTTATTTTTATTTCGTGCAAAATATATATATACACATTTTACTTTTCTTGAGACCTATTATTTGACCTAAATGTTATTTAGAAAATTGTTTATGTATTTTCCAACTATCTTTCTTTTATTCATTTCCAATTTAATTGCATTCAAGTTTAACATATTTTGTAAGATTTCTACTTTTGAAAGTTGCTGAAGTGTTTTATGGCTTTGAATGTTGTCTGTCTTGGTGAATGTTTCATGCGAGTTTGAAATCAGTAGTGTAGTTCAGGTCATCTGTATTATTACTGACTTTCAACCAGCTTGATCTGTCGGTTACTGGAAAAAAATTATATTGAAATCTACATTTATAAAAGTAAATTTATCCATTTTTTTCTTTCAATTTGATTAAATAACATTACACCAATGTATATGTAGTACAGGTACCTTATAACAAAGTATTCCAAATATCTCTATTATGACATTGCTGTCACATAATATTTATTCATCTTGAGTGTCTCCCTTTTTCTACCATGTGATGTTATAAGACAAAGATAGTGGTCTACGATCCAGGAAGAATGCGCTTTTAGACACCAAGTCTGACAGTGCTTTGACTTGCATTTTCTAGCCTTCAGAAATGTTAGACGTATATTTCAATTTTGTAAGTCACCCAGACTGCGGACTTTTTGTAATGACAACCCACACTGACTAAGATATCCATAGCCTGTACTAATCTAACACATTGTTATTATTACTCTAAATAAACAGTTATATTTTAGATCAATTAAAAATAACACAAAGATATTATTTTACTTTCACTATTTCTTTTTCATCACTCTTTTTTTATTATGTAGATCTGAGTTTCCAACCTATATCATTGCCTATCTTTCTGAAAACTATTTTTTTTTTATTTCATTAAGGATGAGTCCGATGGTGACGAAATTCCTCAGATTTTTAAAATGATAAATAATCGTTGTATATATTTATGCGAGCAATGTGATGCAATAATGTATGCATTGTAGAATGATTAAATCAAGCTAAATAATACGTCCATCACTTCACATACTTCCTTGTGATGAGAACATTTAAAATCTACTGTTTTAGTAATTTTTAAATATAAAATATGGTGTTATTAACTAAAGTCACTGTGTAGAGTAACCCATTACTAGTATGTATTCCTTTTGTATAATTGAAATTTTGTACCCTTTGACCAACATCTCTATTTTCCATTCACCCCCACCCCCAGCCTCTGGTGACCACAATTCTTTTTTCTACTTTTATGAGTTCAACTTTTTTGGATTCCACATATAAGTAAGATCATGCAGTATTCGTCTTTCTGTGCTCGGCTCATTTCATTTAGCATAATGTCTTCCAGGTTCTTCCAGGTTGTCTCAAAAGATACGGTATTCTATTTTTATGACTGAATAGTAATTCAGATATATTGTGTGTGTGTATATATATATATATATATCACATTTTCTTTTTTCATTTATCCATTAATGGACATCTAGTATCTCTTCCATATCTTGGCTATGGTGCATAATGCTGCAATGAACATGCGAATGAAGATAACTCTTTAATAATAATGATTTTAGTTCCTTTGAATATATACTCAAAAGTGGGATTGCTGGATCATATTGTATTTCTATTTTTAGTTTTTTGAGAGACTTCCACACTAATTTTCATAATGACTGTACTAATTTACATTTCTACCAACAGCACATTTTTACATCTCCTATAGATGCAAAAATTCTCAACTCTTTTCTGCATATCATCACCAACAGTTATCTTCTATCTTTTCCATAATAGCCATTGGCCCAGACAATGATTTCTTGGATATAACCTTAAAAGTTCAGACAACCACAACAAAATGTAGGCAAACGAAATCGCAACAAATAAAATCTTCTACACAGCAAAGGAAACAACTGACAGAGTAGAGAGATATCCCACAGATTGGGAGAAAATATTTGCAAACCACATACCTGATAAGGGGCTAATATTGAAAATATATGAGGAGCTCAAATATCTTAATAACAAAGAAAAAACTGATTAAAAATGGCAAAGGACATGAATAGAAATTGCCCAAAACAAGATAAATAAATGGCCAAAAGATGTATGAAGAATTCTAAATATCACTAATCACCAGAAAAATGCAAATAAGCATTCAATGTTACCTCATACCTGTTAGAATCATTATTATCACGTTTTTTAAGAAAGTCTTTAATTCTCCTTAAGTTCATACAGATAATTTTGCTAGATATAGGAGTCTAGGTTGGTAAACTTGTTTTCTTTCAAAATGTTAAATATTAAATATTTTATTCCTGTCTCTTTGCATTTATGGTTTCTGATGAGAAGTCCTTTGTAATTCTTATCCTCTTCTTTAGATGAGGTTCTCATCCTCAGCTTCTTTCAAGACTGTTTTTTTTTTTTTTTCCTTGTCTTGGATTTCTGCAGTTTGAATATGACAAGACTTGTAATTTTTTGGCGATTTATCTTGTGCGATGTTATTCGAGGTTTCCTGGATCTGTGGCTTGGTGTCTGCTGTTAATTTTGGAACATTCTCTGGCACTATTACTTCAGATATTCCTTCTGCCAAGTCTTCTCTTTCTGGTATTCAAGGAAGCATAGGCTACAGCTTTTGAAATTATTTTATTGTTTTTGAATTTTCCATTTTGCATCTTCCACTTATTTTTTCTTTGAATTTAAGCTTGCAAATTTTTTATTCACCTATATTTAAACTCAATTATTTATTTATAAGATGTGTGTAGTCTAATTGTGACCCCTTCAAATGCTTCATTTCTGTTAATGTTTTATAATTTGTAACATTTCTTTTAATTCTTTATTGGATGTAAAATTATCTTTCTCTACTTACTTTACTCATCTAATATTGCATGGTATGTATCCAGGAGAACCCTTAACATATTAATCAGAGTTTTATATTTTCTGTCTAATAATTCCAACACCTGTGCTATATTTAAGTCTGGTTCTAATATCTGATTTTTCTCTTCACATCTTGTGTTTTCTTTCCTTTGGTGTGCCCTGTGATATTTTATTAAAAGTTGAACATCTGTAATGTAATAACCACTGAGTGTGAATATGAGTATTATGTTAATTGATAGGAACTGGGTTGTTTTATAGTGGGTTTAATTGGTTTGTTTTCTGTAGCAATAGGTTCCTAAGGGTTCCCATTCCTCTAGAGTTCCTGTTTTTGTCTGCCCTGTCTTCTCTGGAATTTTCTAAGAACTGCTTCATGCATGGAATCTGTGCCTTGAAATAATATCAACTGTAATCCACTGTGAATTTATTGTATCTCTGTTGGTGTGGTGGTCATTCATGGGCAAGGGGAAATGCTGTATAACATTTTGATTAAATCACAGTCTTTAGTGTGCCTCTGTCTCTGGGCTGTGACCTTCAGAAGGGTTTATCCAATGACGTGGATCTGCAGTGGGAGAAAGCCTTTCTGCTGCTGGGATAAGCCTTTACCTTGGAGAATAGGCATATGTTATGGAGAACACTTCAAGTTTATTCCAAAATGATTGCTCTTTTTTCCTCTAGCCATGAGAAAATTTTTTTGCAGTTTTTACTATGATAACCCGGTGGGTTGCATGAAAGAAAAACTCATAAAATTGTGGCAACTTTCTAAGGCTACACTTGCAGTAGTTTCTTTCTCTCAAATTATTCCACACTCAACCTATGGCAATTAATTAAAATGACTCTGTCAGTGTTTCTACTACTCGTAGCGCTAGAATCTTCTAATCCATATACCCAGATATTGAGTGTGACTCTCTGGATTTGCCAGTTTGTCCAGAGTTTGGGATGACAGTTTTTCCTGTGATTATAGTTTTCTGATAGATCCAAAAAAAAAAATCATTGATTTTTACTTTTTCACTTTTTTCTTCTTGTAGGAATGAGAGAGAAGACTTCCATGTTCTTTATATGGCAGGGCTAAAAATCAAAGTTCTCCAAAATGATGTTTTTAAAAATTCATTAAAAACATATCCTTATATTTTAAGAGACAAATGTAAAGATACATGTTGGAAAATATGGCCAAGAATAAATAGAGAAAAAGACAAAACGTAATGAAATAAGTGTGACAAAGTTTAATTACTATAGACATAGAATATATTGAACTACTCTGTACAAATTCTTAGCAAAATTAGAATACCTACATGAATAGACAATTTATAGGAATAAATACATTTTATGTACAATGAAAAGGTTATATAAGAGAAAGGCAGACACGTGATGATTTCAATATGCATAGTTCTATCCAGATAAATGGGATCTACTTTTGATGGTTTTACAAGTGGTGACTCTCAGAACTTTGAAAACTAGATAATTGCCATGTAATGTAAACCTTCTCAGATATAATGAAAATCTCACTCACTGTAACTTTAATATCCAAATCAGATAAGAATGCCATATGTGTCTATGAATATAAATATAAATAGACACAAATCTGCTCATCTCACACATGGCAAGATTGCTTCTGAATATTAGTTGTTAAAAATCTCATGAAGTCCTATTAAAAACCTTGTTAATAATCAATATTGAATTAGAGGTCTTAGTCAAAGTAACAAAGTAAAATATCATGTACAAATACTAAAAAAGGTGAAGTTGTTACCATTTTTTATTTGTAATTTCTATTATAGTGAAGCATAAAAAGTCACCTGATCATATTGTTAGCACATACAATAATGAGATTTTTTATTCTAGATATGAATCAGCATAAAAACATCAACTACTTTCTTATGTGTTAGCAGAAGTCAATAGAAAATAAAATCATAATCAAATTATAGAAAAAACCTACTAATGACAAGAAATAATAAAGATCTAAACAAAATGGAAAATAAGCACAAAAAATAACAATCAGAGATCACAATGCTGTCAACCCTTAGTGAAAGACTTATCTGACCAGCAGTGTTTTGGTTTTGTTTTGTTTTTAAAGACAATGAATTTGTATGATTAATATAAATACACATAATAAACATAGTACTTTTTCATAACTTACCAGTTTCTATTTCCTTTCTTTTGTTTATTTTTAGTAATTGTGGGCATATGATAGGTATATATAGTTACAGGGTACAGGCATACAATGGATAATGATCAAGTCAGGGTAATTGGAGTATCCATCCCTCAAGCACTTAACATTGTTTTTTGTGTTAGGAACATTCCAATTCTACTTTTCCAGTTATGTAAAACTATACAATAAATTATCGTAGACTAATTTTCTATTTTGTTTTATTCCTAGTCAGCTTCTTTTGTTAATATTTCTTCCTTTGGCACTAGAGACATTAGTATTTGCTACCTCCACCATAAATATTTTCTAGAAATGGGATAAAATTGGGTAATCTATTATGTAAACATAGGACCATAATAATTATCCTAATTAGTGTATAAATTTAATATGATCAGTAATATAAATCCTAGATATAAAAACTCTAATATAATTCCAATCAAAAACCAAACATAACTTTTTAAGCAACTTTACAACCTAATCTAAACTTCATATGAAAATGAAAAACATGCAATAGTAGTTATGACTATTTTAAAGATGGGTGATGTGGTAGAATTTTCAATAAAAGAGGAAGCCACCATATAAGTTAATGGAAATGAATATAATGTAGTATTGACATAGCCAAGAAACTGACATTCATATAACAAATATGCCATATCAAATAAGTTGGATAAAGAATGCTCTTTTCAATATAATTCAGCATCATGATTATATAATTGGCAAAACATACAAATACTGTATCTGTATGCTTGGAAATGAGATGGTATATTAAACTGCAAAACAGAATGAAGATGTAACAATTGGCTAAAATTACCATCTTATAATTTAAACATTGTATTAATAATAGACAACAGAGAGGTTCCATAAAATGTATTACCAACATATATGTGACAAATAATATCCAGAATATATGGAAAATTTCTAAAAAATTAATTGAAAAAACACCATTAATCTTTTAAATATAAATCTCAGCATCACACAATACACCCATGCACTTGTAACCAGCTTGCACATGTAACCACTGAATCTAATACAAAATATAAAATTATAAAAAAGTCAAATGTTCATATCATGTAATATAATATCAATTGGCTAACAGAATATAGAGTATCATTTTATTCTCTATAAGTTGTTTAATAGAAAATGTTATGCATATTCAAATTATTTTGTGATTTTATTTCAATCTTAATAATTTTTGTGTTTTTGAGATGTCTTAATATTTGAAAGTTGCAACTTTTCTAATAAACAAAAATGTATTATTTACAAAACAGAAAAAATAACTGGCATATAAAACCTGAATATAATTTTGATTTTATCCCTTCCTAGCTGTGTAATACTGAGAAAATTATTTAAGCTCTTTGACCTTCAGTTTCCTCATGTCTAAAATGTAAGTGGTAATAGTTATGTCATCAGTGTATGATTCAGATAACATGGGATAATGCAGTTAACATACTAGTCATTTAAAAATAGCATTTTTTACCTTTTCCTAAATTAAATATCCAATTTCTGGTATCTACTTTTGATGTGTTCTGGTCTAGGTTATAGAGCTTCAGTTCAGTATTAATTTCTTTTTAACCTTTATTTTTTTCCCGTGACAATAAGTTCACTGTGTTCACAAGATAAACAAAGGCTGGAGACCTGTCAACATTTTAAAGTTTCCTTCAGATCATTTCCACCTGGTAGAAGAGAAAATAAATGTGGAAAGGCTCAGTCAGCTTTTTATCTTCCACAGCTGAATATTTTCAGGACAAAAGTTCTGGCATTTTGTTGTTGTTGTTGTTGTTGTTGATTCATTGTTTATAATTTTCCAGTAAGATCATGAGGTCAGGATCATGAGGTTATCGGGTCATGAGGTCAGGAGATTGAGAACATCCTAACACGGTGAAACCCTGTCTCTACTAAAAATACAAAAAATTACATGGGTGTGTTGGTGCGCGCCTGCAGTCCCAGCTACTCAGCCAGCTGAGGCAGGAGAATCACTTGAACCCGGGTGAAAGAGGTTGCAGTGAGCCAAGATCCTGCCACTGCACTCCAGCCTGGGTGACAGAGTGAGACTCCCTCTCAAAAAAAAACAACAACAACAACAACAACAAAACCAGCCCCCGTACTCTTTATATGTAAAACAAAAATATAAATAAATTAAAATTTTCATTATTTCATTCACAGAGATGATTGTTTGTCCAATTTGTATAGGTTTCTTTTGAGATTTGATTTTTTATGTACATAGTCACAGAAATGCACATGCTCATAGTCATAGCAATGCATATATATACCTATAAATATATACAAAGATTATTTGTATGTGTGTGTGCACATGGAATATAGGTGTGTGTGTGTGTGACGTATCTTCTCACTGGGAAGGTATTACCTATGTTTTAATATTTGGTGTAGATATTATGGCATTGGTAATTTTTAATTAAAACTTTGTGGATCTAGGAGTACCAAATCAATACACTGGTGCCAGCTTTATGCAATTTGTTTGATAAAGTTGATGAGAAAATGGTTTACACTTAATGGAAACTTACTGCATTCTAGGTAAGGAGATCTCTATATGCACTAACTCATGCAGTTCACACAATATCCCTAGGGAATATGAATCCTTATTGTCTGCACTATATAGATAAGGCATTAGAGACCTTGGTAGGAGCAATTTGCACAAGGTCATATGTCTGGTAAAGAGTGAAGCTAGGATGTAATGACTGACCTTCTTACCTTAGAACATGTGCTCCCACCACTCTCTGATGCAGTATAATTCAAAAGTATTTTCTGAAACAATCAGTAAATAAATTTGTAGTTCCACTTTTATTAATTATTAATAAAATTTGCTGTGTTAAAAAGCATTTTAGTTAAAAGATATATGCCTGAAAATTGTGTTCCTTTTTTTTTTTGTTTGTGATAGCCAATCATTTGAACTTTTGCCTTGGGTGAGCTAGATTGATGATTTTTATAAAACTAATTAGCAGAATTAGCTACATTTTGCTAAATGCATATGGTATTCATGTTGATCTGATAAGCTGCTTAATTTTAATTGTATTACATGCCAGACAAATCTACACACTACCAAACATAAATATACATATATAAAATTTGGAATATGTAATCTTGCAATATTTCATCATAATTATTAATTTAGTCATACTCCAATCACCTAATATTTGGTTCCTATGTTGCTATTATTCCAAACATAGTTTTCTCCTCTCTGAAGCAACAAGATCTCTCCATATCATCTTGCCCATTTCTGCTCCAGCTTCTAGAACAATCTTTTATCCAAGGCACCTAAATCTTTGTAGTGTAGACTGGTATTCAGAAACAACCAGTGTAAGGTATGTTCATTGTTACTAGTGTGTGAATAATTTTAGGTCCTTGTAGCAAACAGAGCTGAAACACACACACACACACACACACATACACACACACACACACGCAAATGCATAGCTATTTATAAATATATATATGTCTAAATACGTATACATTCATATATCAACTATAGTACTATACTTATGCATATGACTCTTACGTGTGTATCTATCTGTAATATGTTAAAAAACGTAAGTTAAACCCCAAAACGTAGGGTATACGCTACTCTCCTACTTTCCATATTTGCAACTTCCTTATCCAGCAGCTGAAAAGTACAGTAACTAAAATAAAAAAAGTCATTAGTGGGGTTCAGTAGCACATTTGAGCAGGAAGAAAAAGGAATCGGTAAACTTGAAGATAGGAAAATTGAACTTTTTAAGTTTGAGAAAAAGAAAAAAAAAGTATGAAGAAAAGTGAACAGAGTATAAGGGACTTTTGGCACACCATAGGGTGGATTGATACACCTATTGAGGCTATAAAAAGGAGAAAAGAAAAAATATGGAGCAGAGAGACTATTTGGAAAAGTAATGGCAAAACAACCCAGATTTGATGAAAGAAATGTATCGACAAATTAGGAAGAGCAAAAAACTTTGGTAAGAATAAACCCAAGGCAATCTACAATGAAACATATTACAATCAAATTGTTCAAAGATAAATGCAAAGAAAATCTTGAAAGCAGAAAGGGAAAAGAAACTCATTATATACAAGGAATCCTTATAAGATAATCAGCCAATTTCTTACCAGAAACCCTAGAGACCAGAAGGCAGTTGGATGATATTTTAAAGTGCCACAAAATTAAAAATCAACTGACTAGCATATATCCAGCAAAATTAACCTTCAAAAGTGAAGAAGAAATAAACATATTCTGAAATAAATAAATCTGAGGGAGTTCATAACCCTGCCCCTGCCCTACAAGAAATGCTGAAAGATTTCCTTCAGGTTGACGTAATAGGACACTAGATGGTAACTCAAACCTGTATGAAGATATAAATATCTTCACTAAGGGGAAATAAATTGGCAAATATAAAAGCCAGTACTATGTAATTTTGGTTTGTAATTTCACTTTTTACAGAATTTAAAAAGCAAATGCAAAACATAAGTATTGATCTATGTCATTAGTCACACAACATGTAACAATGTAATTTGTGATACATAGAAGTTGAGATTTTGTGTTTTATGTTAATTTCATATGAGTTCATACAAGACTGTTAAGTCTTTAGGATATTTTATACATACTCCATGCTAACCACACACACACATACGAACTATAAAATATTTTTAAAAGGAAATGAGTAATAAATAAAAAATTTTACCACCAAAAATCAACTACAAAATTGGTGGAGAAACAAGTAACTAAAAAGTTATAATACATACTGAACACACTTACCAAATGATAGAAGATAGTCCTATCATTTAGTAACGTTTGAAAAGAAGTTTGAAATGAAAGAAGGTAGTCCGTCTATCATTTGGTAACGTTTGAAAAGAAGTGAGACTCAATTTATTAAAATCATAAAAAAGTAGGGACATTACTAAAATTTTACAGAAATAAATAAAGATTATGAGATAATACTATGAGCAATTGTATGCCAGCAGAAAGGATCTCTCAGATAAAATGGATGAATTTCAGATTTCTGTAAAAACATAATCTACCAAAACTGATTAAAAAAGAAACAAAATCTGAATATACTTACATCAGAAAGAAGATAGAATCGCAAACTTCTGAGCAAAAGTTCAGAACTAGGTGACATGACCAGTGAATTCCATAAAATATTTAAAGCAGAATAACAATCCTCTTAAAACTGTTCCAAAAAATAGAAGAGGAGGGAGCACTTTCTAATACATTTTATGAGGTGAGCATTACCATGACACCAAATCCAGACAAGACAAATAAAATTATAGGCCAATATCCTATGTGAATATTGGTACCACATCTCCCAACAAAATACTAGCAAACAGATCTAAGTAGTGTACTAAAAAATTATAAATTACAATCAACTGGAATTTATTCCTGGAATTAAAAGTTGATTCAACATACACAAATTAATATAATATACTACATTAATAAACTGAAGCTAATTTTTAAAAATTATTGTAAAGATGAGGTCTCACTATGTTGCTTAGGCTGGTCTTGAACTCCTAGTCTCAAGCAATCCTCCCTCTTCAGCCTCCCAAAGTGTTGGGATTACAGACATGAGCCACAGTGCCAGGCCTACATGCCATATATTTAATAACCACAGATAACTTCATACTCAATGGTGAAAGAGTGAAGTAGTTTCCCCTGAAATCAGCATCCAGACATGGATAGCCATTTTGTCATTTTCATTCAATGTTGTATTGGAAATTTAGCCTGAACAATTCGCCAAGTAAAAGGAACAAAAGGCATCCAAATTGAAAAGAAATAAGCAAAATTAACTGCTTTCACAGATGGCAGTATTTATATGTAGAAAACATTGTAGATTGCAAAATAAAACCATTAGAGCAAATGAACAAATTCACCAAGGTTTCAGGGTATAAAATTTACAAACATTTTACACACACAAAAAAAAGAAACCTAAAAGGGAAATTTAAAAAATTATTTACAGTACCATCAAAAAGAATAAAATACTTAGGCACATATTTAACAAAGGACGTGAAAGACTTGTGCACTGAAAACTCCAAAACATTGTTAAAAAATTAAAGACAACTAAGTAGAAAAACATCCCATGTTCCTGTATTTAAAGACGATATTCTTACCATGACAATACTTATATAAATTTAAACACAAATAAATATGAATTAATATAACTATATATTTTATGTGTTGCATAAATATATAACGTTTATAATTGATGTGTTTTAGATATTCTGAATTGTGTTTTCTTACTCTGAAGCGTGTTGTTTTTGTTTTAGTAGGTAGTTAAATTGGCTGGACTTAAACTCCAAATTTCGTCTTTCTCACAGTGGAAATCAGTTCATTTTTCACAGCATTCCTGCTGCTACCTTCTGCTGAACTCTTGGTTGAATCCCACACTTTTTCTCAAAGATTCAACCAAGAATCTCGGGAGTGTTTGCACATAGATCTTGAGGCTCCACTTATTAGTCACGTTAAGGTCCATGAACTCTTTGACTTTTTCCTGTTGCTTCAAAGATGTTGGATTATCATCAGGTGAAAAGTCGTATAAATACAAATATTTCCATATGCTTTCTTTTCTTTCATGGAATGACTACTCTCAAGTTTCTCCCTAATTTTGTTCACTTTCTAGTGTCTTCAAATGTTTACTTTCACATTTTTAATATTGTTGTCCAGGATTTATAATTATTATCAGCTAGAAGGAAAGTCTAATAAAAACTACCATTACTGGTACTCTACCTTTAATAACTCAAACACAGTAATGCTGTCGATATGCCTTCATTTATTTATCTTATTATGTTTACTGAGAAGAGGCAGATATTCTCAAACAGTGCTCATTAATGATATTTAATAATCTACAGTAATGATAATAATGATAATTTAATAATCTACAATAATGATATTGCAATAATGATAATTAATAATCTACAATAATGATAATTGGTCTTTGATAAAATTTAATTGCTGACTTCGGGCCATTCACTGATGTCTTCAGTCACCACAAAACTGTCGTGTGTCAATTTTTGCTTCTCTCTTTGTGGAGCCTTTCAGACTCCCCTGTTATGAAGGAAATCATTTTCAACTTTTAGTAACTTTGTCTACACTTAGGTAAGCACTTCTTACTAAGACAAGCAGGCACAGTAATTCCTTCATTTGGTAATCATTCAATCACATATTAGCTTGTATACCAATTTTCATCCATTATCCCCAAATGTTGTAAACATGTCCGTCACTCTTGCCAATGAGTGTCATCCAGACAGCAGATTAGTACATAATGCCTTTGTACAATTATTTTTGTATTGTGGTACTGAAACCCATTATAATATACTTTTCATAGTTTTGTAAAGTGGTAACGTTTTTAGTTTAGTAATATAAGCTCAAGTACTTTGCAGCAAATCTATTGTTTGTAAAAATAAGATAATAAATACAAGCATATCTCATATTTATTGAGCTTCACTTTATTGTGTTTCGCAGGTATTGCCTTTTACAGATGAAGGTTAGTGGAAACCCTGCCACAAGCATGTCTATTGGTGCCATTTTTCCAGCACTACGCATTCAGGTTTGCAGGTCACTTTTTGTTCATTCTTGCCATATTTCAGACTTTTTCATCATTATTGTATGTGTTATAGTGATTTGTGATCGGTTATTTTTGATGTTATTATTGTAATAGTTTGGGGTGCCACAAACTGCCCTCCCACATAAGATGGTGAACTTAATTGAGAAGTGCTGTGTGTGTTCTCACTGCTCCACTCAACCAGCTGTTGTCCCGTGTCTCTACCTCTTTTCAGGCTTCTCTATTCCCTAAGCCACAACAGTATTAAAATTATGCCAATTAATAACCATGCAATAGCCTTTAAGTATTTATTTCAAAAGAAGAAGAGTTGCATGTCTCCCACTTTAAATCAAAAGCTAGAAATTATTAAGCTTAATAAGGTAGGCATGATGAAAACTGAGACCAGCTGAAAGCTAGGCCTCTTTTGCCAAGCACATGGCTAAGCCATGAATGCTAAGAAAAAGTTCTTGAAGGAAATTAAAAATGCGGTTCCAGTGAATACATGCATGATAAGAGAAGCAGCACTGCTGATATGAAGAAAGTTTTAGTGGTCTGAATAGAAGACCAAATTAGCCACAATATTTTCCTAAGCCAAAGCCAAATTCAGAGCAATGCCCTAACTTTCTTCAATTCCATGAATGCTAAGAGAGATGAGGAAGCTGCGGAGGAAGCTGGTAGTCGGAAGCTAGCAGAGGTTGATTCATGAGGTTTAAGGAAAGAAGTCATCTTCATTACATAAAAGTGCAAGGTGAAGCAGCAAATTCCAATGTAGAAGCTACAGAAAGTTGTCCAAAAGCTTTAAGATAATTGATAAAGATTGCTACGCTCAACAACAGATTTTTCAATGTAGATTTTTAAAAATCCTTTATTTAAAGAAGATGCTATCCAGTACATTCGTTTAAAAAATTATTTCCATAGGTTATTGGGGAACAGATGGTGTTTGGTTACATGAGTAAGTTCTTCAGTGGTGATTTGTGAGATTTTGCTGCACCCATCACCTGAGCAGTATATAATGCACCTAACTTGCTGTCTTTTATCCCTCACCTCCTTCCCACCCGTTCTCCCTGAGTCCCCAAAGTCCATTGTGTCTTTCTTATGCCTTTGCATCCTCATAGCTTTGTTCCCATTTATGAATGGGAACACACCATGTTTGGTTTTCCATTCCTGAGTTACTTCATGTAGAATAATAGTCTCTAATCTTATCCAGGTTGCTGTGAATGTCATTAATTCATTCCTTCATATGGTTGAGTAGTATTCTATCATATACATATACATATGCACCAAAGTTTCTTTATCCACTTGTTGATTGATGGGCATTTGGGTTGGTTCCACATTTTTGCAATTGCGAATTGTGCTGCTACAAATATGCATATGCAAGTATCTTTTTCATATAATGACTTCTTTTCCTCTGGGTAGATACCCAGTAGTAGGATTGCTGGATCAAATGAGTAGTTCTATTCTTAGTTCTTTCTTCATACTGCTTCTCATAGTGGTTGTACTAGTTTACATTTTCACCAGCAGTGGAGAAGTGTTCCCTGTTCCACATCCTTGCCAACATCTATTATTTTATTTTTTTATTATGGTCATTCTTGCAGGAGTAAAGTGATGTCACATTGTCGTTTTGATTTGCATTTCCATGATCATTAGTAATGTTGAGCATTTTTACATATGTTCGTTGGCCATTTGTATATCTTATTTTGAGAATTGCCTGTTCATGTCCTGAGCCAACTTTTTGATGGGATTAGTTTTATTATTGCTACTTTGCTTGAGTTCATTGTAGATTCTGGACGTTACTCCTTTGTCAGATGTGTAGATTGTGAAGATTTTCTCTCACTCTGTGGCTTGTTTGTTTATTCTCTGGACCATTCCTTTTGTTGGGTAGAAGCTCTTTAGTTTAATTAAGTTCCAGCTATTTATCCTTGTGTTTATTGCATTTGCTTTTGGGTTCTTGCTCATGAAATCCTTCCCAAAGCCAATGTCTAGAAGGGTTTTTTCCGATGTTATCTTCTAGAATTTTTACAGCTTCAGGTCTTAGGTTTAAGTCCTTGATCCATCTTGAGTTGATTTTACATAAAGGGAGAGATGAGAATCCAGTTTCGTTCTTCTATATGTGGCTTGCCAAATATCCCACCATCATTTGTTGAATAGGGTGTCTTTTCCCCACTGTATGTTGTTGTTTGCTTTGTCAAATATCAGTTGGCTGTATTTGATTTTATTCTGGGTTCAGTATTCTGTTCCATTCATCTATATGCCTATTTTCATACCAGTACCATGCTGTTTTGATGACTATGGCCTCACGGTATAGTTTGAAATCAGGTAATGTGATGCTTCCAGATTTGTGTTTTTTTGTTTTTGTTTTTGTTTTTTTTGTTTTTGTTTTTTTTGCTTAGTCTTACTTTGGCTATGTGGGCTCTTTTTTGGTTCCATATGAATTTTAGTATTGTTTCTTCTGGTTGTGTAAAAAATGATGGTGGTATTTTAATGGTAATTGCATTTAAATTTGTAGATTGCTTTTGGCAGGATGGTCATTTTCACAATATTGATTCTACCCATCCATAAGCATAGGATGTGTTTCCATTCGTTTGTGTCATCTATGATCTCTTTCAGCAGTGTTTTTTAATTTTCCTTGTAGAGGTCTTTCACCTTCTTGGTTAGGTATGTTCCTAAGGTTTTGTTTTGTTTTGTTTTGTTTTTTTTGCAGCTATTGTAAATGGAGTTGAGTTCTCGATTTGATTCTGAGATTGGTCACTGTTCTTGAATAGGAGAGCTACTGATTTGTGTACATTAATTTTGCATCCAGAAACTTTGCTGAGTTATTTTATCAGTTCTAGGAGTTTTCTGGATGATTCTTTAAGATTTTCTAGGTAAAAACGTATTATCAGCAAACAGCAACAGTTTAACTTCCTCTTTACCGATTTGGGTGCCCCTTATTTCTTTCACTTGTGTAATTGTTCTGGCTAGGACTTCCAGTACTATGTTGAACAGAAGTGGTGAGAGTGAGCATCCTTGTCTTGTTCTAGTTGTCAGAATGCTTTCAACTCTTCCCTATTCAGTATTCTGTTGTCTGTGAGTTTGTCATAGATGACGTTTATTACATTGAGGTATGTCCGTTGTATGTCGATTTTGCTGATAGTTTTAATCATAAAGAAATACTGGATTTTGTCTCGGGTGCAGTGGCTCATGCCTGTAATCCCACCACTTTGGGAGGCCGGGGCAGGTGGATCACCTGAGGTCAGGAGTTCGAGACCATCCTGGTCAACATGGTGGAACTGTCTCTACTAAAAATAATAATTAAAAACATTAACTAGGCATGGTAGTGGACGCCTGCAAGCCCAGCTACTCAGGGGGCTGAGGCAGGAGAATCCCTTGAACCCATGAGGCTGAGGTTGCAGTGAGCCGAAATCTCACCAATGCACTCAAGCCTGGGTAACAAGAGGAGGCTCCATCTAAAAAATAAAAATAAAAGAGAGAAAAAAATACCAGATTTTGTCAAATGCTTTTTCTGCATCTATTGAGATGATCATGTGATTTTTGTTTTTAATTCTGTTTATGTGGTATACCACATTTATTGACTTGCATATTTCAAAAAAAAAAAAAAAAAAAAAAAAAACAAACTCCACATCACTAGTATGAAGCACGCCTGATTATGGTGGATTATCTTTTTGATATGTTGTTGGATTCGGTTAGCTAGCATTTGGTTAAGGATTTTTGCATCGATATTCATCAGGAATATTGGTCTGTAGTTTTCTTTTCTTGGTTATGTCTTTTCCTGGTTTTGGTATTAGGGTGAAAGTGACTTCATAGAATGATTTAGGGAGGATTCCCTCTGTTACATTTTGTAGAATAATATCAATCAGATTTTTACCAACTCTTCTTTGAATATCTGGTATCATTCAGCTATGAATTCATCTGGTCCTAAACTTTTTTTGTTGTTGTTGATGATTTTTTAATACCATTTCAATCTTGCTGCTTATTTGTCTGCTCAAAAGTATCTAATTCTTCCTGATTTAAGTTAGGAGAATTGCATCTTTCCAGGAAGTTATCCATCTCTTCTAGCTTTTCTAGTCTGTGCACATAGAGGTGTTCATAGCAGCCTTGAATGATCATTTATATTTTTGTGGTGTCAGTTATTATAGTTCCCATTTCATTTCTACTACAGCTTATTTGGATTTCCTCTATTCTGTTCTTGATTAATTTTGCTAATGGTCTATCAATTTTATTTACCTTTTCAAAGAACCAGCTTTTCATTTCATTTGTCTTTTGTATTGCTTTTTGTTGTTGTTTCAGTTTCAATTAGTTCTTCTCTGATCTTGGTTATTTCCTTTCTTCTGCTGGATTTCGACTTGGTTTGTTCTCATTTCTCTAGTTCCTTGAGGCGTGACCTTAGATTGCCTGTTTGTGCTCTTTCAGACGTTTTGATGTAGGCATTTAGGGCTATGAACTTTCCTCTTCGCACTGCCTTTGCTTTATCTCAGAGGTTTTGATAGGTTGTGTTACTGTTGTTGGTCAATTCAAAAAAATTTTTAATTTCCATCTTGATTTCATTGTTGACCCAATGATCATTCAGGAGCAGGTTATTTAATTTCCATGTATCTGTATGGTTTTGAAGATTCCTTTTGCGGTTGATTTCTAGTTTTATTCCACCATGGTCTGAGAGAGTGCTTAATATAATTTCAATTTTCTTAAATTTATTGAGGCTTTTTTTTGTGTGGCACATGATATGGTCTATCTTGAAGAAAGTTCCATATGCTGAGTAATAGAATGTATATTCTCTGATTATTGTGTAGAATGTTCTGTAAATATCTGTTAAGTTCATTTGTTGCAGGATATAGTGTAAATTCATTGCTTTTTTGTTGACTTTCTTTCTTGATGACCTGTCTAGTGCCGTCAGCGGAGTGTTGAAGTTCCCCACTATTATTGTGTTGCTGTCTATCTCATTTCCTAGGTCTGGTTGTAATTGTTCTGTACATTTGGGAGCTCCAATGTTAGGTGCGTATATATTTAGAACTGTGATATTTTACTGTTTGTAAGGCATTTTATCATTATATAATGTCCCTCTTTGTCTTTTTTAACTGCTGTTGTTTTAAAGTCTGTTTTATCTGTTGTAAGAATAGCTACTCTTACTTGCTTTTGGTGTCTGTGTGTATGGTAGATCTTTTTCCACTCCTTTATCTTAAGTTTATGTGAGTCTTTATGCGTTAGGTGAAGGCAGCAGATAGTTGGTTGGTGAATTCTTATCCATTCTGCAATTCTGTATCTTTTAAGTGGAATGTTTAGGTCATTTACATTCAATGTTAGTATTGAGATAGATTCCATTCATCATGTTATTTGTTGCCTGTATACCTTTTTTTAAAATTATATTTGTGTTTTATAAGTCTTGTGAGATTTATACTTTAAAAAGATTCTGTTTTCATGTATTTCCAGGATTTGTTTCAAGATTTAGAGCTCTTTTTAGCAGTTCTTGTAGTGCTGGCTTGGCAGTGGTGAATTATCTCAACATTTGTTTGTATGAAAAAGACTACATCTTTCCTTCATTTATGAAGCTTAGTTTCACTGGATACAAAATTCTTGGCTGATAGTTGTTTTGTTTAAGGAGGCTGAACGTAGGGCCCCAATTCCTTCTAGCTTGTAGGGTTTCAGCTGAGAAATCTGCTGTTAATCTGATACTTTTTCTTAATGGTTACCTGATGCTTTTGCCTCTTAGCTCTTAAGATTCTTTCCTTTACCTTAACTTTAGATAACCTGATGACAATGTGCCTAGGTGAAAATCTTTTTGTGATGAATTTCCCAGATGTTCTTTGAGCTTCTTATATTTGGATGCCTATGTCTCTAGCAAGGCTGGGGAAGTTTCCCTTGATTATTAACCCAAATATGTGTTCCAAATTTTTAGATCTCTCTTCTTCCTCATGATGGCCAATTATTCTTAGGTTTGTTCATTTAACATAATCCCAGACTTCTTGAAGGTTTTGTTCATATTTTCTTATTCTTTTTTTGTCTTTGTTGGATTGGGTTAATTTGAAAACCTTGTCTTTGAGCTCTGAAGTTCTTTCTTCTGCTTGTTTTATTCTATTGCTGAAAATTTCTAGAGCATTTTGTATTTCTAGAAGCATGTCTATTGTTTCCTGAAGTTTTGGTTGTTTTTTACTTATACTATCTATTTAAGATTTCTCACATCATTTCTTGTATCATTTTTTTTTTATTTTCTAAAATTGGGCTTTGCCTTTCTCTGATGCCTCCTTGATTAGCTTAATAACTGACCTTCTGAATTCTTTTTCAGGTAAATCAAGGATTTCTTCTTGGTTTGGATCCATTGCTGGTGAGCTAGTATGATTTGTTGCAAGTGTTAAAGAACCTTGGTTTTTTTTTTCATATTACCAGAGTTGGTTTTCTGGTTCCTTCTCATTTGGGTAGGCTATGTCAGAGGGAAGGTATAGGGCTCAATGCTGTTGCTCAGATCCTTTTGTCCCAGGGGGTGTTCCCTTGATGTAGTACCCCTCCTTTTTTCCTAGGGATGTGGCTTCCCAAGAGCTGAGCTGCAGTGATTGTTATTTCTTTTCTGGATCTAGCCACCCAAAAGGTCTGCCAGACTCCAGGTTGGTACTGGGGGTTGTCTGGACAGAGTCCTGAGATGTAAACTCTCTGTGGGTGTCTCAGTTGTAGACATCAGTACCTGTTCTGGTGAAGGTGGCAGTAGGGGGAAATGTACTCTTTGAGAGTCCTTACTTTTGGTCGTTTAATGCACTATTTTTGTGCTGACTGGCCTCCTGTGAGGAGGTGGTATTTTCAAGAAAACATCAGCTGTGGTAGTATGGGGAGGATCAGAGAGTGGGTGGGGCTCTCTGACTCTCAAAACTATATGCTCTTTGTCTTCAGCTACCAGGTGGTATAGGAAAGGACCATCAGGTGGGGCAGGGCTAGGCATGTCTGAGCTCAGACTCTCCTTGAGTGGATCTTGCTGCGGCTACTGTGCAGGATGGGCGTATGGATTCCCAGATCAATACAGTTGTGTTCCCAGGAAGATTGCGTCTGCCTCTGCTGTGTTATGCAGGTTGTCAGGGAAGTGGGGGAAAGCCAGCAGTCATAGGACTTACCCAGCTCCCACACAACCCAAAAGACCGGTCTCACTCCCATTGTTGCCTCCACTCCCAAAAGCACCAAGTCTGTTTCCAGGCAGTGGGCAAGCAGGGATGAGAACTTGCCCCAGGCTACCATCCTCCCAGCTGTGAAAGCAAGTAGGGCTTTCGTGCTTTCCCACCTGTGGAGCTGCATATGGGATACACATCCTCTCCCAAGTTCTGGCCAGGAGAGTTCTCGTTCATTTGGAATTGTTAAAAGTTCAGCTAGATGTTTTCTTCTTTCTGTGGCCTTTTCCCAGTACTGCTAGCAACCTGCCCCAAGGTCCCCTGAGGGGCAAGGCAGAAATGGCTTCCTAGGGGACCCAGAGAGCCCACAGGTCCTTATCTGTTGCTTCCTCTACCCCTGTATTTTGCTTGACTCTCTAAATTGACTCAGATCCAGGTAAGGTCAGAATCTTCTCCTGTGATCTAGACATTCATGTTCCCTAGTGACGGTGTGTGTTCAGGGGTGGATGATCCCCCTTTCCTACTTTCACAGTTTGGGCACTCCCAATATTTGGAGTATCTCTTGGTTCCTGCAGGAGCAATCTGCTTTCTTTAGAGGGTCATGGGTTCTCTTGGCTTTTCGGATTTATTCATGTAGTAGTTCTAAAGCAAACATTCACAATGCAATACTCCACATGCTGCTCTGTCCATCCAAGTGGACGCTGTAATCTAGTCCTGCTTCCCATCTACCATGATCCCCCTATCCAGTACTTTCTTAACTAGAGAGAAGTCAATGCCTGTCTTTAAAGCTTTAAAGGGCAGGCTGACTCTCTTGTTGCAGGCTAATGCAGCTGGTTACTCTAAGTTGAAGGCACTGCTCATTTACCATTCTGAAAATCCTAGGACCCATAAGAAATATGCTAAATCTACTCTGACTGTGGCCTAGAAATGGAACAACACAGCCTGCATGACAGCACACCTGTTTAAAGAATGGTTTATTTATTGATAATGCACATGGTCACCCAAGAGCTCTGATGGAGACATTCAAGGAGACTAATATTGTTTTCCTGCCTCCTAACACTATTCTGCAGCCTATGGATCAAGAAGTAATCTTGACTTTTGAGTCTTATCATTTAAGAAGTAAGTTAAATAAGGCTATAGGTACCATAGATAGTAATTTGTATGATGGATCTGGGAAAAGAAAATTATAAGACTTCTGGAACTGTTTCTTCATTCTAGATATTATTAAGAGCATTAGTGATCCATGGGGTAGGATAAATTATCAACATTGACAGGAACTTGGAAGAAGTTGATTCCAACTCTTAAAAATAATTTTAAGCGATTCAATTATTTTAAGGGATTCAGCAGAGGAAGTAACTCTAGATGTGGTAGAAATAACAAGAGAACCAGAATTAGAAGTGAATCCTAGAAATGTCAGTCAATTACTATAATTTCATAATAAAGCATTACTGGATGAGGAGTTACTTCTTATGGATGAGCAAATAAAGTAGATTCTTAAGATTGAATCTACTCCTGTTGAAAATGCTGTGAACATTGTTGAATAGACAACAAATAATTTAGAATGTTACATAAACATAGTTGAAAAAGCAGTGGCAGGGATTAAGAGGATTGATTCCAATTTTTAAAGAAGTTTTACTTTTGGCAAATGCTATCAAACAGTATCACATGCTACAGAATAATATTTCATAAAAGGAAGAGTCAATCAAGGTGGCAAACTTCATTGTTTCATTTTAGTAAATTGCCACATACAATGATGATAATACAGTTCAGCAGACAAAAACTGATTAGCAATAGTAAGTGTTTCACTCCTTTCTGATGTAAAACAAAATGTTACAGCCACTCAAACTTCAGAAATGATCGTCCTGATCAGTCAGAAACCATCAACATTGGGGAAAGAGCAATCAGGAAAAATAAAATAAATAAAAGACACCCATATAGGAAAAGAGGAATCCAAATTATGTCTGATTGCAGATGATGTGATTTTATACATAGAAACCCCATAGGCTCTGCCTAAAACCTTATTGATCTCATAAAGAACTTCAGCAAATTTTCGAGGTATGAACTCAATGTACAAATATGGGTAGCATTTCTATACACCAACAACATCCAAGCTGAGCTCCAAATCAAGAATGCAATCCCATTCACAACAGCCACACAAAGGATTTAAAAACCTAGGAATACAGCTAACCAGAGAGGTGAAAGACCTCTACAGGGAGAAACATAAAACACTCTGGAAGAAATTTGAGATGACATAAACCAATAGAAAAACACTCTATGCTCATGGATAGGATGACTCAATATTGTTAAATGAACATAATGCCCCCCAAAATTTACCGATTCAATGCTATTCCTATCAAACTTCCAATGACATTCTTCACAGAACTAGCAAAACCTATTTTAAAATTTATATGGAACCAAAAAAGTGCCCAAGTAGCCAAAGCAATTCTAAGCAAAAAGAACAAAGCTGGAGACATTACATTTTCTGACTTCAAACTATGCTATAAGGCTACAAAAACAAAAACAGAATGGTTCTGGTAGAAAAACAGACATACAGCAGTGGAATAGAATAGAGAGTCCACAAGTAATGTCACACACCTACAACCATCTGATATTTGACAAAATTAACAAAAACAAGCAATGAAGAAATGACTCCCCATTCAATAAATGGTGCTGGGATAGGTGACTATCTATATGGAGAAAACTGAAATTGCACCCCTTGCTTATATCATATGAAAATCAATTTTTGTTCATATACAAAAATGCACTTAACATGAATTAAAGACAAATCTAAAACTCAAAACTATAAAAACCCTGGAAGATAACATAGAAAATAACCTTTTGGACATAGGACCAGGAAAATATTTCATGACGAAGACACCAAAAGCAATTGCAACCAAAACAGAAATTGACAAATGGGATTTAATTAAACAAAGAGCTTCTATACAGCAAAAGAAACTATCAACAGAGTAAACAGACGACCTACAGAATTGGAGAAAATATTTGCAAAGTATGAATCTGACAAAGGTATAATATGTAGAATCTATTGGGAACTTAAACACATTAACAAGCAAAAACCAAACAACTCTATTGAAAAGTTGGCAAAGGGCATGAACATACACTTTTCAAAGGAAGGCATAAACGTGGGCCAAAAAGCATGTAAAAAAATACTCAATGTCACTAATCATTAGAGAAATGCAATTTGAAAACCACAATGAGATACCATCTTACACAAGTCAAAATGGCAATTATTAAAAAGTCTAAAAATAACAGATGCTGGCAAGTTTGTAGTGGAAAAGGAACACTTACATACACTGGGAATGTAAATTAATTTGGCCATCAGGGAAGGAAGTTTGGCAATTTCTCAAAGAACTTAAAACAACACTACCATTCAACCCATCAATCCTGTTATTGGGTATGTGCCCAAAAGAATATAAATTTTTCTACCATAAAGACACATGCATGCATATGTTCTTTGCGGCACTATTCACAATAGCAAAGAAGTGGAATCAACTGAAATGCCCATTTATGGTAGAATAGATACAAAAAAAATATGTGGTACATATACACCATGGAATACTATACAGCCATAAAAAAGAACGAGATCATGTGTTTTTTGAGAACATAGATAGAGCTGGATGGTATTATCCTTAGCAAACTGACACAGGAACAATAAACCAAATATGGTATGTTCTCACTCATAAGGGGGAACTAAACATTGAGTACATATAGACCCAAAGAAGGAAACAACAGACACTAGGGCCTACTTGAGAGTGGAGGTTGGGAGAAGGGTGAGTGTCAAAAACTACCTATCAGGTATTATGCTTATGACCTTGGTGAGGAAACTATCTCTACACCAAACCCCCATGACATGGCATTTACCCATGTAACAAACCTGTACATGTAACCTTGACCCTAAAATAAAAGCTAAAAAAAATTGAGGCAAGACCCTCCACCAGCAAAAAGATTATGACTCACTGAAGGCTCAGATGATTATTAGCATTTTTGCAATAATATTATTTCTAATTAAGGTACACACTATTTTAGACATAATGCTACTGCACACTTAATAGACTACAGTATAGTATAAAGTTAACATTTATGTGTATTGGGAAACTAAAATTTGTGTGACTCCTTTTATTGTGATATTTGCTTCATAGTGGAGATCTGAAACAAAACCTGCAATATTTCTGAGGTAAGCCTATAAGTAAAGTGAAATATCATTTTTTACATGATAATTGCTGAAAGAACTTGCAGGCTAAAATATTTCTGGTTTTCCAGATTAGGGATGTAAATGTACATATGTGTGTATTTAGACATATACATATGCAGTGTTAGAAATAGAAATGTACTGGTAAGGATGTGAAATTATAGCCACACATATGCAGTACTTTTGATCTAGAAAGAAATTTGGCAAAATATATCACATAGTTTAAAATCATTACTTTCTTTGATTAATTAAATTTTGGAGATACTTAAACAATAATTTAATATGTGAGGGTTAGTAATCTGCTTAAACCAGGGGATGACCAACTACTATTTATGGGCTAAATCTAGCCTATAGCATTTTTTGAAAAATAAAGTTTAATAGGAGAACAGCCCATGGAATTTATAAAAAGATGATTTATTTATTATTGTTTTTAGCAATTTTGTGCCACTAAAGCAGAGTTGGATACTGGGGACAGAGACAATATGGACAGCAAAATCCGAAGTATTTGCTATCTGGCCTTTGACTAAAAAGGTTTGCAGACTCTCTTTTGGGCCAATATTTTTATTTATTTATTTTTGTTGTTGTTGTTTTTTCACAACTTTTTTTCTTTAACTTTTATTTTACATTCTGGGGTACATGTGCAGGATGTACAGGTTTGTTACATAGGTAAACGTATACCATGGTGGTTTGCTGCACAGATCAATCCATCATCCAAATATTAAGCCCAGCACTCATTAGCTTTTCTTCTTGCTTCTACTGCCCAAAGTAGTTAATAGACTCAGTACTATTCCCATTAATCTACCATTGACATTCATTACAGAATTACAAAAAAGCTATTTTAGAATTCACGTGGAACCAAAAAAGAGTCCAAATAGTCAAGACAATCCTAAGCAAAAAGAACAAAGCTGGAGGCAACACATTACCCAATTCAAACTATACTACAAGGCTACAGTAACCAAAACAGCATGGTAGTAGTACAAGAAATGACACATAGACCAATGGAACAAAGTAGAGAACTCAGAAATAAGATTGCATGTCTACAACCATCTTATCTTAGACAAACCTGACGAAAACAAGCAATAGGGAAAGGATTCCCTATTTAATAAATGGTGCTGGGAAAACTGGCTAGCCATATGCAGCAAATTGAAACTAGACCCCTTCCTTACACCTTATACAAAAATTAACTCAAGGTGGATTATAGACTTAAATACATAAAACCCAGAACCTTTGGAACCCTAGAATAAAATCTAGGCAATATCATTCAGGACATAGGCATAGGCAAAGATTTCATGTTGAAAACACCAGAAGCAATTGCAACAAAAACAAAAATTGACAAATGGAATCCAATTGAACTAAAGAGTTTTTTCACAGCAAAATAAACTATCATCAGAATGAGCACAAAACCTACACCTTGGGAGAACATTTTTATGTCATTATTTGTTAGAGAAAAATGAGAACAAACTGCATAACTAACAACAAGCTACTGGTTAGGTAAATTATAAAATGTCTTTGAGATACATAACAATGTTAAAATGAAACGGGTTTATATGCAGGTTTTAGTGTGAGAAAATGATGATAATTTAATGAGCAATTGTACTTGGTGCTTTTGAATCTTCTTTGTTACTTTACATTCTTGCTGCCACTGTACATTAAAATCACAAGCTCGTTAGATGTTTGCTCAGCGCTAGTCACTGGAAAAGATTCTGAGCTTCCAACATTGAAAGCCACAACTTAATGATTGCAGAATAAGTGAAAAGTCAGGGAAAGTGAGAAATAAATACACAATGACAGAGCCTGAGAGCAAACTCAAAGAAGCTGAAAATAGTTACGTTGGAATACACTTTACTGAAAGTCAGTTTTCAAAGTGTGTTTACTCATGCGAGTTTTGATTGGTCCTAAGTGATTCTTTGCATTTTAAGAGGGTTACTTTTGAGCTTGTCTTTCTGGTCCACCTCTCTGAGTTTGGTCAATTTTAATACATAGGCCGTAACAAGATTCTGCTTCTCTGCTTGCATCAACTGACTCTAAGTCTTTTGGTATAAAAGAGAGAAATGAAAACAGACATGGGAGAAAGAGCTATAAACCAGGCTCTGGAGGTATAGTTGTGTATAGTTGTGACTTGTATTCCAGACTCTTCTTAGGTTGATTTTTTTTTTTTTTTTTTTTTGGCAGGGGGTGGTGTACAGAGTAGCTTTATTACCCCCAAGCCTAATACAGTCTGGTCATCTTCATGGCAGAAGCAGGTCAGCTGATGTCACTTGTGGGCTTTTTCATTTTAGTGACTAAATTAATTTTGTCTTTTCCTTCTGCACCTGTGCACACAAAACAAACATGGGCAGGGAATGGTATAGAAAAAAACAAAACAAAACAAAAAACAAAGCTCAAGAGTAAATAAAGCCATTAAAAGCAATTTCAACCTCCTGTAAGATGGATATATCCTTGGACTGGAGTTCCTAACTATAGGCATTACATTTGATTACATTTGTTCATTTTGAGCAATATTGTGTAGGCTGATGCCCTAAAAACCTTGTGGTATAAGTTTTTGTGTAAGATTTCTGCCTTCAGATCACCTGGAATTTTAGAGATTTCTACTCTCATTGTTTTCAGTCCCGCCATTAACTTATTTTCTTTCTACCCTGAAGTTAACTTGCTCTGCCCAGCACCCATGACATTCTAAATAAAAAAAGAACAATATAATGTGTTTTGCAGCAACTTGGATGGAATCAGCCATTATCCTAAGTGAAGTAACTCAGGGATGGAAAATGAAATACCACGTAGATTTGCTCATTAAGTGGGAGCTAAGTGATAGGCACCCAAAGGGACACAAAGTGGTATAACGGACATGGAGTCTCAGAAGTGGGAGGCGGTGGGATGGCGCGAGGGATGAAAAATTGCTGACTGGATATAATGTACACTATTCGGGTGATAGGTACACTAAAAGCCCAGATGTTACCACTATAAAATTAATGCATGTAATCAAAAACCACTTGTATCCCTAAAGCTATAGAAATTTTTTAAAATGAAATCAATAAATAAAACATAGAAGCCTTCTCTTTCTTGGAATCTTTGTACTCCCTGACCCTTTGGCATAGGCTGACCTTTCCCCAAGTAGTTCTCTTGTTCTTTCATTATTTTAATTCTCAGGTCAAATGTCCCCTCTTCGGTGAGGGAATTCTGACACCCGTATCTGAGTGACCGACTGTCACCTCCACTTTGCTGCCAGCATTTTCTATCCCATCATCTGTAAGTTTAGCAGTCATTGCTGTATACAATTATATTTTAATTTTTTTGAGACATGGTATTTGCTCTGTTGTCTAAGCTGGTCTTGAACTCCAGGCCTCAAGCCATCTTCCTGTTTGGCCTCTCAAAGTGCCAGGATTACAGACATGAGACACCATGCTCAGCCTATCTCATTTTTTAAAAATCCATGTATTTGTGTATATAATTTACCAACTGTTTATTTCTTCCAACTGTACTCTATGTTCCATTAGAGGTTGGACCTTGACGTGCCATTGCAGCAGGGACCTTGCTTACCGTCTTCAGCACCAGTAATATGCCTGCCATTTAATTGGTGCCCAGTGTCCACTTGTTTATTGACGATCTAATGGATTATTTATGACCAGTTCCTTTTCTCTGTTTTTTTTTTTTCTTTACTGGATGAAGAAACTGTATCTCTTGGGCATTTTATCATCTCTTGTGGTTTTCAGTCATCTCTACAAAGATCATTTCCAAATCTGTCTCCAACACTAATCTTCCTATCAAGGTTTGGGCTTGTGAACTTTACTCACGATCCACTGCCAGTTGTATTGTAAAACTACATGTAGTCAGGATGACTCATGGCTTACCTGCATCTGTGGCTTAGCCATGGGGTTTGACATCTGCCTTTTCTTATATTCCCCATGCCATTGTTTCCATATATGCTTTTTTCTTTTTTTTTTTTTTATTTTTCACTGTTCTCCTGGGTTTATGTTCTCTTACAAAATTGATTGCCATGAAGCCACTTCTTTTATTATATTCTGACACAGGAAACAAAGTGACTTTTCTTCAACAGTAACTGTGTAACTGCAGTACTTATTTTATAAAAGAGGCAGTTGATAGTTTCTTTAAGATAATAAGAATCAACCACCCCTGTGGCATGTGAAGTCATTCTCAAAAATTCTCCAGCTTCAACTGTTAGTTCCTTTTTCTGGGCTGCCTCTCTTCGCTTACATGGTGAACACTGCTCTTTGCTGCCAGGCCACGCTCTGGTAGCATTTCATTATAAGCCTAGCAGGATGGAAGAGAACAAGTGAGAGAGAACTTGGAAGAATTCTAACTCTGTGACTGCCATACCTTGGATGCTCCGGAAATTAGTTAGCTCAACTTTAAATAATCTCAGTCTAGTTTTTTTTTCTTGCTCTCTTTTCTACATATTAGTGCCTCAAAACTTTGTTCTATCCTTTTTTGTTTAATTCCAGTACGACCTCATCGAGAAATAAATAATTACATTATAGTAAGTGCTTGTTACGGTCTGTACTATGTTCAGGAAAATATATTCAATAATGTAGACATAATTTATATATATCCGTGTTCCATTTGGTATGATTATTATTATTTAACATGACCCTTTTGAACTAGTTCAAAAATGTCAACACTTTGACCTGAGGAAGTAGAGCCTCATTTAGATTAGGCCACTTGATGAGACCATACAGGCAGTCAACACATTTTGGGACAGCGATGAAAGAGGAAGGTAGCCTTTTGAAATTTCTGCGGAACCCATATAGATAGCAAGTGCCAATCTTCACATTTCTGCCTTCTGTAACAAAAAGAAAAATACTTCTTTTTTCTTAAAGAACTCCTCTGAGTGCATAACTTTAAACTTTCTGACACCAAAATAAATATTTTTCAGTTGTATCCTATTCTCTGAGACATAGTAGGTGAAAAGCCACAAATTTATAAAATTCACCTCAAAGAATTTGTCTTATGTAGATAAAACACAATGAAACATTTCATGCTATTTTTTACTAATAAAAACAATCACTGGAACCAAATATGTTTCCTGGCCACATAGTCTTTTGGACAATAAAACTATTGTTAGGGCATAAGTCAGGTCCTTCTTTGCTTATCCAGATGACAACCAGCATATCTCACTTAATCATGGGCTTTCAAAGACCCGTCTACAAGCATCTGATAAACAACCAACAAGAGGCATAGAGTTCAATTCAACAATATATAAAAATCAGCACTTTAGGCGTGACAGGAACTGGAAACTGTGTTTATGTCACGCCAGCATCTTATAGATTACAACGTTGAAGCCGATAGAAGTTCAGTGAGTACAAGCTATACAGCTTATTAGTGTCAAACCAAATCAACTTAAGTATTTATGGATAATTGCTATATAATTGCTATAATAATTGCATAACTCTATGTAGTAGAGATATGATTTACTCAGATGTTTGTTGAGAATTTTATAATCTACGCAGTAGTCTGACCATACATGAAATAAACTACTATGCAAAATGAGCATAGTAGTATTTAATAATAAGCCTAGCAGAATAGTTTCAAATATTTCTTATATACCATGAATTCTGACATATCTTCTTAATATGTTGCAGGTATTTCAAAATAAGCATCCTCAAAATTAATCTCATTTTCTTACTTTAGCATTTAGTTTTTCCACTACACAGATGATATTTCTTTGCCTTGATTTATCAGGACTGCTTAGACACAAAACATAAGAAACTGGGTTTTAATAGGATAGTGTTTTCAATCTGGACTCTAGACTAACGTGACTGACGTTTTTTGTTTATTTGTTTGCCCGAAGCCTCAGCTTACCTAGTAACTGAGCATTTTTAGAGGAAGTAATGCTGCCCTTCTCCTAGCAGAGTCAACATATTTTTTCCTGTTTTCTGTGCATTCTAATGCCCCGTAGTCTCATCCTCATAAAAGCAATTAGAAGCAGATCAGTGGCCCCAGAAAAGAGAGGAGAAGCATAGGAAAAAGGACTAAAAATAACCAAAGAAGGGTAAGGGAATTCTTACTCAATAGTATGCTAGTTGATTGCCTTCTTTATGTAAATGTGTTGATCTGTGTTTGCTCAGTTTAATATTTGCCTCATTCCAATGTCCTCCTCCCAATCACTGTAAACAAAAACAAAGACTTCTCATTGGAAAAATCAATCCCTTCAAATATGATATTTCCCTGAGCTGTCAATATGCTTGAAATTGCTATAGGTTAAGATCATCATTCGTTTGCCCAGTGAGTAAAAAGTGAGCCTCTTGGCTGTTCTTTCTCTAACAAAGTAATGATGTTGTTTAAAAACTTTTGGAGCAAAATAGATTTGGGATTCAGATGCTACTTCTGAGTCCTTTGATATCTTAACCTGCTGCAGTATCAAAACAAAATATGTATATGTCACTTACTGAGTGTCTAATGCTTTATGTAAGTTGTACCATTTAATTAACCTCCATATTGCCCCTTGGGAGAGAGAAAGATATTATTATCCCCTTAAATAAAAAGAAAATAAGATGGAATGGCTAGCTTGAAATCATTTAGCCAATAAATTGCAGAATCATGAACCTAATTCAAATTAGTCACATCTCAAGGTTACTATTAGCAAGGTAGAAATGTTATGTTCCTGGAGTGATGACAATGCAGATACTGACTTCAGGAGATTTTGTGTCCCCTACCCCAAACTCTAGATTTGGTAACAGTGTAAACCTAGATGCTAAAAAAAGGATGGCCAGAAAAAACACATAAGTCGCTGTTGAAGATAAGGTGCAGGAAGGGCACTCCGACAGAGAGGCAGATTGAGGACGTGATCTTGCAAACAGAGAAGCCATACATTTTACCAAGGAGTGTGTGCTTGGATGATTCATTGTTTTGAGGACATATTCAGATGAGAGACTGCCAGTTTTACCCTTTGGAAATGCCATATACTGGTAATATCTGGCCTCACAGCAGTTCTTCATGAACATGAAAGTCAGAAACTATATGAGCAACTTCTGATCTACTATAATAAAACCCTATCTTATCAACATAAGAACATAAATAATATATATTAACACAATTATTTCTTCTCACAGATATTAATGTATCCATCTGAGGGGCTGAAACGTAGGATGATATATTACAATCAATCAGAAGATACATTACATGTTACTTGCAAACTTTCATCACCATACAATATGTATCATTAGTAGGCATTTGCTCTAAGCTAAAACATTCTGGACACTTGGTATGCTAAGCAACTTAAGTAGTAGCTTTTTCTATTAAAGAAAATCGAATTTCCAAAACATTTTCCTATACTAAGCCATATCTACTTATTCATGACCTTTTTATGATTGTTTCAAGTTTTCCGTCTGAATCTAAAAAGATACCCTCAGATTATTAATTGTTTTAGTAATTCAAAACTGCTTTTATAAACATATAACCATTTTTTAATAAAAGTTTTCTGGACCTTAGCCTGAAAAATACCAAAGGAGACTAAAGCAAGTCCAAAAGTCTACATTTCAAATAAAATATCACAGAAGATTCTGGTGCCAAGCTGGATTGAGGAATTAGTTTTATTCCTCTTTCTTTACCCACTAACTTCCTGTGAGAAAATTCACTCATCTTGGTTTGCTCTTCTCATGACCCTGAACAAACAATAGTTTCTGTGATCTGTGATGATAATGTCTTTTTTTAGCTGAAAATTTGTTTGCTACTATGAATAAGAGCAGGGAAGACAATATTTAATGCTTTCATATCCTATAATAATGGTCAAAACAAATATGTAATATTTCAGTAAATGCAGAATCTATAAAGACTCAGATCCATTGAAAATGAAAGCTTATATTATTCTACCAAGTAAACCTGGATGTGCCATCTAGTTGATGTGCTGGTTTGGTGCAACAATAGCATAAAAGGGGTAGTAGAAAAATAGTGAGAAATACAGATTGTATGTTCATGTCCACTTAAAAATGTGTATGTTTCTTTACCCATCAACCAATGATTTCTTCCATCTCCTTTGAGTAATACTGTGTACAAGGAGCAGTAATAGTATTTAAATCCATAATTTAGTTCATAAGTGTTCAGCCCACAAGGGATTTTGAGCTTACCAAGAATGAAGAACTATTAAACCATCACCTTCCTTTGGCTCTAACTCTAAAAAATGAACAAAATAAATTGGCCCATGGACTATAGCTAGCCTTTGCACTTTCTGTGGCCTAGAGAATCTCAGGACTTTAGCATTGTTTAAGAGGATAATCAATATGAGACTCCAATTCTTTTCAAATATAATATCCAACATATAGGTGCATACAGACACATTCACAAATCAATACATTGGACTGTATCAGCAAGAGACAGCAGAAATAATTAATAAAACAGATCCATTTGGGCTTCAGATATTGGAAGTATTACTGTAAAATAATATTTTAATCCATTCGAGATGATAAAGTCAAGCTTGAAACTTTTGGGAAGAAATGAAAACTAGTAAAAATTTATGTAGATTTTAAAATATGTATATGAACATGTATATTAAGCTTATAATCTCAGTTAAATTGTACTGCAGTAGAACAGGAATAGCTGAAGGAAAACTGTGACCGAGAAAATAGGTCAGTAGTTGCTATTTAGAGTAAACTATGCAAACAAACAGGTAAAAATGCAGAAATAAAGGTAAGCAACATAGAGAATAGAGTATTAGCGTACAGCACATATTCTACTACAGTTTCAGAAGATAAGAAGAAAAAGAACTGGGAAAAGTAAATTTTTTAAGAAAAGAAATGCCTGAAATTTTTAAAGAACTGATTAAGAACATTATAGATCCAAGAACTGCAGAAACTCTCAAGGAAATTTTTAAAATTTCCCTGCTTAAACATATAAGCATGTTTACAGTTGTGAAACTACAAAAATTCAAAAAGAAATAGCAAAGCATTTTCAGGTTTAAGAAATATGAGAGATTAAATGAAAGACAGACTTACAGCTGACTTCTCAACATCAGCAATGGAAGTTACAAGGCAATTGAATCATGCTATTAAGTTGAGAGAAGTAAAAAAACTTTCCAAAATTAGAACATCATAAATGAAAGAAAATAAATTTAAAATAAATTTAAAAATTAAAGTAATATAAAGACCTTATCAAACAATTGGAATTGAGACTCTTGGCCACCAGAAGAATAATACTAAAGAGAATTGTAAAAGTTTCTTCGGGCAAAAAGTTAATGATTTCAGAAGGATGGTCAGATGCAGATCCAACAAATCTGTGGTTATACCTAAAAGTGAACTTTGATGGTATAAAGCAATAATGATATAATACTGTCTTCAAAAATGCATTAAAATAGAATTATACAACAATAAACCATAAAAGGGTAATTGCAATTGGAGTAATCCAATATCCCTTACTTTCTGTAAGAAGGATAGATATGTCTATTAATATGAAAAGTTTCAAAATCAGGAATGCATGTTGAAATTTCTAGCATCTCTGCTAAAATAGTTAAACAATGGATTACGTTCATACTAATAGAAAAAAAATAGTGAGATAAATTCAAAAATGACAAGAAAAGAGTAAAAGTGGTCCAAGGAATAAGTGAGATGATGAAAATTCCAACCTTATTAGTAATTAAATAAAATGCATATGAAATAATTTCTTTGGTTAAAAAAAGAAAACTTAGAAGGCTGAATGACAATCAAACCACAATATGTTAAATATAAAAATAGTATTTAATATAACATAAGAATTATTAATAATACAATGAAAATACTAGACAAAATTATGAAGGCATACCTACATTGATATCAGACAAAGCAAGCTTTAAGAGAAAAAATTTACCAGAAACCATGGTAATTTCATAATGATAACAGATTGTATTTATCAGGAAGATGATTTTAAACTTGTACCTATCTAATTATACTACCTCAAAAATGTAAAGCAAAAATTAATATATATTCAAGATTAAGTAGGTATACCAACAATTACAATGAAAAATACTATCATGTGTTTCTGAGTAATCAGTTGAGCGAGTAGGGAATGCACTCAGTGGATAATTAAAATAATTAAAAATATGACGTAAGATATATATAGAACTCAAAATTAGATTGAAAGGTATATGTAGTTTCTGTGGCAACAGTGCACAAATGCTAGAAATCAGTAGCAAAAGTGTAAAGGTTAAGGTTAGACTACGTTCAGATACTATGATTCAAAAATGAGTCATGAACCAAACATTATATTAAATATAGAAAATATTTTGATAATAACTGCGTATCAAAATTTTAGGTATTTTTATATTTAGAGGAAAACATATAACCTTATGTAAATATCTTAAAAACAAAGAATACCAATGAGAATATTAATGTGAAAAATATTTATCTTGCTGAATTACAAAAACAAATTCTAAACATTCCCAAAGGACTAGAAAGGAATGTATTATAAAGATAACAGGAAAAACTATATTTAGAGGGATTTATACATATAAATGTTAGTTTCTGAAGAGACTAATACAACTGATGGATCTAAAACCTTGTTGATTAAAAGTAGGGAGACAGAAAAAAAATACAGTGGGGTAGAAAGGAAGGAGGAGAAAAGGAGGGAGAGGAGAACACAGGTATAATTGTCATTATCAGCATGAAAAATGCAATGCCACTAATGATTCCTGCAGAATTAAAATTATAGGATAATATTTTGAAGAAATCTATGACAAAATGTGTATGTATGTATATGTACGTATATACGTTTGTATGTATATATGTATGTATGAAATGATAAAATCACAAGGATAATATTACTTAGTAAATTTGACACAAAATGACAAATCTTAACTGATCATATAATGATCAATGTTCATTATTTAGTAATTAAAGTCTTCCCAGGAAGATTTTTCAGGGCCACATGACCTTATTAATGGAAAAATCAAACCATAAAGAGAGAAATTGCTCAAATATCAAATTAATTATTCCAATAATAGAAAAAAAGATACATCCTTCAAATCGTTATATGAGGCTAATAACCTTAATAACCATGACAAGGTAAATATAAAAAAGATAAAATTTTGCATCAATTTTATTACATATCATATATTTTAAAATTCTAAGCAAAATATTAGCTAATCAAATACATTAATACGTGAAAATATGGTAAAATAATTTTATAAAGTTGACTTGATATCAAAAATTCAAAATTGACTAAATTTGAATAATTGATACATTTTTCTGTATTAATGTATTAAGGAAAACATTTTATGAACACCAGAATAAATACAGAAAAATTTTTGATAAAATTCATCATGTACTCATTAACTTTCATTTTTGTTTGATTTTATTTTTTGGAATAGGTTTCTCTCTGTCGCCCAGGCCAGTGTGCAGTGGCACGATCTTGGCTCACTGCAACACTGCCTCCTAAGTTCAAATGATTCTCCTGCCTCAGCCTCCCCAGTATCTGGGATTACAGGTGACCACCACCATGCCCAGCTAATTTTTTGTGTTTTTAGTGGAGATGGGGTTTTACCACGTTGGTGAGGCTGGTCTCAAACTCCTGACCTCAAGTGATCCACCTGCCTCAGCTCCCCAAAGTGCTGGGATTGCATGTGTGAGCCACAGCACCCAGCCTGTATTTATTAGTTTTAAAAGAAAAAAACATACTCTTAGCATTTCAGGAACAGAAAGTATCTTTATTCATATGGTAAGGATATATATAAATGTACAGCAAACATAATTATTGATGTAGATTGCACTGAGATAATGATGCCTGCAATGTCCACTTTGTTTGTTTGTTTTTTATTTTTTGAGACGGAGTCTTGCTCGGCCTCCCAGGCTGTACTGAAGTGACACAATCTCGGCTCACCACAACCTCTGCCAACAGGGTTCAAGAGATTCTCCTACCTCAGCCTCCTGAGTAGCTGGGATTACAGGTGCAGATCACCACGCATGACTAATTTTTACATTCTTAGTAAACATGGGGTTTCATCATGTTGGCCAGACCGGTCTCAAATTCCTGACCTCAAGTGATCCACCTGCCTTGGCCTCCCAAAATGGTGGGATTACAGGCATGAGACACCACGTCCAGCCCCGTGTCCACTTTTTTTGACATTGTATTAGGCACTGAGGTAGCCAAATAGATGAACCAATGTAAGAATTGAAAAATAACAAATTAAAATTTTATTATTAATAGATTATTTTAGTAGATGTAAACCAAATAATATGAAGACAAAATATTTAATTTGGGGAGTTTAGCAAGCTTTCAAGATTAAAAATCCAAAAAAAAAAATCAAATAAACACTATTTTAAAGACATTTACTACAGCATCAAAAAATTGCATAACTAAAAAGAAATATAAAATAGGAGGCATTTTTAATTTCTTTCACAAATTGACTTATAGATTTAAAAAATTCCTAATAAAAAATTCAGTAGGGTTCCAGACCTCATAAATTCTTCAACATATGATGGGTATGACATGTAATTAAGGGATAAAACTTTTTTTTTTTGTGACTGCAGAAAATTATTGTGTATTGGGAAGAACCAGGAATCTTGTTAGTTCATTTATTTGTTTTTTAAAAAAATGGTATATACCATGGGCTAAGCTCTGTGCTTTAAATTTTGAAGACTGGTTTCAGCGTTCATTATGGGCATAATTTAGTCCAAAAATTACTTAATTTCTCAAAATTCCTGTCATCCTCTTAAAATTAGCTTGTGTGTATGGTTGAGTGTAAATTCAGATTAAGGATAAATTTACTGTATAATTTATTGACTCAAATAGCATCTTTTGAGAGTGAGAGTGAGTACTATTCTAAAGCAAACAGGTATAATAGGGAGAATTAGTGCTCCGAATTAAAGAAGAACTGCGTAAAATTCCTAGAGTTTGAGTAGGTATTTGAATCTCTATCCCATCCACCTACTTGACTTATGAGACAGCATAGACTGTGACCCATTATTCTTCCCTTAATTATTTGCAATGTGTTAAACTACAGGATTCATCTCTTTAGGGTTGCATCTCTCATGCAAAATCCACTGGAAGGGACTTTCAAAGATAAGCTGTTCAAATCATTAATAAATTTATATTAACACATTTATTAAATAATCACTTGGAAAAGCCCTATAGAAATAGGGCAAAAAAAAAAAAGTAATGTGTGGTAGGCAAGACAAAGAAGAGCAAGGACGCTGAACAGTATAAGTGAGGGTGTGGTATAGTCAGTTGTACATCTATGGAGAGGTGCGGGAAGCCCCAGGACCTCAGTGTGCTGGAGGAGGTTCACAACCTCAGTACGGGGATCACACTTCATTGGGGTTATTGAAGTAGTAGGATGCAAACTAACGCTTTCACATCAACATCACACATTATAGAAATATTGCTTTTGGCTTTTGCATTGGATGTACTGGACATGGCATTTGAGGGTCTCTCTGGTTGCAAAGCCTGTTTTCACACCCTCACACGACAAGCTAAGACTCAGCATGAAAGAAAGAAAGAAAAGAGACTTGACAGGGATAGGGAGCACGGCCATGTTATCATGACTACTGCTTTGCTAAGTGATGCTAGCTAGAATTTCACATCAACATTTTCTCATTTTCTCGCTGGCCCCACCTCTCTCTTACATAAGGTTATTAAGAAGACTAATTAGATAACACCCATGAAATTCCTTTGCTCCTTTGAGGAAGGTTTTTATATTAATCCCAGTCATTATTATTCAAAGAATATTGAAACTCATTGCAGATTAAAGTAATTTTGAAGAACCACAGAGACTACAGTTTACCATCCAAATGGACAAATACAAACTCAGTTTTTCCTTATCTTTTATTCTTATCTCAAGGCCTATCCTAATTATGTAACACTGCAGGAAAGGCAAAACAACCTCACTTTTGAGTATTAAATTCATTTGCTTGCTTGAATTTTAGCAACTGCTTGCATATAAAAGACTTTGTAAAAATCAAATAGCTAAATTAATTGAGGTCAGTTAAGATCAGCAGCTTCCACCTAAGGTGGAATAATTGTTCATCAGAAAAATGCCTTCTACCAACTTTCTGGTTCTGCTCTCCTGTAAAAATTTTGCAGATCTCCAAATTCTTCTGTGTTAAAGCCTTTTTGTATCTATCCCAGGCATCTAAAGCTTTATGTCTTCTGAACTCATGTGTAGTGGAAGAGTTCCCTCAGATACTCCAGTAAAAGTAATTTTTGCCTAAGATGATGAAGAAAAAACAGACAATAAAATGGACACTTTGGGTCCATTTTCATCCTTGGCCACCACGCTACACGCTACTTCCTACTCCCTGTTTAACACTATAGGATGAAAGTCAGTAGATCTTGGAAACAATAGTCTTTTTTCCTCTTTCTTCAAACAATTTTGCCGTTACAAATTACAAGAAACCGTGATACCCATCTTTACATAGGTTTCTGAAAACTGCTAAGGTACTTAATTATTTGAGAAATTATGTATGTTGAATTTCTAGAGTGGATATTGTTTATTTTGAACCCACAATCTGGTGCGTGTGTGTGTGTGTGTGTAATTCCATTTTTCTGTATTAACTTCTGGATTGCAAGACCAATTAGGACTATGACTTTCTACCCTAATACATAGTAGGTGACAAATTGAGTGGTTATTGAGTGAATAAGTAAGGAAACAAAATGTGGTTAAATATGAAGTTGCCCACAGAATTCCCTACAAGTCTTATGAACCTAAGTATCCTCTGAAAACTCAACTCTTCATGGATAGCCTTTGTAATAATGGCAAGGATGAATAAATAACACTTATTGATTAGAAGAACATCATTAGTCTTGCAACTAGTTGTATAACTGTATGGATTGTTTCTCTCACAGGAAATTTAAACTATGTATGGATTTAGGATCCCCATCGCTTACAGCTCCGTAACTTAAGCTCTAAACAGTTGGGCATTGCTTTTCAATGTGATTTTCTTTTTATTTGCTACAGTTAGCCCTCAGTAAAAGTCATTCAATAAGTATAACTAGTTGTTAACTCTAAAACTTATTTGAAAATGTTATTTGGAGTATGTTACTAAAATTAATATAACAAGCATTTTTAAGCCCTATTAGTTTGTATATTGTTCTCCAAATACATGGGACCGAACATTACAGGACCTAGTTTATATAATTATGTTCTATATAATTACATAGGTCTATATAATTCCATAGGGGTCTCTCTGTATAATTGTATAAACTAAGTCTCTATAATGTAACAACACATATGCTACAGGTCTTGCCTAGCAAATCTATTAAAAGATTTCAGTTTGTATACCGACTAGGGCCAATTTGAAACTTCCAAAAATTTAGAGAATGACTATGTCGTTGAATGCATAGGATAAAAAGAAATAGACTGCGTAACTGGTAAATCCTCCTACTAGTAAGTAATTTACATTACATATTTAACCTGTTTGTATTCTAAAAGTACAGCAAAGGTATTGAGTACTATAACATTAACTCCTGTCTCACTCCAGTTTTAAAATAAAATATTGCCAATTTTGCTTTGGTACCTGATTCCCCTCCCGGTTGCATCAGCTGTGCTTCTGTGAAGTGATCACTAGTACCTGAAGTTGATTTTATTATTCCTATGTATATGTATATGCTTTTACAATATGCCCATCTGTACATATATAACGACATAGGTAAAAATTATATATTGTCTCTCGTTTTGCATGTTTATCTAAATGGTGCATTACCAATATATTTTTCCCACTTGCTTTTCTCGGTCAAATTCAATTTCATAATGGAGATGCAAATGAAATGCATTTACCATATCAGTAGTTACATAGCAAATGGCACATGCCATATTAATATATTTGAATAAACACTCATTTGGTGTTACAACTTATCCGTGTAGTAAGAAGACGTTTTAGTTTCCTGTCATTGGGTTTTTGAAGGCATTATATGGGAACTGACTACAGTTATAATGGAGACCACGACACTAATTGTGCCTGTTTTAGAAGGGAAGTCATTCTCACTCTCAAAAGAGTAGCTTTTGAGTCAATACATTTTATAGTGAATTTATCTTTAATCGAAATTTATACTCAAACACGCACATGAGCTAATTTTAAAAATAATGACAGGAATTTCGACAAATTATTTTTGTGCTAAATTATACACATAATGAATGCTGAAGCAAGTATTCAAAATTTAAAGCACACTGCTTAGCACATGGTACATAGTGTAGACTTCTTAAAAATAAGTGAAGAGACTGACAAGAGTTATGGTCCTTCCCACTACACAATAGAATCACATTGCACCATCAAAAGGGATTAATTTTCTCTCTCTCTCTCTCTCTCTCTCTCTCTCTCTCCTTCCTCCCTCCCTTCCTTCCTTCCTTCCTTCCTTCCTTCCTTCCTTCCTTCCTTCCATCTTTTATTAAGACAGAGTCTCCCTCTGTCGCCCAGGCTGGAGTGCAGGGGCGCGATCTCCACTCGTTGCAAGCCCCGCCTCCCGGGTTCACGCCATTCTCCTGCCTCAGCCTCTGGAGTAGCTGGGACTACAGGCGCCTGCCACCGCGCCCGGCTAATTTCTGTATTTTTCGTGGAGATGTGGTTTTACTGTGTTAGCCAGGATGGTCTCGATCTGCTGACCTCGTGATCTGCCTGCCTCACCCTCCCAAAGTGCTGGGATTACAGGTGTGAGCCACCACGCCTGGCCAAAATTTTATTTCTGAATTACATGTCATTCCCATCAAGTGTTCAGGGAAGATATGAGGTCCGGAATCCTACTGGATTTTTTATTAGGAATATTTTTAATCCGTAAGTCAAATATTTAATTTACAAAATGTATTGTAAAATAAATTTTAAATACATTCTATTTTTAGATTTATTTTTAGTTCTGCAGTGTTTTGATATTATGGTAAAAGTTGTCTTTAAAAGTAGTGTTTATTTGATTCTTTAATTTTTTAATCTAAAAAACTTGCTAAACTCAACAAATTAAATGTTGTTGTTGTTGTTAAACAGTGACTTTTATTGATGCAGCAGGGCACAGCAGCAGATGTGCTGCTTCTTGCAGAGCAGGGCTACCCCATAGGCTGTGTGACCAGAGTAGCACCTCAGAGGCAGTTTTATAGTCATATTTATACCTACTTTCAATTATATGCAATTTTAAAAAAATTATACTTCAAGCTCTGGGGTACATATGCTGAATGTGCAGGTTTGTTACATAGGTATACACGTGCCATGGTGGTTTGCTGAACCCATCAACCCGTCATCTACATTAGGTATTTCTCCTAATGCTATCCCTCCCCCAGTCCCCTATCCCCCGACAGGCCCCAGTGTGTGATGTTCCCCTAGCTGTGTCCATGTGTTCTCATTGTTCAGTTCCCAGTTATGAGTGAGAACATGCCGTGTTTGGTTTTCTGTTCTTGTTTGCTGAGAATGATGGTTTCCAGCTTCATCCATGTCGCTGCAAAGGACATGAACTCATCCTTTTTCTATGGCTGCATGGTATTCCATGGTGTATTTGTGCCCCATTTTCTTTATCCAGTTTATCATTGATGGGTATTTGGGTAGGTTCCAAGCGTTCCTATTTCTCCACATCCTCTCCAGCATCTGTTGTTTCCTGACTTTTTAATGATTGCCCTTCTAAGTGCTGTGAGATGGTATCTCATTGTGGTTTTGATTTGCATTTCTCTAATGACCAGTGATAATGAGGTTTTTTTTTCATATGTTTGTTGGCTGCGTACTGTCTTCTTTTGAGAAATGTCTGTTCATATCCTTATCTCACTTTTTGATGGGCTTGTTGGTTTTATTCTTGTAAATTTAAGTTCTTTGTAGATTCTGGATATTAGCCCTTTGTCAGATGGATAGATTGCAAAAATTTTCTCCCATTTTGTAGGTTGCCTGTTCACTCTGAAGATATTTTGTCTTCATATTATTTGTTTTTCATCCACTAAAAGTAATCTATTAATAATACCATTTTGTTTATTCCTTTCCAAGTTTTTGCACATGTTACTTCATTTATCTGGCTACTGCACTAACCATGACTTCTAGTACAATGTCAAATAAAAGTAGACATGGTCAGCATCATTGTTTCAGTGCAGTGTAGAGGGAATGATTTCATAATTTCATCATCAAGTATGATTTTTACCGTACATTTTTGTATATCCTTACCATTATGGGTAAAGATATTTTCTGTTCCTGAAATTCTAAGTATTGTTTTTCTTTTAAAATTAATGAGTAAATGAAAAAAGTTTATCAAATAATTTTCTGCATCTATTTTAATGTTCATGTGAATTTTTCTCTGTGTTGACATTTGTTACCCAAGTATATCTCATGTAACTAATATATAGTATTCTATTGTAAAAATAAATAACAACTGATTATCCACTCTCCTCATGGGTACAACGTTGGAGGTATACACACATGCATACATATATATTTCCACATATGAACCTGTACACACAATGCACTGTTATGGTAACATGGAAATTGGGGTACATACCTGTTCTCTTCCTCCCTTCCCCACCCAAAATGAGAGTGAAATATTGGCTCTAACTTGTTTTCTTTCTTTCTAGTGAGTCTCAGCAACTTTTCATTAGATTATTGTTAGTTAAAATTCCATTTACTGTTAATCACCTATTCACAATATTTATCTATGAGACTATATTGTTCCTACTGGTTTGTAGTGTTTAAATTTATTTTGGATACTGATCCTTCATGCAATCTATTGGTTTAAAACAACTACTTACAGTCTTTGGCTTATCCCATTTTTGGCATTTTTTAATGCAGAGAAGCTTATACACACTCATTAGAAAAAATCAATTTTCTCATGGCTTATGTTTTTTGTTTGTTAATTCATTAATTTCTTCCATATATTAAGATAAATTCTCATGTATTTTCTAAAACATCTTAAAGTTTTGCTGCTTACTCTGGTTTTTATTTATATTTAATTTACATGTGTACATTATATGAAGGATTCAATTATATTTTTTCCAGAATCATTTTTATAAAGTTATTCTTAATATACCTAAGACATTTTCATGAATGAATTTGTCCATCTCTGACCCCTATCTTTATTTTCATTATTTTGATATCATCAATCACAGTGTCAAATGTATGATATCTTCATAAGTGCATCTTATTCTTTAATGTTTCATAGCTAATATTTTTCCACACGTTTAAGAGGTATAATTTATTCATCATAAAGTCACCCAGTTAAAATGCACAAATGAATGGTATTTCAGTTTTCACAGAGTTATACAACCATTTAGGTTTAGAACATTTTCATCACCCCAAAAAGAAGCCTTGGACTTGGTAACAGTCACTTTGCATTCCCCCTCACACACAGCCATAGGCTAATATTAATCTACTTTCTGACTCTATGGGCTTACCACATTCTGGGTATTCCAATACCCAGATGACATGTATCATTTCATGTTATAAATGGTATCATAAAATATTCATTATTTCTGACTGACTTCTTTCATTTAGCATGTTTTCAAGGTTCACATGTTTTAGCATGTATCCATATTTCACTATTTTTTCCACCCAATAATATTCCAAGGTATGGATAGGCCATATATTGTTAAGCTATTCATCAGTTGATGGACATTTGGGTTGTTTTCATTTGTTGACTATTTATTCTTCATAAGGCTGTGTTCTTAGCTAACCTTGATCCTTTCTTTTTCATATGCAAAATAGATATTTCTTGCAAAGTTCTATGAAACACTGTAATGTTCTTCATTAAACCTAGTTTTACTACATAACTGCATTTTCGAATAATTGATACGATACTGGGTCTTTCATAGCAAAATATGTGTATATGTGTAGGTATATATACACACACTCATACATTTTACTTATATGCAAATATATTACATATATACATATACACACATAGGTACACACACATTTGAATTTTCTCCTCAATAAAGGCTACATACAAATTGTGTTAGTTTTGTTTATAGGGTTTTATTTTTTATAGCTATTATAAATATATAACTTGAAACTATATTTCTATACATTCATGACTATATTTAATTAATTTGTATATATTTATCATATATCCAGTAAACCTGCTAAACTATACTGCATATTTACCTTTATCAAACTTGTGTTTATATGTGGAAAATTTTAATGTACTCAATTCATGACAGATTTGTGTTTTCCCACCAGATTGTTCTTCTGTTATTTGTTGGTCCTGTTAGTTTGGTCAGAGCCTCTATTTCTATATTCATAGAAGCAGCCGTGGTTATTTCTTAATATAAAGTTACAATTTATGTTTGTTGGCTGCTTTTATGTCTTCTTTTGAGAAGTGTCTATTCATGTCCTTTGCTCATTTTCTAATGAGGTTGTTTTTTGCTTGTTGATTTAAGTTCCTTATAGATTATGGATATTAGATCTTTGTCAGATACATAGTTTGTGAATATTTTCTCCCATTTTGCAGGTTTTCTGTTTACTCTGCTGAGAGTTTCTTTTGCTATGGAAAAGCTCAGTAGTTTGATTGTGTCACACTTGTCAAATTTTGTTTTCGTTGTTAATTGCTTTGGGGGACTTAGGCAAAAATTATTTGTCCATGCCTATATCAGGAAGTGTATTTCTGAAGCTTTCTTCTAGTACTTCTACAGTTTGGGGTATTCTTTAATCCATCTTGAGTTAGTTTTTGTATATGACAAAAGGTAAGGACCCTGTTTCTTTCTTCTGCATTTAGCTAGCCAGTTATCCCAGAAGCATTCATTGAATAGGGAATCTTTTCTCCGTTCCTTGTTTTTGTCAGCCTTGTTGAAGATCAGATGGTTTAAGAGTGAGGTTTTATTTCAGGGATCTCTATTCTGTTCCATTGGTTATGTGTCTGTTTTTGTACCAATACCATAAGGTTTTAGTTACTATAGCCTAATAGTATAGTTTAAAGTCAGGTAGTAGGATGTCTCAAGCTTTGTTCTTTTTGCTTCAGTTTGCTTTGGCTATTCAGGTTCATTTCTGGTTCCATATACATTTTAGAGGTTTTTTCTAATTTTGTGAAGAAGGATAGTGGTAGTTTGATAGGAATAGTGTTGAATCTGTAAATTGCTTTAGGTTGTGTGGCCATTTTAGAAAATGCTCATCATCACTAATAATCAGAGAAATTCAAATCAAAACCACAATGGGCTATCATCTCATACCAGTCAGAATGACTATTGTTAAAAAGTAAAAAACAAACAAACAAACAACAACAACAACAAAATGGATTCTGGCGATGAGCCTATGGAGAAAAGGGAATGCTTATACACTGTTGGTGGGAATGTAAATCAGTTCAGCCACTGAGGAAAGCACTTCGGGAATTCCTCAAAGAACTTAAACCACAGCTACCATTTGACCTACCAATTCTGTTACTGGATATATACATATACCCAAAGGAAAATAGAGCATTATACTAAAAAGACACATATATTGTGTATTCATCACAGCACTATTCACAAGAGCGAAGACACAGAATCAACCTAGGTGCCCATTAATTGTGGATTTGATAAAGAAAATGTGGTGAGCACATACCATGGAATACTACATAGTCATATAGAAGAATGACATTATGTCCCTTGCAGCAACTTGGATGGAGCTGGAGGCCATTATCCTAAGTGAATTAATGCAGAAATGGAAAACAAAATACAGCATGTTGTCACGGGAGCTAAACACTGAGCAGCCATGAACATAAACTATGGGAACAATAGATACTGCAAACTACTAGAGGTAGGAGGATAGGAGGAGGGCATGAGTGAAGAAACTACCTGTTGTGTACTATGCTCACAACCTTAGTGCAATATACCTAGGTAACAAACCTGTACATGTAACCCCTATATCTAAAATAAAAGTTGAGAAAAAGAAAAAACAACAACAACTTAGACTGTTCCACCATGTAGGATTTGCAGACAAACTTTATCATGTGACAGACCCTTTCTACCATTCTTAGTTTGCTAAGGGTTCTAAAACTAATAGATACTGAAATAGACCAAATACATTTCCTAAATTTATTTGGAAAATGTTGTGACTTTCCTTTAATTCACAATGGGATGAACCGCAATATATTTCACAATGTTACACAAATTTTACATTTCTGGGAACTTGACTTTCTCACGTGACATCGTCTATACGTTACTGAATTTTGGCTGCTGGTTGTGTAGAAATACTTACATCTACATTTATGGGTGGAAGCCCCATATAAATATATTTGGTGCAAAACTGCAATTACTTTTGCACCAACCCAATAGCATTTGAAAAGATTTTGCAAGCGTGCCCTTTGTTTTAGTTACTTTATAACCCTATAGGGCTTCTAATATTGGCATTTTCCTAGTATTTGAAGCTGAGCTTTAAAATAATATGACTCCTTTAATATTTATAGGTTAATTCTGTGATTTGTTTACCATTGACCAAGTTTTGGTGATCAGATGTTTTTAGAAAATTGCCATTTTTAAGATTTTTCAAATATTTTAGTATATTTCTATGCTTATAACTGGGTTTTTAAAAATATTTAGTACAGTTAAAATTGACTTCATTTTAGACACAATAATATTTGTGTGTGCACATCATTCTGTTTCTTTGTCTTCAACTCTTTCTATTGATTTTTTATCAAGTTTTTCAGAAGTGTATAATTTCATTAGTCATTTTTAAATTAGTCTTCAGTGAAATATAAGCACATTTGGCTTTGTTTATCATTTCCATTTTATGATTATTTTGGAGAGTTGAGTTATTACATGAGGAAGTGCAATTGCAGGCTCCTGAAACTTCCCCCATTTCACCAATGTAGCAAATCAAAAGCAACATTTTATCCCAGGAATAATGCCATGAAATGCTCCACCATCAAAGCCTTCAACTAAAAGTATAGTGGTCTCCATTTTAATTATAGTTAGTTCCCATTTAATACATTCAAAAATCCAATGACAAGAAACTAGAACTTATTACTGCAAGGTGTAAATTTTAACAGCAGTTGCAGGGGATGAGTATTTGTATCAATATATTAGTAAAGTATCTGACATTTGGTGTAAAACTACTGACATGGTGCATGCATTTTATTTTCAATCTCTATCACTAAAGGGGATGAAAAGCTGTTTGCATCCTTTGCATATGCATTCATATGTGAAGGATGACAGTACACGTTTGTTATCTAGCCCCAAGGGGAGGTCAACTCTTTTGTCCTCTGTCATAAGAGTACCAAAATAACCAATAGAGATATTTAAATTCACTACTACTAATAAGAACTAAAACTAAAATTATAATTTAATGTAACTTCAGCCCATCCAGCTGGTAAAAGTGCAGAGAGAATATAGGGCTGTTGATGATATTGTCACTCTCATTTATTGTTTATGGAAATGACAACATAGTTTTGGGGGATTATTTAAAAAATGAAAGACGTAGTCATGAAGTATTCTCTTTGATATGGAAATTCTTAGTATTTAATTATAGATAACCGTATCTTAAGATGTAAAAAGTGAAGTATGGGAAAATGCAAGTCAACTAAGACTTAAGAGTTCTGGACTCAGTTTGCACTCTGAGTGCAAGCTAAGTATAGTATAACTCTATGAATCCAATCTGCAAAAGTGAAAAGAAAAAATCAGACAAGTCATGACATGGAAATACTACATGTGTGGATTGGTTTTATTTCATTAAAAAAAGGTTATTTTACAAACTAGATCTCACTCTGTTGCCCAGACTGGAGTGCAGTGGTGCGATTATAGCTCATGGCAGCCTCCAACTCCCGAGTACAAACAATCCTCCCACCTAACCCTCCCGAGGACTATAGCAATGCATCAATGGCCCTTGTTAATTTATTGTATTTTTTGTAGAAACAGGTGTCACTTTGTTGCTCAGGCTGGTCTTGAAATCCTAGGTTCAAGCAATCCACCATCCATGGCCTCCCAAAGTGTTGGGATTATAGGTGTGAATCACTGCATCCAGCCTAAATCATTTTTAAATAATAAAAGCTGGAATTAATTCTATATAATAAAATGTCATAAGCAAAATGTAAGAATATATGTGCAGTTTGTTTGTTTCTTTGTTTGTTTTTGAGATGGAGTATTGCACTGTCACCCAGGCTGGAGTGCAATGGCACGATCTCAGCTCACTGCAACCTCTGCCTCCCAGGTGCACACGATTCTCCTGCCTCAGCCTCCGAGTAGCTGGGATTACAGGCACACACCACCAAACCTGGCTACTTTTTTGTATTTTTCTTCTTTTTTTTTTTGAGATGGGGTTTCACTATGTTGGCCAGACTGATCTCGAACTTCTGAACTCGTGATACACCTGCTTTGGCCTCCCAAAGTGCTGGGATTACAGGTGTGAGCCACCACACCCAGCCTGTGCAGTTATTTTTATTGCAAAATTTCTTCAGTGGTAAAAACAACATAAAACCTGAAAACCTTCTGAAAATCCAATTTTATAATATATTTTATTTATGAAAATTAAGATTTCTCTTTGACTATTACCTTGTAGCATTGCCCCTGCTGTATCATTAGGCAAAATGATTAAGCAGCAAGATTATTTAGTAATGCAACTCTATATTTAAAAACAAAAAAAAACCACAATAAAACCTTGTTTATATCGGTTACTATATACAAACAAGCTTGAGCAAAGATGTCAAAGAATGTACTCCAAATTCTTAATAATTAGTTTGAAGAAACGTAAGATTGTTGCAAGTGTTTATACATCAATGTATTTAAATTTTCTATTAAAAGTTTGATTGATTTTTTAAACTTTTATTTTAAGTTCAGGGGTACACATGCAGGTTGGTTACATAGGTAAACATGTGTCCTGAGGGTTGATTATACAGATTGTTTCATCACCCAGGTATTAAGCCTAGTATCCATTATTTACTTTTCCTGATCCTCTCCCTACTCCAAACTTCCAGCCTCCAATAGGCCCCAATATGTGTTGTTCTCCTCTTCATGTGTTCTCCTCATTTAGCTGCCACTTATAAGTGAGAACATGCAGTATTTGGTTTTCTACTCCCATGTCAGTTTGCTAAGGATACTGTCTTCCATCTTTATCCATGTCTCTGCAAAGGACGCGAACTCATTTTTTATGGCTACATAGTATTCCATGGTGTATATATACCACATTTTCTTTATCCAGTCTATCACTGATGGGCATTTAGATTTATTCCACGTATTTGCTATTGTGAATAGTATTGCAATGAACATACTTGGATATGCATATTTATAATAGAATGGTTTATTTGTCTTTGGATATATACCCAGTAATGGAATTGCTGGGCCAAATGGTATTTCTATCCTTAGGACTTTGAGGAAATGCCACACTGTCTTCCATAATAGGTGAACTAATTTACACTCTCAACAACAGTGTATAAGCATTTCTTTTTTCCCCTAACTTTGCCAACATCTGTTATTTTTTTATCTTTTTAATAATAACCATTCTGACTGGTGTGAACGGTATCTCATTGTGGTTTTGATTTGCATTTCTCTAATGATCAGTGATGTTGAGCTTTCTTTCTTTCTTTCTTTTATTATACTTTAAGTTCTAGGGTACATGTGCACATCGTGAAGGTTTGTTACCTATGTATACATGTGCCATGTTGGTGTGCTGCACCCATTAACTTATCATTTACATTAGGTATATCTCCTAATGCTATCCCTCCCACCTTCCCCCTCCCCACAATAGGCCCCGGTGGGTGACGTTCCCCTTCCTGTGTCCAAGTCTTCTCACTGTTCAATTCCCACCTATGAGTAAGAACATGCAGTGTTTGGTTTTCTGTTCTTGCAATAGTTTGCTGAGAATGATGGTTTCCAGCTGCATCCATGTCCCTACAAAGAACACGTACTCATCCTTTTTTATGGCTGCATAGTATTCCATGGTGTATATGTGCCACATTTTCTTAATTCAGTCTGTCACTCATGGACATTTGGGTTGATTCCAAGTCTTTGCTATTGTGAATAGTGCCACAATAAACATATGTGTGCATGTGTCTTCATAGCAGCATGATTTATAATCCTTTGGGTATATACCCAACAATGGGATGGCTGGGTCAAATGGTATTTCGCAGTATAGATCCTTGAGGAATCGCCACACTGTTTTCCACAATAGTTGAACTAGTTTACAGTCCCACCAACAGTGTAAAGTGTTCCTATTTCTCCATATCCTCTCCAGCACCTGTTGTTTCCTGACTTTTTAATGATTGCCATTCTAACTGGTGTGAGATGGTATCTCATTGTGGTTTTGATTTGCATTTCTCTGATGGCCAGTGATGATGAGCATTTTTTCATGTGTCTGTTGGCTGTATGCATGTCTTCTTTTGAGAAATGTCTGTTCATTTCCTTTGCCCACTTTTTGATGGGGTTGTTTGTTTTTTTCTTGTACATTTGTTTGAGTTCTTTGTAGGTTCTGGATATTAGCCCTTTGTCAGATAAGTAGATTGCAAAAATTTTCTCCCATTCTGTAGGTTGCCTCTTCACTCGGATAGTAGTTTCTTTTGCTGTGCAGAAGCTCTTTAGTTTAATTAGATCTCATTTGTCAATTTTGGCTTTTGTTGCCATTGCTTTTGGTGTTTTAGAATTGAATTCCTTGCCCATGCCTGTGTCCTGAATGGTATTACCTTGGCTTTTTTCTAGGGTTTTTATGGTTTTAGGTCTAACATTTAAGTCTGTAATCCATCTTGAATTAATTTCCATATAAGGAGTAAGGAAAGGATCCAGTTTCAGCTTTCTACTTATGGCTAGCCAGTTTTCCCAGCACCATTTATTAAACAGGGATATATTTCCCCATTTCTTGTTTTTTCAGGTTTGTCAAAGATCAGATGGCTGTAGATGTGTGGTATTATTTCTGAGGACTCTGTTCTGTTCCATTGGTCTATATCTCTGTTTTGGTACCGGTACCATGCTGTTTTCGTTACTGTAGCCTTGTGGTATAGTTTGAAGTCAGGTAGCGTGATGCCTCCAGCTTTGTTCTTTTGGCTTAGGATTTTTTTGGCAATGTGGACTCTTTTTTGGTTCCACATGAACTTTAAAGCAGTTTTTTCCAATTCTGTGAAGAAAGTCATTGGTAGCTTGATGGGGGTGGCATTGAATCTATAAATTAACTTGGGCAGTATGGCCATTTTCATGATATTGATTCGTCCTATCCATGAGCATGGTATGTTCTTCCATTTGTTTGTGTCCTCTTTGATTTCACTGAGCAGTGGCTTGTAGTTCTCCTTGAAGAGGTCCTTCACATCCCTTATAAGTTTGATTCCTAGGTATTTTATTCTCTTTGAAGCAATTGTGAATGGGAGTTCATTCATGATTTGGCTCTCTGTTTGTCTGTTATTGGTGTATAAGAATGCTTGTGAGTTTTGCACATTGATTTTGTATCCTGAGACTTTGCTGAAGTTGCTTACCAGCTTAAGGAGATTTCGGGCTGAGACGATGGGGTTTTCTAAATATACAATCATGTCATCTGCAAACAGGGACAATTTGACTTTTTCTTTTCCTAACTGAATGCCCTTTATTTCTTTCTCTTGCCTGATTGCCCTAGCCAGAACTTCCAACACTATGTTGAATAAGAGTGGTGAGAGAGGGCATCCCTGTCTTGTGCCAGTTTTCAAAGGGAATGCTTCTGGTTTTTGCCCATTCAGTATGATATTGGCTTTGGGTTTGTCATAAATAGCTCTTATTATTTTGAGATACGTTCCATCAATACCGAATTTATTGAGAGTTTTTAGCATGAATGGCTGTTGAATTTTGTCAAAGGACTTTTCTGAATCTATTGAGATAGTTAAGTGGTTTTTATCTTTGTTTCTGTTTATATGCTGGATTACGTTTATTGATTTGTGTATGTTGAACCAGGCTTGCATCCCAGGGATGAAGCCCACTTGATTGTGGTGGATAACCTTTTTGATGTGCTGCTGGATTTGGTTTGCCAGTATTTTGTTGAGAATTTTTGCATCGATGTTCATCAGGGATATTGGTCTAAAATTCTCTTTTTTTGTTGTGTCTCTGCCAGGCTTTGGTATCATGATGGTGTTGGCCTCATAATATGAGTTAGGGATGATTCCCTCTTTTTCTGTTGATTGGAATATTTTCAGAAGGATTGGTACCAGTGCCTCCTTGTACTTCTGGTAGAATTCAGCTGTGAATCCATCTCGTCCTGGACTTTTTTTGGTTGGTAGGCTATTCATTATTGCCTCAATTGCAGAGCCTACTATTGGTCTATTCAGGGATTCAACTTCTTCCTGGTTTAGTCTTGGGAGAGTGTATGTGTCCAGGAATTTATCCATTTCTTCTAGGTTTTCTAGTTTATTTGTGTAGAGGTGTTTATAGTATTCTCTGATGGTAGTTTGTATTTCTGTACGGTCAGTGGTGATATCCCCTTTATCATTTTTTATTGCATCTATTTGATTCTTCTCTCTTTTCTTCTTTATTAGTCTTGCTAGCGGTCTATCAATTTTGTTGATCTTTCAAAAAACCAGCTCCTGGATTCACTGATTTTTTGAAGGTTTTTTGTGTCTCTATCTCCTTCAGTTCTGCTCTGATCTTAGTTATTTCTTGCCTTGTGCTAGCTTTTGAATGTGTTTGCTCTTGCTTCTCTAGTTCTTTTAATTGTGATGTTAGGGTGCCAATTTTAGAACTTTCCTGCTTTCTCTTGTGGGTATTTAGTGCTATAAATTTCCCTCTACACACTGCTTTAAATGTGTCCCAGAGATTCTGGTGTGTTGTATCTTTGTTCTCATTGGTTTCAAAGAACATCTTTATTTCTGCCTTCATTTCGTTATGTACCCAGTAGTTATTCAGGGGCAGGTTGTTTCGTTTCCATGTAGTCGAGTAGTTTTGATTGAGTTTCTTAGTCCTGAGTTCTAGTTTGATTGCACTGTGGTCTGAGTGACAGTTTGTTATAATTTCTGTTCTTTTACATTTGCTGAGGAGTGCTTTACTTCCAACTATGTGGTCAATTTTGGAATAAGTGCAATGTGGTGCTGAGAAGAATGTATATTCTGTTGATTTGGGGTGGAGAGTTCTGTAGATGTCTATTAGGTCCACTTGGTGCAGAGTTGAGTTCAATTCCTGGATATCCTTGTTAACTTTGTCTCCTTGATCGTCTAATGTTGACAGTTGGATGTTAAAGTTTCCCATAATTATTGTATGGGATTCTAAGTCTCTTTGTTAGTCTCTAAGGACTTGCTTTATGAATCTAGGTACTCCTGTATTGGGTGCATATATATTTAGGATAGTTAGCTCTTCTTGTTGAATCGATCCCTTTACCATTATGTAATGGCCTTCTTTGTCTCTTTTGATCTTTGATGGTTTAAAGTCTGTTTTATCAGAGACTAGGATTACAACCCCTGCCTTTTTTTTGTTTTCCATTTGCTTGGTAGATCTTCTTCCATCCCTTTATTTTGAGCCTATATGTGTCTCTGCATGTGAGATGGGTCTCCTGAATACAGCAAACTGATGGGTCTTGACTCTTTATCCAATTTGCCAGTCTGTGTCTTTTAATTGGACCATTTAGTCCATTTACATTTAAGGTTAATATTGTTATGTTTGAACTTGATCCTGTCATTATGATATTAACTGGTTATTTTGCTCATTAGTTGATGCAGTTTCTTCCTAGCTTCGATCGTCTTTACATTTTGGCATGTTTTTGCAATGGCTGGTACCAGTTGTTCCTTTCCATGTTTAGTGCTTCCTTCATGATCTCTTGTAGGGCAGGCCTGGTGGTGACAAAATCTCTAAGCATTTGCTTGTCTGTAAAGGATTTTATTTTTTCTTCACTTATGAACTTAGTTTGGCTGGATATGAAATTCTGGGTTGAAAATTCTTTCCTTTAAGAATGCTGAATATTGGCCCCCACTCTCTTCTGGCTTGGAGAGTTTCTGCCAAGAGATCTGCTGTTAGTCTGATGGGCTTCCCTTTGTGGGTAACCCACCCTTTCTCTCTGGCTGCCCTTAACATTTTTTCCTTCATTTCAATTTTGGTGAATCTGGCAATTATGTGTCTTGGAGTTGCTCTTCTCAAGGAGTATCTTTGTGGCATTCTCTGTATTTCCTGATTTCAAATGTTTGCCTGTGTTGCTAGGTTGGGGAAGTTCTCCTGGATGATATCCTGTAGAGTGTTTTCCAACTTGGTTCCATTCTTCCTGTCAGTTTCAGGCACATCAGTCAGACGTAGATTTGGTCTTTTCATATAATCCCATATTTCTTGGAGGCTTTATTCATTTATTTTTACTCTTTTTTCTCTACACTTCTCTTCTCACTTCATTTCATTCATTTAATCTTCAATCACTGATACTCTTTCTTCCAGTTGATTGAGTTGGTTACTGAAGCTTCTGCATTTGTCACGTAGTTCTCATGTCATGGTTTTCATCTCTATCAGTTAGTTTATGGACTTCTCTGCTTTGGTTATTCTAGTTATCCATTCTTCCATTCTTTTTTCAAGGTTTTTAATTTCTTTGCACTGGGTACGTAGTTCCTCCTTTAGCTCTGAGAAGTTTGATCGACTGAAATCTTCTTCTCTCAACTCATCAAAGTCATTCTCCATCCAGCTTTGTTCCATTGCTGGCAAAGAGCTGCATTCCTTTGGAGTGGAAGATGCGCTCTGAGTTTTTGAATTTCCAGCTTTTCTGCACTGCTTTTTCCCCATCTTTGTGGTTTTATCTGCCTTTGGTCTTTGATGATGGTGACATACTGATGGGGTTTTGGTGTGGGTGTCCTTTCTGTTTGTTAGTTTTCCTTCTAACAGTCAGGACCCTCAGCTGCAGGTCTGTTGGAATTTGCTTGAGGTCCACTCCAGACCCTGTTTGCCTGGGTATCAGCAGTGGAGGCTGCAGAAGATAGAATATTGCTGAACAGCAAGTGTTGCTGTCTGATTCTTGTTCGGGAAGCTTCGTCTCAGAGGTGTACCCAGCTGTGTGAGGTGTGAAGTGTCGGTCTGCACTTAGTGGGGGATGTCTCCCAGTTAGGCTACTCAGGGGTCAGGGACCCACTTGAGCAGGCAGTCTGTCCATTCTCAGATTTCAACTTCCATGCTGGGAGAACCACTGCTCTCTTCAAAGCTGTCAGACAGGGACATTAACATCTGCAGAGATTTCTGCTGCTTTTTGTTTAGCTATGCCCTTTCCCCATAGGTGGAGTCTACAGAGACAGGCAGGCCTCCATGAGCTGCGGTGGGCTCCACCCAGTTTGAGCTTCCCTGTGGCTTTGTTTACGTACTTATGCCTCAGCAATGGCGGGTGCCCCTCCCCCAGCCTTACTGCCACCTTACAGTTAGATCTCAGACTGCTGTGCTAGCAATGAGGGAGGCTCCGTGGGCTTGGGGCCCTCAGGGCCAGGCATGGTATATATTCTCCTGGTGTGCCATTTGCTAAGACCCTTGGTAAAGTGCAGTATGAGGGTGGGAGTTACCGGATTTTCCAGTTGTTGTGTGTCTCAGTTTCCCTTGGCTAGGAAAAGGAATTCCCTTCCCCCTTGTGCTTCCCAGGTGAGGCGATGTCTCGCCCTGCTTCAGTTCTCCCTGGTTGGGCTGCACCCACTGACCAGCACCGACTGTCTGACACGCTCCAGTGAGATGAACCTGGTACCTCAGTTGAAAATGCAGAAATCACCCGTCTTCTGTATCACTCACGCTGGGAGCTGGAGGCTGGATCTGTTCCTATTTAGCCATCTTGGGTGCCCCCTCCAAGCTTTTTTTCATATGATCTGTAGGCTGCAGACATTGCTTCTTTGAAGAGTCTGTTCATGTCCTTTGCCTACTTTTTTATGGGGTTATTTTTTGTTCTTGTAATTTTCTTTAAGTTTCTTATAGATGCTGGATATTAGTTCTTTGTTGAATACATAGTTTGCAAAAATTTTCTCCCATTCTGTAGGCTGTGTACCTAGTCTGTTGATAGTTTCTTTGGCTGTACAGAAGCTCTCAGGTTTAATTAGATCCCATTTATCAATGTTTTGCTTTGGTTGCAATTGCTTTCGGTATCTTCATCATGAAATCTTTGCCCATGCCTATGTCCTGAATGGTGTTGCCTAGGTTGTCTTCCAGGGTTTTTATCATTTTGGGTTGTACACTTAAGTCTTTAACCCATTTTGAGTTAATCTTTGTGTGTAGTGTAAGAAAGGGGTCCAGTTTTAAATCTTTTGGCTACAGCTAGCCAATTACTCCATCACCATTTATTGAATAGTGAATCCTTTCCGCCTTGATTATTTTTATCAGATTTGTCAACGATCAAATACTATGAAGTGTCCAGCCTTATTTCTGAGTCCTCTATTCTGTTCCATTGATCTGTGTATCTGTTTTGTACCATTGCCATGCTGTTTAGGCTATTGAAGCCCTGTATGTAGTTTAAAGTCAGGTAGCATGATGCCACCAGCTGTGCTGTTTTTGCTTAAAATTTCCTTGGCTATTCAGGCTCTTTTTTTGTTTCATATGAATTTTAAAATAGTTTCTTCTAGTTTTTTGAAGAATGTCAATGGTAGTTTAATAGACATAACATTGAATTTATAAATTACTTTGGGCAGTATGACCATTTTAGAGATATTGATTTTTATTAATCCATGAATATGGGAGGTTTTTCAATTTGTTTATGTTATTTCTAATTTCTTTGAGCAGTGGTTGGTCATTCTCCTTGTGAAGATCTTTCACCTCCCTAGTTAACTGTATTCCTAGGTATTTTATTCTTTTTGTGGGAGTTGTGAATAAGAGCTCATTCCTGATTTGACTCATGGCTTACCTGTTTTTGGTGTATAGGAATGCTAGTGATTTTGCACATTGATTTTTTTATCCTGAGACTTTGCTAAAGCTTAAGAAGCTTTTAGGCTGAGACTATGGGGTTTTCTAGATACAGGATTATGAATTTGGGTAAATAATGAAATAAAGGCAGAAATCAAGAAGTTCTTTGCAGAAGTCAAAAAGTTCTGTGGAAAGATTCAACATAAGAGAACCACTGGGACACATCTAGAGCAGTGTTAACAGGGATATTTATGGTTCTACATGCCCACATAAAAAAAATAGAAAGATCTCAAGTTAACAATCTAACATTACTACTAAAAGGACTAGAGAATTAAGAGCAAACAAATGCCAAAGCTTGCAGAATACAAAAAATAACCAAAATAAGAGCTGAACTGAAGGAGACAGAGACCCACAAAAAAAATTCAACAGATCAATGAATCCAGGAGCTGGTTGTCTGAAAAATTTAACAAAATAGATAGATTGCTAGCTAGACTAATTAAGAAGAAAAGAGAAGATTCAAATAGACACAATCAGAAAAGACAAGGGAAATATTACCATTGACCGCACAGAAATACAAGCAACCATCAGAGAATATTATGAATACCTTTATGCATATAAACTAGAAAATCTAGAAGAGACGGATAAATTCCTGAACACATACACTCTCCCAAAACTTAACCAGGAAGAAACTGATTCCCTGAACAAGCAGTAACCAGCTCTGAAATTGAGGCAATAATAAATAACCTACCATCCAAAAATAGCCCAGGACCAGAAAAGTTCACAGCTGAATTCTACCAGATGTACAAAGAAGAGCTGGTCCCCATTTCTACTGAAACTATTCTAAAAAAATTGAGGAAGAGGAACTCCTCCATAACTCATTCTATGAGGCCAGCATCATCCTAATATCAAAACCTGACAGAGATACAACAACAACAACAAAAATCTTCAGGACAATATTCTTCATGAACATTGATGCAAAAATCCTCAATGAAATGCTGGGAAGCTGAATCCAGCAGCATATCAAAAAGCTTATCCACAACATTCAAGTAGGCTTCTTCCCTGGGATATAAGGTTGGTTCAACATACACAAATCAATAAATGTAATTCAGTACCTAAAGAGAACTAAAGACAAAAACCACATGATTATCTTAATAGACACAGAAAAGTCTTTCAATAAAATTCAACATCCCCTCATTTTAAAAACTCTCAATTAACTAGGTATTGAAGGAACATACCTCAAAATAAAAAGAGCTATCTATTGCAAACCCACAGCCAACATCATACTGAATTGGCAAAACTGGCAGCATTCCCTTAAAAACCGACCCAAGACGAGGATGCCCTCTCTCTCCACTCCTATTCAATATAGGATTGGAAGTTCTGGCAAGGGCAATCAGGCAAGTGAAATAAATAAACGGCATCCAAATAGGAAGAGAGGAAGTGAACCTGTCCCTGTTTACAGATTTATTATTTTTAAAAATAATATTGGAAACATTGGATTTGTAAAGGTATAATATACTTAATTTGAACTCATACTGAGTGCACACTGATTCCAGATCTCTTAACTGTTAGTTCACTGGCATTTTTCTACGTTTACATTTTCTATCCTAAGATATAATTATATATAATTAAACACTAAGAATTTCTACCTAAATAAGACTACGTCATGACTATATCTTTCTGTTTTTGTAATTCTGAAAACATCTGAAGGTTAGTGTTTGTTTGCCAGTCAATAGTTTAGGAACTTATCGAGGTATACTTTATTTATTTGTAAACAGTCTCAAACAGAATTTGGAAAAAATGACTAGGCAAGTAAGTAAAGTCTCTGAGAACCCAGAAGGCATATGATAAACCTCATGATCTCAACCTTGTAGGTTTTATTACTAGGATAATACTTATATGTTTCCTGTATTCTATGGATTTATGATTGGCACATAGAATTAATAAATTATGGCCGGGTGTGGTGGCTCAAGCCTGTAATCCCAGCACTTTGGGAGGCCGAGACGGGCGGATCAGGAGTTCAGGAGATCGAGACCACCCTGGCTAACCCGGTGAAACCCCATCTCCACTGAAAAATACAAAAAACTAGCCAGGCGAGGTGGTGGGCGCCTGTAGTCCCAGCTACTTGGGAGGCTGAGGCAGGAGAATGGTGTAAACCCGGGAGGCGGAGCTTGCAGTGAGCTGAGATCCAGCCACTGCACTCCAGCCTGGGTGACAGAGTGAGACTCTGTCTCAAAAAAAAAAAAAAAAAAGAATTAATAAATTATATTCATATCCTGCATAACAATATTTTGGTCAATGATGGATGGCATATACTATGGTGGTTCCATAAAATTTTAATGGAACTGCAAGATTCCCATTGCCTAATGACATCATAGACATTGCAATGTCATAGTGCAAAGCACCATTGTTTTGATGTTGGTGTAAGTGAACTTATGGCACTGCCAATGGTATAGCACATATAATTAAGCATAGCACATAATACTTAATAATGGTAATAAATGACGATGTTACTGATTTATGTATTTATTATACTATAGTTTTTATCAATTCAGAGTGTACTCCTTTTGCTTATATACAAAATAAAACATAACTGTGAAACAGCCTCAGGCAGGTCCTTCAGGAGGGATTCCAGAAGATGACATTGTTATCATAGGAGACGACAGCTCCATGTGTGTTATTGCCCCTGAAAACCTTCTAGTGGGACAAGATGTGGAGGTGGAAGACAGTGAAACTGATTATGCTGATCCTGTAGAGACCTAGGCTAATCTGGATGTTTATGTCTTACTTTTTAACAACAACAACAAAAAATAGTTTAAGAGTAAAAAAAGGGAAAAGTAGTATAATAAAAATAGAAAAAAGTTTATAGAATGAGGATATAAAGACCATATTTTGTACAGCTGTGTAATAGGTTTGTGTTTTAAGCCAAGAATTATTACAGAAGAGTCAAAATGCTACAAAAATTAGAAAGTTTATAAGGTAAACAATTTACAATTAAATGAGGTTAATTTATTATTGAAGAAAAAAATTTGTAAATTTAGTGTAGCTGACTGTACATGGTTTATAAAGTCTGTGGTGGTGTTTGGTAATGTCCTAGGCCCTCACAGTCACTCATCGCTCACTCACTCCCCAAGAGCAACTTCCAGTCCTGCAAGCTCCACTCACTGTACATGCCCTATACCGGTGTACTATCTTTATCTGTTATATCATATGTTTACTGCACCTGTTCTAAGCCTAGATACACACATACTCACCACTGTGTTACAGCTGCTTACAGTATTTAGTACAGTTACAGGCTGTACAAGGCTGTAGCCTACGAGCAATTAGCTCTACCGTATAGCTTAGATGTATAGTAGGCTATACTATCTAGGTCTGGGCAAGTACACTTTACGATGTTTAAACAACGAAAAAAATCACCTAATGATGCATCTGTTACACTGTTGCCCCATTCTTAAGTGATGCACGACTGTATAGTAGCCTTAGGAAGAAAGAAGGCTATTCAGGCAGAGCTGCAATGTCTATTTAAAAATCACAGCTCATCTTGAATGAAGCAGAGAATACTAAAAAGAAATTGAAACAGACTGACTACCCCAAGAGCTAAAATAGTCAACTAAATGAATAACAGCCTTCCATAGGGTTTGGATGATGTGTGTACATGAAGACATGAGCAAGGGTTAAGTGGAAACTTAGCACGCATCTCCAGTTTCTGCTGTCAACTCCAAGCCACAATCCCTGCCCCAGCTAATGTGGGAAAGCATGGTGTAGTTCAATATATGGGGTTGGTATGCACATAAAGACATGAACAGGAGCAACCTATACAAGCCAGAATGACAAAGTGGCAAATAAAGCTGAATGTATACATACTTTAAAAAAATTTTTCCTGATGTGCTCTACAAAGCAATTACCTCTACTTGTGTTAAGGGAAATTGCACCACAATATAAACAACATAAGAAGTAAGTACATCTCTACTAAAAGCAGACACACACAAAAACAAATCCAGGAAAGAGACAATAAAATACCTTTCAAAAGTAGAATTCACACACACACACACACACACACACACACACACGAGAGAAAGAGAGAGAGAAGAAGAGATGGAGAGAGAGACAATTTTTCAGGCTTAAAGCTATTTTGTGAATAACCCCAAAAAATGAGTTAAAAATATATGCATGGAATTATAGGATTATTTTAGGAATGAATGTATTCTGAAAATCAGAAATTATAATGTCATACATCATATTAACAAATTTAAAGAGCAAGACTTTAATCATCTTTTTATAGGTAAAGCAAAATCTTTTGATAAAATTAAACAATAATCTAGCATTAAACATTTTGGGACTAACTAATAAATAATAGGACTTCTTAACTTAATAAAATGTATCTCACAGAAATCTTCAGTAATCATCATACTTAGCAATGAGGCTTTAAATCGATTTTCTATAAATTGAAGAGCATGACTAGAATTACTATTACCATGACTTCTACTCAAAATTGTTAAAAAAATAACTGACTAGTGTAATAACAAAGAAAGAGAAAAAGAGAAGGAGGGGCTGAGGAAGAAAACAAACAAAAAAACAGCTAAAATCACTAATAATTCATCACTGATGCTTATTGGCAGACAATATGATTGTCCACATAAAAAAATAAGGAAGCAATGAAAGTTACCAAAGATTATGGACAGCAATTCAGCAAACAGAAATCACCGCTATTCTCATCGCAGTCTCATAGGCCAGGGTCCATAATCCACATGCCTTCATTATCTGGGGTAGAAATTGGAGGAAGACAATGGTAAGTTTAAATTAACTTTCCAGATGCTTATGGAGACATGTTAGTCAAGGTAGGAAGGTAGCACATGTTTTATTAAATGGTTTATTTTATAATAGCTTAATTTATGACTTTTCAATATTTAGATATGGGTTACATGGGCCTTCATTTGTGTAATTTTCTTGGGCACAATTTTTAGGGGTGGACATATCTGTGCATTTTCTGTCATCAACTAATCAAAGAAAAAAAATTATTATGTTTAAAAGTACCAGAAAAAGTATTTGAAAAATCCATACAGTATTTTCCAAAAGGACAGTAGTTATTAAAAGTATGAAAAGTCAAGAAATAAATTCTTTCTTTTGACTGACCACGTAATAGTTTGCTTTATAAAACCCTAAAAATTCTAGTAGAATATTGATACATTGGCAAAGGTGTTGGATTTTAGAAAAATACATAAGTTTGATACATTTTCTCTGAATTTACAAGAACAATACATTTAGATCAATATAAATAATCACAGGAAAAACAAAAACTGTTAAATTCTTAGAAAAATGCAGGTATACATGAAGAAAGTTTAACCATATTAGTCAAAATTTATATATAATTTTTGTGCAAATTCCATTAGAAACCTAGCAAGCCATTTATTGGGAACTGGAATTTTAAAATAATAACAACTTATAATGACAAATCACTTGTCTAAGAATGGCAAACAATTTTTTAAAGACCCATGATTTTCCATATACATAAATTATATGAGGCTGTAAAAAAGTATGTTATTAAAACAGGAAAAGACAGATGAGGACAGAATTGAAGACCACTGAAGGGAAGGATATATGGAGAACAATATTTTATCTCAGTAGGAAAATGATGATTCATTTAATAAATGGTATGGAAACTTTGATTATCCATTTAGATCAAAACAAAAAAATTGTATTATTACATCACAGCCTCTGTAAAAATCAGTGTCTAAATGATAAGTGTCAAGGTAGAAAGCAAAATGTTCAAAATTATTGAGAAAATTTAGAAGACTACATAAATGTGGTAAGGGTGAGAGTAATTTATACAAGAAATTAAGAATCTATAGAAAAAAACATTTGGCTATATAAAATTATAAAATTATATATGACTTTAAAGTTACTATAAAAGCAAAAAGACAAACACTATATTTTAAGCCATTGCAAAGCAATTCACTCTATTAAAAAAGGGTGTATGTGTGTATTTGTGCATGTGTATTAGGTCCTAAAATTAAGGAGAAAAAGGCAAACTGCATATAAAAAATTGACAGATTTTTTGAATAGGTAAGGCAAAGAATAAAACTACAAATTTTCAGTAGTCAATTATCTCTAGCAGATTCAGAGAGAAGGCTATTTTCATGTACATCTCATGTAGTGAGGTGATTGATTTCTATGCTATTATTTTGAAAGTAATCTGTCAGTATGTCTCATATTTTAAAGTTCAAATAACCTTTGACCCAGTAATGTCACTGGTGGGAATCCCTTTTCAGAGGTTTGAGAAGTTAAAGCATGGGTAAGTATTGTTTTATGTACAAGAATGTTCAATACAGAATTATTTGTAATGTTGCAAAAAAAAGCATGCAAACAAAGAAAAGAAAACAACTTGGAAACAACTTTGAACGCCTATTATTAAAAGATTAATTTGGAGAATTCATATGATAAAATAGTAGTTATTTAAAAGGTTATATTCAGTCTTCTTTAACTGATTCAGAGGAAGGTTGAGTGAGAAAATCAAGAAACAGAGAAATGCACAAAAGCAGAGTCCTTTCCATGTAAATGTACGATTTTATGTTTATATGAACACAGAGAAAGATGTGAAGGTATCCAGCCAGATTGTTAATTTTATCTTGAAGGTAGCAAAAGAGAATGGGGCCTATATATAATAAGTAGAAATCTAAATTCACACTTTTTTGGGGAGTATTTTAAGAAGATTTTTTTAGGGCAATAGGTGGCTATATACATTTTGACCTCAACTTCTGGGAATTTATTCAAAATAAGTAAGTGGAAAAAGAAAAAGAATCATGTTTAATGTTGTTTACTATGGGATAATATTACAAAAAAATAGAAAAAGACATGGCAGGAGAAGTAATTTAAGTAAGCAGCCTTGGAGGACTAAGGACATTGCAACAGTGCCAGCACCCCGTGAATTAATAGCACAGGAACTCTGTAGTGGTGTGAAAAATACAGTTACTAGAAGAAAAATACTCAACATGATCAGGTTCCTAATTCAGCAGAGTATGGAATTACATTTACATTGTGATAAAAAGAAGGATCAATTTTAAAAACTGTGGTTAGCAATTGGAAGATTATGTGGAAGAATAAAAAAAATTATGTTTTGGAGAAGTGGCTAAATTTTTCTTCTATTTTGTCTTTGACTGAAATTTTAGAAGACCATCGATTGAAACACTTAACAAACTTTTTTGATTACCTGTTTTGTATTTACATTTTGCTGACATACACCCTTGCGAAAATGGCATATATGGGCTCTGTCCTTGCAGGGCTTATAAAGAGAGAGCAGGTTACTTTGAGATAATTACACAGGTCACCATACCCTGACAACTGGGATAAGTGCTATTGCATGAAAGCACAAGGCCCTATGAAAATGATATCAGAGATTAAGGCCATGTTTCCAAGGAAGTGACAAAACTTGAAGGATCCCCCAGATTGTCCAAAGGAATAACTCTGGGAATGGAAAGAAGGAAGTGGAAGCTATTCATAACAATTGCTTGGGTTTCTTTGGAGTTTGATCTTGTTATGGTTTTATTCAGCAACTCTTTGCATGAAGCACCAGAGTCAGCCTTTACACCTGGATCTGATGTAGCAAGACATCAGATCTCCAGGAAGGAGTTAACAGTTTGTATTTCTAGGGTTATTGCACCACAATTACTTCCACAGCTAGACTGGCAAGATATTCTGGATCCTGGAAATGTGTCAGCTTTGGAAACTCATATTCTTAGACAGGAAAAGTCAAAAACATGTACTGAGTTGTTAATGCCCCCGTGATTTGGGAAGGATCTCGTGGACCCCTGTATTTCCCCAATATCTGTAAAGGGTCTGAAATCTTACCATTATAGTTTCCTCCTTATGGATCTTGAAGACTTTTTGATTTCCAAGAGGCTTGGTTAAAACATACACATCTTTCAGCCGGTGTCATTTTAGAGGGATGTCAGTCTCTGAAGGCAAAGCAGAAATGGACGCCAGATTATGGGGGCATAGAAGTAGAAAAACAGGCAAGATAAACTTTATTCACCTCACAGTTTTGTTGAAGGCTGGTTCTAGTCTTAGGTTTACCATGTGATGACCCACAGTGTATGTGGTGCTTGACGTGTAGCTTCTTGTATTCTTCAGAGGAAAGGGATGTGTTTTCTCTTTTTCTCTTTATGGGCATATGGTGATGTAATAGTGTGCTACAGACCATGCAGATGAGAGCAACTCTCTAGGGTTGTTGAAGTAACACAACAGTGGAACCTGCCTCACTGGCAGTGTGGAGCTGCTACAGCTGCCCTTAGCTGTTGTGCTGAGATCTTTGAGTCTCTGCTATTTTCAGTCTCAGGGAAGCGGCTGAAATCATAACCTAAAACATATTCATCCAAAAGTGAGAGTAACTGTAGATGGCCTGAGCTAACATCGATAAGCACCCCTAGATATAAAGAATAGATGGATAAAGCCACATGAAAGAACAAAACTATAGCAATGCCAAAAACTACAGGTCATTATGGATGTATTCCACCAAGTATGACACACTAGATAGGCATTTGACTGTTTCCCACAAAACAATGACTTAAGCTTAAAGAACCTGGGGTTTCAAACTAAGTTTTGATTTTAGTCATCGTTTTTGTTTATTAATACTTATATTCCAAACTATGTATTTACAAAGTTAAAATATTTAAACTGAAGACTCCATTACTTGTAGTATATAAACCAGATATCTAAGGAAACTTCCATCTCAGTAATGACAAAGAAACACACTAACAGAAAAGCTAGGCTCTATGGAAAATATACTTTTATTTATTTATTTATTTTTAGACTGAATCTTCCTCTGTCGCCCAGGCTGGAGTGCAGTGGTGCGATCTTGGCTCACTGCAAGCTCCACCTCCCGGGTTCCCGCCATTCTCCTGCCTCAACCTCCCGAGTAGCTGGGACTACAGGAGCCCGCCACCACGCCTGGCTAGTTTTTGGTATTTTTTAGTAGAGACAGGGTTTCACTGTGTTAGCCAGGATGGTCTCGATCTCCTGACCTCGTGATCCGCCCGTCTCGGCCTCCCAAAGTGCTGGGATTACAGGCTTGAGCCACCGCGCCCGGCCTTAAGGTATTATTTACAATAGCAAAACATCATAAAGTAATGAGGAATACATTTAATTAAATATGTGCCAGAAGGAGACAATTATATAATCATATTGAACAATATTAAAGAAGCCCTAAATAAGTGAGAAAATATACAATGTTATTGTATAAAACAATTCAATAAAATCACTATATCCACTCTCTCCAAATTTATCAAGAGTTTTGTACATTTAATCAATATCCCAAGTATTGATTTTGTAAATGAAATGACAAACCAATTCCAAAATGTGTACGGTAGAGCAAGTCCAAGCATAAGTTGGTTCAGCTTGCCTACAATATACTAAGACATCTGGTGTTATGTTATACCGATTAAATCACTTGATATAGACACAGAGATCAATATGTTGATAAACAGAAGAAAAAGAGAGACTAGACTCAGACCCACCAATAATATGAAAACATCAAGTGATGGGCATGGCTATGTAGATCTTTAAGGAATAAATGTTATTCAATAAAAGGTCTGGTTATTCATACAGAAAAATTAATTGGATCATAATCTTATACTACATACAAAATTAATTCTAGTGGATTAAAGACTTAAATTTGAAAGACCAACTTCAACACTTTTTAAAGTGTTAGAAAGTGTAGGAGATTATTTTCTCAGACTAGAGAAATGTGTCTTAAACAAGATGTAGACTCTGATCACAAAAGGAAAGACTAGGATTTAAGATATCAATTAGACAAAAGTATCATAAGAAAATTAAAAATGCAAGCTCTGAATTGGAAGGAGAAACATAAAATAAAGTATTTGTCTCTCTAAAATTTAAATAACACTTTTAAATCAATAAGGAATATACAAATAATCCTATTTTTAGAAAAATAAAGTGTGAACAGATATTTCACAGAAGAAAAAATATTAATGGCCCATGGACATATGAAAACATGCTCACCCTGGTTAATAATCAGAAAAATGGAAGTTGAGATTACAATAATATATAATTTCATAGTGCTTAGATTGCTAACAGTTATAAAGTCTGGAAACACAAAGTATAGAAAAGGATGCATGTCAAACAAATTTACTGTAGGTTGTATGATTAGGAACAATCATTTTGGAAAATGTTTGGCATTTTTTTGCAACACTGAATAATCATATACATATTGATCTAACATTTGCACTCCTAATTATATATGTTACAGTAACTCTTATACATGAACGCAGGAACAAAAATGTTCACAGCAACATTTATATATATGTATGTGTGCATGTGTGTATGTGTATGTGCTGTTTATAAAATAACAAAAAAATAAAAAATTGAAAACAATAGGTACGTTGTCAAAGGACTGGATTAAGTGTGATATCTGTTCAATAGAATATCATACAGAAATAAAAATAAATATCTCTAAGCAATAGCATGTATGAATCTTAGAAATAGAGGTCAAGCAATATAAAATTAATAAAGCATCCACAACAATATGGTCTTCTTCATGCATTTTCAAGAGATATTTTAAAGAAGTATTCTTCAAGGAAGATGGAAACTGGGGAATGGGACAGACGTAGAGCACCTGCTAAAAACTATCTTGATGCTATTCTAGATCTTACGATGCATGGTGGATTTATGGGTTCGTTTTATTTTTGCACTTCCTTCTGTAGATATGCACTACATGTATCCTTCAGTATACATATTTAATGTTATAAAATACATTTAAAACCCATCAAATGAGATTTCTATGGTATTAAACTTACTGTGGCTTGCTGAAGTGGCAACAGTAGATTCCAGCTTCTTATACTGGAATGTTCTGACTCAGCCGCTCCACTGGCCAACAGCGTGATGTGTGAAAGAACGCAAGCTCTGTCTCCCTCAGTTTTATTATTTGTAAAATGAAGATCATTTCACATACTGATCAGGAGGACAAAATGTCTGCATATGTTAGCCAGTACCAGGCACTCAGATGAGATGTCCTTGTGGGGAGCCATTACAATTTTTCTGGTTGTGGTAAAAATGTCCTTTCACCAGCTATTTTGCATCTGTTGAGGCATTGTCCTTCCATGGGCTACATGAAGAATGTTGGCTACAAGGAATAGCTAAAATGCTAAAGAATATTCTGTGACAGTAGAATTATTTTCCTTTTTTAAAAATAAATTAATTTGATTGACAAATTAAAGTTGTATTTATTCATGATGTTAAACATGATTTGTTTTGTTTGTTTCTTGAGAAAGTCTCGCTCTGTTGCCCAGGCTGGAGTGCAGTAGCACAATCTCCGCTGACTGCAACCTCTGCCTCCACCTCCCAAGTTCCAGTGATTCTCGTGCCTCAGTCTCCTGAGTAGCTGGGTCTACAGGTGTGAGCCACCACAACTGGCTAATTTTTGTATTTTTAGTATAGATGGGGTTTCATCATGTTGGCCAGGTTGGTCTCCAACTCCTGGTCTCAAGAAATCCACCTGCCTAGGTCTCCTAAAATGCTGGGATTACAGGTGTAATGTTTTGATACATGTGTGCACTGTGGAATGGCTGAATCAAGCTAATTAACATATGTATGACCTCATATACTTAAATTTTTTTTGGATTAAGAACATTTAAAGTCTACATTTTTAAACCAATTTTCAGTATTCAATATTTTGGTATTAACTATAGTCACCATGACATATAATTTGGATGTTTTCTTTCTCAAATCTCATGCTGAATTGTAATCCCTAGAGTTGGAGGTGGGTTCTGGTGGGAGATGATTGGATTATGGTAGTGAATTTCTCATGAATGGTGTCACACCATCCCTCTTGATACTATACTCATGATAGTGAGTGAGTTCTTATGAGATCTGGATGTTTAAAAGTGTGTGGCAACTTCCCTGGCCCTCTCTTGCTCCTGCTTTTGCCATGTGAAGTGTCTGCTCCCCTTCCACCTTCCAGCATAATGGTAAGCTTCCTGAGGCCTCCCCAGAACCTGAGCAGATATCGCCATGCTTCCTGTACAGCTTGCAGAACTATAAGCCAATTAAACCTCCTTTATTTAAAAATTACCCAGTCTCAGGTATTTCTTTATAGCAATGCAAGAAACACCTAATACAGAAAATTGGTACTGAGGAGTAGGTCATTCCTATAAAGATACCTGGAAATGCAGAAGCAGCTTTGGAACTGGGTAATGGGCAGAAGTTGGAAGAGTTTGGAAAGCTCAGAGGAAGACAGGAAGATGTCGGAAAATTTGGAACTTGCTAGAGATTTGTTGAAAGTTTGTGAACAAAATGCTGATAGTGATATGGAAAATGAAGTCCAGACTGAGGAAGTCTTGGAAGGAAATGAGGAACTTACTGAGAACTGAAGCAAAGGTCACATTTGCTATGGTTTAGCAAAGAACTTAGCTGCATTGTGCCCCTGCCCGTGGGATGTGTGAAACTATTCCTGAACCAAACTGAGGGTTGGGTTGTTATTTCTCGCAGCCCAATAATGAAATGTAGATGAACTGGGGAGAAAGAGAGGTTTTATTTTCTGCAACTGGTTACAGGGAGAAGGCTTAGAAATTATTGCCAGACCAACTCAAAATTACAAAGTTTTCCAAAGCTTATATATCTTTGTAAAAAGTAAAGTAGAAGTTCCTCTTCAAAGACTTTCCTCCCCATCTAATTAGGAATAAATAGTAACTTCTCTTAGAAGCAAAATTTATTCAAAGACCTGTGCTAACATTCTTAAATATCTGCTAGCTGTGATAAAGAAATCGATGTACTTTATGTTCTTGGCTCCCACAATTTAGCCTAAATATTTGCCCTGGCATGCTTATACTGGTCCAAGTAAGCATTAGGTCATAGCCTGTTCCTCTTCCTTATTTAAAGGTGTTTTTACGTTTCTCAGCATTCCACAAGTTACTTCCTCCTTCCTTTGTTCTCCTCTGCCTTTGCCTCTTTAAAAATTTTCTAAGTTGCTAGCCAATCGGGGCAAATACAGAATGTGAGGTCCCGTTCCAGCCAATGGAAACCGGACACAGCAGTAGGGTGGACGCGACAGGTTATAAATGACCCTGTCTCCTTTGTTTGGTGTACTCTTGTGGCAAAACTGTTGGCAAGTGTACCCTTTCTGCAGAAAGTAAAAATGGCCTTGCTGAGGAAGTTAAATTCATGTTCAAGTGCTATTTCTTTATGGTACCAGGGAACAAGCATTCCTAACACCTTCTAAGCTATATGTCCATGTGTAAGTGTTCACTCATCTAAAGACATATGTGGTTAACTTCTTCTCATCTATAACTAAGATCTGAGTCCTGAAGACATTCTTTGGAGCTTCAGTAAATTTACTTAACCTAAATGAGTCCAGGTACTGGCGTGATTACCCTTGTCTTGTCTCCTGCTAAATCATGGAGGTTTAGGGAGTTCCTTTAGACCCCCAATAAACTTGTTTGTGGAGGCCTGGGCAGTTCCTTCAGATCCCCAAGAAAACCTGTTTAATCCTAAAAGAGTCCTGTTAAGAATTCCTTAATTAAGCTGTCATGCTTCAAGGCCCAGGAAAGATCTAGGCAAACTCTTGGTGAACTTTTTGTTACATTTCAGCCTTGTATAAGGGTGCTGGCTCAATCAACTTTTAATGTTTAACCTAGCTACTCATTAAGTGCTGAGACAGTTGTAATGGAGGCCTGTGTTACTGAGACCTGGCCTGCTACAAAACTTTGAACTTGAATGTGATGATTTTGGGTATCTGGCAGAAGAAAATTTTAAGCAACAAAGCATTCAAGAGGTGACCTGGCTACTTCTAACACCTATTCTCAGATGTGACAGCAAAGAAATGCCTTAAAATTGAAACTTATATTTAAAAGAAAAGCAGAGCCTACAAGTTTGAAAAATTTGCAGCCTGGTCATGTGGCAAAGAAAAAGCTTTTTCAGAAGAGGATTTCAAGTAGGCCGTGGAGTTACCACTTGCTACAGAGATTTGCATTAACTAAAAAGAACCCAAGTGCTAATATCCAAGACAATGGGGAAAAGGCCTCAAGGGCATCTCAGAGAATTTTGTGGCAGCCCCTTCTGTCACAGGCCCTGTGGCCTAGAAGGAAAGAATGCTTTCGTGGGCCAGGCTAACAGGGCTCCACTGCCCTGCACAGTCTCAGGGCACTACTCCTCACATCCAGTACTGCTCCAGCTCCAGCCTCAGCTCAAAGCTGCTGAGGTACAACTTGGGCTTATCGGTGGATTGGACAACTTGCCATGAGCTTTGGTGGCTTTTACGTGGTGTTAAGCCTGCAGGGAGACAGAGGGCAAGTGTGAAGGAGGCTTGGCACCCTAGATTTGAAAGGATGTATGAGAAAGCCTGCATGTCCAGGCAGAAGCCTACTACAAAGGCGGCACACTCACGGAAAACCTCTAGTAGGGCAGTGTGGATGGGAAATGTAGGGTTTGATGCCCCACACAGAGTTCCCATTGAGGCACTGCCTAGGGGAGCTGTGGGAAGAGGGCCACTGTTCCAGACCCTGTAATGGTAAATCCACCAGCAAAACACACACTGCACCTGGAAAAGCTGCAGGCACTCAACAACTTGTGAAAGCAGTTTCTGGGGTTGTACCCTGCAGAGCTACAGAAGTGGAGCTGCCCAAGGCTTTGGGAGCCTACCACTTGTATCATTGGGCCCTAGACGTAGGACATGGAGTAAAAAGTGATTATTTCAGAGATCTGAGATATAATGATTACCCTGCTGGGTTTCAGACTTGCATGAGACCTGTTGCCCCTTTCTTTTGGCCAGTTTCTCCCATTGGCGACAAGAATATTTACCAAATGCTTTTACCCCCACTGTGGAAGTAAATCACTTGGTTTTGATTTTACAGGCTCACAGGTAGAAAGGACTTCTCTTGTTTCAGATGAGAGTTTGGATTTTTGTGTTAATGCTGGAATGAATTAAGACTCAGGAGGGTTAATGGAAAGGTACCATTGTATTTTGAAATGTTAGAATGACATGAGATTTGGGACAGGCACAGTTCATTTGGGAATGACAGTTGGATGTGTGTCCCTGCCCAAATGTCATACGAAAATGTACTCCCTAGTATTGGAGGTGGAGCCTGGTGGTAAGTGATTGGACCATGGGGGCAGATTACTCATGAATGATTTAGCACCATCACCCTTGCTACTGTCCTCATCATAGTAAGTGAGATCTCATGATATCTAGTCATTTAAAAGTGTGTTGCACCTCCCCCTTCACTCTCTTGCTCTTGATTTCACCATGTGATGTGCCTGCTCCCCCTTTACCTTCCATCATGCTTGTAAGCTTCTTGAGGCCTCCCTGGAAGCTGAGAAGATGCTGGCATTAGTCTTCCTGTAAAGCATGTGGAATCCTGAGCCAAGTAAAACTCTTGTCTTTATAAATTACACAGTCTCAGATATTTCTTTATAGCAATGCAAGAATGGACTCATATAATGTACATATAATGTAAGTTACTTCTCCTAACTGAAATTTTGTATCCTTTGGGCAACATCTCCCGATTGCCCAGACCCACTCCTGGTAACCACCCCATCGTCTGCTTCTATAATTTCTACTTGTTTAGTTTCCACATATAAGCAATGTCATGTGGGATCTTTCCATTTTTTTAAAAATAAATGAGTTGTGAGATTCTCTAAAGTTAATCAATATGTGAATGTTTAATCCTTTGTACTGGCAGAATCTATAAACTATATATGTGTATGTGTGTGGACCCACAGTATAGGGGTGTGTGTGTGTGTATATATAAAATGTATTTAATAGTGATATTTTGTAGAGAAGGGAAGCTGTGTTGATTACCCCAATAATCTCATTCCCTAGGAGAGTGTCCTATTTGTTTTTTAATCTGCTAAACATTTTCCAAATATGTACTGTACACCTGGCAACATGTTAGGTATTTTAGAAATACTCATACATGCTATTGAATAAGCAAATGAATAGACCCTCAGAATATCATGCCATCAATATTTTTCATTGAAATTTCACAACTTAGTTCAACTAAAGAGGCCTTGTAAATGTTATAATATAAAGTAGTAAGAAATTTGATCCGAAATATATTTTAGAGTGTATAGCTTTTACAGTAAAATTTTCTACACTATACTTGATCTTAGCCAAAAGGCTGAGAAGTGATTATTTAGTAAAGTTTTCTACATGACAAAAATCTAACCATTTACATTTTAGAAAATGTAGCCAATAAATTAAAACTGAGAGCAGAAAAAATCACTCACATTTCAACACCTAGAAACCATCTTTTAAATATTTAAAGTATTTTTCTAGTCTTCTTACATGCATATTGTGATTTCATGGTTATCAATATAATATATAAGCAATCCTTCACTCTTCGGTTTCAGTATCTCCGTCTGGCATTTTTTGGAAGATATATCTTCTGTAAAATGAAAAAGAACCATGCCAGGCATAGTAAAATATACCTAAGTTTTAAAAAATTGGCATAGAAGAATAGAGTGTACTTTTTTATATACCTTGTATGTTTTGAATATTTATAACAGAATGGATTTCCATCTCTTAATCCTGGTTTGATTTCATGCCTATTTTATATCCAGGGAATGGACTGATTAGCTCAGAAGGTCCCTGCCAGTCTGTGGGTTTTAGAACCTTCAGTGAACAGTTTGTGTTTGCCCCAATACCTTGATAAACAGAAATCCTACTCAGCACCAATTGTTGTGTGATCTTGGACACATTTGGCAAATTCAAACTTCCAGTAAGTTTTCAGAGTTTCTGACCTTGAGTTTCAGGGCTTGTCAGTCTTTTATGAGGACTCTATCAGGCCAAATATAAACATATTAACATCAGGGAAGAGTTGCCGCGAGAAGCAATGTTGAAAAGCACCGTGCTGTTTTCTGAGGTAGAAAGAAGAGCGCAATGAAAGCAAGGAAGATATTGCAGTGAGGCCTGATTTGAAAAGGTAACAGTTATTAAATGAAGAGGAAAAATTCAGTGTAACAGCCATAAGAAGCAGGCTAAGGTTTCTTTTGATGGTAGCTTTTTAAGTTTGCCAAATAAAAATCAATTGCTTTGAGGTCTATTCCCTTCCCCCAAATATTCTTAGTCTCTGTTGCTATATTCAAAATGCTGAATACACAAAGAAAGAAAAAAAAAGCCACAATTCACATAATACACCAAACTAATTTCATTTTGAGGGTGAACTGAATCGGAAAAATCTCATTTTCTTAAGAAAACTATGTATCTCATAAAGTCTTTATGTGCTTTGGAGGAATATGCCTTTGCCCGAAGGAGATGCTTGTGCCTTGTCGGAGGAGGTATTGAGAGAGAAAGAAAGAAGAATAAAAAAGAAAACAACTTTTTATTCCCTGCAAATAAAGTGCAAAGGGCTAGACATTTTAATTCCTCTATTTTCCCATTATTTCTTGGTTGATCAATCAGTTTCCCCAAGCAGACTTCACTTTTTTGCTTTTCTCTTGCCTCTGCCTATGCAAATTGCAACCTGCTTTTAATTATACAAGGTGCACTCTCACCGCCTGATGATAATGAAGTGAAAATAGGAAGTGCATTAAGCAGCTTCAGTGGGATTTTGTATGCACTGTAATGACCTTTCAATATGAATTCATAGTGAGGAAAGGATTTATATTTTTCATATTGCATAGGAAGTTGTTCTTTGTTATAAGATGTCACTTGCAATCCCTGGTGACATTTGACTAAAGGTGTAAAAATGTCGGATTTTACCATTGACAGATCCCGTCTGTTCTCTCTTGTCATGGGATAAGGGACTTTTTCATGCATATATATGACAGCTCAAGATGTACTTTCAACTGGGTTTTCTTTCCTTGAGTTATTAAATATTCAGGATGTTCATTATGCACCAGAGCCTGAATAATACAAGATTAGTAGGAAACCTTTGTGGGAGCTTTTATTACCATTATTAATATTAATCTGTGTGCTGCACTCATTTTTCTACTTTGCAAACGTAAATGTCAATAGAATAAGTAAACCACACCCGTCCCCCAGCTCCATAGGTAAGGGCAAAAAAAGAAACTTTAGAGTGAAAACAAGAACATTTTTTATCTTAGTTTTCAAACAGTAAAAGAGGGGCAATGGGAACCCATCTATCTGATTTCTGCTCCTAAAGAGAACAAGTTTGGTAGGTGGGAAAATTAAAGTTCGAGAAGCGAGAAAAGTTCCCAATGTAAAATATGGTGAAAGTAGAAGAGATTGCACTGAAACCCAAGGAAGGCTTCTGTATTCCCCAGACAAGGCACCTTACAATATTTCATCTGCTTTGAGAAAGTTGAATAAAAGTTATTGCTGTCTCTGCTGTTCAAGTAAAATTGAGTTCTGGAAAGTCCGTAACCATATTCAAACTTTATTTTGTTCAGAAACCAAACATTGAGTATGTCATATAATTGAAAACAATAACTATTTTGTATAGAATCAAAATAATATCTAACATTTGAGATGCACTCTGCAGCTTCTCAACGTGCTCACATACATTTTTCCAACAGCACCTGCTAAGTGCATGCATAAAATATATGCTTGAAAGTCCTGATCTAGTTTGGTGAGTCACAGGCTAATAGTGTGGTAGCACAGTCTGCAAAAGCAAAGATTCCTAAGCATGGCATAGAATGGCTTTCTTGATTTAGCTCCTCCTCATTTTCTGGCCTCTCCTCAATACTCTCTCTTCCCAGTGATCATGTGTGATCATTCACTTGGCATTACCTTCTGTTCTACATTAAAATGCATTTGTTCATGCTTCGTCTGTGTTCATGCTGCCTTGTTTTCCATGAACATTTTTGTTATGACTCTTAATGAAGAATTTGCCCTCTTTTCCCCGTTCATATGTTAGTTCTCAGTTCAGATTTCAGTTCTTTCAAGAAAGCATCTCTGATACATCTCAAGTATGTTTTGTGATCCACCTGAGAGCTATTAGCACCTTATCTTGTAATTATTGTCTATTCTTTCTATAAGCTACTTAAGGACAAAACTTTATGTATTATTTTATTCAAACACTTAGTCTCCTGTGCCTATGGGTATTCAGTGAAGAGTTTTGGAATAAACAAAAATCAAGTTACTTGTTGAAATATCACTAGTGACAAAGATAATAAGGTCAAACATTTTCACTCTGCATCTCCCCATTTTGTGCAGTGTGGTGTGTTGGGAAGCCTAGCATCTTTGGAACAGTACAGAGACACTGACATTCATTCTCATTGTAACATACCCCATAGAGTCTGTTTCTTAATCAGTAAGATTCTGAAAACACTCTAATGAGGTTAATGGAAAAAATGAAATGGAATAATGCATGTGTTTTTTCTGGCACCGAAAATGCTCCACACACATTAGCTATTACAATACCTTCTTTCCCCTGTTCCTTCAGTGTTGATTCCCTTCAGGCTGACACCAAGAGTCCCCTTCCTCTCTCTGTGTGTGCACTGACCTTGATCAGTTCATCCATCTCATGCCTACAATGGCCATCCTTCTGATCATGGCTCCCAGATCCTTCTCTGGATTTCATTCCTCTCTCAACTCCTTTCCCTTCATGTCCCCAGAGAACTTTAAAACTTTTGGCCAGGCGCGGTGGCTCACGCCTGTAATCCCAGCACTTTGGGAGGCCGAGGTGGGCGAATCACCCAAGGTCAGCAGTTCGAGACCAGCCTGACCAACATGGAGAAACCCTGTCTCTACTAAAAATACAAAATTAGCCGGGCATGGTGGTGCATGCCTGTAATCCCAGCTACTCAGGTGCCTGAGGCAGGAGAATCGCTGGAACCTGGAAAGCGGAGGTTGCAGTGAGCCGAGATAGCACCTTTGCACTCCAGCTTAGGTAAGAAGAGTGAAACTCTATCTCAAAAACAAACAAACAACAATAACAACAAAAACTTTCAAGTTGGTATAATCAAGAGGCTAAGATTCTCTTTACCACCCTCAGTATAAATATTCATATGTGTTCCCATGAAAAATATTAATATATTTATTAAACAGGGTACTGTCTCGGACTCTGGTGGAAGTGTGCTGTGATAAACAGAATGTGAACTGTGTGTTGAATTATGTGTTAAGAATTTTGAAAAGGCAGCGTGAACTTAACACCTCTTTATTAGGTTGTTATGGTGATCAAATTGAGTTAATACATGTAAAGTAATTAGAACTATGACTGGCACATTATAAGGAATGAATAGATTTTAGTTTTTATTATGATATCCAAAGCGGACATAATTACATGCTTTCCCAATGTTACTATTTTTCATGTATTTTCTACCTTAGATTTTGAAACTTCTAGTTTCTTTGCTTCTTAATTTATATATTAGTAATTCAACATTAACGCTTCTCACTCTAAACCCTAACCCCATCCAGTCAATCACAAAGGCAGGCCAGCTCTACCACCTTAATATTTTTTTCAGTGTTTTTATATGTTTAATTTCTACAGCGATCTGTTGTCCATCAATACTCCAATCCCTAAGTTCAGGCCATATTACAGCATAGTTTTTAAACATTTTTTTAAACTAAACATTTAATTCACACATGCTAAAAAGTTAGAGAAGAACAGAAAAGTGATAAAATGTGTTTCTTCTACCCTATGTCTCCAGTCCCCCTTTCCAGAGGCAGCTACTAGAATTGTTTGAGTATTGTACTATAGGGTCTCCCTCTCTCTCTCTCACACACACACACGCATGCATATACACACATTGTATATGACTTCTGTGTTTTTCTGTGTTTTACACAGGGGGCCACATTTATTTTTATCTTAAAATAATAATCTTTTCCTATCAGTACACGTAAGCCCCTCACTTTTTGTATGTCTGTGGAGCCTCCCTTTTTGAATCCTACATTTCTTTTGTCTTGTACTTTATTAACACTTTATTTTACTTTAGATCCAGGGGTACATGTACAAATTTGTTATATGGGTATATTGTGTGATGCTGAAGCTTGGGCTTCTAATGATTCAATTACCCAAGTAGTGAACATAGTACCCGATAGGTAGTTTTGCAACCCTTGATTCCACTTCCCTTTTGCGGGCTTCTAGTAGTCCCTATCATTGTCATCGATATGTCCATGAGTACCTGATATTTAGATCCCACTTATATGTGAGAACGTGTGTTATTTGGCTTTCTGTTCCTGAATTAATTCACTGAGGATAACGGCCTCCAGCTGGATCCAGGTGTTGCAAACGACATGATTTCTTTCTGTTTAGTATTTCATGGTAAATACTAAAAAAAAAAATGTACCACATTTTCTTCATCCAATCCACCATTGATAGACACCTAGGTTTATTCCATGTCTTTGCTACTGTGAAGTGCTGTGATGCACACACTAGTACGTGTATCTTTTTAGTAGAATTATGTATTTTTTATTGGATATATACCCAGAAATGGAATTGTTGGGTCGAACAGTAGTTTGGTTTTAAGTTTTCTTGAGAAATCTCCAAACTGCTTTACACAGTGGCTGAACTAATTTACATTCCCACCAATAGTGTACAAGTATTCATATGGATTTTTGCCCATACTCCCCATCTTCTTATAATAAATCTGGTTAATGGATTTATGCAAATCCCATGGGATCCCCAAATGATTGTGATATAATTGTGATCTTTATATGATTACTGCTTTCCAGCTAAGAAAGTAAATTATTTTCATAGCCAAAACTTGGTTAAACTCCTGGGTAGTTTTTCTGCTTTATTGTTATTAAAAATGAAATATTTTACTATAATTTATAATTGCTCTTATTTGCATTTAAGGATGTCAGCAGATAATATATTTTGTAACTAGATTAATTACAAATTATGTTAGAGCTTTTAATAATCCTTTGACCACTTCTCAGTTTTATTTCTTCACATCTTTTGTCAGTTTCATTCCTGAAAGCCTGCAGCAAAAGACACAGGAGAAATCCATTGTAGGTAAACTGCTACATAAGTAAGGGAAAGTGCCACTTTTTTCAGTCGAAACTGTCCTTAAAGCAACATTGCAAATTGGTAAAACGAGTGTAATGATATGTATCTGCAACTACAGATTTATTTTCATTTCTTGTAAATAAACCCATCACAAAATAACATGGATTTACTATAGCCAATACCCAACTCATATTTGTAGACAATTCCACTCCCTCCCTTGATAATCTATCTTTTGCCGCTGTCATGCATTCTTCCAAATCACTCCTTGGATTTCCCTCTGAAATGCCATTACCTCAATCACATTTTGGTCTGTTAATTAATTTTTGGGTTTATTTTCTTGTTACGAAATCACTACTATAAGGTGAGACCCCTATTGCCATTGCAATTAGAAGAAAAGCCTGCACAATTTAGCCTGTATTTAAATATAATTTGTTTTTCAAGATAATTCTTCAAGGTGGCTCTTTTGACTCCTGAATTTGAAAAAAATGCAAATATCCTCCAATTCCCCCGGCTTCTTCTCCCTATTTTGTTTATCTCACTATATTTTCAATATGTACATTTCCCTGATTTATTGACATCTCCCAGTTATGTATTTTAATGAACATTACTAACAACTGCTCCAACCCAATCTTTACTTCCACTGATCACTAGTGCCAAATGAATACTTTCAGCTGATAGACTTGTAATTTTTTGAAATATCATTATACTAACTTTATAAAAAAAGGGCATCTTTTCTCTTTCATTTACTTTTGAAAACATATTTTACATGCTTGCTGCATATTATTTTACTCTTTCTGTTAGTGTTTGTCTAATACTTATTTTCTCAATATTTTTCCTTCTACATTTCTGTCAACTTCACCAGGATATATCCACATTTTTTCCTGAAATTCAGCATTTTTCTTTCTTGGACCTAGTGCTCTCATTCTACATTTTGATATACATTTTCTTTTATTTAAAGAAAATGTCATTATTATATATTTAAATATCTTTTATTATTGATCTATATTATTTTGTTCTGGAACAATTCATGTAGGGACATTATATATTGTGTCATCTCTTTCCTTGCCACCATGTAAGCCATTCTCTACACTGAATCAAGAATGATCTTTCTAACATATAAACATATAAGTCATAGAGAATAGAGACAACTCAATTTGAATGAAGTAAAACAGATGTATTGGAAACTAAGGAAGAAGAGGTAATTAAAAAAAGAACCTAGAAGCCCTTGAAATCTGGATCAAGATGTTCTGCATTTATGTGGTCATAGAAACCACTGGGAGGAGTTAACTGGGAAGCATTCTCAAAGCAAAACCACAGGAAGAACAAGCTGGTGTCAGTATAGAGGACAGGCAGAGAACCAGGACCCAAGAAGAGAGAAGAGGTCAGATTACTCAAAGGTGGAAAGAAACTAACACTATTTTGGGAGACTTAAATCAATAATGAAAGCCTTCATTTGTAGATTTTTGTCAAAAAATTGAGAACAAAAGTTCCCATTGAACAACAAAAATCTTATCTAAGTTGAATAAATGTCCTGTTTTTTGTTTACCGAATTGTTCTAACACAAAAGCTCTATTTTCTATGAAAAAAACAAAAAACAAAAAGAAAAAGAAAACATTTTCACTTTATTTTGCCTAAAACATTCTTCAGAAGTTGGTAACTGAAAGAAAATTATTCACATTAACTATGTATTTTTTACAACCTCAAATATTTGAGATGAAAAAGTATAGTGATAGGAGAAAAGAAAATGTGGTTAAGTTGAACAAAAAATTTCTTTTTATTTTTTATGACAGTTCTAGTCACTGACTCTAAATTATTGAACTTTATTTTCTAAAGCATTCATTTTTTTTCTATTTCTCTGAGATGAACTATGTGTTTTTTTATTTTAAACTGTCTTGGTGAATTCAGTATTACATATAAATGAAGACTTAGCAGTAATTGGGGATTGAAAATCATAAGTTTGTATCCTAGCTCCCTACTTCTAATTCCATGACCAAGTTTAATTCATTTGGAAAATTTTTGAAACAAAATTTTTAAAGTAAATTTTAATCATGTACCATATGTAAGAAATAAATTTATTCTTTGGGTCAATTAAATTAAAATTAGCACAATTTAATTAAGTGAAGGTAATGAAATGAACAAACCTTTATTGACAGCCTGATGATTAACAGGGATTTAAATTCATATGGAAAGGTGCACGTATTAGCATCATGGCCACATGTCTCATGCCCTCTAATCCAGGGTAAGCAAGGTGTTGTAGGACTCTTCCTCAGTTCAGCTAAATAGGGGTTCTTGTCCATCCCATCGCCATGAAAATTTAGGCTCCCAGGCAGTTTAAAAGAGTGAGTAAGGTAGGTTTTCAATGGGTGAAAGGTAAAAAAAAAAAATGGGGGAAACAGGGACTCTCACAAGGCCAGAGTCCCTCCGCTAGAGGGCTTCCCGCTGGGCGGTTTAAATCCCAGGTTTCACACAGGAAGGGGAGGGGCAAGGCTCCTCCCCACTGCAAAGGGTGTGTGAACTTGAGGCTCCACCTCAGTGAGCCGGGTGGTTAGAGTTTCTTCAGGGACCCCCTTCCCACCTGTTTGTCTCATTCCCCCATCTAAAGAAGTATATCTAACTGCCGTTAGATTAAGGATAAGAACAGAGACCAATCTGAACTCCTTCCTGCTGACTGGGGGTGCTGTTGTAGACAAACGGCAGTAAGAGCTCCCTCACAGGCCTGTGTAAGGGTCCCCAGCAGAAGGGGCCATCCTCTGAGGCTCCGGTTGCATGACCGTTTGCAATTTGATGGCCTGAAGGCAGGAACAGATGACAGACAAACTGGGTTAATTAGAAAACATGTATTAAAACAAAACACAGGGAGGGATAAGAACAGCTCAAAAATCCCAAGGCCTTTTTACCAGCTTGCATGGGGAGAGGGAAGGCAAAAGCCTGACTGGTAAAAAAAAAAAAACACTTCACCCTTTTGCCATCATGTTGGGCTCCTGAGTTCCTTTCCCCGGAGCCCAATCCTAAGCCAACCAGTTTAACGTTTGGGAAATTAACTCTGTCCAGTTTGGACGATGCAGCTGAGGGGCGTGTCCCATAGTATAGAGATACAATTACCTGTCAGTGAAGAGAGGACAGAGGAGGAGAGAGGAAAAAAGAAAGGATTTTTTAAAAGGAGTCACAGGGATTCAGGATGCATTTGAAAGGGGTACACACTGAAGATGAATGGCTACCCATCTAGAAAGAGGGGAGAAGACATCCTTGGTTCCCTTCTCTTCCTAGGAGATACCCAGGATATGTGAGGGAGAAAGGGAAGAGCGTTCTCTTTCCATCTTCCATGCTTGCGTCCCCGAGTTCTGGTGAACTTGGCAGGTCTCGCCATAAGTGCCAAAGTGGCTTGTACCCATGAAGCAGGGAGGGCCTAGAAAATAAGAATTATCCACTCTCACCTATGCCTCTAATCCCCCTACTGTTAGTGACCTTGGAATTCCCTAGAACTCATGTATGCCTTTGGCACTAACACGGCCTTTATCCATGAAACAGGAAGCTTGGGCTTGGCTTCATTGGCAGGAATCAGCCATGCTCACCTGTGCTGTGCCTTTTAACCTCTGTTGTCATTTGCCTGTGGATCCCTTACATCCAGTTTTCCTTTCTAGAGCTTTGACCTGAAGCTTGGAATTGAGTCTGGAACAAAAATGTGTCTCTTGGGGTGTTGCATGGACTAGTTATCATAAGCCAAATGCTAAGGAGAAACTGTGGAACTGAGTCCTTCTCCAACAAGGTAGAAGTATGTTTTGTGACACATCCAGATAAATGGAAGCCATAGTTTTGCTTGCTAGGATTTGGGTGCATGGTGCTTGCCTTTGGTTAGTTCCCTTAGTTTTACTTTCCCAAAAAGGAAACCACTGGGTGATGGATACCCTATTTATTCTCTCACCTGGCAGGATTTGCAAGATAATTGCTCAGAACTAGAATATTGATCCGGATTTCTACATTAACAATTCATTTTGTTCTTTCTGAGCTGCACCCAGGGATGACTGGTTGTTTTACAAGAACAAGCAGGGTAATCTAAAATGTAGGTGAAAACTTAAAAACAACAAGTGAATTTAGAATTTAGTGGCAAATGTATAAGTTTTGGAACATAATTTCTCGCTCTCTAGTCCTCATATAAAAAAAAAAAAATTATAAGGGTTTCCTCCACCCTCAGAAGTCTGAGGATAAAAAGTCTTAGAAGCAGCAGTGAGGTTTTTGAGTTCCCATTTTACTCGCTTTTGGAGTCCCCACATTGCATGCCAAAAATGTTGCAGGACTTTTCCTTAGTTCAGCTGAAAACTGGGTTCTTGTCCTCCCCATGGCTGTGAAAATTTAGGCTCGCAGACGGTTTAAAGAGTGAGTAATGCAGGCTTTCATTGGGTTTTTGAAAGGGGAAAAAAGGGGGGAAACAGAGACTCTCGCAAGACCACAGTCCTTCTGCTAGAGCGCTTCCCGCCAGGGAGCTGGAATCCCAGGCTCCACACAGGAAGAGAAGGGGGCCAGGCTCCTCCTCTCTACAAAGGGTGTGAACTTCCTGAGGCTCCACCTTAGTGGGCAGGCTGGTTGGAGTTTCTCCAGTGACACTCACCCAACTTTCAAAAGCAGTACTAGCCAAGTGGCTTTCGGGATCAACTTTCCAATGTATCATAATCCTGGATCTCCTAGAATTGATTATATTCATGGATGCCAACTTACACTTACTAATCTCACACTAAAAATACCCACAAGAGAATAAAATATGAATGTGCATGTCAATTAATTCATCTACTCTGAGTAATATAACTGTCAAGAAAGCCAGAACCTTGTGTCAATCTTATCAGAAGTTTTTCTTCCTAAAGGCAAACTATTTTGGAAACTAAACAACACAAAGACACTAGGTAAAAATGAAATCGAAGATAATTACTATGTCTCACATATTAAAAAGCATTTTAATGCCTTTAGTTTCCCAGGAAAACTAGAATAGAAAAGGTAGAATTAACCATTATATAATGTGTGTAAAGTTCTGCAATATGTAATAATTTAGCATTTCCCAAAGTCTTATATTTTCATCTCCAGCAGTGACAAACAGACACAATTTAATAATGATGTAATAGCATGGTGTGGTCAAATAGTGGCTGAACATATGTATTTTGATGTCATACACCTGTCTGACCTATATTGTAGATGAGTATTCTGGATCTAGAATTTGTTAACTGGAGGACTTTAGATAAGTTTCTCTATCTCCCTGAGCTTCAGTTTCCTTATTCACAAAATGAATATATATATATACACACACACACATATATATATATATGAAGATGAATCTTAGTTTACTGTCAGGTTTAAATAATGTATATAGCTTCTAATTTTCCACCACAGCATTTGACAGGTAGTAATTGGTCAACATAGATAACACATGGTTATCTGTGATGTCGTAACAACTAGTGGACATGCTTTCAAGTAGGACATATGACCTGAGAGATGAATAGTTTATTATCGATGAATATGATATGGAGCTGTCCTTATGGGAGACTCATAGACTCTGAGGTCTGGGAGTTGAAAATTACTTATAGTTCAACCCAAATGTGCCTTGGGTTACAGGATTGTTTTTTGTATTTATGCTGATTTTGTGTGTATTCGGTGTGCAAACCTAACCTTTCTTACATTCTTTAAAAAGGGTGTGTGATGTGAGTCAACTCAATTTACTAAGCATCAGGGCGTCCTGTTATCTAGCATGACAGTCACAAAGGTGAATGAAGCAAGGGCTTTGCCTTAAAAGGAGATCTTTAATCAGAAATGATAGTAATACACTGTGAGTTTGAAATAACAAGAGTAGGCACAGGTTTTTTTGCACACAAAGAAAACAGTGGAAAAATCTTGTGAGGGGAAATAATAAAAACTTACTACTTTAGGTGTTTAATGGATCTGAAAAACAACAACAACAACAACAACAAAACACTCTTTGAGGAAAAACCAGGAGCTGACATTATGTGAGATTTCAAGGATACCCACAAGCTCACTCAAATAGAGTCTTGTCTGGGACTCAGCATACTGAGTGGGGTAAGCTGTAAAGAGGCCAGACCCAAAAGGACCTCAGATACCAAATGAAGGGGTTTAGTAATTATAATATAGGCAACACAGGAACCCTAAAACACATGAGCAGAGTGATGATATAGCGATAGGGGCAGTGAGCAAAGACAAACAAACAAAAATAGCTCCAGGCTTATTTGGAAAACCACCACAGAGGGGAGTTATACTGAAGATGTGGGAGGACGTTTGGGAGAAGCGGGAATGACGAGTGAGCTTGGGAGCCATGGTGTGCTGAGCTCACCCGTGGAGCACAGTCTGCACGCCATGCAGCATGCCAGCTTGGGGACATTTTCTCACTGTGACTGTGGAGGCATTTTTTCACCTATATGTAACCTTTATGCTCAATAGAAAGAAATAAGAAAGGGGAAATAAAACTTTGTGAATGTGTGTTCCAGTACTCAGATCCCGACTAATGCCCTTGGGAAAGTCACTATGGCAGTCGAGGAAGAAAGATCATTATATCCACCTACTGGTACAAAAGATCAAATCTCATTCCATCTAAAATAGTTGAAATAAATTTAAAAATTCGAATCATTTAAAATGTCAGTAAACAAATGCAAGTGATAATTACTGTCCCTACCCCCCCAAAAATATGAATCACTTCAAAGTTTTATCTTTTTGGAGTATAACATCAAGGTACTTAAAAGCACTTGGAGGTTTATCTGCACATAAGTATGAACAGCTAAAGAAGAACAGCACGTTTCAATGGGTAGTATGAAAACAATGAATTTCCAACACAAAGGGTAAGGTGAAGGCAAATAATATTCCTACACTATTTCTATTATACACTATTTCTAACATTCCTAAAGTAGCACTAATTTGGATATGTTCAATATTTTTAAGCACCTTTACATATGTTTATAATTTGACTGACATTTCAGACTGATATCAGACAACCTCCACTGAATCCTAAGCACAACCTATGAGGCTACTGAAAAGTTGTGTGATCCTGTATAACTTCTGTCACACCTGAAAACCTCAGGACACTGAATTTCTCATCTGGAAAATAATAAAACGTTTTACCTATGGAGTTGGGAGGATTAATTAAGGCAGTACATGTACTGTATAATATTTAACCCAGGGTCTTGTGTATACCTGTTAAGCAAAAAACATATATGGTATTTTTATTATAATTTATTTCATGTTATTTAATTATCAAATATCAAGCAAGAAATGTTTTATTATAGCATGTTTTAGATAAGAAAACTGAAGCTCAGGAAGGCCAAATGGTTTTTTTTCAGTTTCACAGCAGTGCGAAAACCAGAAACCATTGCTCTGATTCTATACCTAGAGCTGCCCTTGCTCTCTGAGGCAGACCGAGGAGATGGGTCATTTGCCTTCAGTGGAAGACCTCCTTCACAAAACTAATGTGCTACAGTGGGGATGTGCAGATATTCATGCATGTCCCCCAAATACAGCATCCTGAAGACCCACCCGTTGGTTAGCATGTCTTATTTTGTTAATGCCAAAATATTTTGACATTTCCAATTCATGTCATCTGACTCTAAAACTCAAACTTACATTTCAAAATAAATTTTCTTTAGTCCCACATAAAAAAGTACCAGATAAATCTAAAAAACAAAATGTAAACACAAGTGCCAAAAAAACGCCATATCATGACTAATAGAAATGAGTTTTGTTTATCAGCTGAAGCAGCTCTTGTGCTGAGACTATGGGATTTTCAGGATACAGAATCATGTCATCTGCAAAAAGTGATAGTTGGACTTCCTCTTTTCCTCTTTGGATGCCTTTTATTTCTTTCTCTTGTCTTATTGCTCTGTCTAGGTCTTCCAATACTCTGACGAATAGAAGTGGTGAGAGAGGGCATCCTTACCTTGTGCCAGTTTTCAAGGAGAATGCTTCCAGTTTTTGCCCATTCAGTATGACGTTGGCTGTGAGTTTATCATAGATGGCTCTTATTATTTTGAGGTATGTTCCTTCAATACCTAGTTAATTGAGAATTTTTAACATAAAGGGATATTGAATTTTATTTAAGGCCTTTTTTGCATCTATTGAGATAATTGTGTTTTTGCCTTTAGTTGTTTATGTGATAAATCACGTTTATTGGTTTGCATATGTTGAAACAAACTTGCATCCCGGGGATGAAGCCTACTTGATTGTGGTGGATTAGGTTTTTGAGGTGCTGCTGGATTTGGTGTGACAGTATTTTGTTGAGGATTTTTGTGTCAGTGTTCATCAAAGATATTGGCTTGAGGATTTATTTTTTTGTTGTGTCTCTGTCAGGTTTTAGTATCAGGATGATACTGCCCTCATAGAGTAAGCTGGGGAGGAGTCTCTCATTTTCATTTTTTTTTTTTTTTTTAATAATAGTTTCAGTGGGAATGATACCAGTTCTTCTTTGTACATCTTGTAGAATTCGTCTGTGAATCCATCTGGTCCTGGGCTTTTTTTGGTTGGTAGACTATTTATTACTGATTCAAATTGGGAGCTTGCTGTTGGTCTATTCAGGGAATCAATTTCTTCCTTGAAATTCAATCTTAGGAGAGTGTGTGTGTCCAGGAATTCATGCATCTCTTTTAGGTTTTCTAGTTGTGTGCACAGAGGTGTTTGTAGTAGTTTCTGGTGGTTTTTATTTCTGTAGGGTCAGTGGTAATATCCTCTTTGTCATTTCTAGTTGTGTTTATTTGGATCTTCTGTCTTTCCTTCTTAATTAGTCTAGCTAGTAGCCTATCTATCTTATTAAGTATTTGAAAAACGCAACTACTGAATTTGTTGATCTTTTGAATATTTTATTGTGTCTCTATATGCTTAGTTAAGCTTTGATTTTGGTTATTTCTTGTCTTATGCTAGCTTTGGGTTTGATTTGTTCTTGCATCTCTATTTTTTTTTCAGTTGTTGTTAGGTTGTTAAATCGAGGCAGATTTCAGGATACAAAATCAACGTTCAAAAATCACTGGAATTCCTATACACCAGCAACAGCCAAGCCAAGAGCCAAAGCAAAAAGACAATCCCATTCACAACTGCCACAAAAAGAGTAAAACAGCTAGGTATATGGCTAAACAGGCAGGTTAAAGAGCTCTACAATCAGAATTACAAAACACTGCTGAAAGAAATTAGAGGGGACAAACAAATGGGAAAAAATTCTAGGTTCGTGAATAGGAAAAATCAAGATTATTAAAATCACCATAGTGCCCAAAGCAATTTACAGATTAAATGCTATTTCTATCCAACTGCCAATGAAATCCTTCACAGAACAACAACAACAGAAAAACTATTTTAAAATTAATACGGAACCAAAAACGAGCTCAAATAGCCAAGGCAATACTAAACAAAAAGAACAAAGCTGGAGGCAGCACATTACCAGAGTTCAAACTATATTACAGGACTACAGTAACCAAAACAACATGATACTGGTACAAGAAAAGATACATAGACTAGGGGAACAGAATAGAGAGCTTAGAAACAAGACTGCACATCTATGACCATCTGACAAGAACAAGCGATGGGGAAAAGACTTCCTATTCAATAAATGATGCTAGGATAACTGGCTAGCCGTATGCAGAAGACTGAAGCTGGCCTCTTCCTTTTACCACATACAAAAATCAATTCCAGATGGGTTAAATACCTAAATTTAAAATGCAAGAACTATAAAAACCCTGAAAGAAAACCTAGGCAATACCATCTTAGACATAGGATTGAGCAAAGATTTCAAGACAAAGACACAAAAGCAATTGCAACAAAAGCAAAAATTGGAAAGTGGGATCTAATTAAACTCAAGAGCTTGTGCACAGCAAACTAAACTATCAACAGAGTAGACAGATAATCTACAGAATGGAAGAAAACAGTTGCAAAGTATGCATCTGACAAAGTTCTAATATCCAGCATCTGTAAGGAACTTAAATAGGCAATACAACCTCAGACATAGGATTGAGCAAAGATTTCAAGACACAGACACCAAAAGCAATTGCAACAAAAGCAAAAACAAGTGGGATCTAATTAAACTTAAGAGGTTTGCACAGTAAACTAAACTATCAACAGAGTAGACAGATAACCTACAGATTGGGAGAAAATACTTGCAAAATATGCATCTGACAAAGTTCTAGTATTCAGCATCTGTAAGAAACTTAAACAAATTTATAGGAGAAAAACAAATAACCCCATTAAAAAGTGGGAAAAGGACTTGGACAGACAGTTCTCAAAAGAAAACATACATGCAACCAACAAGCCTATGAAACAAAGCTCAATATCACTGAGATTAGAGAAATGATCATCAAAACCACAATGAGATACCATCTCACACCACTCAGAATGGCTATTATTAAAACGCCAAAAACTAACAGATACTGACAAGCTTATGGAGAAACAGAACACTTATACACTGTTGGTGGGAGTGAAAATTAGTTCAACCATTGTAGAAAGCTGTATGGCAATTCCACAAAGAGCTTATAACAGAACTACTATTTGACCCAGCAGTGCTATTACTGGGTGTACACCCAGAGGAATATATATCATTCTACTATAAAACGCATGCATACTAATGTTCATTGCATTACTATTCACAATAGCGAGAACATGGAATCAACCTAAATGACCATCAGTGGTAGACTGGATAAAGAAAACATAATATTCATACACCACGAAATACTATGCAGTCATTAAAAAAAGAAAGAAATCCTGTCTTTTGCAAGAACATGGATGGAGCTGGAAGCTGTTACCCTCAGCAAACTAATGCAGGGACAGAAAACCAAATACTATGTTTTGGCTTGTAAGTGGAAGCTAAATGAAGAGAACTCATGAATACAAAGAAGAGAACAACAGACACTGAGGTCTACTTGACAGTGGAGGGTGGTAGGAGGAAGAGGGTCAGAAAAAATAACTGTTGGGTACTAGGCTTAATACCTGGGTGCTGAAATAACCTGTACAACAAAGTTGTGTGACATGAGTTTACTTGTATAACAAACCTTCACATGTATCCCCAAACCTAAAATAAAAGATAAAAAATAAAAGGAAAATCAATAGAGTTTTATTAAAACAGCAGGCACTCAGAGACCAGCGCAGGGTTAATTACAGTTTCAGTAGCATTTGCTTTAATTGGAGGAATAAAAGAAGTGAAGTGCAGTGAATGAAGAAATTAGCATGTCTATCACTGTCATCACATTGTACATGGCCTTAAAACACTGTTTGCTTCTTTCTGTCTCTGAGGCTGTGCTGAACCCTGGAAAAAAATGTGGCATGCAATCAGCAAATCCTGAGGCTCCACCTTTGTGAAATTCTAATTAAAGTATTTTATAATCTTAAAAGAAGAAATAGGTTTTAGATTATGCATGGTAAAAATTACTTAATTTCTAAGATTAAAAAAGTAAAAATGAAATCAATATCGTAAGTGTGCATATGTATATATATATTTATATAAATTGTCTCATATTTCTTGACAAGAAATAAAATGTGTATGATAATTCCTCCATTTTGTGCTCCCCATGAAATCTGAATATTGTTTGGGAATTTGAGTTGGAAGTGACATAGACAGTAAGATGAAAATAACTCCCATTAATCACACAAGGGTGTTTCTCCTTGTCTGTGTGCAAATTTCCAGTGATGGAGTAGGCTGTCTCTCTAACTTCTCAGCCTCATAATCAACACATCAACTGAACTAAAGTTCTTGTTTTCTGTAATCAAGTTTCAGGGAGCCATAATGCTATTCATGTACTCTAGAAAAAGTAAGATTTGCAATTAGGTGATGCAATTCTATTGTAGCCAATAGTAAATAGGTGCACCAGAGTAGACTGGTTATTTGCACATTTCATTGTTAGCCATCTAGTACTCATTCATTAGCATATAAAGTGTGTTAATATACATGTTCATATGCGAAGATGTATATGTATATTTTAACAACATTGAATATTTGATGTTCTAAAGTGATGCAATCCCGTAGAACGTTCAGCTATTATCTTAGAAAAATGTTCTTTGTCTGTACTGTTCAGTATAGTAGCCACTAGCATATGTTGCTGTTGAGCATTGTAGCTACTGCAACAAAGAAAATGCATTTTAATCCTATTTTATTTAATAAATTTAAATTGCTACACGTGGGTAGGAGATGCCATATTAATTGGTGCATTTCTTTCTTTCTTTTCTTTTTTTTTTTTTTTGAGACAGAGTTTTGCTCTGTCAACCAGGCTGGAGTGCAATGGCGCCATCTAGGCTCACCGCAACCTCCACCTCTGGAGTTTTAGTGATTCTCCTGCCTCAGCCTCCCAAGTAGCTGGGACTACAGGTGCCTGCCGCCCCACCTGGCTAATTTTTGTATTTTTAGTATAGACAGGGTTTCACTATGTTGGCCAGGCTGGTCTCAAACTCCTGACCTTGTGAGTCACCTGCCTCAGTCTCCCAAACTGCTGCACCCGGCCACCACACCCGGCCAAGTGGGCATTTATAGAGAAATTATTTATTTATTTTAACTCAAATTAAACTTTCTGTAGAGTTGGATGAATCCTTTAATAGTCTTATATATTGTTGATATTCTAATAAAAAAACAAAATTATTGAATATTTACCAGTGAATATGCTCATGTACCCTCAATTTCAAATGATTTCAAACGATTTGAAATTGAAGGTAAGATTTGAGCCGCAAATTGTCATTCTTTTTCATTAATGATCCCTGATTTTTCAATTAAAAAATAGTCCAATAATTAAAAAAAAGGAAAGGACTAACAAGAGATCTTTGACCACTTATGGAGAACTTACAAAGCTTTTGCAAAATTTTGACTCCTTAAATGATTGTCTGAATAGTTCATTTAACAAAAAATAAATATCATTTCTCCAATTTAATTGGCATGCAGAAACTGTAACAGGCCTGGGATTTTCAGACAATTTCTAATACCACTATCATAACTCTGAACTGATTATTGGCTAATATTTGCTAAGTATGTTTTCCTTTGGTTTCAAACCTTTTGAAGACCGATCTAAGTGCTAAATACTCTTAGATAAGGTCATTTTAATTATGTAGGTTACCATGATATCTAAACAGAGTAACAGTATTAATAATACCATCAGGGTTTGTTATTCATAGGCATTATTAAAACATAAACAATTCAAAATATAGGTGATTATTCTCAATATTATATAACTCAAAGCAAAAGTTTTAATTTCTCTTTGTTGGCATTATATCACTCAATTGAATTATATATTATTTCAAGAGTAAAATCTATTGTATTATTTGATTGTTAGAAAAGCTGCTGATACCACATACAGAAAGTTATTAATACGTTTCTTTCAGTGTAGTAGTTTGAATATTCCTCTCCCCTCCAATTCATGTACACCTGGAACCTCAGAATGTGATTTATTTGAAAATCAGATCTTTACAATTATAATTAAAGTAAGAATCAGATGAGATGATGCTGGGTTAGGACGGGTCCTAAATTTATTAATAATTTTCTTATAAAAGGCAGAAAGGGACCAACATTAACTTTGAGAAATAATGCAGAAAAATGGCATTAGAAATTAGAGTGATGTGTCTATAAGCCAAGGAATGCTGATTACTGGCAAAGGCAGCATACAGAAGAGATGAATGAAATAATAGCTCCCCCAAGGATATAACAAGGAAAAAATACTACAGATAATTTGATTTTGGATTTCTAGTCTCCAGAACTGTGAGAAAATAAACTTCTGTTATTTAAAACCACCAAGTTTGTATAATTTATTGTGGCATCCCTAGGAAGCTAACACATACTTTGGTACTGCGAAGTGGGGTGCTTCTGTAACAAATACCTAAATACGTGAGCACGGCTTTGGAATTTGGCAATGAGCAGTGGCTGGAAGAACTTTTAGAAGCGTAATAGGTAAAAAAAATATATATATATAGATTACTTTGACAAGACTCTTGGTAGAAAAATGGACATTAAAGATGATTCTGGTGAGAAAGGTGATTCTGGTAAAGAAAATTTGTGTCATTGTAGAGAATAAACATGTCATCCTAAACAGAATGTTGGTAGAAATATAAGCATTAAAAGTGCTTCTGCTGAGGTCTCAGAGGGAAATGAGAAACATATTATTGGACCTCAATAGAAAGATAATCCTTATCATACAGTGGCAGAAAACATGACTGCGTTGTTCTTTAACAATGGATAGAAAGCAGAACTTGTCAGTGATTAACTTGAATATTTATCAGGGGAGATTTCCAAGTACTGTTGAAGGCACAATCTGATTTATCCTTGCTGCTTACTGTTAAATGTAAAAGAAAGGAGACAAATTGAAGAAGGTTCTATTAAGGAACTAAGAAACAGTGCTTGGTGATTTGGAAAATTCTTATCCTATGATGATTACAAAAGATGTTAAAGTGTATTCTGGAGAAAGGGTCAAGAGTGTGACTGGACAACATTTTGCTGCAGAAATGAGTTAAGTGAGGAATATTATAGATCCAGCTCAGCAGAAGCCAGGAATACAAAAGGGGTTATCCAGGCAGGATTCAAGGAGAATCTTCTTGTCTCACGATATAGATCTTTTCACATATATGGAGATCCACAAGATTACTGAGAATATTGTATTAGCAGAAACACTATTAGCTTGAACTGAAAAGGACAGAGACTATGGAAAATGAAAGACAGTTGATGGAATCCCAAAATTGTACAGGTAAGAAGTGGACTTATAGTGCAAGAGTGGAGACATGGATAAGAGGCAGAGGTTGACGAAGAAAAAGCAGAGGGAGCGCTGATCAGTAGGGCCCAGCAGACAGAGATGTTTGCCATAGGTGATTGTCCTCAGACTTTAAAACATAATGGAATTTGCACTGAAAGTTCTCAGTCTTGTTTGGAAATAATGACCCCTTTATTTATTCTAATTTCTCCCTGTGGTAATAGGGATGTCTATCCTATGATGTCTCACTACTGTATTTTGGAAGCAAAGAACTTGTTTTCTAATTTCATAGGTTCTCAATTGAAGAAGAATTTTGACTCAAGGTGAATCTTCCTCAGGGTCCCATTCATATCTGCTACAGGTGTTGCAAGTTGGGACCCTCTTAGTTGGTTATACTTGGATAAAGTTTTGTACCTAGAGTTGATGCTAGCATGGGTTAAGACCTTTTTTTTTTTTTTTTTTTTTTTGAGGAGGAGTCCGGCTGTGTGGCCCAGGCTGGAGTGCGGTGACGCGATCTCGGCTCACTGCAAGCTCCGCCTCCCGGGTTCACGCCATTCTCCTGCCTCAGCCTCCCGAGTAGCTGGGACTACAGGCGCCCGCCACATCGCCCAGCTAGTTTTTACTTTTTTATTTTTTTAGTAGAGGCGGGGTTTCACCGTGTTAGCCAGAATGGTCTCGATCTCCTGACGTTGTGATCCGCCCGCCTCGGCCTCCCAAAGTGCTGGGATTACAGGCGTGAGCCACCGCGCCTGGCCTGGGTTAAGACTTTTAATGATGTAAGGATGGGGTGAATGTAAATGGGACAGCCATCTATTGCGGGGGGGGGGGGGGGGGGGACGTAAAGCTGACTGTAATGGGTTGAATAGTCGCCCCTGGAATTCACGTATACTGAGAACCTCGGCATGTGACATTTGGAAAATGGATCTTTGCAGAGGTTTAAGTAAGGTAAGGATCAAGATAAAATAATGCTAGCTTATGGCGAGGAAATGAAAGTGCTTTATTATGTGAGAGAGTAAGACACAGAGAGACAACGTGAGGATGGAGGCAGAGAGCTGAATAATGCCTCCACACGCCAAGGCATCACAAGGATGGCCAATAACATCAGCAGCCTAGAGTCAGGGGATATTTCTCTCTCCAAGGCTCCAGAAGGTGCCAAACCTGATGACAGCTTGATTCTTAATTTCTGGCCTCCAGAACTGTGAAAGAATTAAATTTCTGTTATTTTAAGTCCCCATATATGTGGTTAGTTGTGGTTAGTTGATGTGGCATCCTTGGGAAACAAATACAGAAACTAATGAAATAGATTGAGATGAATTTAAATATTACAAATGTGTACATTGTTTTTATTAACATTGAGATAAACATTATATAATCCTTGAGGGAAAACATAACATTTTAAACAATTGAAGGCAGAAAAATGGAAATTTGGTGTGTGTGTATACACACACACACACACACACACACACACACACATATATATTTTTTTGAGACAGAGACTCACTTTAAGGCCCAAGCTGAAGTGCAGTGGCATGATTACAGCTCACTGAAACCCATAACTCAGAGTTAGCCTCTCACCTCAGCCTCCCAAGTAGCTGAGACCACAGGTGCATGCCACCATGTGTAGCTAATTTTTGTATTTTTTGTAGAGATGGGGGTCTTTCTATATTGACCAGGGTTGGTCTCGAACTCCTGGGCTCAAACAAACCTCCTGCCTTGAACTCACAACTTGATAGGATTATAGGTGTAAGCCATGGTGCCTGGTCATATAATTTTAATTTTTATAGAATTGAACTGTGTATTAGTTACCATTTGTGGAATGAGAGAAGAATTTCAAAATAACTCGAGCTATTAGTTATTTAGTTCTACTTAGGCTATGAGAATTTCAAGCAAATATTTCTATTTGAAAGTTGATGTATCATAAGAATGAATAAAAATTCTGTCAATTTTGATACAAAATTTTAAGTGAATACAAATTTAGATTAAAGAATAGGCATGATTAATTACATTAAACTAATAAAATATGAATATTAGAAAGGAACTAAAAGGTATTAGGGAATGATGTGGTTTCTCAAAAATATGTTCTTCTCTGTGGACTTCATATTTAATAATGGCATGAAGTACCTCGGCATGAAAAGGGCTGAGTAAGTCGTGTTGCTGGACACAAATGAAAGCTTTACCAACGTAATTACAAAATGTGTAACAGTAAAATTGCAATAGCTTAAACTATAAGATTGTAGTTTAAAATGATAGATTAATTCTTACAGCCCATTAGTTTATTCCATGAAGTTAACACTAACTTTCAACATTGGTTTTAGTCAAGTGAAGGTCTTTGATACTTAAATAAACATGTATTTGCTGAATTCTAATATATGTGATATATAAATTTTCAAAATAACTTAAACATTTGATTTCAGTCTTTCTTTTGACATACAAATTTTTTGTCATCTTAAATTTGAGAGTTGATATAGATCTTACTTTAAGTATACATTTTCTGCCATCTTTAACAAAACACAAAATACTAAACAATAAATCTTATTAAATGATATTATTTCATTTTCAATGATGATTACTTAAATTATATTGGACTTTTTACTACAAAGTTCACCAATTATATTTGATCAGAGATATTAAACATAATACAAAGGTAAATGAATACTTATCCTAAGAATATTAAGGAATTTGATTTTAAAAAATAAAGTTTTTTGATGTGATCAGATTTTTTTTCACTTGATTCTTTATACTAAAAGTACAGCTAAGGATAGAGAAGGTGGTATTTTATAAAAGTATGTGTGCATATATAAATGTATGAATATATATTATACATGTGTGTCATGTTTTTGCATCTGAAATCAGAAAACTAACAGCAACTTTTAAGCTATTAGTATTTCTTTAAGAAAAAACACAAAGGGCCCAACTCCTCAGGGTAGCCAGTTCCATATACAAGGAACTAATGAAAAGCGCTAAGACAGTTGTACGATAAGGCAGTTAATATATTCTTACTGTGATTTAGTCAATATTGGTGGAGATTCTACTACATGATCAATAACATGCCAAGTCATTTTGTAGTACATATGTGTTGGATTTGAAGAATAAATTAGTATTGCCAAAGGGCAGTGCTTCAGGAGGGTTCTTTGATGGAGTTTCTCAGAAACTTTCAGGTTATCCGTGTTTTGCTCAAAAGATAAGGAATTTTCAAGTTAAGCTGCAATGTAGAAGAGAGTGCTCTTTTCAAAGCATCCCTTAAAAATCCCTGTAATTGTCACAGCAGGCAGAGAATTCTGACTTGTGGAGAAAAGACGCATAAAGTTTCACATTAGATGGGGTGAGGGATAAAGGGTTAGAGCTACAGATAGCAGTTAAGAACATGTCTCACGGGGAAGCCAAATCTTTATAGAAATCATTTGACAAAGTTTTGGGTTTTAATTCTGTGCACTGAGTAAGGAAACAAATACATTGAAACTTAAGAGGCATCAGTAGTTAAAAACACATATGTGTCTTAAATATTTTTCTTTTACCGAGAACATACCAATGATAATTAATTTTTGTTAACCTTTACCATGGGCCAAGACATTTTAGCAAACATTCTTGATTGAAGTTCCAAATTTTTTTTTTTGCATGAACTGAATCTGCAATGCAGATGCAGCTTCTGCTACTTCCAGTTTTTGTTTCACTTAAAATATGACCATAAACCTGAAGCAAAGAATGCAGAATCTTCCTAATTTACATGATTCTCCATTTTATTCTTATCCATACCTCATTATACTGTTTTTTATTATTTTTTGCAAAACTTATATCTATGGTTTATGAAAGAGAATCATTTTTCACACTCATGTTAATTGGTTTATATAATAATTGAATTATGTTATTGCATTAATGAATAAACTTGGAATAATTTGGTTTGGACACAGACAAAAGTGACTCTTGATAAATACACAACACAAATAGAGAAAGAATACTTTCAAGAGGACTCAATACTATATGCCACTACTACATGCTATGGGCATATATCAGTGTATTTTGCTGAAATAACTGAAGCAGTAAAGTTCTTTTGGCCAATGGGTAAAATCATTCATGAGCACTGATATCACACTAATAATTGGAAATAAATGATCTCAAAGCTATTAATCGCATAGGTCCCTGTCATGGAATACTGAATGGCTGCCTGCAGCTCCAGGAGACCACAAGCTTCTCAGTTTCTCACAGGAAGGGGATCTTCCTTCTTCTATAGACTTTCTTTAAAAGAGTAGTAGACTTTACATTGTGGGTTCGTAAAAAATCAATGACCCTCTCCAAAAAATGGCTTAGATATTGGCTTAAGATGACAACATATAAGGAGAATAACACACAACTGTAATGTTAAGTCATTTACAAAGAAAATTCAATGGCATGTGGTTTCTTCTCAATATCATAAAAATATCCATTCTAAGCCAAATTAATCCATGAATTTCGTGCATTTTCCCCTACGAGAATATTTTATTTTGGTAAATGAAAAGTTGATCCTAAAATGTATATGAAAGAAGGAAAACTAACAGTAACCAAAGTGAATTTAAAGAACTTGAGACATGTCCTGCTAGACTTCAAGGCTTAACATAAAGCTATATGAATTTTTAAAAACATGGTATTATAACTGAGATACACAAATAGCCTAGTAGAGTAGAATAAACCAGAAAAAAGAGCTCTTATAGAGAATCTTCATATGTTAATAAAATAACACTTTTAATCAGGGTAAACATAACTCAAAAATTATAATGGAGTAAGAGGTAATATGTACAGAAGAAAACCATTGTTAATCTCAAGTATTTCTGCCCTTGAAAAAACACACATACACACTTGCCAATTCCACGTGCATAAAAATCCCAAATGAAAAAAAACAAAACTTTTAAATTTCTTAAAGGAAATACAGATTTAAATTTTATGACCTGGTATAGAGAACTATTTTTATAAAAAGCAAATAAAAATTCAATAAGCTTGACTCCATTTAAATGTAAACTTTTTGATCAATATAAGTCACTATGTAGAAAAGTTAAATGGCAAGCCACTGCCTGAGACAGGATATTTACAATGCATACTACTTTTAGAGATTTAGCATCCAAAATACACAAAGAATCAAAACAATCACAAAAGACAAGCAATTGAACAGAAAAATTGGCAATGATTTTAAGCAGGCAATTCAGAAAGGAGGAAACCAAAAGAGTCAATAAGCATTTGAAAAGATGCTCAACCTCTGTAGTAATCAGGTGAATACCTAATAAAACCATAATGAGATGCCCATCCATATCCATTATATTGGCAAGATTTAAGATCCCTAACAACACTGGCAGTGAGGAGGTAGAGCAATAAGCACTATTATGGAAATATAAATTTATGCCACCACTTTGTAGAGCAACTTGGCAATATAAAGTAAAATTGGATATGTACATTCCTTCTGAAACAACTATTTATTCGTCAGACATAAACCACAGAGACTTTCTTGCTCACACGCCCAGGGACATATATAAAGAATATTCCTAGCAGCTTGAGTGTCATAAAGAAACTGAGAAAATTTAAATGCTCATTCAGAAAAGAATGAATATAGTATCATATTTTTTTCAAATGTGGAACACTGTCAGTAATTATTATTAATAAAATAGAAGACTGAGTCTCAACATAGATAATATTAAAATATATTAATACTGAGAAAATAAGTTAATGATAGATGATACCATTTATTTAAATGTTGAAAACATCCAAAATAATGTATTGTTTAGATAATATAAACATATTTGAAAATATTTTTAAATGAATATTAATAAAAATCACCCAATATTATATATGGCTTTCTTTGAAGACTTTGAAAGGTGAATATGGTTAAGAAAAGGTACATAGGAGGATAGGAGACTTCAGATAACTCTCTGTTTCTTAATTTCAAATTTAAATTTTAAAAAGGAAAAATATGAAGTAAATCTACCTCTCACTCTGTGTCTGATCTCTCAATCAAAATGTAGGCATCCTAATTTCCTGCAAAGAAGTATGCATCCTTCTCGAAGCGTGTACCTATACATATCTCTAATAAGACATTGAAATGGAAGCTTTACCAGTATATGGAGCATCTTTCTGCTCCATGTCAGTCTTCAGTCTTTTTTTCTTTTTTTTCTTTTTTTTAGTTGCTGTAGTGTTTGCCTTGCCAAACTCACATTGAGTGCAAACTTTAGCTCCTTTCTTGGGTCATGGAAATTTATATTTCCATAATCGTGTGTATTGCTGGTGTTGTTAGACTTCTTAAATCTTGCCAATATAATGCAAATGGATGGGCATCTCATTACGGTCGGCCAGTTGGGGCATGGCTCCACTTTATTGCTTCCTGCCCTTTGCATTTGTTTTTTTTATTATTATACTTTATGTTCTAGGGTACATGTGCACAACGTGCAGGTTATATATGTATACATGTGCCATGTTGGTGTGCTGCACCCATTAACTCGTCATTTACATTAGGTATATCTCCTAATGCTATCCCTCCCCACTCCCCACACCCCACAACAGGCCCCGGTGTGTGATGTTCCCCTTCCTGTGTTGATCTTTGACAAACCTGACAAAAACAAGAAATGGGGAAAGGATTCCATATTTAATAAATGGTGCTGGGAAAACTGGCTAGCCATAAGTAGAAAGCTAAAACCGGATCCCTTCCTTACTCCTTATACAAAAATTAATTCAAGATGGATTAGAGACTTAAATGTTAGACCTAAAACCATAAAAACCCTAGAAGAAAACCTAGGCACTACCATTCAGGACAGTGAAAAGAACAAAGCTGGAGGACTGTTGCATTTTTTTGCGTGTGGATTTCTTTGCTTAGGAAACTCAGTTGGTGCCCCTGAATTAACCTTATGATGAAAATTTTGACCAATGGGATAGAAGGTCCCCAAAAGTATATTATATGACTTATCGTCCATTCTCATGGAATAGAGGAACCAATTGCCTGCAGCAGGGGTAAAGTTCATTATCTTCCTAAATTCTCTCCTCTTCTTTTCTTTTCTCCCCCTGACTCTCAACTGTAGCTTCTTGGATCACTTGCCAATCCAATATATGCACATAAGCCTATGTTTCAGGCATATATATATATATATATATATGTATAATCTTGTTTAGTGATGTCTGTATTCATTTTTAGATTGCTCCTAAATTTTATTCCAGGAACCCTAGTGGGTTTATTTTGTTCAACATTTGCAAAGCCTAATCCATTTTAGTGATATTTCCACCACAAAACCAAAAACAATAATAAGAGCAGCAGTGTGTTCTGAAGTTCTGAAAAACAGAGGCCTAAGACAGAAAACTAATAAGATGGAGTTGACATTTCACAGGCAAATAAACAAATGCAGAATCTACAAATAAATATCTCACGGAAATGGATCTTCTACTATTGTCCCATCAACAAGTTCCGGGATAAAAAAACTACTCAGAGTGTGGACAGGATTTGTGAAGAAATTTCTTTGGGGGAAAACTGCTGTCTTGCTCTCCTAACAGGAGAGAATTTTGGTGTGATTCTACTTTCTTCTTACGCCTAAAAACTTCAAATTTAAACACGACCCCTGGGAGAGGTTGTCATGTGGTTTCTGCAGTTTTGTGACATTATAGCCTGGGCCTCACTGTTCCTTGAGAAATTGAGAAGATGAGAGTTCCTAATTACCCTCAGAATTAGTGATAGAACTGGGAGAGCTTCTTACCGTTGGAATCTGCTTGTATTTCAAGAATTTCTGTTAGGATAAAGATGCAGGAGTCCTTCCAGGGATGCACAGGCATGCCATAAAAGAGACCCAAAATAGAGATGTAGAAAACATATAAGCAATTAGCTTAGAGTTCTCAACATCCTCTCAAAATATGCCCCTAGAGAAGCAGAGGAACTGCAGCAGTAAAATGCTCCAAGCGGAGGCATCATTAGCAGGGGAAGAAAGCCAATACAACCCGTGGTAGCTAATTGCAATGACCAGAGCAGAGAATAGTCCAGCTGTGGACCGTTCCAAGAAGCCTCCTGAGGGAAAGTAATTTATAAAACTCTCAGTTCCAAAGAGCAGAATACAGGTTTACTTAAGGTACCAGATCAAAAAGGAGTATTCTGTTCCTTCGCTTTTCCTCCCTCCCCACAGCCAACCTGGAGAAATAGCCAGAGAGCTGCTAGAACGTGAATGGTGGTGGAGTGGGCTTTTGTGGACATTGACAAATACAAAGTTATTACTAGAATTGTATATTGGACAGTTTTGACTCTGAAAGACACCTGGTTTGCGCCTTGATTTACCTAAGAATAAGATCATTTAGCTCAGAATGAGAAGCAAACACAGAATGTCATGGGCCCTGAGGAAACGCTTATGCAGTAAGCAATTCCTTTCACCAGGTAGTTTGTGAAAGACAAAGTGGGAAAATTAAAATTTTATGTAAAATACACACACACATACACACACACAAATATTTACACATACAAATGAAAGGACATTGTGCACACTCCTTTGCTGCTTAGTGCTTTCGTTTAAATATATATGGGACTATATCCTCAACATTAGCACATGTAAGTTTATCTTATTTTAAATTTTTATATAATTATCACATAACAAATATATTAATTCTTAGCTGTTATACATACTGTTCCAACAGAACAAACTAAAAACAAAGTCATTCTTGCTTCTCTACAATTCTGTTTTCTTCACAGAGAAATATTAGTTTCGTGTAAATTCTTCCAGCAAAGAAAAATATAGCTTTGCTTTATTGTTTGCCAAAATCTTACCATATTTTATTAGTGTAAAATTTCTTATTTGAAAATAAAATGTGCCTTATAGATTATTATAAGCCAGCAATCCCATAATTATAGAGATGCCTCATTGTTTTAATTTATAATACTTTATTCTATAGTATGAATACTCCTTGGCTAACTGATTTATGTAACAATTCATTTTACAATGAAGTTCTAAGCTTTGACGGAGTACTACACCTACTAGAGCTCTGGTCAATGTTTAAAAATATTTAATGATTTGATTGACACTTTCAGTCAAGACCAATTTTGATACTATATTGCTTTCCAGCTTTCAATTTTGGTGATATATTAACCTTATAAATAATCTTTGCCTTACATCTCAATTTTCAACCTACATACAGAAATTTTCAGAGCTTCTTTCTCTTTGTCATCAAAGATTTAATATAAGAAAGCTTTAGTTAGGGCTCATGTTCCTTAGAATTTATCACAACAAGAAAATACATTGAGTGATAAAAATCATAAGTAATAAAAATCAAAAGATGATCAGATTATATGAACAAGGAATTCTTTAAAAAGTAGATTTTTTTTTGCATTCAATTAAACCAAACAAGTCCATCACCTTACAGTCCATCATCTACAGTGTCTCCTTATTGGTAAATTATTGAAAAACCACATTGTATTATTTTCCTTCTCTTTTATCTGTAAGAATAGGATTTGAGATCTTTCTTTTCCTGAACTACTACCTTTGGCATATATACTTCCTAAAAATTCAACTGCCGTTTTCACAGTCTGTGCCTCTTGTCGTATTAGTAAGTCTGGGGCTTGGGGAAAGTCTATCTTGGGAATAAAATAATTGAAAAGACTAGAACTAGAAAAGATTCTGATAATTATTAAGTCTAAACCTCATATCTTCAAACTAATATGGAAACAGATCTAAGGGAGTGGTAATGTAGTAAATAAAAGGACTTAGAAGACAACCTGTGTTTCATACCTAATGAATCCACCTATCATTGAGCCCTACTCACAAGAAATGCATGTAGGAAATGCCTACTTCCAATAACTGCATACAGCAAATGCCAGACCCATCGTAGATACATAAGCCTACATCTAAAGTTTTTGAACAGATATCCTTACACCTTTCTGACTCTACTGAGCTACTTCTCCTGCAGATGGATATTTCACAAGGCTTGGAGCTGGAGCCCATTTCTAAAATCTCCCCAGTTAAGTTTTAAAACATGTATTCTCCTCTTCTCTTTCAAAAGTTCCTTTCCTGAAATGTAAACAAAAAGATTCTATCACTTTCCAATTCTCTTGCCATTTACTGTCCTCTGGGTTATGATTTCACTTTCATTGGCAAGAGAAACAGAGGGTCATGGTTTACTTCTCCACCCAAATACATGCCGTTGAAAATGCCCATATCCTGTGGTTAACCAAGTTTAACATAAAGCACTCCTAACTTTTATCTCTATACCACTTTATCCCCTCATCCTCGGACCATACTATGCATCTAACCATCTTCCAGAACGGTCATACCTCCTACCTCCAGAGTTTTAAACACTTCCTCATTTCTCTTATCCCTTCATCACCAACTCACTTCTCATGGAATCATGGCCATCTAGAGACTTTGATCATATCACAATCTGCGTAACCATTCTATAATTACTAACTTTTTAACCAGGCTCAGCAACATGATTGATCCAATATCTGAACCACCTTCTTACCAGGACTCTTAATACCTCTGTGTTTTTGTCTTTTGCCATGTTGCCTAAAATGTGTGGACCTGTCATACATGACTGGTATGTCATACACATACTAGTCATAAATGCTTACATTTTAGTTTTACTTTGGAATATTGGAAACTCTTGGATAAAATTCCATGAGTATGTACTGCCTTGTGATTAACACATGCAGGCATACAGCATTGCTAATCAATCTTTCTACATGTCCCATTTTAGCTCTCCCTTCGTTCATGATGTGAACTATTGCAAATTGATCCCTTTTAATAACGTATAATGTGCATATGTGCTTACTTATCATGTACCCATGGCAGGCAGAGATATCACTCTTTGTACCCTGAGAATTTGGTTTGGAGCAGCTCATATGTCATAATAAGCAAATAATCTTAAGAGAAGAAAACATAGTGTTGAGGCTGAAAAGGACCTTAGAGATCTTTTAATCCAACACTATCAGAGTGATAGAGATAAATGTCCATAGCAGTAAATTGTTTTGTCCAAAGTCACATCACTTTATACAGTTAGAGCCAAGAATCATTATGTCTGTGAGTAAATAATAATATATATCATGTACTGAACTACTGTGTTATGTTCTATGTGAGCATTTTCTCTTTAGTAATCAGAATAGGCTAACTGCTGAAATGTATATAATCCCCCAAACCCAAAGATTTAGCACACCAATGTGGTTTCTCCCTTCAACAAATTCCAATGCAGATATTCTTTGCCATGATCATTTAGTTGGCAGATGAGAAATATGAGAACATAGAGAATCTCAAACCTAATGTTCATACACCTCCACTGTATATTATGCCCATCTGCATTCTGTAGGTAAGAACTTGTCATGAAGTGTCTCTTGAATGCTGGGGGCTGGCATATACAGTCCTTGATTGGACAGATGCTTTCCAGCATTCAGTCTACACTGGAAGGGAAACATGAGTCTGTGTTTTTGTCAACTGTCCTATACCGAACTCTCATTTCCTCATCACTACATCCCCGCATGGTAATACAATTGTCCACCCTTTACATAAGAGGAACTTCAGGAAGTTAAGTCAACTGCCAAAGATTATTTAATGTGTAGTATTAGAAGGTAGCATGAAACCTGAGGCGCCATAAGTTGAAATTGCAGTCTTTGCTGCTATCTCAAACTGCCTTTCAAAAACGTGTGACACTGTGGATCCTCTTGGTAGATCCTGAAATGGATTTCTCCATGCAATTAAATGATTATTTGTTTATTATTGCTGTAACACAGACCTAAACAATACATTGTAGTTTAGCATGTTTTCCAAGTCTTTAAGGACAGGTTTTCTAAAAGCCTAGTCCCTCCAACTTGAGAAGCTAATCTGTTTTTATTTACATTTTTAAATTATTTCAATGAATAGGATAGTCAAAGAGATAAACCCACACCACAAAACTCTCTTTAGCTTTAGAATACACATTTTGATTTTACTTGTCAATATCTTCTGCTATGCAACCTGTAGGCCATTATTAAAATTGGCTTGCTTTGAGGAAGCCTCAAGCAGTCAGTTCAATTCTACAAATACAGATTTTGTCTATCATGTGCCAGGAATTTTGCTTGATACTAAGAAAAGAAAGACAAAATATACAAAATTTATAACCCTCCCCTCCCCCACAAATTCAGTCTCACACTAAAGGCAAATACAGTCACAATGTACTTTTCAGATATGAGTGAAAAGAATTAGCAAAAGATGGTGAGGGTGTCTTTTAGCCTGGTCAGGGGAGATGCTATCTGACTCAAGTCAGAAAGTATAAAAGGTTGCCAGGTAAAGAAAAATTGTATTGTTACATTGCCACAGGGAGAATGTCACATGCTTATTCTGCTCTCCCTTAAAATCCTCTTTAATCTTCTCTTCCCATAAAGAAAGCACAGAATTTGGAAGTAGACAGAATTAAATTTTAAGTCTTTGCTCTCTTGCTTTTAAACTTTCTCACTATGGGAACAAAAACCTTGCCTTCTCTGCCATTTAGGATTCCTTGTTTGTAAATCAGAGCAGATGACACCACCTCATAAGGATTCTGTGACTTCAAATATAGAGATGGAAAGCTGTCACTTTTCATCAAGATAAAGGAAAAGAGGCTGGATTTACTCACCCAACTGATACAAACAAAAAACTGGTTGGCAGCTAGCTAGCTAGCAGATAGTAGACAGATGATAGATAGAGAGAGTTTCAAAGACACTGAACATAGACAACAAAGGACAGTGGTATTGGAGAAAGTGTGCATTTAAAAGGTAACTTCTGTTATTGGTCCAATTTACTACTGTCTGAAAATAGTTTCCAGGCCATTGCAGAGGTCAAACTCCCTGACAAGCAGAGATGGAGTTGAGTGTGGGGAAAGCACGGCAGCTAGAGTTTCCAAAACAAAGTACCACAGAGGAGATAGACGCACATTACAAGAATTACAGAGATTTGCAAAGTGTCCCCTTCGAATGAATACTCAGCAGAGAGCTGATCACATGCCTATGGAAAAAATAAATAAATAACTACCTGAAAAAAGAGGGAAACGCATAAAAATTATTATAAGTAATTGTGCTCAGAGTTCATAAGGAGACAGGAATTATTCCTATTTCTCTCAGGAATCTCCATAATTTATGGGGTAGTTGGTAGAATTAACAGAGTGGGCTTGCCTCAAAGGTAGGGAAAAATTAGCCCTAGACTGAACACTTATTTGATAATAACACCTTAAAACCATCTAAAATGTCTAAATCTTAAAATCAAGGCATAAAAGCATTGAATTGTTTTATAGTAACTTAAGTTTATACAAGAAAAATAATAACAGTAGTATTAATAAAAATACAAAAATATTTAATACCTAACAAGGTAAAATTCACATTTTCTCATAGCCATCCAAAAGTTACCAGTAATGAAAAGATGCAGGAAAATACAGCCCATAATGAGGAAAAAATTAATCAAAGAATCTGATCCAGAATTGGCACAGATGTTGATTGTTAGCAAAGTGCATGAGAAATTATTATAGCCACATTATATACTTTCAAATAGTTAAGTAGAACAATAATTACATAAAATCAGATCAAACTTGAAAAATCTATACAATTTGAAATGAAGCAAAATCTAGATGGTCTTGCTGGTAGGTTACACATTGCAGAAGAAAGCTTAGTGAACTTGAAAACCTATCAACTGAAGGCATCCAAGATAAAAGAGAAAAATACAAAAACACACAGAGCATCAATGAGCAGTGGAAGAGATTTGAAACAAAAAAAGGCTTGCAAATTTGATTAAAAAATTATAGTCCCACATTTGCAAGAAACTCCATAAAACCCAAGTACAATAAAACAACAACAACAAAATCTAGACCTAGGTACAATACAATCAAATTTCTCAAAATCAATTATAACGATACTTCTCACAAGCAGGTAGGAAAAAAATATGTTATGGGCAGAATAGCAAAGATATGAGTTACAGCACTTTTTTCCCCAGAAATTGTGTAAACATAATTAAATTAAAGATAGAAAGGAGAAACAACACATTATAAGGCTTGGTGTGGTGGCCTCATAATCAGTATAAAACACTTCTTTAAGGGTAGACAGTCTTTAACTTACTAAGTCTTTGAATAACTGAAAGAGCTAAGTCTTTCAATTACTGAAAGAAAAAAAATCAACAGCAAGTAAAGCAACTATTAAGTTAGAATTCTACATCTAGTGAATATATTTTGTGAAAGTAAATTGAAATAAAGACTTTTTAAGACATACGTAAATGGATTCATCACCTAATAAAGGAAGTACTTTAGGCAGAAGTAAAATGATACCAGAAGGAAGTTATGGAATGGTATTAATTCTTATTTGAAGTAAGACATGCAGTTGCCAGTTCTACAGAAGTACGGAGTTTTTATGCTGACCTTGAGGGTAGTTATCCTTAAAGAAGTGGGAGCATAGTAATTATCTAGAAGATGAGATACCATCAGGCGCTTGATGCTTTGAGGGTTAAGAAGAATCTGTTTGAACCTTGAGGGGAAGATAGAACAACAAAGCATGGTTATAGGCATTTGCGTTTTTTCAAACTCAGTCTTGACGTAGCACTCGGAATATGCTATCGAAGGCTGGTACAACCTGGGAACCAAAGGGTAGGGTATTCTTGTGGAGTTTTTCAAGGATATACATTTTTTCTTTCACAATGTGCATAATTTAGGGACCTAGAATGATCATAGGTCCTTCTTGATTAGTTTTAGGCCAGTTTTCATCAATGACCTTACTACATAGTTTAAACAACAATAGTACAATCTGATGAGTTCTTATGGACCTCCTGCTTAAACTAGAAAAGCTGTATGTACTCATCTCTGGTTTTGGACGATGCTATAGAAGAAAATATTTCTAAGAGGAAATATAAAACTTTCTGATAATATCACTTGTGTTTTTTTAAATTTAAATGTTTTTAAGTTACTTGTGCAGATACATGGAGTTTTAAGAAATTATAAAAAGTTTCCCCTAATGATAGCATTTTGCAAAACTATAATGTAATTACAGTAACACTATTGTCATTGATACAATCCATCCATCTTATTCAGATATCTTCAGTTTTACTTAAAACCATTTGTGTATGTGTAGAATTCAATACAATTTTATTACAAGTATTAGTTCTTGTATTCACCACCACAATCAAGATACTAAACAGTTCCATCACCACACAAATCCCTCCTATTTCACTTTTATACTTACACCTGGCTCCCTCCCCTATCCTGTTGCCTAACCTCTTGTCCCCTATCCTACTGTTGCCTAACAATAATCTGTCTTCAGTGTAAACAGTACTATAATTTTTTAATCATCAAACATGATTTATAAATGTCACAATGGAAATAATAGTCGATTATATGTACCCATATTTCCTCTCTTGTCATTGTCTTATCTTCCTTCCTGATGTTCTAAGATTCACTATTTTTTATCATTTCCTCTGTAATGCAGTATTTTATTTAAGCAGCATTGAAGGGTAAGTCTGATAGCAAAAAAGGAAAAGAAAAGCCTTTTAGTTGTTTATAGTATGCCAATGTCCTCATTTTATTCTTTCTTCCTGATGTACAGTTGAGCTAGGTATAGAATTTATAGCTGGCAGTTCTTTTCTTTCAGCTCTTAGAACTTGTACCTCTCCCTCTATTCTCTATGGTTTCAGATTTTTTAAAAACTCTATTAAAATTCAAATTTGTGTTCAACTATGCATAATGTATTATTTTTCCTTTCTTTTCTTTTCTGTCTTTTTTTTTTTTTTTGAAATCAAGACTTGTTCTGTCACCGAGGCTGGAGTGCAGTGGCACACTCTTGGCTCACTGCAACCTCTGCCTACCGGTTCAAGCGATTCTTGTGCCTCAGCCTCCCAAGTAGCTGGGACCACAGGCATTCGCCACCATGCCTGGCTAATTTTGATATTTTTAGTAGAGATAGGGTTTCACCATGTTGGACATGCTGGTCTCCAACTCCTGACCTGAGGTGATCCTCCTGCCTCAGCCTCCAAAGTGCTGGGATTACAGGCGTCAGCCACCACACCTGGCCTCATAATGTGTTGTTTCTCCCTGGCATCTTTAAATTTTTTAAAAATGTCTTTAGTGTTACTAGTTTTCATTATTTTGTGCCATGACATAGATTTATTTGGATGTATTCTCTTTGAGATTTAGCCAATTACTTAGGTATGTAAATTTGCATGTTTTGCCAAATTTAAGGGGTTTTTAGTCATTATTTCTTTGAACACTCTTTTAGTGTCATTCTTTTTCTTTTGTCTTTCTGGGATTCAGGTATAACAAATATTAGATTTTTGTTGTTTTTCTCACAAGTCTGGAATCTATTCATTTTACTTTTTGTCTGTTTTTGTCATTGTTTTTAGATTGGGTAGTTCTGTTCATGTATTGTCACATTCAACTATCTTATTTACACTTAACCATTAAGCAAATGTTAAATTTCTTGGGTTTTAAATTTTATTTCTATAGTTTTTTTTTTTTTTATAAATAACTTCTCTTTCTTTGGTAATATTTGCTATTTATTCATTTGTTTCAAAATAACTTATAATTGATTCTTGGAGTATTTATATAACGACTACTAAAAAAGCCATGTCAGAAAATTTCAGCATCTGACTTATATCAGTATTTGTGCCTTTTCTGATTCAGGTTGTAATTTTTGATTCTCAATTTAATAGGTGACTTTTAATTTTATCCTAGATGTTTTGCCTGTATGGGTCCTATTTAAATCTTTTATTTCTCAGGCAGCCACTCTGTTTAGGTTCAGCATGCAGGTCCTGGGCTGTTTTGTAGGCTGCAGTTTCAATGGTGCTTTACATTTTAAAGCTTTTGCAGTGTAAGTTTTTTATACGGTTTACTTGATGCTTCTGTGGTCCCCACTGATCTCTGCTAGTGCTGCCTGAGGGAGCATAAAAGGTTTTCCATGGCCAGGTTTCTGTGTGTCTCTGTCCATGTGGAAAAGGAGTTCCATATCCAAGATGACGTGGTTTACCCGGTAAGAACCATGCTGCAGCATGATCCCCCTATCAGCGCCACCCACCTGCTCTGATATGTATAAGCAGAGAAGGAAAATGCCAGGCCTATGATAACAATAAAGCTTTCTGGGCTGGGTTGCTCGTGATGGTTGGATCCCTCTTGTGCGTTCTAACTGCTCCTCTGCTTATTCCTGTGTTTCTCAGTAGGAAAAGGCAATCTTGGAGCTACAGGAACTAACCAAGCTGGTTGACTGCTATAGCAGAATCACCTCAGCCTTTGGGAGATAGAAAAAGGCTTCCTGGCTCTGCTCGTCATGGCTAGATCCTTCTGACCTGCTTCTCCAGTGTCTTTCAGCTTATTTAGTGAGGATACTGATAGATTTTTACTGATGGTTTTTCCTGGATCACCTTGCATTTTTTATTTTAATGATTTGCTCTAGGGACAGAAAAGGCCGACATAGGCTGCCTTCTTTAATGTTAGGTTGAGGGTCAGGAAATTCTGGATCTGTGTAACCTTCTTCTGTTGAGAGGGGAAACTAACATGCCTTCTCATTGTGCTACTCCTGCAGTCCTGGGGACCCAAACACATTTGTCTTCTTCTTTCCACATTTTGGAGATTGAGTTTCGTTGCCTTTTGTGTAAAAAGTAGGTTTTATAGTTGCTGTTAGCAGATAGCAGCAGGAAGAAATGAGTCTGGCCATAGGGTTTAGACTTAACTGTTAAGTCTTCCAGTGCATGTTGCTGGCACCAAGCGAATAATAGATTCAGGCAGAGGAGTATTTTCTAGTCTAAGAGCATTCATGGTCCAGACTGATCTTGGGAAAATGGGCGATGGTGAGTTTTTGTTTGTCTGTTTTGTTATGTTTTTCTTTTGGTTCCTTTTCTCTCTTTTTAACTGAACTGAAATTCTCATTTATCCATTAAACTTGTGAAAATTGATCTATAAGGAGATTAAATAAAATCATTCTCATTGAGAAGGAAGAGCAGTTTAAGAGCTAACAGATAAGACCCTCTTAAGCGTGTTTATGTTCCTCTTAATGTGAGGCAAAGCCATGAGTAAAATAAATTAAACAAATTAATTATAAAGGTAAACTTTCAGCACCCATCAGCAAATAGAGCAAATGACCTAGGTAAAAGGCTCAAAAGGCATCAGGTAAGAAGCAATCATAGTCATTCATCAAATCAATCATTCATTGTTGATTTATTCATTTATTAAACATATATTTATCAAGGGCACACTGTGCATCAGGCAATATTCTAGTTGCTAAAAATAAAGCATTGACAAAAACAGGAAAAACCCAAATGACCAACTCTGATTGGAGCTAAAATTATTTCCTTCTGCTCCATTGCAATCTTAGTCTTGTTTGTCAAGTGAACTTTTTTCCATTGCCTCCTTCTTTAGAGTAGACATTAAAATAGACTGATGCATATATGCCTAACATATGTCAGCTCCTCTCTCTAAATGCCTATTTACTTATATATCTACATCATCTATATATAGATATAAAATCTCATCTCTACTACACCACCCTGCATAGGGTCTTGAGGCTTTTGCATGCTCTTCTGCTAAAAATGGTGCAATCTCTCCCAAAATAATTTTCTTCTCCGGCCCTCACTGTTCTCACTTACAAAATAAAGTGTTTTGATTTGATTGATAGTTCTCCAAATTGGTTAATTGCTAAAATTGCCTGTACAATATTTTAGGGTGATTTATTGACTCCATGGTAAACCTATTTAATGAGAAATTTAAAAAGATATGGTCTTTAATTCTAAATTTTATTTTTCGTAAGTTTATTTTTAGTCGGCAAATAATCATTGTACATACTCATGGAGTAGTTAGTGACATCGTGAAAGTGTATGGTGGTCAGATAAGAGTAACTAACATATCCATCATCTCAAGCATTTATCAATTCTTTGTGTGGGAATATTTAATATCCTTCTTCTAGCTATTTGATACCATGTAATGTATTATTGTTAATTATAGTCATCCTACAGTGGTATAAAACACTGAAACTCATTCCTCCTATCTAGCTATAAATTTATGTTCTTTAACAAATTCCCATCCTTCCCTTCTCCCCAACCTTTGCAGCTTCCAGTATCCTCTGTTCTACTTTTTACTTCCAGGAGATAAACTTTTTTTAGATTCCACTTATGAGTGAGAACATGTGGTGTTTATCTTTCTGTTCCTGGCTTATTTCACTTAACATAATGTCCTTCAGTTCTGTCCATGTTGCCAAAAATAACAGGATGTCATTCTATTTATGGCTGAATAGTATTCTGTTGTGTATATATAAATAGCATGTTTTCTTTATCCACTTATCTGTTGTTGGAACTTTGATTGATTCTATATCTCAGCTATTGGGAATAGTGTTGCAATAAGTATAGAATGCAAATGTCTGTTCAATATAATGATTTCCTCTCCTTTGGATAAATATCCATGAGTCGGACTGCTGGATCATATGGTAGTTCTATTTGTAGTTTTTTGAGGAACCTCCATACTGTTCTCCATAGTGACTGTACTAGTTTATATTTGCACCAAGAGTGGAGAAGAGTTCCCTTTTCATTTTTTTTTTTTAAATAATCATCCTAAGTGAGGTGAGAGGGAACCTCATTTTGGTTTTAATTTGCATTTACCCAATGATTAATAATGTTGAGCTTTTTTAAAATGTTTTTTGTCAATTTGTATGTCTTCTTTTGAGAAGTATCTGTTCAGCTTGTTCATTTTTTAACTGAAGTTTTGGTTGTTGTTGAGATGTTTGAGTGCCTAGTGTATTCTGGATATTAATACACCATTGGGTAAGTATTTTGCAAATATTTTATCCCATTCTGCAGATTGTCTTTTCACTCTGTTTATTTACTGTACAGAAGGTATTTAGTTTGATATAATCCCATTTTTCATTTTTGATTTTGTTTCCTATGCTTTTGAGGTCTTACTTATAAAATCTTTTCAAGACCCATGTTCTGAAGCATTTCTCCAAGGTCTTCTTCCAGTCTTTGTTCCATTTTGAGTTGATTTTTGTAAAAGATAAAATGTGTACATCTAATTTCATTATTCTGTTCATGAATATCCAATTGTTCTAGTACTGGTTATTGAAAAGATGGTCCTTTCCCAATTAGTGTTTTGGCACTTCTGTCAAAAATCAGTTGGCTGTAGCTATGTAGAGTAATTTCTGTGTTCCCTATTCTGTTCCACTTGTCTGCATACTTGTTTTTGTGCTAGTAGCATGTTGTTTACTAAAGATTTGTAATATATTTTGAGATCTTATTGTGTGGTATCTCCAGCTTTATTATATTTTTCTCAGGATTGCTTTGGTGATTTGGGGTTCTTTTTGGTTCCATACAAATTTTAGGATGCTTCTTTCTACTTATGTGAAGACTATCATTGTTATTTTTATAAAAATTGCAAAAAGTCTGTATATTTTTGGGTTGTCATTTTAGCAATATTAATTATTCCAAAAGTTGAGCATGGACTGTCTTTCTATTTGTTTATATCCTTTTCAATTTTTTTAATCAGTGTTTTGTAGTTTTCCTTGTAGAAGTCTTTCACCTCTTTGATTTAATTTAATCCTGGGTATTTTTTATAGCTATTTTGAATGAGATTGCATTCTTGATCTCTTCTTCATGTTTTTGGTAAAGTATAGAAATTGTTACTGATTTTTGTATATTAATTTGGTATCTTTTGACTTTCTTGAATTTGTTGCTCAGTCTGAAATGTTTCTCAGTAGAATCTTTAGATTTGTCTAGATATAAGGTTATATCTACAAACAGTCACAATATGACTTCTTCCTTTCCAATTGGGATGTCCTTTATTTCTTTATCTTGCCTAATTGCTCTGGCTAGGATTTCCAGTAATATGTTGAATAAGAGCATTGAGAGTAGGCACCCTTGTCCTGTTCCAGTTCTTAGGGGAAAAACTAAAAGCTTATTTTACAACGATGTTAGTGGTGGGTTTGTCATATATAGCCTTTGTTATGTTAAAGTACTTTCATTCTGTACCAAATTTATTGAGTTTTTATCATAAAATAATATTGAATTTTATCAAAAACTTTTTATTTGTCAATTGAGATGATTATATTGTATGTGTCCCTCATTCTACTGATGTGATGTATGGTGTTTACTGATTTGTGTATGTTGAACCTTCCTTGCATTCCTGAAATAAATCCTTTCTGATCATGGTGTATTAACTTTGATGCACTTTTTGATTTGGTTTGCAAGTATTTTGTTGAGAACATTTGTGTCTATGTTAATCAGATATATTGGCCTGTAGTTTTTTGTTGTTGCTGTTGTGTATTTGTCTGGTTTGGGTATAAGGGTTATGCTGGCCTTATAGAGTGAATTACAAAGAACTCCCTGTGCTTTAATTTCTTTACAATAGCTTGAGAGGAATTGGTCTTAATTCTCTTTTAAAGGTTTGGTAGAATTCAGCGGTGAAGCCATCCAGTCCTGGACTTTTCTTTTTTGGATGACTTATTTATTAATTCAATTTCATTACTTGCTACTGGCCTGTTCAGGTTTTCTATTTCTTCTTGGTTCAATCTTGGTACTCGGTGTATGTTTAGAAATGTATCAGTTTTCTCTGTGTTTTTGAATGTATTGATATATAGTTGTTCATATTAGTCTGTAACAATCCTTTGCATTTCAGTGCTACCTACTGTGTTTATTCCTGATTTTAATTATTTGAGTCTTCTCTATTTTTTAGTTAGTCTAGCTAACAGTTTGTCAATTTTGTTTATCTTTTCAAAGAACTAACTTTTTGTTTCGTTGATCTTTTGAATTTTTATAGTCTCAATTTTGTTTGTTTCTGCTGTCATCTTTATGATTTTTTTCTTCTACTGACTTTGAGTTTGGTTTGTTCCTGATTTTCTATTTCTTTCAGGTACACAGTGAGGTTGATTATTTGAAATCTTTCTAGTTTATTTTGATATAGGCATTTATTGCTATGATCTTGCTTATTAGTATTACTTTTACTGTGTTTTATAGGTTTTGGTATGTTGTGTTTCTATTTTTATTTCTTTCAATGATTTTAATAAATTTTATTCTTAATTTCTTCCTCCTGCCATTGTTTATTCAATTTATATGTATTTGTTTCATTCTGTGTGTTTGTTATTGGTATCTAGTTTTATAATATTGTCAGATAAGATATACAATATAATTTTTATTTTTAAAATTGTTTTGAGACTTTGTGTCTTAACCATATAGTCAATTCTGCATAATGTTCCATGTGCTGATGAAAAAATGTATATTGTGCAGCTTTTGAGTAAAATGTTTTATAAATATCTGTTAGGTTAATTTGCTCTATGTTGCAGTTTAAATCTTAGGTTTCTTTGTTGATTTTCTGTCTAGATAATGTGTCCAATGCTGAGAGTTAGGTATTGAAGTCCACAACTGTTATTACACCAAAGTATATTTCTCCCTTTAGATCTAATAATATTTGCTTTTTCTATCTGGATGCTTCAGTGTTGGGTACAAATATATTATAGTTATTACATGCTCTTTTTATCTCTATTATTATATAATATCCTTCTCTGTCTCTTTTTACAGCTTTTAACTTCAAACCTGTTTGTTATATATAATTATAGCTACTCCTGGTTGCTTTAGGTTTTGGTTTTCATGGACTATCTTTTTACATCCCTTCATTTTCAGTCTACGTGTGCCTTTACCAATGAGTTCAGTTTCTGGTAGGCAGCATTTAAAGAAGTCTTTTGTTTTTCTTTTTTTTCAAGTGAATTCAACTAGTCTATATCTTTTAAATGAGAAATTTAATCCACTTATATTCATGGTTATTATTAATAAATGAGAACTTAATTTTGTCATTTTATTAATTGTTGTCTGATTGTTTTGTACATCCTTTGTTCCTTACTACCTCTTTTATTATTTGTTTCTGAGGGTAGTTGGTTTCCTTTATTGATAAGGTTTGATTTCTGTATCAAAGCAGAAATGTCTTGGTGTATCTGTCTAGCAGCGATTTTTATAGTTTTGCATGTTTTAATGATGGTGGTTGTTGTTTTTTTACTTCCATATGTAAGACTCCCTTGAACATTTATTGTATGGCTAGTCTAGTAGCAATGAATTCCCATAGCCTTTGCTTGTCTGTGAAGGATTTTATTTCTCTTTCATTTCTGAAAGATAGCTTTGCTGAATATAATGTTCTTGCCTGGCAGTTATTTCTTTTTGTTTTGTTTTTCTTTTCATATCTTGAATATATTATCTCATTCTCTCCTGGCCTGTAAGGTTTTTGCTGAGAAATACATTCATATAATGTAAAGACATATATAAGGAAATCATATTTTGGCAATTTTACTATAATGTGCATCAGAGATGACCTGTTTGGATTGAATTAATTTGGGATTCTGTTTGTTTCATGGATCTGGATTTCCACATCTCTCTCAAGACTTAGGACATTTTCTGCTATTATTTTATTATATATGGTTTCCTCACCTTTCCCCTTCTCTTCTTCTGGAAAACCCATGTTACCAGTATGTTTGCTTAATGGTGTCCCATAAATCCAGTAGGTGTTCATTTTCTTTTAAAAAATTATTTTGTCTTCTTTTGTTATTTCAAAAGATCTATCTTCATGTTCAGAAACAGATTCTTCTGCTTGACTTAGTCTGTTTTTCATGCTTTTAATTGTATTTTTTGTTTCATTTTTTGAACTCGTACCACTGTAGTTCTATTTGGTTCTATTTTGTGATATCTATCTCTTTGTTAAATTTCTCACTCAAATCATTAATTATTTTTTATTATTTTGTTGTATTTTCTTCTGTATTATCTTGTATTTCACTGAATTTCCTTAGTATTATTATTTTGAATTTTTTCTGGTATTTCATATATTTCCTTATGATTGTGATCTATTCCTGTAGAATTCATTTTCTTTTGGAGGTGATATATTTCCTTGCTTTTACATGCTTTATATGTTTCTTTGTTGATTTCTCTGCATCTGGTGGGTCACCTTTTCCCATTTTATTGATTAGGTTTCATAAGAAAGGCTTTTTTTGGTAAAAATGGGTGTTGAGGTATAGGTTTGGTGGAGTACATTGGCCTTGGTTCTAGGTGGATGCAGCAGTGTAGTCTCTGTAGCTTCTTCAGCTTTAATCTACACTAGTGTTATTGTGATGTTCTAGTTGACCTAGGCTGAGAATTTGTGGTGATGGTGGTATGACTTTGCAAGTGTGGCCTTGCTGGGCTTTTTCTGAGGTTGGAAGTTGTATTAGTATATTCTCATGCTGCTAATAAAATAAAACCTGAGACTGGGTATTTTATAAATTAATTAAAAAATTTAATTCACTCACAGTCTACATGGTTAGGAAGGCCTCACAATCATCACAGAAGGTGAAGGAAGATCAAAGGAACATTTTACATGGCAGCAGGAAAGACGGCATGAGAGCCAAGCAAAAGAAGAAACCCCTTAGGAAACCATCAGAACTTGTGAGACTTACTCACTACCATGAGAATAGTATGGGGGAAACCACCCTCATGATTCAATTATATACCACTGAGTCCCTCCCACAACATGTGGGAATTATGGGAGCTACAATTCAAGATGAGATTTGGGTGGAGACACAGCCAAACCATATCAGGAGTCTGTGCATGCAAATACTGGATAAGCCAGCTTTGAGTCTCTCTCCTAACTGGTGTTAGGAACCGTGGGGTTCCTATACTGGTCAGGAGCATGGGTTCATGGTTGTTTATCCAACTTGGGGGCATACCCACAAGAAAGCTCCCGTGGGGTTGTTTCTCCAGCCCAAGATGCAGGTATAGAACTACTTGACTGGCTTGGAAGCTTGTTTCTTAGAGTTGGCCCACAGGGCTGTTTCTCAGGGCCAGGAAGTGGCAGCACAGTTCCTCAGCTGTCCTAGGGTTGTGTCTGCCAGGAGTGGATACAGGGCTGTTTTTCTGGCCTGTGGCACAGCTGTACTACTGCTCAGTTGGCCTGTGGGTGTTTCTGCTGGGGCTAGTCCATGAGGCTGTTTTGTAGGTCCAGGACACAGGCATGGGGCTGCTTGGTTGGCCTGTGGGTATGTCTGCCAGAGGTGGCCTTTGGAGTATTTCTCAAGCCTTGATATTGATGCACAGCTGCTTACCAGGGCTAGGGGTGTCGGCCAGAGGTGGCCCATAGGGTTGTTTTTTGGGCCCACTATGTAGATGCATGGCTTCTTGGCCAGCTTGGAGTATGTCCACCAGAAGCGACCCACCAGACAGTTTTTTGAGGCCCAGTGGGCAGGTGCGTGGCTGCTTAGCCAGCTTGGGATATGTCCACCAGGGGTTACACTTACGGCTCTTTTTCAGCTCCAAGACATGGGTTCTTGGCTACTCGATGGCCTTGGCAGCATTCCCTCAAGGGGCTGTATGCAGAATTGCCTCTCAGGTGCTCATTGTGGGTGTAGGGCCATTAGGCAGGTCATGAGTATGTCTGGGGAATGGCAGGGGCTTCACCGGGATGTTTCTCTGGTCTTGAACACAGGAACATAGCCAATCTTCTGACCTAGAATTGTATCAGCTGCTTAGAGGCTCAGGGGCCTCTCCTGCTAAGAGGAAGGTGTACAGCAATTTGGCCATCTCAAGGGCAGGTTTGTCTTGGGGTGGACTAGCAGACTGTTCCTCTGGCTGGAAGTACAGTAGTGAAGGTTGATTTCCCTGCTATGCAGAACAAAATTCACAGCAGATCCTAGGCCCAAGATCCATGTAGTAGGGGATATAGTGTTCAGCCACCTTTGTTGGCTTCGCACAATAAAGATCGAGCCCCATGGCTAAAGAGATGCTGTGGCTACTGGCCCCCAGAGGATGGTGTACTCTACAAGTGGCTCTGACCTCAAGATGGTGCTGTGCAGCAGCAGCTTGGCTTACAGAGAATGGTTTAGGGGTGGAGCTTGAGTCCCTCATGCTCCTAATCTGGGGCAAGGCAGCGAGTGAATTGCTGGGAGCTTCCTAAAGTGGGCTCAGGGCTTGTGAGCACTATGGGATTCTCTTGTTCTAAGGGTTGTCGATGTTGGCAGTAGCATTGGGAGCTACTGGGAAACTTCTGTTTACCTTTTCCCCTACAATGAGAAGTCTTTCCTGGCTCCAGGCAGGTCGTATCTGGGCAGAAGAGACAGGGCTGCAGAGGCTGCATGCTTCCACACTACCCTCCTGGACTTCCCAGCACCACAGGTGTATCTCCGCTGCCCCGCTGAGCTCTCACTTGCTTGCTTCGACACTCTAGTGAAATTCCAGCTGTTTATTTGTTGTCTTGGTTCTTTCTTGTGGGAGTGATGAATGCCGGGCATCGCTAGTGAGTCATCTTGCTGACGTCACTCCAAACTATATTTTTAAAATGTGTGATTCTGACCATCACCCAAATTTGTATGCATATGAATCGAAGATCCCTCTAATTCTATAATTCAATGATTTCATGAAACATTTATTGTCAACTCATCTGAGGGGGAAAAAGGAGATTAAAACTCAAGGCAGGAAAATAAATGAAAGCTGATCTTGAAGACCATTGCAACTCAATAGAAAGCCACTATAATAAAGCAGCAGTCAGAGAGTTGGATTAATTGCAGTCTTTAGCATTGTGTCAAGTGAGATAAGCAAAAAATAGGTGAGTATCTTTTCAACTTCTGGGTAGGGAGCAGTTTCCTACATAAAGTAGATAAAGCACTAGCTATTATAATTATTCATACATTTGAATATTCCAAAAATCTGATTTTGAATCATCCTATGGTAAATAAACAAAATGAAAAGACAAACTACAAATACCCAGCAGAAGTGATATTCCGGATAACTAACAAGTAATTAACATTAAGACTATATAACAAACTATAAAAATCATTAAGTAAAAGCAAACAAGTTTGGAAAATTAATAGTTTATAGAAGAGAAAATATAATTGGCCAGTAATTTAGTACAAGGCATTTAACTTCACTGATTTTGAAAATAAAAATAAAACAATGGTGATCTATTATTTTACTAATTATTCACTTGGCAAAAATAATTTTTGGCCTTAAAATTTCAAATGTTGGAAAGAATGCAAATCATATTAGAACTTTAATACTTGCTATCCATAGTATTCTCATTTGGGGAATTTGGTATTATTTCAGGAAGTTAAATATCTGCATACTCTTAACACCAGGCAATGCCATCCTTAGATGTATATAAAAATCTTGCCAATGCTTACCAGGAAGTGTGTGTAACAATGTTTATAACAACAAACAATGTATGCAACTCAAATGTCCATGTTAGGGAAAACAAACACAGGTTTTGTGGGATATTCATAGAATGGGTTATAGCAATGAAAATGAATAATGATCGTGATAAAAAAAAAAGATACAGATGAATCTCATTAAAATAATTTGGAGTGAAAAAAGCTAGTCCTAGAAAACGATCTTCAATCTAATACTTTTTTTAAAAAGGAAGTATAAAAACAAGCAACACTGCACTATCTGCTTTTTTCATGATCAAGTAACCAAGGAGCAAAGGGCAATGTATCATCTCCCCACAAATACATCCTATATACAATAGTGGAGCTGAGCCTGTCTACCCACAATGAAAACCCACATTTAAAACAAAGACAAACAGGAAATACATAGCTACTGTTGGCTTATGAAAATGATGAAATCCTCCTAGGCAATTATTTGGAGATCTCTCTAACAGGACAATGGAGAAGGTCTTTGGTTAGATTCTAGTTATGTTCTCTGTATATTGTTCTCCATGACTCTTGTTCCCACATTCAGTGAGTTTTTCTCAACTTGTCGTGAATATGGCCACAGCTAAAGTCATGTTGAGAAGTATACCTGCATTATGGGCTGTACAACTTGTGCTTCTTTCGTGTTTATATAAGGATTTCTTGTTATTATCATTATTAGGCCAGTTTATTTTTTAGGGTAATGCAGTTTTTTAAACTTAATAATGAGCTATTTATTTATTTTTTTTACTCTAGTAAGATCATGTACCATTAACCATATCCAAATTTATTTCCCAGGCATACTTCTCAAATTCTCTCTCTCTATATGTGGCTTTCCCATATCCTGGCGTCTGTATTCTAGTTTAGCAAAGGTTGCCTAGAGCCCATCTGGCTTGGATGAGAATATAAAAACATTATTTTCCACAGGGCTGAACCTTTTAAAGAATCTTCGTTGCTCAAAATTGTGTGTGTTTTTTAAAATCATTATTTTTTGTTTCATATCTAGAGATAACTTTTCAAATCAGTTATGACCCCAGATTTATCAACTCCCTGTATCATTTTTGTTTCTATTCTTGAACAGCTAATTCTTTTCTTTTCAGCTTATTTCTTATTTCTAATCTCTTACTAACCCAATCGGTTAAAATCAACTACTTCACTGAAAGCTGGTTTTCCAAACTCTTCTTCTGGAGCCAACTCAGTAGGCATTCGGTTGCTTTCTCTGGCATTGCTGACAATAGCTACTGTGTTTTCACAATACCTTAAGAAGATCATATTTCCAGCCCCTGATAGCAGTTTTCTTTGTCACTCTACCACTGAGTTATGTAGTTTAGGCATTTTAAAAATGGTGACACCTCACTTAAAGTTGCCGACATTGTATTAGTTATTATAATTCTAGCTGCTGTAAAATATAAATCCCAGATATCTGTGACAACGAAATAATAATTTGTCACTAAAATAAAGTTGAAATGGGTGTTTCTGATAGGCAAGACTCTGCCCCAACTGGTTATTAATGGAAGTAGCTCCTACCAACTTGTGATTGCTGTATTCAACACGTGGCTCCTCCATTTGTAGGAAGAGGGGAAAGAGCATTCCAGGTTGCATGCAGAGGTTCTTTATGTCCAGTTGTGGAAGTGGCAAAATAAATTCCGTTTATATTCACTTGCATGGCCGGAACTTCCAAAGAGGAAGCTGGAAATTGTTGTGTGTCTAGGTGACAGAGGAAATATGTTCGATGAAGAGCTGGCTAAACTTGAACACATATTTCATGTAAGTTTATTTTTATTATCCTCTAAATTAGGTAATAAGCTCCTTGGCAATATATCTATATCTTTTTGATTCTTGTATCCCCACAGCTGGCACCCTACTAGGACATGAAAAAATAAACGCTTAATCAGTGATCTTCATTTCTTTGTAAACATGATAACAGTAATGTGGGAACCAAAACAATTATAGCGATGACATCAGTTGTGAGCAGGCAAGTGAGAAACTTCTACAGACTAAAACTGTCATCGTGCTATATTCCATATGATCTTTCTAACCTATATGATGGAAGAATTAAGTGAGGAATAGCCATAAATACTGGTTTTTAGCATTTTAGTTATTTTATTACAAACCAAAATACAAATACAGAAAAGCATACAAAAATTTTATAGTTTAGTGAATGCATAGAAGGTAAGTGCTCTCATATCCTTTCCCCATATCAAGAAATAGAATTTTAACAGCCACCTTCTAAGCCCTTCCTTGTGCCCCATTCAGATTACCAACTCTTCCCCACAAAACAACAACTATCTTACTTATATTTTTCTTTTTAATTGATACATTTGTATGTACATATAATACATGTGATATTTTGTTGCATGTTAAGATGTGTAGTGATCAATTTAGGGTATGTAGGCTATTCATCACCTCTAATATTTATGATTTATATATGTAGAGAACATTTCGAATCCTTTTGCTAGTTATTTTGAAGTATACAATACATTGCTTTTAAATGTAGTCACCCTACTCTTCTGTTGAACATTATAACTTGTTTCTTCTTACTGTATGTTTTTACCCATTAGCCAAATTCTCTTTATACACCGTCTCACACACATCCCTTTCCAAACTCTGGTAATTATCATTCTGCTCTCTGCAAAGAGAATAATTCTTTATAAAATTACAAAATATATTATGATATCTAAAAAGTTGAGATCAACTTTTTTAGCCCCCATCTATGAGTGAGCAAATGTGGTAAGTCTTTCTGTGCCTGGCTCATTTCAGTTAATATAATGACCTCCAGTTTGATTCACGTTGCTGCAAATGACATGATATATTTTTTTACAGCCAAATAGTATTTCATTGTATATATGTACTACAATTTATTAATTAATCCACTGATAGACACATAGATTGACTCCATATCTTTGCTACTGTGAATAGTGCTGCAATAAACATAGGAGTTCCAGTATCCCTTTGATTTATTCCCTTTGATAAATATCCAAAATGGGATGGCTGGATTATATGATAGTTCTAATTTTAGTTTCCTGAAGGAGTTTCATACTGTTTTCCATAGTGGTTCTACTAATATACATTCCCACCAACAGTGTATAAGAATTCCCATTTATCCATGTACTCACCAGCATCTGTTATTTTTGTCTTTTTTAAAAACAACCATTCTACCAGGGCAAGATGGTATCTTGGGGTTTTGTTGTGCATCTCTTATGCATGATTAATGATTAAGGATGTTAAACGTTCATATACCTGTTATCTATTCATATGTCTTTTGAGAAATATTTACTCATGCCCTTTGCCCATCTTCTAATAGGATTATTTGTTTTCTTATGGTTGTTTGAGATACTTGTATATTCTGAATATTAGTTGTAAGATGAACAGTTTGTAAATATTTTCTTTCATTTAACGGGTAATATCTTCACTCTGTTGATTCTTTCCTTTGCTGTGCAGCTTTTTAGTTTTAGTCCCATTTATCTATTTTTGTGTTTGTTGCCTGTGTTTTTGAGGTCTTAGCCATAAAATCCTTGCTTAGTCCCATGTTCTAAAGGGTTTCCCCTATGTTTTCTTCCGGTAGTTTTGTAATTTGGAGTCTTATGTTTAAGACTTTAACCCATCTTGAGTTAATTTTTTTGTTTTTTTTTTTAGACAGAGTCTCGCTCTGTCACCCAAGCTGGGGTGCAGTGGCGCCATCTCGGCTCACTGTAAGCTCTGCCTCCCGGGGTTCTGACCATTTTCCTGCCTCAGTCTCCCCAGTAGCTGGGACTATAGGCGCCCGCCACCATGCCCGGCTAATTTTTTGTATTTTTTTTAGTAGAGACGGGGTTTCAACGTGTTAGTCAGGATGGTCTCCATCTCCTGACCTAGTGATCCGCCCGCCTCGGCCTCCCAAAGTGCTGGGATTACAGGCTTGAGCCACCGCGCCCAGCAATTTGAGTAATTTTTGTATATGGTGAGATAGGGGTCCAGTTTTATTCTTCTGCATGTGGATATCCACTTTTCCGAGCACTCAGTATTGAAGATGATTTCCTTTTTCCATGGCATGTATGTTCTTAGTGCCTTTGTTGAACATCAGCTGGCTCTAAATATATGGATTTATTTCTGGGTTCTCTATTCTGTTCCATTGGTGCATGTGTACACTAACACCACGCTATAGCATGTAACGTATTTTGAAGTAAGGCAGTATGTGACTTCAGCTTTGTTCTTTTTGCTCAAAATGTATTTGGCTACTCAACTTCTTTTTGTGGTTCCATTCACATTTTAGGATTGTTTTTACTATTTCTGTGGAGAATGCCCTGGCATTTGGATAGGGATTGCATTGACTTTGTAGATTGCTTTGGGTAGAACAGACATTTAACAATATTGGGCCACTCTCATTTTTCCTGCCTCAGTTGATATTTTCAGATTGTCTGACATGCTTTCCAGGGAAAACCTGTTGGCTATTTTTTTTTTTCTTTTCTCGAGTTTGCCATATGTCCCCAGTAGTTTCATAGTTTCAGTCTTCCATGTAAGTCTTTAGTCCATCTTGAGTTAATTTTTGTATGTGATGAGAGACAGGGGTCCCGTTTTATTCTTCTTCATATTGGTATAAAATTTCTCTCTGCTCTCTCCTGCAGATAACAATATAATCTACGTGAACAGTGTAGCAATTGGTGGTTTATTACTATCTAAATACATTTTATTCTGCAGATACGCCTTTTTACCTAGTTTGGTTAACACATGTTTATTGCTATTGGTTTAGGTATGTATTTATTATGCAGGTTTTCGTTTGGGATTTGGAGAATTTCAAAACCTATACCCTGCCACCATTATTTTCCCAAAATTTGTGTTAAATATAAGCATAAACACACAAACACACATATACATACCTTCATATTAAACATATGTTTCTGCATCTAGCTATGTTTCTCTCAATGTTATGTCTTTAGGATGTTCATTCATATATACATTTATTTATTCCTTTCATCTGCAATATAACATTTTATTTTATTGCTCTAACACATCTTGGTTTCTGTTGTTTGTTTACTCCTTTTGTCCCTTGGAAGTTGAAATTGAACTAACACCATCTTTCTTCTTACCACGCTCTAATACATTACTTGATCAGAAGCTGTACTTTTTAAAAGAAAACAGTACCCAGTGTTTTAGAAAAAATACATATAAACATTTGAGACTTCTTCAGGGAGCCATATATAGCTTTTAAATGTAGATAGAATATACTATTTGCACCCGTCCTACTTACATTTTGTAAAGTATTAATGTTATAAACCTTACTTAGGCATACAGTGGCCAAATTAGAATTATTGGAATGTATACATCCCTATTGCTAATCTCACCCTAATTTTACAGTCAGGGAAATTAAGTGATTCACTAAATATCACATAGCTGGGTCTTTAAGTAAGGCGCTAACATTGGCAGCTCTTTTAGTGAGGTTACATTAATCTTTCATTAATGAGAAGGAAAATATTTTTGACAATTACAAACTTCAATTATCAATTTCTTCACCATTATATTTAGGTCAGCAAAACTTGATTTGCATTCTACATCTCTTGGTTTTTATCGCTTGATATTTGAGAAGTACAGCACCATCTGACTTACAGGCTCATAACCTGTAAAATAGGTACAATAAAATCTAGTTATTTCTAGTTTTTAAAGATTAGAAATAATACATGTGTGGGGTTGGCACACAGCAAAGTCACAATTAATGACTGAGTTGTTCCTTCTGTGAGGAACCAGGCTCCCCGTGAACTAACCCTAGGTCACAGGTTAGTGTCCCAGCTCTTGTCCTTACCTGGCAACAAATTTGCTTTGTGTTAATCATGTTGTTTTTATTAGAAAGTAGCAGATCGAATCTTATTTTCTAACCCTATACTATGCCTTATGTTTTCTTAGAAACCTAGAAATATGAACGCTTATCACTCCCTGTTCTTAATGGCCGTACGAGAATACTAATGCAATTCTACATGAACAAATGATTGAACCATAAAATCCTTTCATTCTAGCAAAAGATCTGCTTCATAATATAATGATATCCAAATCATCATGAATTAAGTAAAATGATAAGATTATGAACTGATCTGTGGCTTTATGGCAGCATGGTCAAAAAACAAAATCATTTAGACGAGTCAGTATAATGTACTTACCGTGCCTTCTTTGTGCAACTGAAGGCTCATCATGTCAATTAGTATATCCAGTGATGTGTCATCTGGGGAGGACTGATTGTGGTCAGTAAAGATGCTTGCAGTGATGAAGAATGAGCATCAGCAATAAACAAGTCTTTCACTATGTCTGTTCATAACTGTTGGATCAGTTCTAGTAAACTGACACAGGCTAGGTAAGAAGGAACTACTTTCTAGTAAAAAAATATTTGATTGGCAGAATTGAGTATGTGGAAAGATTATAATCCTGCGCTCCAAACAAGGGAGACTTTGGCTCTGAGTCTTTTCATTTGATCAGTGGCCTTGCAGATATTTCTCTGTGTGTGTGTGTTTGCAATTAAACATGCATATAGCATTTTAGTTTTTTCTATAAATGTGCTGCATTCTACATATATTCCTATGATTTTATTTTTTTTAAGTTAGCATTCTATGATTCCTTTTTTACTCACATTTTACTCACCTTCCCCAACATCTCTTCCTCCCACTTCCTGTTGACTACACATATTAAAGAGTATTTTGGTGGTTTACTCACCGAAGAGTTTGGGGGCAGGTGCATGTGCGCTTTAATCTGGAGAGTGGCACCATTGTGCTCTGATTTAAATTCACTGTCCTTTGTTGTGACTCTCTTCTCAGAGAAGGTTTGTTTTTTTCACTTAGCAAAATTTTCTTTTCTCTTCTTTTTAAAAAAATCTATCTTTATTATTTCCCCTTCTATCCTTTGTACTGCAGTTGTCACATATTAAACAACGTATATTACGATCTCCACTTGGCAGCATTATAACTTTTGCGTTAAACAGTCACATATTTTTTAAGAAGTTAAGAGAAAATAGCATTTTATATTTACACAGAAGTTTACCATGCATAATGCTTTTCATTCATTTTGGAAGATCTTGCATTATCTCTGTTATCATTTTCCGTTAGCCTGACGATCATCTCTGGCTGTTTAATTTAGTATGGGTCTGCTGGTGACATAACCTTTTAGTTTTACTATCTTAATATAGTTTTACTTTTGCCTTCATTTTTGAAGGATATTTTTGCAAAATATTAAATTCCAGACTCATAGTTTTCTTTTTTTTCTTTCATCACCTTAAAGATGCTGTCCGGCTATCTTCTGGTTTTTGCACTATCTGATGAAAAGTCAGTGATCAATTCACATAACTATTATTCTGTATGCTGTTTTGAGTTCTTTTCTTTTTTCTTCCTCTTTTAAAATTAAAAAATATATATATTTTATGGGTACACAGTAGGTGTTTATATTTATGGGGTACATGAGATGTTTGATATAGGCATGCACTGTGTACTAATCACATCATGGAGAATGAGGTATTCATCTCCACAAGCACTTATGCTTTGAGTCACAAACAAATCAATTATGTTCTTTGAGTTATTTTATAATGTACAATCAAGTTATTATTGACTATAGTAACCCAGCTGCTTTCGTATTTTCTCATTATCATTTTTTAAAATTTGACTCTAATGTGCCTGAGCATGATTTTTTTCAAACTTATCCTGCCTGTAGAGTCTTGAATCTGTCAGTTCATGTCTTTCACCATGTCGGGGAAATTTCAGGTCATTATTTCCCCAAATATTGTTTTCTGCATCAGTCTTTATCTTCTCCATCTTCTATTATAATTACGTGTATTCTGACATTTTAATATTGTCCATTATTTTCAATATTTTTTCTGTTCTTCAAATTGATAATTTATTTTGATTTAGCTCTATGTTTACTGACTTGTTCCTTTGCTGTCCTCAGTCTGGTTTTAAGTCCATTCAGTGTTTTTATTTTTATTTTTATTTTATTTTTATTTTTTTCTTTTTATTAACCTCTATATAAATTTTTTTATTTTTATTTTTATTTTTTTACTTTAAGTTCTAGGGTACATGTGCACAACGTGCAGGTTTGTTACATATGTATACATGTGCCATGTTGGTGTGCTGCACCCATTAACTCGTCATTTACGTTAGGTATATCTGCTAATGCTATCCCTCTCCCCTCCCCCAACCCCACGATAGGCCCCGGTGTGTGATGTTCCCTGTCCTGTGTCCAAGTATTCTCACTGTTCAATTCCCACCTATGAGTGAGAACATGCAGTGTTTGGTTTTTTGTCCTTGAAATAGTTTGCTGAGAATGATGGTTTCCAGCTTCATCCATGTCCCTACAAAGGACATGAACTCATCCTTTTTTATGGCTGCATAGTATTCCATGCTGTATATGTGCCATATTTTCTTAATCCAGTCTATCACTGATGGACATATGGGTTGGTTCCAAGTCTTTGCTATTGTTAATAGTGCCATAATAAACATACATGTGCATGTGTCTTTATAGCAGCATGACTTACAATCCTTTGGGTATATGCCCAGTAATGGGATGGCTGGGTCAAATGGTATTTCTAGTTCTAGATCCTTGAGGAATCACCACACTGTCTTCCACAATGGTTGAACTAGCCCTCAGAAATTATACCACACATCTACAACCATCTGATCTTTGACAAACCTGACAAAACAAGAAATGGGGAAAGGATTCCCTATGTAATAAATGGTGATGGGAAAACTGGCTAGCCATATGTAGAAAGCTGAAACTGGATCCATTCCTTACACCTTATACAAAAATTAATTCAAGATGGATTAAAGACTTAAATGTTAGACCTAAAACCATAAAAACCCTAGAAGAAAACCTAGGCAATACTATTCAGGACATAGGCATGGGCAAGGACTTCATGTCTAAAACACCAAAAGCAATGGCAACAAAAGCCAAAATTGACAAATAGGATCTAATTAAACTAAAGAGCTTGTGCACAGCAAAAGAAACTACCATCGGAGTGAACAGTCAACCTACAGAATGGCAGAAAATTTTTGCAATCTACTGAACTGACAAAGGGCTAATATTCAGAATCTACAAAGAACTCAAACAAATTTACAAGAAAAAAACAAACAACCCCATCAAAAAGTGGTCGAAGGATATGAACAGACACTTCTCAAAAGAAGACATTTATGCAGCCAACAGACACATGAAAAAATGCTCATCATCACTGGCCACCAGAGAAATGCAAATCAAAACCACAATGAGATACCATCTCACACCACTTAGAATGGCAATCATTAAAAAGTCAGGAAACAACAGCTACTGGAGTGGATGTGGAGAAATAGGAACACTTTTACACTGTTGGTGGGACTGTAAACTAGTTCACTTAGCAAAATTTTCTGAGTACCTATTAAGGATTGGCTGTGCTTCTAGGCGCCGGGGACATGCTGAGAAAATAAAATAATTAAATTCATTATTACCATGGTACTTGCATTTTAGTAAGAAAGCCAGAAAACAAACAATACTTTGAGAAGTCCAACTACAATATTAGGTTGTGACATGAGAAAAGAAGTGACTAAAGCAATTCTAAGCTTTACAGCTTACACTGTCTAGATGAAGAGCCAAAAGGTTTCCCTGCTTCCGTTAGAAGCTTGAGACACTACCTTTACAGAAGATTCTAGCAAACTTTCCTCACAGATCATTAATTTGAAATGAATCACATGCTCTTCCTAATGATATTCTTAGGCAGGAGAATGGCGTAAGCCAACTATCTTAGGCCTCCCTCACCTGAACCAATTAGTCTAGAAGATGGTCTTACCCCAGTTGAGCCAACGTATTTAGAGCTCACCCAAGGTAGGCATTGCAATCATTTATCCTTACCCTATTTAAATCCTGGGCTGTGAGGAAATGTGAAAGCTACGTGAATAACATCTGTGAGATAACCATATTATTCACCTAAATGTGCCTTTTAGGACTCCCAAGTAAATACATTCAGAATTATTTTATTCTTTTTAACTGCTGGATAGTATTTCACGCTTTGGAATCATGCTTGCTTATTTTACCATTCTTTCCTTGATGAAGATTTAGATTGCTTCCCACTATTACAAACAAGACTGCAAAATACTATTTTACATACCCTCTTTTGTTAATATGTGAGAGTTTTTCAGGTGCGTAAATGATCAGCATTGCTGGGTCATACTGTATGCACATTTTCAATGTTTGCCGATTGTGCTAAATTGTTCTACAAAATTGTTTGATAGATTAAACTGCTGTCACCAGTGTAGTCCCTGTACTACTACAATATTTGATATTATCATTATAAAACTAACCCTATGAATAAAACAAGTTACAGCATTCTTATTTATTCTTTTATTTATTATTTATTTATTATTGCACTTCTTAGGTCACTAGTGAGACTTAGTGCCTTTTCACAAGTTACTAATGATTTGTACTTCCTGTGTAAATTGCTTATTCATATAATGTTTTGTTTATTTTTTCCTTGTAGATTTTAGGCAATTTTGTATGTTCCAGATATAAGAGATTTATCTAGAGAATAAGCTGCAAATATTTTTATTATTCTCTTGCTTTATCTTTATTTTTCACTTTTTATTTATTTATTTATTTATTTATTTTTTTACTTTTAAAATTTTAGGTTTGGGGATACATGTGAATGTTTATTATATAGGTAAATATGTGTCATGGGGTTAGTTGTACAGATTATTTTTTCACTCAGGTATTAAGCACAGAGCCCAGTAGTTATCTTTCCTGCTTCTCTCCCTCCTTTTACCCTCCCCACTCAAGTAGACCCCAGTGTCTGTTACTTGCTTCTTTGTGTTCATAAATTCTTGTCATTTAGCTCCCACTTATAAGTGAGAACATGAGGTTTGTGGTTTTCTGTTCCTGTGTTAGTTTACTAAAGATAATAGCCTCCAGCTACATCCACGTTCCCACAAATGACATGATCCTGTTCTTTTTCATAGTGCATAGTATTCCATGTTGTATATGTACATTTTCTTTATCCAATCTGTCACTGATGGACATTTAGGTTGATTCCATGTCTTTGCTATTGTGAGTTGTGCTGCAATGAACATTGATGTGCATCTGTCTTTATGGTGAAATGATTTCTATTCCTCTCAGTATATACCCAGTAATGGGATTCCTGGGTCAAATGGTAGTTCTACTTCTGGCTTTTTGAGGAATCTCCATACTGCTTTCCACAATGGTTTAACTAATAAAACTCTCATCAACAATGTATAAGTGTTCCCTTTTCTCCACAACCTTGTCAGCAACTACTGTATTTTGATTTTTTAATAATAGCCATTCTGACCAGTGTGAGGTGGTATCTCATTGTAGTTTTGATTTCCATTTCCCTAACGATCAGTGATATTGAGCCTTTTTTCTTATGCTTGTTAGTCACATGTATTCCTTCTTTTGAGAAGTGTCTCTTCATGTACTTTACCCAGTTTTTATTTAGGCTATTTGTTTTTCTCTAGTAAATTTGTTTATTTCCTTATAGATCCTGGATATTAGATCTCTGTCAGATGCATAGTTTGCAAATATTTTCTTTCATTCTGTAAGTTGTCTGTTTACTCTATTGATAGTTTCTTTTGCTGTACAGAAGCTCTTTAGGTTAATTAGATGCTACTCATCAATTTTTGCTTTAGTTGCAATTGCTTTAGATGTTTTTGTCATGATTTCTTTGATCATTCCTACATACAGGATGGTATTGCCCAGGTTGTCTTACAGGGCTTTTATAATTTTGGGTTTTATATTTAATTGTTTAATCCATCTTGATTTGATTTTTGTATATGGTATAAGAAAATGGTCCAACTTCAATCGTCTGCATATGGCTAGCCAGTTATCCTAGCACCTTTTATTGAATAGGGAGTCTTCTCCCCATTGCTTGTTTTTGTCAGCTTTCTCTAATGTTATATGGTCATAGATGTAGATTCTGTTCCATTAGTTAATGTCCTTGTTTTTGTACCAGTACCGTGCTGTTTTGGTTACTGTAGCCCTGTAGTATAGTTTGAAATTGGGTAACATGATGCCTTCAGCTTTTTTTTTTTTTTTTTTTTTTTTCCTTTTGCCTCGGTTATTCAGGCTCTTCTCTGGTTCCACGTAAATTTTAGAATGGTTATTTTTACAAGAGTTTACCATTTTTATATCGGTAAATTTATGTATTTTTCTTTAATATTTTGTGTTTTATTTTAAAGACCTTCTCTATTCCAATATTAAAAACAAATTATCCTATGTTACTCTTAAGTATTCAAAGGGTTAATTCATATACATTTTATCTACATGAAATAAATGTCTGTTTGTGTATGTGTGTGTGAGTGAATATATGAACTAGGTACCTGGCTTCCTTTCCCAAATAACTAGTTGTTTAAATATGCTTGATTTAATAGTTACTTATTTCCCTGCTGATTTAAAATGTCATATGCAATACAAACTAAAATTATCATATATTAATGAATTTCTTTCTAGATTACATTTTTAAAATTTTTTTCTATTTTTGTATTAGTTCCACACTGATGTAAGTATTATGACTTTCTAATATGTTTTTGAGATATACTTGAGCCAGTGCCTCCCTGGTTTTTTTTCAAAATATTATTTTCTCTTCTTGTACATTTTATCTTTTGCATGCATTTTCCACAACACTTCTTGAATGTCATGTTACATTCAGTTTGGGTTTTGACTGTGATCACATTAATTTAGAGAGATTTGATGGTGGTGTATTATTGTGTTGTCTCATCCAGAAATGTTATATTTCTGTATTTATTAATATTTTCTTTTAGGACTTCTATTAAAATTAAATATTTTTCTTCAAATTAAAACAAAAGAATATTCAGGTCATCCTTAGGTGTAGGCAGGTTTGGGGCATTTTTTCTTAACCCATTCAATACATATGTCCTTCTCATTTAACTAACTGTGGATAATCCTTTTCAGCCTCATTGAATAAAGAGGAAATAAATGACTGTGACATATATGACGTTCTTTAGAGAAACGAGGCTCAGCCTCTGATTTACTTACCTGTCATCTAGTGCAGGTGGGATGGGGTCGGGGGGTACACAGGCAAACAGCATATAGTAGCACAACAATATGTTATGTTGCCACAAGAGAGTAAACCTACAGAAATCACCAAAGGTAGGTTAGCAGGTGACTGGAAAGATTTTCTGGGGAAGATAATGCCTGAGTGTTAAGGCACATAAGAATGAGGATTTTAAAAGTAAATTAAGTAAGATTAAGAGATCTTGGACCTAGTTCCAAATCACATAACTTGTGAGATCCATAAATATGTGGCTTAAAAACCTGTGTCACTATAGAAGTGACTCTCATATTTTTTATTGTATATATAATCATTTGTGATTTAAGTGACTTAAATAGCCAATGAAAGTATCTGCAGTTTTATTTCTATTCTAATGTCCTCTCCTTGTGAGGTTAGTAAAAGTAGAATTGTATGTCCTTAACTATTCAGAACACTTAAGAATGTTACTCACCTTTAAATATTTTTAAACCCTGTAAAGAATAAGACATTGCTTCCTCCTGAGCTTAGTAGTAAAATTAATTTAATTGGTGAGGAAGACATTTACAGAAACAGGCTGAAAATTCTACGTGCCACCAGACACAACACGTACTTAATTAAGGAAAAGTCAGGAAACAGAATCAGACATTATAACAATACTGACAATTAGGATTTTAAGGGGAAAACGAATTGGAATTCCCAACACTGGCCTGTGATAAGACACGGTCAGAGAGCACTAATTAGCAATACTTAGAAAAGGTCTACTTCTTTTTCATGTTTAACACCAAAATGGTTGATGAAAACTGCAAATGTCAGCCACGTGATTCCACATCCAAATAGGAATAGCTGAGGCTGTCCTGGGGCTTAGTTCAGAGCTTAATCACAGAAGACGGTTCCATTCAGATGTGAGTCCTGTTACTTGGTGAGAATACTGATTATAGCACATAGAGGAAAACTGAGGAATCCTATCTGTATTTCTTTTTACGGACTCCTCCTAATGCAAGTGTCTGGAGGCACTTAAAGCCGACACATCTTTATTCATCTTGCTTCTGTCAAGGCCAAATGAATTCTTTTGCTATATGGAAGAAAATAAGTATCCATTTAAACAGAAATTGGCTCATTCACAGCAGAACATTTGGAAAACTAGCTATAGTCAATAAACCTGGAACTGTTTTTACCAAAAGTATGTTCCTCTGTGTTAATCAAACTCTTTCAATAGGTTCAGCTTGTGCAACTAATCCTGACTAAATATTTAATGACTTGTTTTATATGAAATATTAAAAACACACAGGAGAAGATGGGAAAATTAAATAATAGTTTATTTCCCCCTGGGTATTTTATGAATAATTATAATAATTGATTATTAAGAATGTATTTTTTCTTTGATTTCTATAGGGTGTAGTGAAATTATTAATATGTGGTCAATCAAAGCAACTGCTCAGAGCCAAGATTCTAACTCTGAACTATATGAAATATGCCAGTCCAGTCTAGATCCACAAGTGTGAGTCAGAAAACCATAAAATGTACAGCTCTTTGAGAGTAGAGGTACTTAATAATGTTACACAGTAGTATTAAGACACTAAAACTTTTGAGATAGAAGTAGCATTATTTTTTATTTGGGATATAGCCTTGAAAGGAATCCTCCTGACAAAAAGTCCAATGACTTTGAAATCAATAATCATATCTCAATTCCATTGAGTTGTGAAAGACAGAAAAACCGATTTGCGACCAATGGCAAATGAAAATAATTCCTGATCTTAAATAGACAATCGGTATTTCCAAAATATCACTGTGGAAAATATTACTTCTCCTTTGCCATGTTTACTTGATTTCAAGATGTGATCTACCGTAAGAAAAAAATTAAATCAATTTTATCTAATATTTTATTCCAGGGTAGCATAACCCAAATCTTTTTAGAGATAAACATACCAAAGAAATCATGTACCTCAGATTCACGGATGTAAAAATGCAAAACAGTGGGACTAGGATCAAGCAAGTATGCTAAAAAAAAATAGAGTCAAATGGAGAACATAAATGATTGAAAACAGAAATAAAAAAATTGATATAAGCAATTGATATAAAATTTTTCATATCAAAAAACAGCTTTGTTAGTAGAGATAAGCAGAGGAACTAAAAGAACATTGAGTTTCCTTGTATTACAAAGGACAGTGAAATGACATGAGTAGGGACAGATTTTATATCTAAGTGTCTTAACCAAGAAGGAACATAAATTAACATCAAATCATTGCTTTTTTGTATTGTGTCTTGTTTTAAATATAATAGCTGATTCTCAGTATTCCTCAGGCAACTCATTATCACAACTGTAACTGACACTAAATAGAATAGTTGCCAATTTAAGAAGTAGATCAATTCCAAAACAATGGCTATCATCAGTATCTCTTATTGTGGCTTCAAATTTGGGCCTCAATGTAAAAATCACCCTTTCTATTCTCTGTTCAAGGTGTCCCTTGAATTTTCTGAACAGAAACAAATTTCTCAAATTCCATATGGCCTAGACCTTAAGTTGTAGATCTTTAAATGCCTTCTAATGTACAGAACTTCAAATCAATACTTTTAATAGTAACAAAGAGAAAAAATAAAATTTTATTTAAGTAAATTATACCAGTTTCATAATATACTGTATGTATATTCTTATAACTCTATTCTTACCTTTGTCAGGGACCACATTAGATAATTTGTCCAGATTTAATACACAGAGATGACTTTCAATCAGTTGATTTGAACTAGCATTTGCAGGCAAATTATACCCCTTATGTGAGCAGAGTAGCTAAATAGGGGCACTTAGTTTTAATACCATCTGTGTCTATATATACTAAATATAAATTGTTAACAGAAACATTAAAAATATGTGAAATATGTTTTTATAAAATCATGTTGACTCAACGAGGTAGGGATTAGAAAAAAGGACTTGATTAAGCTGTTTAAACTAAAAGTATTAGATACTATGTACTTTCAGGTTATGTGCCCCAGCCTATCAAATTCCAGTTGCACTCCTATTTACACAATTACAGTTATCAAGATTTTTTTTTTTTAAATGACTCATTCCACCTCCCATAGTCATAACATTAACATATTAAGAATTTGAAAATAGAATCTGTGCCCCTCTCTTTTCAATCAGATTCATGGTAAAATACTTCCAAGTGGGTTTCTGACTTGAGGAGATACTGTTCTTTTACCTGATACAAAATTTAAAGATTATATTTGTTTTATTCTTTTGAATTCATGAAGTCACAACTTTTCAGACAAAAAAGAAGTTCCCCCCATCTTTATTGTCTACCACAGGAAATAATCTTGCCAGTAACCAGAATCATCTAAGAGCAAAATAGTAATTTGGTTAATGGAGGCCTTGGCAAGTACATGTTACAGTCCAAAGGCAAAATTCTAAATAATAAGAGAGCTCTGAAAAACACCAGGGCAAAATAGATTTATAATGTATCATATATAAAATTAAAATATTATGGGACTACTAAGGAATTTTAGTCTAACAAGTCCAAAATGTTATCTAAAATTGGAAAATTAATAAATATACCAAATGCTTTCTGTGATTTCTTAGGCCAATTTCTTTCTATTTGGGCTTCTTCTGAAAAATTCACAGAAATATGCTGAGAGGGAAAAAAGCAAACAACCTATGGACAAAGAAAATAGCATAAATATGTTTATGTCTATAGTGATGATAATTAAAAAGTTAGTATTACCCAATTTCTTAATGCTAAATTGGTGCATAAATGCATTTTCTGAATGACCGTGAAATAAATAGACAAAGTCACCTATTCAAAAGATGACTGCATTTGTTTGTGTTGCTAAATAAAACGTGTGTTACTACTTAAATGGCCAGATAAGTAATATGTTTTCCACTGTTAAATATTTATTTGGGTATTATGGAAGACAAAAGCATATAGCTTTTATTTAGAAGTTCTTTTATAATAATAATAATAATAAGTTATCATCAGTTCAGTCAATCAACCAATATTTCTTGCATTTCTATTATGTGTTAAACTCTTCACTGGGTAGTGTGGCTGTAAAGACAGTAAACAAATCTCTGTTCTCGTGGAGATTAAATTCTTTCTAGAAGATAAATCAGAAAATAACATTAATAGTAAACACATCAGTGGCGTGTTTAAAAGAGAAAAAGCAAGAACAGAGATATAAGGCATAGGAGAAAGGTATATGGAATGTAGCTAGGATGGTCAGGGGATAATCCTATTCTGAAGGCAACATTCTGGAAATGGTCTGAAGGAAGTGATGTCATGAGCTCTGATGCTCTATGTGTTCATATTGGTGCATCCCAGGCAAAGAGAACAGCAAATGAAAACATTGTGATGCAGGAGTAAACCTGGCCTCTATGAGGAAGAGTGGGAGTCTAGTGAGCCAGTACGCGAGGAAAGAGAAGTGATTAACTCAGACAGGTGATGAAAGCAAAGTGAAGGCTTTTCAGATGGAGCCCTGGTCCCAATCGGGATGTAAGCTTGGATTCCAAAAGGCAGACCTCGCTGAGTATTTCGAGTAGAGAAGCACCATGGCTGATTTATGTTTTAACAAATTAGATCTGGATATTGTGTTGAAAATAGACTAATGAAAGATATACATGGAAGGTAAAACACCAGTAAATAGGTGTTTTTAACAAATCAGATATAGGTAATGGTGGTTTGAATAACAGAGATAACTGTGGAATAAATGAGAAGAGGAGTCAAGATTAATTACAGAATTTTGTCTTGATCATTAAGTTCCGTTGTCATTAATTGACTTTCGAAAGGATGTGGGAAGAGCAGGAGAGGGTCCTAGCAGGACTTCAGTTGTAGACATTCTAAGTGGATGCATTAAGTGAGCATTTGAATGCAGGGTCTGGAGATCAGGGGACAAGTCTGACTGGAGATAGAAACCTGGATATACAAGCATGTAGATTGCAATTACAGTCATAAGATAACTGAGAGTTGAGTAGATAGAAGAAGGCAAAGCTGCAAAGATTGAGTTTTTAATTTCGGCATTTAATGGTCAGAGATGAGGATGGAACTGCAAAGGTGTGACCATATACTGGGGGTAAGGGGACTAACACATTATGGTATCCTGGAAAACAAGTGAAGACAGTCTTTCTGGGAGAAGAGAACGATGGATAATGTCAATTTCAGCTGACAGAAGAAGTAAGCACTACATTTAATAATGTGGAAGTCATGAGTGTGTTGATAGGAACAGTTTATGTGGCATTCTGAGGACTACTGCCTGACTGGAGTGGGGTCAGTAGAGAATAAACAAGCACAACTGGAGGCAGCATATATGGTCCTTGAGGAAACATTTTTAAAAGGGAAGAAGAGACATGGACTGGTAGCTGCAACAAGTAAGGTAAAGAGAGGGTTACAGTAGCCCCCATTACCAGTGGTTTTCTGAGGTTTCTGAGTTCTGAAAATATTAAGTGGAACATTTTCGCAAATAAACCATTTATAAGTTTTAAATTGTGTGCTGTTCTGAGTATCATGGTGATAAAATCTCCCACTCTCTTGCTCCGTCTGGTCCAGGAGGTAAATCATAGCCTTGTCCAGCAGAGACAGAGCTCTCAGCCCATGAGTCACTTAGCAGCCCTCTTGGTTATCAAGTTATGAGATCTGAGATTACCTGTTGTGCTCTCTTGGTGCTTGTGTTCAAATCATCCTTATTTGACTTAATAATGGCCCCAAAGTGCAAGAGTAGTGATGCTGGCATGTTGTTACGATTGTCTGATTTTATTATTAGGTGGTGTTGTTAATCTCTTACTGTGTTTAATTTATAAAATACACTTTGTCATGGGCATGTATGTATCAGAAAAGCAGTGTCTGTAGAGTGTTGTGGTTTGACTGTGTCCCAAACTATGTATCTCAGTATATTGTTCTCATGGTAGTGAAAGTCCCACGAGATCTGATGGTTTCATAAGAGGAAACCCCTTTCACTTTGTTCTCATTCTCTCTTGCCTGCCGCCATGTAAGATGTGCCATGTAGAACTGTGAGTCCATTAAACCTCTTCTTTCCTTATAAATCACCTAGTCTCAAGTCTGTCTTTATCAGCAGCATGACAACGGACTAATACCTAGAGTTTGGTACTATTTGTGTTTTCAGGCATCCACTGGGGATGTTGGAACATGTCTCCTGTGTACAAGGAGGGACCACTGCATTTGTGAAGATGCGAACAATAAAAACATGTTTCTATGCTTATCAACATCACTATATTTTGATATATGTAAATAAAATGACCTTGATTTTCCTGTTGCACATTAACAATCCCCATGATTAGTTGTGACAGTGATAAATTTTGCCTGACCCCTGGTTCCATTTTAGCATTTATATAAAATCATTATATAATTTTATCATACCTTTTGAATTTCAGGTTCCCAAGATATATGCTACTGAAATTTTAATTAACAATTAAAAATTTTCATATTAAAAATAAAAAGGTTTTTTTTTATGATGAATACACTTTAAACGTTAGTATGAATATGCCACTTGGATATGAGTACAAAGCTTGTGCTTCCTCGAGTGTTGTAATCAAATACTGTTCTCTAAAATAATCTGGTAGGTTATTTTTAAAGAGCAATGCACATATATTCACATAAAATTGGGCATGACTGGCCGTAATGGAAGAAATTTATGAAAGGAAAATTTAAGATGGGAATCAGGAGGAAAAATATTTTAATGAGAACTAGTGAATGGTGCAATAATCTCCCCCCCAAAAAGTTAAACAATTCTCTGTTTCATGAACTTTGTGCAGGGTAGGAATGAGAAAGTTAGTTTTGGAGGGACAAATCTTGTTGCTGGCGCTGGAAAGAAAGCATCCTGATTTGATACGTGAATTTAGGTAGGTTTTCTTTCAAAATGTCCATGTTTTCCAACATATAACATGGTGATAAAGTATTATCCATGTACTTGCTACTTGCAAAGTAAAAGAATCATATTTTTCTGAATGTGTTTAATTGTCTATCGTATACTATCAGTTGAACAATATGAAATCCCCAATGCTGAAAATTGAAAATGGATGTCTATTTACAGTTTTATTATTTCACTTCATACACTGACTGGTCTCTTTTTGAACATCTTCGCATCCATCCCTTTCTCCAGGAAGTCTGCTAAGTGGCAGAGAGGAGCAATGCCTGTATATATGAACTCTGCAGGCAGAATATATGCAATCCACCTTGTCTTGTAGGTGTTCTTATTTGGGTCTCCAGTTTCTCTCCTGCCCATTCATGTTAACAAATGCTTTGATCCATTCTTTTGCTATCTGAACTGACTTTACCTCTTTAAAATCTTTTTCTTTGTTATAAGGGAGGTTGCAGAGGTTGAAAGCTCTCTCTCTCAGCAAAAAATAAAACCAAGAAAATACAAAGGCAGTTTATGGAAAGTGATCTTAAATTTCACAATGTCAAATTCAAAAACTGATAGATTTAACTCCAGAAAACTTTTACCCGTCTTCTCAATAATACTTTATCATCTATTTTTTATATTATACTTCTTAAAGATACACATGCATCTACATATATTTAGCCGGTTTTAGAAGTAACACATTCCATATGTAAATTTGCGTTTAAATGGCCTTTTTTATTCTTCGTTGTGGGTTAACCTCTTCTATAAAATCCAAATATGTAAAATGAACTTGGGTAACAGGATGCATCTCTCTTTCACACCTTTGCAAAATTAACTTTTGCACCTGATTCTTTTCTGCTTTCTTTTTTCCTCTCTGTTTAAAGTAATACTGAATTTTTTTGAGTGTAAACATGCAATTCCTTTTTGTGTCCTTTAGACCTGCGTTTGGTTATATATTTGAGTATACTGTTTTCAAAATTATTTCAGTAGATTGCAACCATATTTCTCTGTCATATTTTTTACTAAGCACAATACTAAGATTAATTTTTATGAAATTATGGGAAGTCCATACTGATTTATTCACTTCAAATCATTGATTAAATACCTGCCAAACACTAGGCTGTCCTCTGCCACTTGTTGAGACTGTAAAGGAGGAGCACACCCAATCTGTAGGCTGTAGAAACTTGTCTTTACTGAAAAAAAATATGAGAAAAGCTTATTGAAGGTCATGGGAAAAGACTCTTGAAAATTGTTTCTATCAATGAATCAGAATAATGTAGAATTCCCAATTACAATTCTAGTTAGAACTGGTTAGTTTTTAGGAACCCTATGAAGCCTTTTTTTTTTTTTTTAATTAACAAGCAACAAATACAAAGGTTATTTCTAACTATTTGGGCGTTTTTATGAATCAATGTAACATTCTGGTTATCATCCAAACTATTTTTCACCTAAGTCCAACTCCATAAGGAGTTTTTGGGAGACCAATGACCTTCAATAAATATATTGATTTTTCTTATGCCTCCTCTTGGGTGGGGAATAGAGACAAAATGATCTGTGTAGTTACCAAAGTCCTAGAGTTCTGAGACTCTAGCATGTCCCAGTTCTTCTACATCATCCTTAATTTTTCTCTACTGCTCACCAAAGTAGCAACGATGTGTCAAAGGAAGGTCCTCTGTTCATTACCTTTAGTTCAAGGTGAACCTGTGATTCTGGATAAGCCATTTCACTTCCCTAAGATTCATACATCTTGTCTATAATCAGAACATATTGATAACCATCTCTGATCATTGGTAGGGAGATTAAATTAGGTGCCTTAGTTCAGGAATTCACTGGGAGTTCAATCAACTGCTGTATTGCACATCTGTGAGATGGGTCAGCTTTGGGGTTCACCTTACTCAAAAGATTTACCAGAAAATGAATACATCTACATTGCTGTTGACCATTCATTTATTTATTTATTCACTTTTGAAATAATTACAGACTCACAAGGTCATACATAAAGTCCAGGTGTCCTTCACTCAGCGTCCTCAAATGGTGCCATCTATATGACCACTGTTCAATATAAAAATTAGAGAATTGACACTTGTGTAATACAGGTAACTGAACTACAAACTTTATTCAGGTTTTATCATTTTTTACATTAACTCATTTGAGTGTGTGTGTGTGTGTGCACACACACGCACACAAATGATTTCATAGTTCTGTGCAGTTTTTTCCAAGGTATAGATTTTTGTAACTACCACTAAAATAAAGACACAGAAGTGCTCCATCACCATAAATAAACCCCTTCATGCTCCTCCTTCATATATATACATCCCCTCTTCCCCACTGCACTCACCACCCCTGTGCACTGGCAACCAGTAATATAGTCTTCATTTCCATAATTTTGTCATTTTAAAAATGTTATACAAATGGACTCTTTATATATCCCGTATTTATCTCTTTCCTTTTTTAGTTTCCTTTATCTTTTACTCATTCTGTAATCCTCCATCTCCTTCATCATCAAAAGGCACCTTCTACTAGAGTTTAGTAAATATAAATAAAGCTAATGTGTTCGTTTTATTAAAAACAAAACTAAGAAAACTTCTAAATCATCTTTTGGGCAGTAGAAAGCTGCTGGTGATGTTAAAACCCTCATGGGTGATATTACTTAGTTTCATTTTGAAAACAAGATGTCCTTGTATTTATTAGATAGTCACTTGCCTCCTGTATTCATTTTCTGTTGCTCTGTAAAATGTACCACAACTTTATGAGCCTAAAACAACAAACATTTATCTAACCATCTCCCATGAGAAGTCCAGGCATAGTATGGCTCATTTGGCTTCTCTGTTAGGTTTTCACAAGGTAAGAATCTAGACTTAGACCATTTCAGGCTCTTACCCGGAGCCTCTGGGGGAAAATCTACTTTCAGGCAAATTCAAGATGAATTCAATTCCATGCAGTTGTAGAATGAATGAAGTCCTACTCCCTTACTGTCTATTCACCAGTGTTGTTCTGAGCTTGTAAATGCTGTCCACATCCCTTGGCTCATGGCCCCTCCATCTTCAAAGCCAGTAATGGTACATGGATTCCTTCTTTCTTTTTAGGTATCTCTGATCTTTTTCCCCTAATTTAAAAGGCTGATTAGATTGTACTCACCTAGATGATTTCTTCTTGGCACATGGCATTACATAGTCAGGGGAGTAACACAAGGGGAAGAGGAAGATAGGGGCCAATATTCTGACTCTGGTACCTCAATTACTTGTTGTTTGTTCATGGTATGTGTGTGTTTGTGTGTGTCTCTCTGTGTATGTGTGTGGGGGGGGGGGGGGGTTAGATTGCGGGAAGACCATATGTTAAAAAAAAAAAAAAGTTTTACATTTTAAACCACACACCCTTAGCATTAACTTTCCAGCTCTGATTAAACAAGTCTAACACAAGTTTGTTTTTTAATGGAATCATTTGTATTCATTAGATATCATGCCAAGAGTGTTTTTATTTGTATGTTTGTTGGTTTAACACAGTGTGGCTTGTTGCTACTCTGTGGTTTTTTAACACACTGAGATTTGTTGCTAGCCTGTGAGAGAGGGAGAAATACATAGTTTTACTCATAATGGTTCCTACGGAATTCTGTACTGCTCTTTTAAGATATTACGAGTCTTACTGCCCATGATGTTTTGTTGCTAGAAATAACATGCATGAAATTGAACTGGTATCCCTTTAAGATTTTAAAAGAAAGTCTGCCTTTCAAAAACCAACAAACATTTTTTGAGATTAGGTAATTTAGACCATTCTTGTTGCAGTAGAACAAAATACTAAGCCATGGACAGATCCTCTCTCTCAAACATGTGTAAATAGGGAAGTTGTGCATTTAGTGTGCCTCTAGCCTTAGAGTAGGAAAGCCTCAATATTTAATAGACAAGAAAGATTTTGTTGAAAATGACATTTCTTACCCAATGAAGGGTCCAAAGCTAAGCACAGCTGCTGTTTAGTGTAACCAAATACTTGAGGACATCTCAAGTGGCATGCAAGCACATATTATAAATGGACTATAATTTACCACAAGAAGGTAGTTTTTTTTCTAAGGCAAATACGTTTGAGGAATACATTGTGTTGTTCCCAATGGCTATATTTTTGGAATAGCACTTCACAAGGAAATATAATTTATATAGGCTCTCTCCACAACCAAGAACCACCCTGTAGAAAACTTCTCTCTGTGGGTGGAAGCCAAAATCACATTTTCTGGAGTTAAATAGAAACATTCTTCTCTCTGATCAAATTTTAATGAAACAATTCAGAGGAAAACCATCATCTTACTTCAAAAATTGTTTTTACTGAAAATATAATAAATTCCAGCCTTCAGGCACAATCATAGCTCCTCCGTTTGGCTCTTCTCTGCCTGCTGAATCAAATTGATGAAGACCTACACTCCGATGTTGGCCATGATTCCAAGGTCAATTTAATGTTCACTGGGCACTGATTAAAGTACAATTCTTATGTTCTCTTTTAATCAATATAATAATATAAATTTTGAAAGGCAGCCAAAATATATATATATTTTTAATCTTGACTATTTGTCTTCCACAATTTCCAAAGTGCATTTTCTTTTTATTATTTCAACCACAATTTAATTCTGCAAGCCACTGGAAATCTAGTTAGAACCACAGAGCACAGAGCTTTAAGGTAGTTCAGAAATCAACTAGGCAAAGCCATTTGTTACGCAGCTGAATGTGAGGTCCAGAGAGAGCCTCCAGTGAGCCCCTGCTGACTGGAAGAGCACCCAGACACGAAGAGAGGGCCAGCATGCAGCCCCTAGGCTTTTCTGATAATCTTGCTTCTTCACTCCTTTCCAAAGCAGCCAATTCATTTTAGAAGGATGATTTAATTTTTAAATGATTCATATTCATTATAAAAAAGAATAGCAAAAGCAGAAATAATGAAAAAAGGTAAGTAAAAGAAAGAAAAGAAAAATCACCAAAATTACTACTTCATAAATACCTATATCTTACATTCAATGGACATGATTACATATGTCTCTTGGTGTATTAGTTCTCTTTGTTCTCTTCATCAAAAGTACTAATTGTATTTTGAATCTCCATTGTCTTTTGTATCTTTAATTTCCCTAAATATCAATTTTACATCTGTATTATTTCTCATTTTTACTGTGTCCCTCCATATGCTGCCCACTGTATTTCTTCGGTTGTTACTTTGCTGCCAGTGACAGTACATCTCAGACTCTGTTCTGCACTCTCACCATCAGAACCCCCTTGTCCCAACCTGTCTCTATCCTGTCATGCTCTCTCAATGAGAAGCTAGGTCAGTGATGGAAGCCACGCTGAGTGTGCTCTCACTCATAACTTCTCCAAGTCCATGTGTCCTGAGGAATTCCACCAGGGTCCTGGCCTATGAGTCTATTCAGATCAATTCTATGAGTTAAATAGTCAGTGAGGTGACTTTGGAACATTAATACTTACTTTTACGTTAATCTGTAATATGGGGTTCTAGCATTCTAGTCATGTAATTATTAGGCTTAGTTTTTTTTTTTATTTAATTAATTGGTTTCCCTAATTTTTCAGAATATATCAAGAGAGAAAGGAAATAAAGATGCTTCAAATCAAACATCTTTGGGAAGAAATCAAAAAGATATTTTCTTAAGGTTTATTATTTTTCCCTGGGATGAGTCAAATGAATTGGAGTCTGTGGTGGGCTCGTATACTGGTTAGCTTTTACTTGACTATGCTTTGGTTATCAAGAATCCCTACATTTAATTGGATTGTAAAAACAAAAGTTTATTTTTCATGTCGCATTTTCATTATAGTTGGTCTTCATTTTGAAATCCAGATTCATAGAACAGCCTCTGTCTGGAGCTTACAATTAAAACGGCATGAGATAGCATGGACTTGTCCTTAAAACTTCTGCTTGCAAGTAGAATGTGATTTTCTTCTGTAATAATTTGTGGATCCAAAGAAAGTCACATGAAAATACTGAAGATAACAGTCTAGAAAGTTAAAATCCACCCTTAGAGAGAAGCAAAGAATACCTGGAATTTGCACTACAACCTAAAATGGTCCATCTTGTTCATCACAAGTACATGCAGATTGTACTCACCCCTTCTACCCAAGAGAAAAAATAAATTCAGCAATGTTATCCGGCCGGAGTCAGGCTCAAAGTCAAGTGGTCTTATCATCTCGCTCAGATGTGGTTCCTAGCTATGTGTCCCTACTCTTCCAGCATCAAATAGTAGACTAGAGACAGTCTAGTTATACTTATCACACCCACTATAAAAATGAGGCAAACCATATGGAAATCACTGGTCCATAGTGTTTATGAAATTCTGATGAGCAGATTTTGAGAGGTTACAGAGATGGGTCATGTTTTTTGATTAAGCATCTTCTGCCCAGTGTAGCTCCTCTGCCATTGTACTTCATGGACCATGTCTCTACCCGCTCTGAGGACCTTCCCTTCCTGTTATTCTTGTTCACATCTGAAGAGGACATTGAAGCATAGGTGGATAAGAAGCTTTCTCAGACTGATGCTTTTCAGTAAGAAAATTAGTGTCCTACCAGGGAAATTATGTCTTGAATTGTTACTGTATCTTCTGATTCAGATTTCTGGTTCATTGGATGGTAGAAGCCTCTCAAAACACAGTTGGTCTTTTGTCTACTTGATTCTTTACAATCCATTCTGTGTGACTGTTTTACTGACAATTCTTTTCCATACATGCCTCTCACTCCAAGTTTAGTCGTAACTTGCACACTGAACTTACCAGGATTTTGTGGGAGAGCCAAACGTTAGTTTTTGTTTTTGCTGCTTCTTTTTTTTTTTTTTTCTGAGTGATATTTTTTCACAGGTAAATCTATTCAGGTATTTTAACAAAGGCTGTGATTGCAACACAGTATATTTGGTCCTATACAATAATCTGGGTTTTAATAATACTTTGTTGCTTAAAGACCTTTATGGTTTTATCTTTCCCCAACTGTAAATGAATATCAGCCATATCTTTCAACTCTGCAAGTCCAGAGTGTGTGTTCCCTTTAGTCCCTGCTTAGTATGTACCAGTTCCTTTTGTGAGTTCCACTTCTTGATTAATCATATTAAATGCAATCAGAAGCATTCAATTCACATCAGTAATTTCTCCAACTCTTCACCAACAGCCACAAACTTATTTAGCACATTAAATAGTTTGGTTTCCATAAGATTGTTAGTGATATCCAAACATTTTGTCACCACATAATATGAATTATCTTCTTTCTAGTCTACAATAATATTTTTTAAGCATGGATTCCCTGACCTTGAAACAAAAATTGCATATTTTACTTTGTTATTATAGAGAACCCAACTTCTGGCAAAAATTTCCATATTTGCTTCACTAGTTTGTGCCAAAGCAGTAGAAAAATACAAAATGACACAGCCACAAAAATTGATGGCTTATAAAAATAATGTTATTTCTTTCTCATATCATGTTTCCATTGTGGTCAAGCTACATATATATTCTTCATCCTGGGATGTAAGCTATGGAACTGCCCTAATGTGGAAAAGGTTAATATGATAAGAGGAATAAACAATGCTGTAATTATGCAATGAAACTTAAAGCTTCTGCTTAGATACACTATATGTTAGTTCTATTTATACTTATTGACCAAAGAAAAGTGTATGCCCACGTGTGATTTAATCAGTTTAAGAAATATAATCATCACATTGGAAATTACAATCACGTATATATATACACACACACATATATGATTGTAATTTATATATACATATGTGTACATCTGTATACACATATGTGTATATTATTAAAGGAAATCAGGACAATCAAAATATACATTATCTGTGATCAAAATCCGAATGGATTCAGAATATTTGAGCTGAAAAGAAAGGTATGAGTCAGATGGACAGACTCATTTTTTTTTAAATACAGGGTATAAATATTATGGTCTTTTCTTGATATAGTCTACAAAGTTTAGACCAGCTACTGAATCCATGGAATCAAAGAGTTCATAATTTGAGGAATATTGTGGTCATGTATTATAATCACTTTCTGAGAATTTTGACGAGGAGTTATGCATTAGGGTTCTCTAGAGGGACAGAACTAATGGGATAGATGTATACATAAAGGGGAGTTTATTAAGGAGTATTGACTCACACTATCACAAAATGAGGTCCCACAATAGACTGTCTGCAAGCTGAGGAGCAAGGAAGCTGGTCTAAGTCCCAAGTCCCAAAATCTCAAAAGTAGGGAAGCCTACAGAGAAGCATCAGTCTGTGGTCGAAGGTCCAAGAGTCCCAAAGCTGAAGAACTTGGAGTCCGATGTTCGAGGGCAGGAAGCATCCAGCATGGGAGAAAGATGTAGGCTGGGAGGCTTAGCCAGTCTAGTTTTTTCATGTTCTTCTGCCTGCTTTATTCTAGCCACACTGGCAGCTGATTAGATGGTGCCCACACAGGTTGAGGGTGGGTCCCCCTCTCCCAGTTCACTGACACAAATGTTAATCTCCTTTGACAACACACTCAAAGACACACCCAGGAACAATACTTTGTATCCTTATCCAATCAAGTTGACACTCAATATCAGCCATCACAAGTTATTTTAATTTTTTTACACTATTCTTTCAAAAATGTTAACCAATGTTTTTGTACTAGTAATTATACCTGGTGTGGTGGTCCACATGTTGTTGAGTTATTTTATAGCCCACTTTCTTACAAGCACAAGTGCTAAAAATTCTGTGACTCATGTTTTATACTGAGGTAAGCAGGCCTATGGAGCATTTTAAACAAGGTAATCTGTATGTTTCTCGCCAGTGCTATACCTGAAATACAAAATGCTAAAAATAAAGTATGAGGAAATATATCAGATGAAGTTGAACAACAAAATTCTCCAAAAAGTAATAAAAATATTTACAGTGGATAGTAGAATTTTATGTTGATAAAAGCTAGAAACCACAAAGAAAATACAATTCATAAATCCATTTTGTGTCAAATAACATAGTACTAAAATGTGTAAAGCAAAATTTGGTGAGCATGCATGGAGAAATCAACAAGAATACTACATAGCAGAGTGATTAATAAATGAGCTTTTGTTTATAACAAACCAAGAAGATAAAATTTAAACATGGCCCCAGAGTATTTGAATAATATAAATAAGATTAAATAATAGAAATTCTTAAATTTTACATTTTATCAATACAAAATTACATTTTTTCAAGTGTCTGTAGAACTTTTACTGTAAACTTTCCCTCAAGCAACAGCTTATTAATTTTAAAAAGTCAGAAACAACATAGAGCATATTTTATGGCCATTCTACCTTTAAACTGTATCTAGAATCCAAGCACTTTTGTGTACCTTCATTCTTTATGCCTTCCTATGAATCATCATCTCTCTCCAGGATTACTGTGCACTTCTATTAAAGCACCTTGTTTCTAGTCTTACCCGCTACAAGTGTATTCCCAATACATCTGATAAGAGAATCCTTTAAAATAGAAGTCAGGTCATTTTACATTTACACACAGCCCCTGATATCACTCCTCACTTCAGAGTAAAAGTGAGTGCCACTATGATGGCTTCAAGGTCTTACAAGAGGAAGCCCATCTCATCTCCTTGTATCAGCTCTTCTGTGATTCTGTCATGCTCAGCCATCTCCAGCAACTGACCTGAGTATTTTTTGAACACAGCAGCCTTAAGGTCTCTGCTCTACTGTTCTCTGCCTGAACTGCTCTTTTTTTTTTTTTTTTTAACTTAAATTTCAACTTCCCAGTGAGGCATACCATAATCACCCTAATTATCACTGCAAGCAGTACCCCAGTACCCCATTCATATATTCATAGAGAGCCTCTGTTTTTGTTCCTTTGTACAGTACTTATCACTGCCTAGCATGCTCCAACAGTTATTTTATTGTCTATGTTTTTCAGAATCCAAGCTCCATGGGGATATTAATATTTACCTATTTCGTAAAGAATTACAAAATAATTGAACCATCAATAATATACCATTTAGCAAAAAGCAAGTGTGATATAAAACACGTGTATGTGTGTGCGCGCGCGTGTAATGTACAGAAATTCCCTGACATAATATTTCTATTTTATGATGGGTGGGTATTAAATGCATAGTTTGCTTATAATATTTTTGAATTACAATGGGTTTACAGGGACATAATCCCATTATAAGTGGAGGAATATCTGTATAAAATAGGTATAATATGCTCTCTCTCTCAATATATATATACACATACACACACACACACACACACACACACACACATGCTCTCTCTCTCTCTCGAGAGAGAGAGAGAGAGAGAGAGAGAGAATTAATGACTGTAAATTTGCCCCTGAGAAAATATATAGGGGCAACTTTATAGTCATAAATATTTATTTACTTTTCGTTTGTTTTTTGAGACAGGGTATCACTCCTGTAGCCCAGACCAGAGTGCAGTGCATGATCACAGCTCACTGCAACCTTGATTTCCCAGGCTCAAGTGATCCTTTCACATCAGTCTCCCTGGAAGCTAGGAATACAGGCAGCACCACCACACTCAACTAATTTTTTTTTATTTTTGTGTACAGACGGGTTTTGCCATATTGCCTAGGCTGGTCTCAAACTCCTGGGTTAAAACAGTCAGCCCCCTTCTGCCTCCCAAAGTGCTGGGATTACAGGCATGAGCCCTGCATTTGGCTCACATTAATAATATAGAGGATTATGTTATTATTGTTATTTTATTATTATTATTATTATTATTTATTTATTTTTTCTGAGACAGAGTCTCGCTCTGTCGCCCAGGCTGGAGTGCAGTGGCGCAATCTTGGCTTACTGCAGCCTCCGCCTCCCAGGTCCGCGCCATTCTCCTGCCTCAACCTCCTGAGTAGCTGGGACTACAGGCACCCGTCACCATGCCCTGCTAATTTTTTGTATTTTTAGTAGAGACGGGGTTTCACCGTGTTAACCAGGATGGTCTCCATCTCCTGACCTCATGATCCACCTGCCTCGACCTCCCAAAGGGCTGGGATTACAGACATGAACCACCATGCCTGGCTGATTATATCATTTTTTAAAAGAAAAGAACCAAACAATATCTTCTCTACATTTAGATAATAAAAAATAAACATCAAACATTTAATGAGAAAAAAGTTCAAGTAGTGGACACGTCTTAGAAATAATTCTTGCATGTTCTACCTAAAAATGGACCCAGCACAACAAAATAAAGGCAATTAAATAGTAAATAGTAACAAGATAATTTAATATTTGAGAGATAACACAAATTAAAATGGAACATGAAGAAATGTAAAAATGATGCCTACTAGTAATAATGGCATAGGTACTTTAAAACATTTAATATGTGAATGTAAATTTACAAACCAATATTAAGTGTGCCATTGAATACAGTTTTCACAATGCCATACATAAGAAGGCACTTGTGTCTGAAGTAAATTTATGTCAGTAACTTATGAATTCTTTCCAAAACAAAACAATGAAGGAAGGAAGAAAAGAAGAAAGGAAGGATGGGACAAAGAAAAAAGGGAGAAAAGGGGGCAAATGCACGTTTTGCTTTCATGGTTATGATTATCCTGTACATTCAAACTTTTCTACTTAAAATTTAAGCCATATAATTTCTATGTTAGTATAAGACTTCATAACCACTTCTATTAGCTGTATATTTTCATATTGGGTAGATGAGATATAGGTTGATGACTTTTTAATTTCTCAGTAACTACAATAACATACTTCATTCAGTATATATCATTTTAGTGGTCTAACTGTGGAAGCCACTACTCACAAGTGTGAATTGAGATTTGATGTAGCTTAAAATACACACCTACTTTAGAAGAATTAATTTATGTACAAGAACATAAAATATATCATTAATATTATTATATTGGTTATATGTGGAAACAATGTGTTAAGGTTAAATCAATATATCAATAAAACTAATTATACCATATTGTTATGACTTATTTTTTAGTGTGACTATAAGAATATTTAAAAATTGCATATGTGGTTCCTGTTGGACTATGCTGGTTTAGATAAAGTGTTACATGATCAGGGAATAGGGAAATAAGTTATGAAGATGTGGATATTAAGAAAACACTCCTCAGAAGTAATACCATTTAAATAAGCTGGGTTTTATGAGTGAGGTGGTACCCATTAGCATTTCATTATTATAATGTATCACTTAAATTATAATAAACCTACCAACTCTAAAAAGGCCTGGACCAGATGGATTCAGAACCAAATTCTACCAGATGCACAAAGAATAGCTGGTCCTAATTCAGCTGAAACTAATCCAAAAAACTGAGGAGGAGGGACTTCTCCCCAACTCATTCTGTGAAGCCAGTATCACCCTGACACTAAAACCTGGCAAAGAAACCACACACAAAAGAAAATTACAGACCAATATCCCCGATGAACATAGACACAAGAATCCTCAACAAAATAAATACGGCAAACTGAATTCAATGACACATCAAAAACTTCATTCACCCTGACCAACTAGGCTTCATTGTTCAAATGCAAGATTGGTTTAACATACACAAGTCAATAAATGTGATTCAGCACATAAACACAACTAAAAACAAAAATCATATGATCAAATCAATAGATTTATAAAAAGTTTTTGATAATTCCCAACATCACTTTGTGATAAAAACCCAAAATATTTTTATCAGCTGTGAGAAATAAGCTCACCTGTCCAAACCCAAAGAATGGACGCAGATACCCAGAGAACAGTGGAAGTGAGACTTAATGATGGTCTTGCAGGTGTCTGATGGGCAGGCAGCCCCAGCATAGTTTCAACGAGTGTAGGTGCCTCCTCTGGTTCCTCATAGGCTGAGTACTATGGGATCACAGTCTTCCTGGACGTCACCTATTGGTTGTTGGGCAGGGGCTTTAGGTGGTTTCTTTAGGGTTGTCTTGCTGCATTTTGTTGCATCTCATAGTACACTGCAACCCTAGTTAGCTCAGGGACTCTTCAAATGTGACGTATGACCTAAGTGGCTGGGCCGGCTGATAAGAACAGACAAAACAAGCTATTCTGCAGCCTAGTAAACTTTCATCTTCGACTAAACTTCTTTGGTTCCAGGGAGGGCAACTAAGGTTACAGGGGAGGTGGGGAGGAAGTGGGAGGACGAAAAGATGGTGTCTGGTTATCCAAGTAGGGGCCTAGCGTATCCTGTTTCTTCTGTAGTTTGCTGACCTAAGCCGATTCAAGGCACTTTGTCTTGGAAATGGACCACTGTATACATTATTTCCTTCAATTCCCTCCTCTTTTTCTTTTTACTCCTATTGGTCCTATTTCCACATTTATTTTTGTGTCCTTTGGTCCTCAGATTGTTTCAAGAACTGTTGACTCTCTTCATCATAATAGATTTTTTTTTATATACTTTTAAGTTCTAGGGTACATGTGCACAACGTGCAGGTTTGTTACGTATGTATACTTGTGCCATGTTGGTGTGCTGCACCCATCAACTCGTCATTTACATCAGGTGTAACTCCCAATGCCATTCCTCCCCCCTCCCCCCTCCCCATAATAGGCCCTGGTGTGTGATGTTCCCCTTCCCAAGTCCAAGTGATCTCATTGTTCAATTCCCACCTATGAGTGAGAACATGCGGTGTTTGGTTTTCTGTTCTTGCGATAGTTTGCTGAGAATGATGGTTTACAGCTACATCCATGTCCCTACAAAGGACACGAACTCATCCTTTTTTATGGCTGCATAGTATTCCATGGTGTATATGTGCCACATTTTCTTAATCCAGTCTGTCACTGATGGACATTTGGGTTGATTCCAAGTCTTTGCTATTTTGAATAGTGCCACAATAAACATGTGTGTATGTGTCTTTATAACAGCAAGATTTATAATCCTTTGGGTATATACCCAGTAATGGGATGGCTGGGTCATATGGTATTTCTGGTTCTAGATCCTTGAGGAATCGCCATACTGTTTTCCATAATGGTTGAACTAGTTTACAATCCCACCAACAGTGTAAAAGTGTTCCTATTTCTCCACATCCACTCCAGCACCTGTTGTTTCCTGACTTTTTAATGATTGCCATTCTAACTGGTGTGAGATGGTATCTCATTGTGGTTTTGATTTGCATTTCTCGGATGGCCAGTGATGATGAGCTTTTTTTCATGTGTCTGTTGGCTGTATGCATGTCTTCTTTTGAGAAATGTCTGTTCATATCCTTTATTTCATTTCTAATAATGGTTGATATGTTATGGTCATTTGTTGATGGCTGTTTTGATTAATTTTGGGGTTAACCCTCTAACACAGGGGATAATGCAACATCCTACAGCTGTTAGGACTTCAGACACTATTATAGGGAATGTTAGAATGGAGGCCAGCATTGCTTTCCATTTCCCAAACCAACTCTCTAAGCAGTAAATGGGTCATTAATTCTGGCATTTTCTGTCAATGTATTGGCTAGAGGTGTTAACTCTTGTAATGCTTGTGATAGTTCCATCTGGGGCAGTATTGTTAGGATTAAAAGTGCAACACTTTCCACCCAGCATGACACATATGCCTTCTTTCTCTGCTAAGATCATGTCTAGTGTAAGTCTGCTCTCCCAGGCTTTCGGCTGGTGGCATCTAACTAGCTAGCCACTCCTTTGAGAGCATCTAGATGATATTTGATGAATCCTTGTTGATTGTAATAATCAATCCAATCCACATTTTTATTAATAGTTGACTGCCAGAAGAGTGCTGATTCAAACCCAGCAGCTAGTTGAGTTCAGGCCTTAAATTCATTAGGTACTCCTCTAGGGACACCTACTGAGTCAATATAAATGTTGGGATCAAAAGAATTTGTTAAATTTTTCTGACTGCAGTGGTCACGTGGATTCCTGGGAATCTTATGGAATGCCAGGGTGAACGGAATGGCCAATTGAACCAATGGAACTAAGGCACAAGTCCCAGTCCAGTTGGACAGCAATAGATCACAGAGGTTCCTCATTCCACAATACCACCAGACATCAGCCCTGGGGTATATGAAGAGCCGAATGGTTGCCTTTGTGTGACTCACCAGAAATGTTTAGGATGTGGGTAGAAGTTGAGAGTTCTGCCCCGGGCTTATTGAACTCTGCCCCCTGACTAGAAAGGCAAGAGGACTGGTTAATATTCCCTATGGCGAATGAGGGGATTGCTCTAGGTCTAGTCTAACTTTAGTTTGATATTTTATGATATCTAAACAGTTCTGGTCTGATGCCTCCTCATTCTCCTCTACTTTACATTAGAAACTGGCTGGATTCAAGCAAGTATTTGTTGTTAAGACCAAATTATTATTTTTTTCTAGTAATATGGCTTCATATTTTAACATTTGGGCATCAGTCAACGATTTCCCAGCTCTTTGATTTCATATATTCCTGACCTGATGTGGGGAGTTTACTACCAGGGCCCTGCCAAAAGTTAGCTTCTGACTCTCCTCTGCCTGCTGGGCTGTGGCAGCTACTGCTTACTTGCACTTCTCTTTGTCTCCCGTCTTTTATGGTCTCTCTCTCTCTCTTTCTTCCTCTTGTACTCTTTCTTTTACATTACCCCACTATCTAGTCTCACTTTCTGTCTCTCTCTTTGATCTCTGTCTTTTCCAGTCTCTCTCACTCATTTTCTTCTTCTACCTCTCTCTTTGTCATCCCCTGTTTCCTTTCTCCCTAACACTCAGTTTCTTTCTCTTTCTCTCTCTGGGCAGGAGCCCAGCCATGCTGTGCCCTAGCTCCCCGCTGTCTGTCTGCAAAGACGGTCAGCTCTACTGAAATGACAAAGATTCAGCAGCAACTTTCATCTGCAGCTTTCAGCAGCCAGCTCCCACACACAGCTGCCTGGCGGGGTTTCCCCTGCCTTCAGGGTCAGCAGCTTAACTCTTTCTCTCTCTTCTAACAAAAACCTTCTGAACTTCCCTTAGTAATTCCTTAATTGGTTTCCTATTGCATGCATCAATCTTTTATAGTTTCTTAGTAATATGAGGCCAGGTTTAGTGACAAAATTAACCTTTAAACAGCTTTGCCCTACTGGGTCCTCTGGATCTAATCCTGAATATTTTCTCATTTGATCCCTGAGCCTCTGTAGAAATGCAGAGGGAGTCTCCTCTTTTTCTTGTTGGATTTCTAATGCTCTCGAGACATTCTATGTCCTAGGAGTGGACTCTTAAATCCCTCTAATTATTAGCTCCTTAAGATCTTGAATTTGGACCTGATCCCCAGAATAATTATTATCCCATCCAGGATCCTCATTTGGGAATTTCTGCTCAGCTGCCAGGACTCCTTGCTCAGGAGGATGGTGTCTCTCCCAAATGGTGATGGCTGTCCTTCTAATCATTGCCCTCTGTTCCCCGGTAAACACAATATTCATGACTGACATCATCTCAGCCCAACTATACAAACTGGGTCCTAAAAGTTGATGTAGCTGCTGTGCTAAGTCGAGGAAGTCTTTCAAGAAGGCCTCATTTCCTTTTTAAAATTCCCAAACTCAGTACTTGTTAAAGGTGCACTCACAAATCCAACTTCTCCCTGTCCATACGGACTTCTCTCAGAGGACAGATATTAGACATCTGCTGTTCAGAAGGAATAGGAAAATTCTCAGTCTTTCTCACATTGTTCTAATTCTTTCCTCAAGTTTGGCAAGGATATAAGGGAACATTGGGTTTAGCTCCTTCATGGCCCCCAGATTCCTCTTCCTCTGGCTCTCCTGTTGCTCCTGATCTCCCTGCCCTCTACATTTTGAGATGTATGGGGGAGTGGCAAGTGTGTTAGGGGATCCCAGGGCTTTTCACCTGGCAAGGGCTCTTTACTATGCTCTTTTTCTTCCTCTTTAAGGGGGAGCATGGAGGTTAACTCACTAATCTAACAAAGAGAATAACCCATCTCCTCTTATGAGGAGGGGGTTTTATCATTTACATAGAGAGTTAAAGCTTGGCAAACCTAATCCTCCTTTGAGCCAAACGTAGGCCAAAAGAGCAAAGGCTGATGAATGGGCTCTTTGGGCCACATAAAACAGCAATACTTCATCATCCTTTGCTTTTCCTTGTCCCTAGTTCGAGCGTTCTCTCTCCAAACCTGCAGCATTCCCCACAACGAACTATTCGGGGGAATTTCCGAGGGCTTCTCTTTAGTTCCTTGTTTCCTCTGTTTCCTAGGCCTAGAATTCTTGTTTCCCGTTTTCAGTGAATCTCTGTGTCTGAGCTTTTCCCTGCGGACTCAGCACCCCCTTACTGGATGTTTCTTGCACACCCTGAGACCTCTGAAAATGCCCAGTCACCAAGGCAGTTCTTACAGTCCCATTTTCCTACTTCGGCTGGTGCACGAGGTTGCTTGGTTGCTGCAGTGCCTGCTTTTTTTCCCTGTGTCACTTCTTTCTTCTGCTGCATAACAGTCTCGTGTTTGTCTATGGCTTCTGCTGGAAGCCAGGACACCCAAACAGAGCGGGCCACCTAAATCAGGTGGGACGTATCTCCCCTCTCAGCCGGAGTCCAACTCCACGCAGACACAGAGTTCCGCAAATGGACCACCAGGTTGTGAGACACAAACTCACCTGTCCAAATCCAAAGAACAGACTCAGAGACCTGGAGGATAGCAAAAGTGAGACTTTTAATGACTGTCTTACAAGATTGAGTGTCTGATGCATGGGCACACTCAGTACCTTTACAACAAACGATTTATTCCCTAGTGCTCAGGTCCCTCCCCCGGTTCCTCATGGACTGAGTACTATGGGGTCACAATCTTCCCAGACATCATGTATTGGTTGTTGGGTAGGGACTTTAGGTGTTTTCTTTAGGCTTGTCCTGCTACATTTTGTTGCATCCCACAATGCACTGTGTTCCCAGCTAGCTCAGGGGCTCTTTAAGTATTTGACTTACAACCTAAGTATCTGGCCAGCTGATAAAAACAGACAAAACGAGCTATTTTGCAGACTAGTAGACTTTTATCTTAGACTAAACTTCGGTTTGGGTGAGAGCAATTAAGGTGGAAGGAGGAAGAGAGGAGTGAAAGGGAAGACGACAAGCAGGCATCAGCTATCCAAGCAGGGGCCTAGTATATCCTGTTTCTTCTATAGTTTGCTGACCTAAGTTGATTCAAAGCACTTTATCTTGGAAATGGAACACTGTATACATTATTTCCTTCATCACTCACAAAAGGAAGCCAGTACCCTTTACCTCATGACCCAACATGTGTACTTTTAGGAATATACTCCCCACCCCCAGGTTTCCCAGGCCCTGGCAACTGCAGATCTGCTTTCCATCTTAATGAGTTACCTGTTATGAACATTTCATGTAAGTGTAATCACACAATATGTCACCTTTTTTGTCTGACTTTTTCACTTAACCTGTTTTTTGAGGTTCATGGCAGTATGCATTGCTTTTCTTTTTTTTTTTTTTCCCCTATTTCTTAAAAATTATACTCTTAAGTTCTAGGGCACATATGCAGAATGTGCAGGTTTATTACATAGGTATACCCATGCCATGATGGTTTGGTGCACCCATCAACCAGTCATCTACATTAGGTATTTCTCCTAATGCTATCCCTCCCCCGGCCCCCACCCCCCGACAGGCCCCAGTGTGTGATGTCCCCCTCCCTCTGTCCATGCATTCTCATTGTTCAACTCTTACTTATGAGTGAGAACACGTGGTGTTTGGTTTTCTGTTCCTGTGTTACTTTGCTGAGAATGATGGTTTCCAGCTTCATCCATATCCCTGCAAAGGACATGAACTCATCCTTTTTTATGGCTGCATAGTATTCCATGATGTATATGTGCCACATTTTCTTTATCCAGTCTATTATTGATGGGTATTTGGGTTGGTTCCAAGTCTTTGCTATTGTGAATAGTGCCGCAATAAACATACTTGTGCATGTGTCCTTATAGTAGAATGCTTTATAATTCTTTGCGTATATACCCAGTAATGGGATGGCTGGGTCAAATGGTATTTCTGGTTCTAGAGCACTTCATTCCTTTTACAGTGATGTAATATTCTATTGCATTTATACACAACATTTCTTCATTAATGGCTATTTGAGCTATTTCCATCATTTAAATATTATGAAAAGTGCTGCTATGATCATGCACGTACTTATATTTGCTTGAGAACCTCTTTTCAATTTTGTACAGTACATTTCTAAATGTACGTATGTTGAGTCATAAGGTAATTCCATGTTTAACTTTTTAAGGAACCACCAAACTATTTTGCACAGAGGCTGTATCACGTTGTTTCCACCAGTGCAAAGGTTCCAATTTTCCTACATCCTCATCAACATTTATTTTCTCTTTTATTATTTGTTTTATTATAGACCTACTACTCTTGTGAAGTAGTACATCATTATGGTTTTGATTTTTCATTTTCATAATGAATAAAGATGTTAAGCATCTTTTTATATGCTTGTTGGCCATTTGTATCATATATCTTGTTTGGAGAGATATCTACTCAAAGCCTTTGCCTATTTGTTTTTCAGTTGGATTCCTTGTCTTTTTGCTGTTGGGTTGTAAGAATTTGTTATATATTCTGAATTCTTTATCTAAACTATGTGATTTGCAATTTTTACATGGCCTTTTCAATTTTGTGATATCATTTGATGCATAAGAAATTTTGATGATATCTAATTTATCTATTTTTTTATTTTAATATTTGTACTTTCCATGTCATAGCTAAGGATCCATTGCCAAATCAAAGGTCATAGAGATTTAATCCTATGTTTTCTTCTAAAAAATTAATGGTTTCTCTTCTTATATTTAGGTCCTTGGCCCATTTACATTAACTTTTTGTATGTGGTATGATGTAGGAATCTATCTTCATTTGTGTGTGTGTGTATGTGTGTGTGTGTGTATTCAGTTGTCCAGTTGTCCCTTGACGAATTTTGGAAGATATTATTTCTTCCCAGTTGAATGGGCTTTACACCTTTGTCAAAAATCAGACTGACCAATGGTTTTCCTTAGCACTTTGAACATATTTAAAATGCTTGATTTAAAATATTTGTCTATAATTCCAAAATCTGTGCTTTCTGAGGGATAATTTCTGTTGATCTCATCTGCGAATGGGCCTTAACTTTTGTTGAAAATGGGACATTTTGCGTACTGTAATGCAGTACCTCTATAAATGTGATTCTTCTCCTTCCATAGAGTTTGTTTTTATTGCTTTCTGTAGGCTGTAGCTGTAGGATTGTTTACTGATTTTTCCTATTTTTCAGGTCTCTATTTTTGGTTTGTCATCTCTGAAGTGTCTGTCATTTTGAGAGTGATTTCCTTAAACAATAGGAGCCAGAAAATAAGCAAAACAACAACAAAACAGAGAGAAAACAAAATGATGAAAGAAAGGAACAAGAAAATAAAAACGACAAACCGTTTCCAGTCTTTACAGTTTGAGTCTGTGCTGGGGCATTCCTCCAACGCCTAGCAGGACTGTTTATAAATCTGCTTTAACTTTCACCACCTGCTTGCTCTGAGCCTAGAAATCATCCAGATGTGAAAAGCTTAGGGTCTTCTCAGATCTTTTCCGAGCAGCACCCATCTCTGGACATGAATGTTGCCTTCTAGACTCCCAGTACATGTGAGTGCTTTTGAATACCTTATCATCCCAAGGAACCTCTCCCCTCTTCTTTTTCTCCTCGGTTTTTGGCATTCTACTGTATGAGTCAACCACAGTCGGTTGTCCCAGACATCTCTGGATTGTTTTTCCACCTTACATAGAGTTAAATGCCAAACAACGTTTCAGTTAATATACCGTATACACAATGATGGTCTCATAAGAATATAAAGGAGCTGAAAAATTCCTATTACCCAATGACATCCTAGCTGTTGTAGCATCATAGCACAATGCATTACTCATTTATTTGTGGGGACACCGTTGTACACAAACCTATTGCTCTGCCAGTCATATAAAAGTATAAAACATACAATTATGTACAACACATAATACTTGGTAATATAAAAACAGCTGTTACTGGTTTATGAATTTACTGTATTTTTAATCATTATATATTAGTGTACTCCTACTTAAAAAAAAAGTTTACTATAAAACATCATCAGGCAGATCCAGGAAAATGTATCATTATAGGAGATGACAGCTCCATGTGTGTTCTTGCTCTGAAGACCTTCCAGTGGGAGAAAATGTGGAGGTGGATGGAAGACAATGATATTGAAGACCCTGACTCTGTGTAGGCCTAGGCTAATGTGTGTGCTTGTGGCTTCCTTTGTAACAAAAAACTGTGAAAGTATTAAAAAATTGAAATTAAAAATAGTAAAAACCAAAAACTTGTAGACTAACAATATAAAGAAATAAGGGTACAATGTGATTCTGTTTTAAGCCAATGTTTTTACAGAGTAAAAAAGTTAAAAAATTGAAAGGTTTATACAGTAAGCTAAGGTTAATTTATTATTGAAGTAAAAAATTGTTTAATAAATGTAGTGTAATCTAAGTGTAAAGTACCTGTGAAGCCTACAGTAGGGCACAGTAATGTCTTAGGCCTTCACCTTCAGTCACCACTCACTCACTGACTCTCCCAGAGCAACTTTCAGCCCTGCAAGCTCCACTCATTGTAAGTGCTTTATACAGGTGGACAATTTTTTAAAAAATTTTATACCATGTTTTTACTAATTCTTTCGGTGTTTGGGTATGTTTAGACACACAGCTTCCTTTATGTTACCATTGCCTACAGTATTCAGTACAGTAATCCGCTGTACAGGTTTGTAGGCCTAGGAGCGATAAGCTGTACAATAGAGCCCAGGTGTGTGGCAGACTGTACCAACTGGGTCAGGTGAGTACCTGCTGTGGTGTTTACACAATGATGAAATCTCCTAACAACACATTTCTCAGAACATATCACCGTCAATATGTGATATGTGATTGTATTCTCAAGTAAATACTTTGCCTTTCTGGCCCAGATGAGTTCTGAATTGTGTGAAATAGAGAAGGTCACCCTGTGTCAGTCTTTCAGGTAGTCCTCAGATAGGTTAAAACAGAAAACAAAACCAAACCAAAAAACCCCAGGCACAGTGGCCCGCAACCTCAGCACTTTGAGAGGCCGAGGTGAATCACTTGAGGCCAGTAGTTCAAGACCAGCCTGGGCAACATAGTGAGACTCCTTCTCTATAGAAAATTTAAAAATTAGCCAGGTGTGGTGGTGCATGCCTCTAGTCCCAGCTACTCAGGAGGCTGAGGTGGGAGGGTCGCTTGAGCATAGGAGTTTGTGGTTGTAGCGAGCTGTATTTGTGCCACTGCACTCCAGCCTAGGTGATAGAATGAGACTCTGTCTCTAAGGAAAAGAAGAAAGAAATTCCAAATATTTGCAAATAAAGTCTGCTTTGTGCCCTCCAGAACCAGTGACCACTGTCCTACACTGCTAGTAGGGGCTGTCCTTTTAAGACCACTGAGAGCCAGGGAAGGGTAGGGCAAGAACAAATAAAAATGCTACAAAGCTTTCTAACACGCTAAAGTGGCCCTTTCCTTGATTAGTCATCATCTTGGATGGTATAAACCTGTTTTCTAGGGTTGTGATAGAAGTTATTGTGATTGTTTATTACTGATTCTGGTGCTTCTGAGGAGGAATAGACTCTTGAAAGTGTCTACTCTACCATGTTATCTGATATCCAGATGAATGTTTTTAAACCTCCCTTACCTCCCAGGTTAAGCCTCTTTTATCCTCTTCCTTCATATATATAATGTTCTAGTTCCTGGCAGTGTATTTCTCCCACTTTGTCTTCTGGAAGTAATTCAGAAACCCTTCTCCAGTAAGCATTTCTCCTCTGGGAGTACTAAGCTCTCAGTGCTGCCTTTAAGCACCACCATATCAATTTGTACCTCTTCATTTTCTCTCCCCGCCCACCCTCACTAAGTAGAGAGTCAGAATTTTCATTGAAGATGCTTTGTGTCGTTGCCCCATATATTTATGAGTTACACAGTAATTAGAAACTGAGCTTTTAGAGGAATTCAGTGTTTGGCACCCACAAAGAAGACTTCACTGTATTTTTTGCGTGTATTATGGATTTCACCAGCTCCAGCCTGCTCTCTAACATATTGTAAGTATTCAGTAAAATGGATGAATAGATTAATAGATATCCTGTATTTACTGAACTATAATGATTATTTACTGAGCCAGTAGAGTCACTTAATATACAACATAATACTTAACATATAATAATATAATATCTTGGGTGCTTTTGATATATAATCCCATTTTATTATCAAAAATACTAAAAAGGAAGGCCTTAGTATACCCATATTTTAGATGATAAAATTGAGAAACATGAAATTTTCAATTATATTTACTAAGTAGCAGGGGCAAAAACCTAAGTTTGTCTCTACTCTCAAACTTATTGCTTGACATAAAACATTATGATTTGTTAAAAGAGCACTTCCTGTAAATGCTATCATGCTTATTATAATCAACTATTTCTTGGGGAAAAGTGAAAGAAAAATAATTTACATTGAACCTTTGAAGAAGCATGCAACTTTTCTGTTCATAAATTGAACATAGGCAGGAAACAAAAGACAAATTTACATGCTACAGTCAAATCACATATCTAATCCTTTCCCCTGAAAATCCTTTACCTTATGAATCCACAAAACAAATAGGGCTGCATGATAAACCAAACTGAAAATTATTTTCCATATTAATTATTATAATTGCCAAGTAAGCATAATGAAGGCACCTCAAACCCATATGTTCTGTGTGTCAAATGACATCTCTACAAGAATCTTCTTGATAATAAATTTTATTAAAATAACCCTCTATACTAAGTCTTATACTTAAGCTTCCCTGACACACATTTGGTTCTTCCCTTCTCCATTATTGGGATTCTCTTCTTGTTTCTTAATTCTTGTATTTCCCGTAACTCTCCTATTTAATTCCTCAGTCTGATAAGTCATCTGTGCCCACTGCACACTGGACTCTCAAAAATGTCAACATCCTAATCCTCAGGAAAGAGACCTGGCAAAAGGGACTTGGCATATGTGATTAAGTTAAAGATCTTGATGTGGAGCTCTTTTCCTAGAATACCCTGGCTGAACCAGTATAGTCACCAGAAATGTCTTTGTAAAAGAAAGGCAAGACGGTTGTAGTCAGAGAAGGTCATGTGATGGTGAAGAGTAGTTTGAATAATATGATTTGTAGATGGAGGAAGGGGCTACAAGTCAAGGAATATCAGTTATCTCTATAAACTAGACAAATTAAAAAAACCAAACCAAAACAAAACAAAAAACAGATTCTCTCCTGAAGCCTACAGAAAGAAGAAAGCCTTGCCTATACCTTGATTTCAGCGAAAACTTACTTTGAATGTTTGACCTTAAGAATCGTAACATCATATATTTGTGTTGTTTTAAACCATCAACTTTGCAGTAATTTGTTACAGCAACAGGACAAAAATAAAACATCCCACCCTGTCTCCTTTTCCTTTATCACTAGTATCAAGTCATTTTTGAAGGAAATCATGAGGAAGTACTTGTGGAAATCAATCTGTCACAGGAATCTTGATCAAAGTTTAGATAATGGCTTTTTTAAGACTCAAAAGAAAGATGCATTTTAAAAGCATCATAGCATGAAAAAGGTCTTAACACACAAAAAAACTACTGTTGACTGATACAAATCTAAACAATGATGTAAATGACTGGTAGTAAGTTCATTTCTTTTCTAGATGGGTGTTTTTCCAAATACTCACTTAATCACATGTCTATTTTGTTAGATTATTATTAAAATTGATAAAAATCCACATGTTCTAATAACCTCAAAAATAAGACACAGCACATAGCTTAGTAATACAGCCAAAAAAGGCAGCTGTGAAAAACAACAGCATGAACACTTAAGTACTGCATCTTACTGCAAACAACATGGATGTTGTCAAAAGGAAACGAAAAGTTTACAAAACTCTCTGAGGGAGAGAATCAGCAGTGGACCAGGCAGACTTTGAAACCAGAAGATGGTCACATGACTCTGGTGAGATTTTTGGATTTATATGATGTTTTGGCAGTTAAATGGGTTTTCTTTAATAAACTTTATGTTTATAGTAGTGTTCAATTTACAGAAGTTTTAATAGACAGTACAGGAGTCCCCCATATCCCCTTTCATCTGCTCTCTTTTCATAGTTTCTTCTGTTATTAACATCTTGCATATGTGTGATACATTTATCCCAATTGGTGGAGCAATAGTGAGACATTATTATTATTATTTAAAGTCTATAGTTAACATTAAGTTTTGCTTTTTGTGTTGTACAGTTCTATATGTTTTGACACATGTGCAAGGTCAAGTATTGACAATTATTATCTCATGCGTACAAAATAGTTCCACCATTTTATAAACCTAAATTGTCCTTTTCTTTCTTCTCCTCCTCCTTCTTTTCCTCATCCTCCTCCTCCCTTTTCTCCCTCTCCTCCTTTTTCTCCTCCTCTCTCTCCTCCTCCTCCTACTTCTCCTCCTCCTTTCTTCTTCTTCTTCCCCTCCTCCCCCCCTCCTCCTCCTCTTCCTCCTCTTCCCCCTCCTCCTCCTCCTCCTCCTCCTTCTTCTTCTTCTTTCTTCTTCTTCTTTCTGTCGTCAGTGGTACAATCATGGCTCACTGCAGCAACTCACACCTGGGCTCAATCATTCCTCCCACCTCAGTCTCCCAAGTACCTGGGACTTCAGGTACATGTCAGCATACCCAGCTAATTTTTTTTTGTGTATATATATACACATATATGTGTATATATACACATAATTTTTGTACATATACATACAATTTTTGTATATATACACAATTTTGTACATATATATACAATTATATATACAAAAATTGTGTGTGTATATATATGTGTGTGTGTGTGTATTTTTTTTTTGAGACATGGTTTTTCCATGTTTCCTAGGCTGGTCTCAAACCCTTGGGCTTAAGTGATCCACCCACCTTAGACTGTTTCTGAAATCTTATCTTTGTTCATGCAGTTTTCCCAAAAGGAATGGCTTCCCACTTTTCTCCAGCCTGCAAATCACCTGAAAGCTCCTGCTCAAGTTGCATCTGTGTTGAACAGTCTGTGCCATGCCAGGCCTCTTTGTTTTGTGGATTCATAAGGTAAGCATTGTCTTTATGCCATTTCTCTAGTAGTTAATCATGGACCATCCTGGACCTCCCCTTGTTACATCATATGATATTGTTACTTATTTGTTAGTTGTATATTCTGTGTGTGGAATCATCATGAAGGTAAGGCTTCTTACCTCATTTTTTTCACTGAGCCCAGTAGAGAGTAGTCAGTCACTCACTCAATACATTTGTATTTATTATTAGTAATAATGATAAAGCACATGTTCCATGTGTTTTTTAACAATTTAAAATTTAAAACAATTTCCATGCCTATCAATTGTAGATTGGATAAAGATAATGTGGCACATATACACGGTGGAATACTATGCAGCCATAAAAAATGAGTTCATGTCCATTGCAGGGACATGGATGAAGCTGGAAACCATCATTCTCAGCAAACTAACACAGGAACAGAAAACCAAACACCACATGTTCTCACTCATAAGTGGGAGTTGAACAATGAGAACACATGGACACAGGGAGGGGAGGGAATAGCACACACTGGGGCCTGTCAGGGGTTGGGAGGCAAGGGGAGGGAGAGCATTAGGACAAATATTTAATGTATGAGGGGCATAAAACCTAGATGATGGGTTGATAGGGGCAGCAAGCCACCACGGCACATGTATACCTATGTCACAAACCTGCACGTTCAGCATGTGTATCCCAGAACTTAAAGTAAAAAAAAAAAAAATTCCTCCTGAGATCAGCTTGCTTGTTGCTGACATTTATCACTCTTAATATCATTGAAGAAATCACTCTTTTATGGGTTATTTCATTATCATCATTGAAATTAATAATACTAATAAGGCAACAAATGCAAGCTAGTGAGAAGGAAGTTTTAGAAAAGAAGTACAAATGTGAAAATAGCACCAAGAAAAGTAGAGCCGTTTGGTGCTGGGCTATTGGCTGCACTCTACAGGTTCAGAGTTAAAGTTAGAGGGACCTGTGTGAGTGTCTACAGCCAGCGTGGTCAGGAGGAGTGAGAAGGCATTGAAGACACTTATTAACACCCTGTGACAGGAATTAGACAGACTGTTAGCCACAGACCTACGGATCTTACTTTTCTATTGCCTCATCCTTTCCCCATTTGTTTCTTAGTACATACCTACAACTCACACTGTGTTTTTGAGTGTGCTGATTTAACTTTTCTCTTCCTAAGGCTGCATGAGCGTTTCCAGGGCTGTGGTTGTGAATGCAGAGGTCTTTCCAAAGAAAGGCATATCTTCTCATTTCAGTATTCACTTTTACAGTCAGATCTCTCTTCATGAAAAGGTCCATTTACAGATGGTTTTCTCATCTGTATCTAGACACAGACAGAACAATTACCTTCCAGTGGTCTTCCCCTACAGGTGACAGCAGAGGAATTCATGGCCCTTCAATATCATTTGATCTCCCTTGTTACAATACTCACTCTGGAGATGGTATAGGTTGGGTGGGGGATTAGAGGCAATGGAGGGGCAGAAAGTGGTAATGAAATGAGTTGGCATTCATATAGTAATCATTGTGGGCACTCCCTGTGCTTCTACATGCTATTCAGTGCTCAAAGGAACCCTGCCAGATTCATCATGTCCTTTTACAGCAGGGTTTCACGAAGGGCATATCATTTTCCCAAGTCACTGTTGAACTAGGCTTCACACTCCAGGCTATTCTAATCCAAAGCTTATGTCATTTTCCTTTGTTCTGTTAAGCATTGCAGTAGGAGAGTGGGAAAAAGATGCTATTTAATATGACCAAGGTCTAGCAGCTATAAAGTTAAAGCTGTATTGAAAACCAATGTTTTGTGACCCTAAAATCCATGCTGCTCTTACAAGGAGTTAATTATTGAGGCTTTCGTTTCCACTCAGGAAGGTGTTTTAAAAGTTAGTGAAAATTCTTCAAAAACACATTATCTTATTTCCCTACTGATTTCCAGTTCTATGAAGGGAGAAAATTAAAAATAAAAAGCAGAAAAACATAATAATTGGGCTCCCAGTGCCAAAGATTATTAGTGGGGTTATTCATGAGCATATTTAAGAGCCCAAGCATGCTGCTTCTATTGTTCGCTTTGTTTTATTTGTTTGTTTATTTATTTATTTTATTTATGTATTTATTTGGATGGAGTCTTGCTTTGTGGCCCAGGCTGGAGTGCAGTGGTGCGATCTCGGCTCACTGTAACCTCCGCCTCCCAGGTTCAAGCGATTCTCCTGACTCAGCCTCCCGAGTACCTGGGACTACAGGCACCCGCCACCATATTGGCCAGGCTGGTCTCAAACTCCTGACCTCAGGTCATCCACCTGCCTTGGCCTCCCAAAATGCTGGGATTACAGATGTGAGCCACCACTCCTGGCCATATTGTTTGCCTTAATAACCAAAGAAACTCATGGATACTTTGCATCTTATCTGTTTCCATTTTAAATCAAAACATAAGAAATCTGATCCTTGCATATTCTATTTTTATTGCCATGATCACTGATCTTTTGGACTGATATTAATTTTCTTGTATTTCTGCTTTGACCTTAATGTAAAACGGTGCTGGTTCTATATCACTCTCCTAGCAAACTACTGCCATCTGCTTATTCGGTAAAAAGGCCATTTTCAGTGTTAGATTTACTAGAAAGCTCAGAACTTAACAGATGTTTCACATATATTTGGCAACTGTACATGGAACAGGTCTGGTTACTGGAGCCGTTTATGTAATAATGCAAGCTGGAATTAATATGTCAGTTACTCATACAGCATGTCCCAAATAATCACTGCGGGGAGCTCTTTTTATTTATTTCTTCCTCAGATGTCAGTGGGACCAATTACTGATTTTGTTTTTCAATAAATATGTGTTGAATTTCTGACTATGTGGCTGTCACTGTGTTAATTGCCATGGACTTTGTGCAGAAGAGCATATCAAATGCTAGCTGAGAATACAAAATGTGTAAACAGATAATTGAATACAAGGTGAAAGTACCATCATGGAGCTGGAAAGAATTCATGATAAGGTATTAAGCAAGCTTAGTATCTGTCACTCTTCCCAGGGTTAAACTACTAAAGAAAAAAACACAGAATATTCATAGAATGAACTGAATTAGAGGGAAAGGAAGAGAGAAGAATGGATAAGGATTCTGGACAGCTCCTTCTAAATCCCTTGGGCTTTACCAAGGGACCCCAGAAAAAGACTAATTAAAAAAAAAAAATGTGATGCTTCAGTCAGTCTCTATAGTTTTTCCCTATCAGGTGTCACAATTTAAGATAAATGGATTTATTGATCTTTCCTGCTATTGTATATCATGGGATGAGGCCGAATTTTTTTTTTTTTTTTTTTTTTTTGAGGCGGAGTCCTACTCTATCTCCCAGGCTGGAGTGCAGTGGCATGATCTCAGCGCACTACAACCTCCGCCTCCTGGGTCCAAGCGATTCTCCTGCCTCAGCCTCCCAAGTAGCTGGGATTAGAGGTGCCCGCCACCATGCCCACCTAATTTTTGTATTTTTAGTAGAGACAGTGTTTCACCATGTTGGCCAGGCTGGTCTCAAACTCCTGACCTCAGATGATCTGCTTGCCTTGGCTTCCCAAAGTGCTGGGATTACAGGCGTGAGCCACCGTGGCTGGCCACCTTTGTGTTTTTCCATCCCAGGAAAAGTAGAACAACTTTTCTGATGTCACATAATTGTTAAGTGAAAAACTTGGGATTCAAATTCTGGCTTGTTTTTAAAGCTCTCCACCCTGCCATATTTCAGGGTGTAGAAAATACCAGGGTCAGATGGTCCAAAGCTTATTGATGGCTCTCATTTTGATTAATACTTTATTGGATCTGTTTACTGAAACCTTTTAAGTAGCAAAATAAAGCATCATTTAAGTCTGAATGCGACCATCAATCATCCTAATACTGAGAAAAAATACAACAAAATGAAAGAACACAAAAATTGCAATATCCAATACATACAATTTGCCAGGCAAAACCGAACTATGAATACATACAATTTGCCAGGCAAAACCAAACTATGAAATATATATTCTTGCTTTATATACAAGAAAACAGGCATAGAAAGGTTAACAAAAGGGAAGTTGTGATTTGAAACCAATAGTCCTGATGCCCAAACTCACATTCCTCACTACAATGCAATGGTCTATAAACATTTTCATAGGGGCAAATCATGTATGAATTTTTATAATCCATAAGGCAGCTTTGTTTTAAAAATGCTCACTTAAAATGATAAGAATGTTCATTCGCATATAAAATGCCCCATTGCTTCCTCAAAATGTTTATTTCTGCCTATAGGGTCATTTTAGACCTAGTTTTCTGCCTTTTATAATTTTCTTTGCAAATCTGCATGTTATTTGGTTAACAAATCAATCTCCTAAAATACCCCAAATCTCTGAGAACAAAGAAAATTAGGATGACTTAGCCGGCAGTTTTCTTGAGTCAACTTGACTGACACTCTCCAGTCACATGTCTACGAAAAGCAACAAGGATGGTCTCTAGTAAATATTTCCACAGTAAAACAAAACAAAAACCATACTGTCTTAAGTCGCTCACATCAAGGCAATTCAAACTTTGACACAATGCAGACTCCTAGAAAGGCCCATTCCACTGGAGGAAGCTCAGGAGGAATAAGTAAACAAGGTTCAGCGGCAAGAGAGAACTATGATGTGCCTTGGACTGGGGAAGAGATGCACTGCACCATGGTTCTGGGCTGTTCGCCTTTATTGTTTGGAGTATTCTTTTGTCTTCCTGATGTATTTTTAATGCCTTGTAAATAAGGGCTCGCAATGTACCAGCCTACATGAATTTTCACCAGCTGGCCTTGCCCCAGGGAGCTGTATTGTAATAAAAGGAATAAAATCAGCATACTTCTTAGGTCCTTTGGTATATATAAGTCAGGCCTCACTCTCTAGGCAGGGAAAGAATTTTGAATTACAATTATGAATAGATATGTTTATTTTATTCTGATTTAAATCTACTCAAATCTCAACTAAATGAATCATTACGCTTCAATCTGAGTCACATGGAAGGACTCTGCAAATACTATTCCTGATCTTGTTTTGGACTTCAGGATGCCCCTATTACACACTTTTATTACTGTGCCTCAAACTTGCCCACTTGTCAATTCACATTTGGTTGGTTGCCTTTTAGCTCCCTGTTGATTTCCCTTTTACTCTCTATCTGATTCTATATGTTAATTTATCATTTGCATCATGCCTTAGGGTTATGTATGCTTCAGCTGAACCATAATAAAAGTAAGCTCAATAGTTTTATCACGTGAAAGAAGCCTTGGATTTTTTAATAACTGGTTCGAAAATATTTATAGTATCACATACCTTCCAGAAGGTTCTTGTTTTATGTTGAAGACTGAGACTCTCAACCTTGATTTTCTATTCTTAGGAAAATGTTAAATCAATATTCACAAAGAGTGTGTGTGTGTGTGTGTGTATGTATGTGTGTGTGTGCATTTTAGTGTTGAAGGTGTACAAAACCTGTATTTTGGTGGCAGCATAAAGTTTGATGGCAGCAGTTGGCGGAATATGGTTTAAAGAATTTGAGCAATGTTTTAAAAATCAAACACCTTGCTTAGGAGCCACAGATGTTAATCTTTTCAACCCAACACGTTGTATCCCTGCGTGTTGGACTCTCTTCATTTTGGTACCTTCACTCCGAGCAGAGTAGCTGAAGCCAGTCTGTGCCGTAGCTAGAAATCATCTTGCCAAAGTAGAGAAAACATCTGAAAATATTAAAACGGTGTTGGATAAGCTCCCTTCTGAAAGTGCATTTGATGCAGGTCAGGCAAGCACTGTGGTGTGAAACTGTGGCATCCGTCTCTAGATGGCAGTGGTTTATCTGAAAGCTTTGGCTATCTGAGAATATGTCCTTTAAAAAGTAGTGGAACATGTAGTATCTACAGGAATGAGTGGATTAAGACATATTTCTCTCAGGTGGGTGGAGGAGGAACTACTGATTCATTCTGGGCATCAAAATCATTGACTACATCAATACGTCTATTTATTAAGCATTCCGTCTGTGCCAGCCACTGTTTCAAGGGTTTGTGTGTATGGATTCATAGAATACTCATAACTCTCCCAAAAGGTATGTACTATTGTTCTTATTTTACAAATGAGGAAATTGAGGCACGGAAAGTGCAAGTAACTTGCTCAAACTCAAATACCTAATAACCTGGCTATTTGTTTCCTGAGCTCTCACTCTTAATGACATACTTCCTTTCGAACAGTGTGATCACGTTCGCTGAGCTCATGAATTGATGCATAGCACCTCCTAAAGGTTTTCTTTCCCCGACTATCATAAGGCTCCAGAAATAATACAATAACAGGAGCTGTGGCTCTCATACACTGAGATAAAAATCTATCTTTCTATATATCTACTTGTAAGTCAAATTCAGGAGTTGAGTGTCTTTTTCTATCAGTGTCTGATCCTAGTACCTGAGATCGACAGTGTATATTCTGGAATGCTCACTTCTTCCCTGGGCCTGGACAGTCCTCCACCCTGCTTATTGCTTGCACCTAAGTGCCAAGGAGCTAAGGTTCTTCCCCTGGTCTTGTAAAGCCATCTGCTTGCTTCACCTGACAACCCGCGGTATAGCTGCAAAATGATGTGATGGTGTTCTTGCTGTGGGCCAAAGCTACCTATAAATTTACTTAAGCTTTCAAAGCCTTCGTTTCCTTGTCTGTCCAATGGCAAGAAAAAGAGTAATGCTTCCTTCATATGGTTTTGGGAACGTTAAAAGAGTTATGTAAATCTTTTTGCATCTCTATACAGATGTTACTTATTAGAGTAGGTACTGATGTATTGCTTCTGTCACCCTACCCAGGGGCAAGGGCAAAGACTTTCAGATTGAAGAGGTCAATTTCTGATTGAGCCTAAGCTAAAAATAAAGCCTCCATTGCAGAGCTCTATGGGTTCTCCATGTTGCACCATTGCTCCACTCCAGCAGAAGCTGGGGAATAACACAGGTATCTCCTGTGCTGTGTGGCCTATAGTAGAAATAAATGCCACATTACAAACAGCATTGTGGACACTCTTCAGTAGTAGCCCTAGAAAGAGAACCAAGATCTCATTCCCTAAATATAAATAAAATCCCTGCATAGTCTTTCTCTTCCTTTGTTGTTGTTGTTTGTTTGTTTATTTTGTGTGTAGAAGTATTCGTACAATGTGAGGGGAGGAGAATATCTCTCTCTCAAAGGAGACAACTGCTCCCCCAGGTTTCCCAAAAGGGAGTAGAAAAAACAAAGTTTTTTTTCTTTAAATTTCAAAGTACCCATTTGGGACATATTTTTCTAGAAATGTGGTGCAAAATATTCATTTTGCATATTTGAAGTCATCAAATGTAAAATACTTTCATCACCATTTCCAATTAATTTATATGACCTCTACCTCCCTCCACTTTTTTTTTTTAATCCCATTCCTTTCCTCTAACCCCTGGGACATGCGTTCAAAAGTTGTTTTGAGTGGATTCTTGTCTTTATGAGCAGATTGAGTTTCAGCCCTGGTCCACTTCTGTCTTCCTAATTAGCTTAGCTGGGACTGAGCGCATGGGAATGTCTAGATTCAGATTACACTCTAAGCAAACAGCTTCTTTTATGAGCGTATCCTATTCCATTGAGCACTGTTAAGCAGGAAGCACATCAAGGCCCACCATTTCTTGCCAGCGTGAGTTGGGAGGACTGAAATGTTGCAAGGTGCAGATTCAGATCCCTCACAATCTCTAACAGTCCCCAGCATCATTCCAAATCAAAATACTATTTCAAATGTTGTGTTTGCTCTGCAAGGCAGTTTCAAGAAAAACTGGAAAATAAGATTGTTTCCATGAGTCAAACTTGATAAGTCAAAGCTTAATGAGTATAATAATGATGTCTCCTAGCTTATCCTTTCTAGTCCAGGGACAGTTACTTCACTCTGTTAATTACATTGACACCACCAGGAAGGTATCATCTGAGGAGAGGATAGTCTCTAATAAAACACAGATTAGGAAGACCCCAAGAAACAAAGTTTAACTTTGACCTGGACAGTAGTTACTGAAATAGAGGATTGGAGAATCTGAAATTGGGAGGCATGTGCACTTTGAGGAACTTGAGACATAGTCCCTAGAAACAAGTCTCCTTGTTCTGTCCATAGTAGGAGAGAAATATCCCTCAAAACTATTCACCACCTTTAGACCCATTTCCTGAGTTCCAAACTGTTTTCTCACTACTAATGGACTTTATTAGAAGTATCATGAAGTTTGGTAAGGGAGAGATGCTTGGCGAGGGTACACCAGTGAAGAATTTACATAAAATAATACCCCTGTCCAACAATTCTGAAGAGGTCATCTGGTTTATACAGTAAGACTCATGCAAATGTATTTATGAGGCATTCATTTGTTGGAAAATGTGATTTTTTCTACATGTCTCATTGATTGTCATCCTCAAATGAAGTATATTCATGTGACTGAGAGCAAGTCTGCCTTCTGTCTTAGGCTATCCCTGCACCATGTACAGGGCATTAGTTCTGAACTACCAGGAACTTCCTGCTGCTTAACAAGTATTTCACCACTGCCTGTCACAATGACTGAAATTTTGCCCTTATATGTTACAATTTGGCACCGTCAACTCTTGTCAAGATCACTGACAGGGTAAATATGGCATGCTTTGCTCAGTTCAGGCCGAAAGCTAGCTTCTAAAAAGCCTTCAGTGTGTACTTTGTCTCAATTCGGTAAAGTTCAATGGTGATTACCATTTTGGCAAAGCACAGCTGTTTTCTTGCATGAGATGATTTATGGCTCTAAACAAACCAGGAATGACCATATAACTGACCATTGCAAGTCCCAAAACGAGGTTCAACGTGAGTGAGAATTATAATCTTGGCTTCGGCCCTTGGTGATGATAGGTTAAGGATCAAGAACTGGTCACTATGAAAACACTGCACCTTTCGACACTTTAGTCACCACGCAGCACTCTCTGTGGAGGGACTAACACTTATAGAAACCCCTCTCTGTACACGCCTCCCTGTTTACGCATCTCATTTAAACTTTACCACTACCTTGTCAGGTCAATTCTAGCCCAGCTTTAGAAATGGTGAGATTAGAGGTTCAAACAGATTGAGGATTAATTATAAATTCACGGTCAAGCTTATATGACATCACAGCCACTGTGCCAAATTATCTCATTCAGGGAAAGAACACATTTTTGGAATTTGCATGCAGTGTTTTGTGGGGGATGGGGAGATCCTTCTATGGACTTATCCGATGTGTAAATTATATTGGATTCCCGCATTACTTGGAAGGAGTAAACAAAAAAGTGCTTCACTTTATTATTATTATATATACAGAAATTGATAGTTATATAAGTGCTCATTTTAATATTTTTTGATTTTACCAAATTTTACAAAATAACAGTATGTTATCCAGAGAGATAACAATATACAGAAGAAAGTGATCTAGTGAATATTCGACTTTGGGTAGTTATTCATTTATGTTACTAAGTCCATTCCCCAACTCAGTTAATTATTTTAGTTGAGGTAGAAATGAATAAGATCAAAATGTACTTGGTGTTTTTGCAAAGAAAGGGCTAGGTTGTGCCACACCCTTGCACTCTCCTACTCTATCCTATTCCTCATGCAACTAAAGACAGGTGTTAGAGCAGGAGAGAAAGTTTACATGTTTGAGTTGAGAAATTGCTGAGGTGTCAGTTTCCTGTCTTGATTTAAAATGTGGGTGAAGGATATGAAGAGATACTTCTAAAAAGAAGATATTTATGCAGCCAACAAACATATGAAAAAAAGCTCATCATCACTGGTGATTAGAGAAATGCAAATCAAAACTACAATGAGATACTATCTCACACTAGTTAGAATGGAAATCAGTTAAAAAGTCAGGAAACAACAGATGCTGGAGAGGATGTGAACAAACAGGAACACTTTTACACTGTTGGTGGGAGTGTAAATTAGTTCAACCACTGTGGAAGACAGTGTGGTGATTGCTCAGTATCTAGAACTAGAAATACCATTTGACCTGGTAATCCCATTACTGGGTATATACCCAAAGGATTATAAATCATTCTACTATAAAGACACATGCACATGTATGTTTATTGCAGCTCTATTCACAAAAGTAAAGACTTGGAACCAACCCAAATGCCCATCAATGATAGATTGGATAAAGAAAATGTGGTACATATACACCATGGAATACTCTGCAGCCATAAAAAAGGATGGACCTATGTCCTTTGGAGGGACATGGCTGAAGGTAGAAACCATCATACTCAGCAAACTAACACAATAACAGAAAACCAAACACCGCATATTCTCACTCCTAAGTCGTAACTGACCAATGAAAATACATGGACACAGGGAGGAGAACATCACACACTAGGGCCTATTGGGGGATGGGGGGCTAGGGGAGGGATAGCATTAGAAGAAATACCTAATGTAGATGACGGGTTGATGGGTGCAGCAAACCACTACGGCACGTGTATACCTATGTAACAAACCTGCACCTTCTGCGCATATACCCCAGAACTTAAAATATAATTTAAAAAGTATACATTTTCATGCACCTACATCCAAACATGCAAAGCTATATTGGAATTCTAATTTATAACACACATAGTTGGCTCCGTGTGCGACTATATTGTATTGATCATCATATGGCAACACTTATATTTTCCTTTCTTGGAAAACTGATGGAGGATATTAAATGTGTATCCCCAACCCCTGTTACAAATACTCAGTTTATCTCCAAGTCCCCCTAATGAGTTTTTGCATAAATAAGTAGCTATTAATGTTCAAAGAGCTCTGGACTATAATCATGAAGACGTTGCATAGTTAAATCTTTAATAAATAGTTCTAATTCCAACCTAATAGAACACAGAACAGGAGGATCCCTGGAATCAATCAAACATCAGCTTTGACTGTGGTATCAGTTGCTTGCTGACAGCAACAAACATAAAGTATCCTGGTCTCTCTCTCTCTTTCTCTCTCTCTCTATCTGTCTCTCTCTTTCTCTTTCTCTCTCTTTCAGTTTACAGTTCACATTGTTCCTTTTTCTGTGTTACAATTCTTCATTGGTAACATTTATGATGAAAGATTAAGCATTCAAGGAAACCTATTTGGATACTCTTTGTGGAACAACTTTGCACCCTGGGCTTTCTATTTAGGGTCTTCCCTATCCCAGAGCTAGTGCCCCTCTCCAGCTCCATTTTCCAGTCGCAAACATCTACCGGTGCAAGCTGCTCTCCTCTCCATTTTTCTCCTGCTTTCTGTCACTCCTACCTCTAGGGTTTGCTTATACTTTCTTTCTTTCTTGAGCAAAAGTAATCTTAGATTCTTCCTATCCAGACTTTATCCATCCTTTACTGCTCATCAAACATACATGCCCTCCAGAACAAGACTTGTGCAAAATGGATTTTTACTTATCTGGATTCCTGTAGCTCCAATTCAGATATGGGCACGTGAAGACCACCTCAATAAGAGCCAGATAAACGTCACTATTCAGGCTAGAATTAGATGGTGATGCTCTCAATCCTTCCAAAGCATGAATATGCCCTGTAAAGATCTGCATTCAGCAGGCGAGGAAACCTTGCTTACACAACTCAATACAGGTTCTTGGATTCTTCTCTTCTTACAATATACACCTTAGTATTTGTACTAATATTTTTATGTTTTATCTATATAAATTTAACCTCTCAGACTGCAAGCTGATTTTGGAAAGTAGAAGATCAGTTTATTTAAGCAATGCCATCCATGCTTGAGTCATAATGGAATTAAATAAGTACTTGCAGAATAAGTAAATCAATGGGATTATACCATTTTCAAAGGAAGAAAGTGTGATATAATTATATTTGTATTTTATACGGTATGCAGAAGATGTTAATAAATATTGAGCAAATTTAGTTTATATGTGTATACATTAATATTTAATTTTTATTTAGATTATTAATCATGCAAAGATGGGTGAAAACATGTCAAAGATCATGCAGAGATACCCTCCACCTCTTAGGTTTAATCTTATCTTTAATCTGCATATGTCTCTTGTTTTTGGTTTTATTACCTCTGTTTAGAAATACAATTGTAATTTTAGAGAGAGACTTCAAAATGTTACAAGTTAAATAACACAGGAATTTTCACTTTAATACTGTTCTCCTATTAGCAGTCAGTTATTTTTGTGTCTCTACCTCTGAATTGGTACAGCTATCATAAACAATCATTTATTTGTTTATGCACAAACATCCATCATTAAAACTGGGAAACCAGCCCGGTAAATAAAAATAAAGATAGCATGAGAATTTTAGGAGTGTGACACTGTATTCTCAACACTGCAGCCAATTCCAACATGCTGCAATTTCCTATTAGCATCTCTAACTCATAAGGGTTGGGACCAGCTGTTAGACAATGTTATTAATCCTACCATTTTTGCTCCTGGAGGTGGGCGGTGTGAGTGAGACTGTCCAATGTGTCCCACTAAATTAGTCTTTAAAACAAGTTGAGTGGTTAAAAAAAAAAATAATAACAACACATCAATCAGAGTCTATGATTGGCACTCCAAAAAACATTTTACATTTTTTTCTTGGAATGCAGAAATATATGTGGCAAAGCATGCCACAACTCATGCAATGCCATCAAAGGCACCCACGCAAAACCTGAACTCAAATTCCAATGCCTACTCTTTCCTGCCCCTAGAGTTCTAGTTAGCAATGTGTTATTTACTGCCAGGTTACTTTCCAGGTGTGTGTTACTTCTCTGTCCTATAGCCCGTATCCTTCCTGATCACTCACACTCGTCTCCCACAGATATACGTCATATTTTCTTCCTGACCACCCTCCACATTTCAACTTGAAATCCACAGTGCCTTCCTCCTCAAGCTGCCAGTGAGGTGAATGCAATCACCGTTATCAGCAATGCTTTGTACAAGCAACTCACAAACCCTGCTGTGATGGATTTACTGCAGTAGAGCGTGTTGTAGACAACAAGAAGACCAAATGGAGTTGAGAGATTGATAGAAAGATCATTTTTCTTCATCCCAAATAAACAAAAATAAATCCTTCTATAAATCTGTCATTATGATCTTTTGTTTAAACAACCTTTTTGACCCTCCATGACAGAAGGCACTGAAGTTCAACGGCAATGCTGCCTAAGGCAGAAATCCATATAACTTTGGTACTGTGTACATGGGCATATTTACAGTATGTCATCTCAAGAATCTGAATTTTCATAGCCGTTAAAATTCAAATACACTTTGTCTTCTGTAATTTAACTGTGTTTTTCTTTATTGCCATCTTTTTACCACATTAATATTTTGTTTTACTTATCAGCTTTCCTTGGTCTCAATTAAGCATCCCTATTTCCTAATACTCTGCTAAAAACCTTTAGGATGCATGATTGATACAACTCGATGTTTGCCTTTTACCGCACCAGACTTTATCGGCCTAGAGGACAATATCTCCCAAGAACTGAGCTGAGTGATTGTCCCGTGATTCATGGACAGTCAGCATTTGTTCAACAACTAAATAGAAATTCACTTCATAAATCTTTCATACTATTATAAATGCTAACCTATCTTAATTCTACATCTCCGGGTTTTTTATCTTATTCTAATTGAGCTGATGCCAGAAGTATGCTCTCTTAAAAACTTCCATTTGTTTCTATTTCCTTAATTTTTTAAAATTCAGACCCAGTTTCTTACTTTAGAAGGGGAGGGATGGAGTGATGATTGTACTGATGTAATTTTAAAGATTGAACTCAGGAATCATATTTTGATTAGCAGGTGGCACACTGATGTTTGAGAAGAAAATGAAAAGTGGATTCATATGCAAATCCAGTATTGTGCATCTTCAGTGCACTTAATGAATGGTGGTATTGATTTAATTTGGTTAATAAATTTTGGATAAATAGAACTCTTGATTAAAATAGTACATCTCAAGGGAAAAAGTCATATCTGAACAGACAAATTAACAAAGGTTGAAGGCTTCCCCTGACTGGAGTGTCACTCTTCTCACCCTGGTGTTAATTACATTTGTCAACTAGCATATCATTCATGGGAATAATTTGGATTTTCAGTAAGTATGTGATCCAGTCCAAATATTTCTCTTTTTTCCTCATGGCCTACTCCAAAAACATTTATCAGAAAATCTCTACATAAAATTCACATATTATGATAAACGGAAGGAACTTGAAGTGCATATTGTCTGTAACTACTCATCTAACATTTATCCAATCTCTTGTTCAACATTTTGCAAAATGGGTTATATCACCTTGTCTCAAACTCAAGCAGATATGAGGAGCTAATTTTGTCAGGACATAGAATCTCATGGCTGGGCAGCTCCAAATGATTCTAAATTGCTTATAAGGAGTTCAACCCTGTCTTTTTTTTTAACCTTTGGGGATGCTATTCAATTCCCTAGAGTCTAGAGCAACATCCATTAAAACAAAATACAAAAAACTAGCCGGGCGAGGTGGCGGCGCCTGTAGTCCCAGCTACTCGGAGGCTGAGGCGGGAGAATGGCGTGAACCCGGGAGGCAGAGCTTGCAGTGAGCGGAGATCGCGCCACTGCACTCCAGCCTGGGCGACACAGCGAGACTCCGTCTAAAAAAAAAAAAAAAAACATGTTTTAACATACAATAATTATTCTAATACATAGACCTGGTCATTATGTGCCTATGAAATCTTCTTTTCATTGCCTAAATCATAACAAAAGCAACATTTTCATAACATGGTTTCTTTAGAAACACGATATTTTACTCAAAGTTACAATAAAAGTTCAAGTTTAAAAGTAACCACAATATTCAAGATAGGTCTAACATATACATAATTCAATAGTAATGTTACATGAAAATACTCATACAAATACAATTTAATTTTTTTCTCTGTCTGAATACAGAAATATCACCTGAATTTTAAACAAATTACCCCCTTAAAAATCTTTCTTACTTTTTTCTCCATTGTGGCCAACACCTCTCTACATGATTTTTGTAGAAAATGTAAATGACACACATATTTCTCAGGACTTTTTTTTTTTTTTTTCCATCCAATGGCTTCCAAATGTCATTCCCAATTCTTCCCAGATTTCTGCCATTATAATGACAGGTAGAGAAAGTGGGAGGAAGAATCTGATTTCTTCACATTGGGAGGATCTCTCCAAATTCTCTTACAAAATAAAACTGTTTCACATAGTTTTGACTAAATTTCTTTTTCAATCAAAGCACATATTTTAAAACATGTATTTATAAAATGTTAACCTGTGGTTTCAGAGTGTATTATTCCATTTTCCATTTTATATTGAGATAATAGAGAAATATTCAGGAAAAAAGACTGGATAAGAATTCCAACACAACAATTTAATAGCTCTATGATCTTGGACAAGAAGCTAATTTCACTAAAGTTTAGTCTTCCCCAACTGGAAAGTAGGCTGATTTGTCACTATTTTGCAGAAATGTGTGTGAATGAACAGAGGTAAAGAATACATGTAAACTATCTGATACAGCCTCTATATTTAGACAGCCACATGAACTCACTAGCTCTTATTACTTTTATAGATGATATGCAAAATTAAAATAGGATTTCTTATGTTAAATAGTTTTATTTATGACTAATTTATAAAACATATGTTTCAAAGGAAGTCTCTTTTTTAGTTTGCTTAAAACTCATTTTATTTATTGTGTATTGTCACTTATATGAATAAAAAGAACACCTATGGAGATTGGGGGAAAGCACTTGGATAAAAGACATTTTGGTGATGTCATTTTGACACTTGCATCTACTACATAAACTAAATAAAAGTTTTAGAAGTATTAGTATGATAGGCTATGAGCAACAGGGACCCTGAGTACACCTCATTTCTTACTCCATCCCCCAGCCACACCTCATCTTTTGGTCTATTTTCAAGTTGAATTGGGTGAAGGTCATGGGCCAGTGCTCAAGGGCAGTAGCAGACTGGATGCTCTGAGGAACTCTGGGAATCTGCTGCTGGGGACGCTACATGGAGGGTGACGTTCCCCCATCCAGCTAGTCAGAGCAACTGAAAACATAAATCAAAGGTTCAGCAGGTGTCCCAACCAATTCTTTCTCCCGTCTCACACTTCATACTGAAGGTAATGCTGTCGTAGTCAAAAGCTTGCTTTTAAAGTCCTGTAGAGGCAGATTTAAATATGAAATTTTTTCAAAAGGCAGTTGAAACAATGAAAAGGGCAAGTGATAACCCCCTTTAATCTGCTTCTCTCTTAGGGGGCTGGAGTTAGTCTTTTGGTAATATTCTGAATCAATACAGGTAGATTTCTGAGTCCAGAGATCACACCTCTCACCAAAAGTATACATTCTAACAAAATATAGTCCTTTAGAGTTGAAACTATATTTTTGCCTTTGCCACTAGACTACCCGTGTGCCCTGGCAAAGGGACACGGTGTTTTCTTATTCTTTGCGTTCATGATGCCACATATTATTTACTGTGCATGTTAGAGAGGCAACACTTTGTAATGTGAGAGGGCAGAGAGTGGATCAAAATGTAGGGCAATGATATTTACATAGTAATATCTAATATTTCCCAAGCACCACACTGGCCCCCTTACATTGAATATATCACTTAATATTCAGAACATTTTAAAAATTGTTTTTTTAACAGATGAAGAAACAAAGACCTTGAAGGGACTGGAAAATTTACCAAGCTCATAAAGTTGGTAAAGAGAAAAACTGGGATCAAAATTCAAGTCGAATTGACTATAATTTCCTATAATTTTTATAGTCAATTGCTGCTTCTCCAGAAAAAATAAAAACACTGCTTATTAAAGACACACATACATAACTATAATACATTTACAAATATTTTCATTGAAAATATCAAAAGTTCTGTATCCTAAAATGTGAAGCTTCATTTATTAGAAAAAATAAACTTTGATGGTATAACTTATTCACTGACACTGCTCTATAAATGTGGCATTGTTATGACTAAGAAAGAAAATAAAATGATTGATGAATCACCAAACATCACATGTGAATTTATTTGTCAAAGTTATGAACTTTCTGTTATTGACTTCTACCAACTGACTTTTATGCCTGAAACATAGCTGATTCTAGTTTAAAGGGATAAATTCAACATTGATAGCACTGAGGAAATATATTTGCATCTATATATTTCCACACTATGTTCTATATTTACTCACATTAAATCAAAGCCAATTGAAAAGTAAAGATGTCACATTACTGGCTGAAAGGTTACTTAGCAAAATTAACACAGCAGTGTACCTGAAAGATAAAGGCAGCATCCCTAGAGATGTTGTGTGATTAAAAAATAAAATAAAATCTGAATTATGAATTTTACATAATAGTATCTAATTCTAAGATACATAGAAATACATTTCCAAAAAAAGGAGCAAAGTGAGGAACAATTGGGAAAGAAAGTAAAGAACAACATATTTAAAGAACAGAAGTAAAGAAAGTAAAGAACAACATATTTAGAGAACATATAAAGAACAGGCATATTTCAGTTCTAATAGATAGGCAATTATCTCTCTCTCTCCCTCTCTCTCTGTTAATATCTCTTCCCCCAATTTTCTTTCATTTGTTAAGTGCTCAAAAATTAGCACACAAGATAATAGTTTTTGTTTTTTTCCTATGTTGAGTGCACATTTAAAAAAAATCATAATGTATTTGCTCTAAAAGTAACATCCTCAAAGGCTGCTACTGGCTGTGTAAAACGGTGCAAATTTACTGGATGCAATTTAGATAGAAGTATTGTTTAAAATAATAAATATAGATATAGATATTTAAACTACTTATTCCTCCAAACTCCATTTCTGAGAATCTATATATAAGATACAGAATTACTCATTATTATTATTTTTTTCTGTTTTGTATGAATGATTGTATTTTATTTTTAACTTTAATTTTAAGTTCAGGGTACATGTAAAGGTATTTTACATAGGTAAATTTGTGTCATGGGAGTTTGTTGTACAGATTACCTTATCACACAGGTATTAAGTCCAGTACCCATTAGTTATTTTTCCCGATCCTCTCTCTTCTCTCACCCTCCACCCTCTGAAAGCCGCCAGTGTGTGTTGTTCCCCTCTATGTGTCCATATGTTCTCGTCATTTAGCTTCCATTTATAAGTGAGAACATGCAGTACTTGGGTTTTCTGTTCCTCAGTTTGCTGGAGTTAATGGCCTCCAGCTCCATCCATGTCCTGCAAAGGACATGATCTTATTCTTTTTTATGACTGCATAGTATTCCATGGTGTGTATGTACCACGTTTTCTTCCTGTCGTCTAGCACTGATGGACATTTAGGTTGATTCCACAAGGTTGCTATTGTGAATAGTGCCGCAATGGACATTCACATGCATGTGTCTTTATAATAGAATAGTTTATATTCCTCTGGGCATACACCCAGTGATGGGATTTCTGTCTTTAGATCTTTGAAGAATTGCCACAGTGTCTTCCAAAGTAGTTGAACTAATTTACACTCCCACCAACAGTGTACAAGCATTCTTTGACAAAGACGCCAAAAGCAATTGCAACAAAAGCAAAAATTGACAAATGGGATCTAATCAAACTAAAGAGCTTCTGCACAGCAAAGAAAGCAAAGAAACTATCAACAGGGTAAACAGGCAACCTACAGAATGGGAGAAAATGTTTGCAAAGTATGCATCTGACAAAGGTCTAATAGTCAGCATCTATAGGAAAGTTAAACACATTTACAAGAAACAAACCCATAAAAAGTGGGCAAAGGACATGAACAGATATTTTTCAAAAGAAGACATACATGTGGCCAACAATCATATGAAAAAATTCTCACTATCACTGACCATTAGAGAAATGCAAATCAAAACCACAATGAGTTATTATCTAACATCAGTCAGAATGGCTATTACTAAAAAATATTCAATATTATTAATAATTATACAAATGTAAATCATTCTAAATGCTGCATGTATAATGGTCTTAATCTCAAACTGGAATTTTATGTTGCCTTCAAAATGTTTATAATTAACTTCTAATGACACAAGAGAATTTATAAGCAAGAGAGTAAATATAAGACAAGTTGGAACCTGAATGTTAATTATGTATGTTAACACACACATCTACACACCCACACACATAAACTAGGCTAAAATATATATGAAAAAGAAAACTATAAACTACAATCTAATGTTAACAATGCAAATTAGGGTAACACTTTTTTAATGTATATTTTTAGCATCTAAATTTTTCTAAATAAAAATATATTGCTTTTATAGTCAGAAAGAAAAGAAAAACTTACTTTCACCCACTTTCTCTGGTGTATTCAAGATATATTCATTAAACCATCCATACTTATAAGTGAGGAGAACTTACAATGTGTTTGCTATTATATTATGGTTTATGAGAAAAAAAATGGGAATGCAAAAAGTTAGTAACTCCTGCCCTACAATGTCTTACCATTTAATCTTGGCTGTATCTACAAATTTCAATAAAATTATATAAACTGGTTAAGTTCAAAATTATATTAAACTTGTTTGCTGATAGAATGATGAATTCCATTCATAGAAATCTGGATTTTATGAATGAATGAAACAAAAAATCTAGTCAGCATACATTTGTCAAGATTTATATTAGATATGAAAAGATTAAAATTATGTACATGCATACTTTTATTGGAAATAATGAAGAATCAAATTGTTTGTTGATATATCATTGAATAAAATGCTTTCTTTAAGTAAAATTTGTCAAATTGGAGATTTATACTTAGTAAACACAGAGAATAATTCAAATGACTTACTTTTTTCAGCACTTTATTTTGCTCGTCGTTGTTGACAAAAATCTTGTTTCAAATAGAAATCATGACTAAAATGGAAACAATGTTATAAATACTACTTTATTCCATCCAGTATATTCTTTGAAAATTGTTTTGAGGCTACTATGTCTTGACTGCTCAATCCAAAATATTTGATCCTAAAGAGAGTCTGTAATATCCTTGTCATGTTCAGGCAGTGGTCTTTAGCAACTGGGAAACACATGTGTAACTGTTAAAACTATGACAGTTACCATTGTCTTCACCATCGCCATCATCATCACCATTAGCAGCACCAGCAGTATCACTACCATCATCACCATCTTCAGCATCTTTGTCTTCAACATCGTCATTGAATTTGTTGATTTCATTCTACTGGCCATGAATTGTGGTAAAGTAATTTACATGGATTTTCCTCAATTAATGTTCACTCTAACCTTATGTGATTTCTACATACTATCAGCACTCAAAGATAAGTAGCAAAGGAGCAGTGGAGTTAGCTAAAATAGCATAGCTAATAAATGTCAGAGGGTTCAAATAGTACATCCCTGGATCCTGCTTTATGAATTGGATTGGCACAACATCTGGTTGAATACATTTCTATGTCACCTACCTCATGTATGTGTTGTAACATTAAGGCAAAATACTTCCTATGAAGCAGAAAAATATTGGCTAATGTGAAATATAAGCACTTCTAAAAATATCATCACTATGTATTAATAGATTCTCTTAGGAGTAAATAAGTTTATAAGGAAATACATAAGTAAATAAGTTTAGGCTGTGAAGTAATGCATATAAAAATATCTGGAGAAAAGAGGTAGAATTGTCCAAATATTACTGATATTTGGTGATACTATTAGTTTTGAACATAGACATTTCATAGGCCATAATTTAATTATAAGACACTCTTATTCCATCTGAAATATATCGCCTTCTCACTCCCAGGATCTTTTCAGTGTTTAAGACTCACCTGGAACTCTGAAATAAGACAGGAAATCTTTCTGGCATATTATTTTACAGCGAGTCAGGAGGCCATAAACAGATTTCTACAGGTAGTGTCAAATTTTATAATATCAGTCTTATGTGACTAAACTTACTTGAAACTAAAATTTTTGCAATGGCTCTGATAAAGTGATAAAAATACTAAAAGTGAACTTTTAGTATTAATTAATTAACAAATGTTATTCATTTTAAGTTTCATTAGTCAACATAGAACTATTGTAATTCAATTTAATATCATAAAATAACATACCATAGTAAGATTTTTATACCTGAGAAATGTGAAATCACCTTTATTGTAGCTTCTCTTGTATCATGTGAGTGTAAAGGTCCCAATTACTCTTTCTTTAAAAGGTGTGCTCGCTCTATGGAATATGCCTACAACATTCTTCCTTTTATACAAAAGTCTTTTTGTGCTTTTTTTTTTTTTTTCTCATTGTCACTCTATACAAATTTTTCCCCATTGACCTTTGGATTAATATCACAAGTTTTAAATTTCATCTTATCCATGACCACAGTGTTTTGTTATAAGCATCAGCTTTTTGACAACAGAGCTCATTCTCCTACGCATGTCTGAAGGCTACAGTGAACTTCATGATGCTTTGAAAACATTTGGCATGTTGTTGCTCTATTCACAGCACTACGTAAGTTCAATAAGATGTTTTTCTGTGATTGAGATACAGTTTTACATACAGCAGATGAAAAAAAGTCATAAATATATCTGTTGAATTAAATATTTGGGTTTTAATATTGTACCATTGTCATAATTTGAATCAATTTTCTCATATTCTTTGTATATGTTTCTCAAACTGAGACGGAACACTTTAAAAATCTTACAGCAAAAGAATGAAATGAGCATATCACAAAACCATATTAGAATCCCCTTGCAAAACATATCCATCCTCTATGGATACCAATATCTTTATAACAGATTAAATGTGTGGAGAACCACGTTTTGTCTAAAAATCTTCTCATACCTTCTCATTTGAACCCACAATAAAGCCACACAATGGCAGAGCATGTTCCTCCTTGGCAGTAGAAAAGCATATATGCAAGAAATTAATTTGCCCATTAATTTGCCCAAAGTCACAGCTAATCCATTTAAATGTACAATTCCAGTTCCCTTTACCTTATAGTTCTGTGCTTATTGACAAACCTCACATAGTCCTGACCTTCTTTCAATACATATACTAGCTGCCAGTAATAGCCAGTTATTTTAAAAAAATTTTAATTAGTGTGTGTGGAGGCATCACGCTATCTGACTTCAAACTATACTACAAGGCTACAGTAACCAAAACAGCATGGTACTGATACCAAAACAGAGATATAGACCAATGGAACAGAACCGAGTCCTCAGAAATAATACCACACATCTACAGCCATCTGATCTTTGACAAACCTGAGAGAAACAAGAAATAGGGAAGGATTCCCTATTTAATAAATGGTGCTGGGAAAATTGGCTAGCCATAAGTAGAAAGCTGAAACTGGATCCTTTCCTTACTCCTTATATGAAAATTAATTCAAGATGGATTAGAGACTTAAATGTTAGACCTAATACCATAAAAACCCTAGAGGAAAACCTAGGTAGTACCATTCAGGACATAGGCATGGGCAAAGACTTCATGTCTAAAACACCAAAAGCAACGGCAGCAAAAGCCAAAATTGACAAATGGGATCTCATTAAACTAAAGAGCTTCTGCACAGCAAAAGAAACTACCATCAGAGTGAACAGGCAACCTACAGAATGGGAGAAAATTTTTGCAATCTACTCATCTGACAAAGGGCTAATATCCAGAACCTACAAAGAACTCAAACAAATTTACAAGAAAAAAACAAACAACCCCATCAAAAAGTGGGCAAAGGATATGAACAGACATTTCTCAAAAGAAGACATTCATACAGCCAACAGACACATGAAAAAATGCTCCTCATCACTGGCCATCAGAGAAATGCAAATCAAAACCACAATGAGGTACCATCTCACACCAGTTAGAATGGCGATCATTAAAAAGTCAGGAAACAACAGGTGCTGGAGAGGATGTGGAGAAATAGGAACACTTTTACACTGTTGGTGGGATTGTAAACTAGTTCAACCATTATGGAAAACAGTATGGCGATTCCTCAAGGATCTAGAACTAGATGTACCATATGACCCAGCCATCCCATTACTGGGTATATACCCAAAGGATTATAAATCATGCTGCTATAAAGACACATGCACACGTATGTTTATTGCAGCACTATTCACAATAGCAAAGACTTGGAATCAACCCAAATGTCCATCAGTGACAGACTGGATTAAGAAAATGTGGCACATATACACCATGGAATACTATGCAGCCATATAAAAGGATGAGTTTGTGTCCTTTGTAGGGACATGGATGCAGCTGGAAATCATCATTCTTAGCAAACTATCACAAGAACAGAAAACCAAACACCGCATGTTCTCACTCATAGGTGGGAACTGAACAATGAGATCACTTGGACTCGGGAAGGGGAACATCACACACCAGGGCCTATCATGGGGAGGAGGGAGGGGGGAGGGATTGCATCGAGAGTTATACCTGATGTAAATGACGAGTTGATGGGTGCAGCACACCAACATGGCACAAGTATACATATGTAACAAACCTGCACGTTATACACATGTACCCTAGAACTTAAAGTATAATAATAATAATATATAAATAAAAAAATAATAAAAAAATATGAACTGCCAACTTGATTGGATTGAAAGATGCAAAGTATTGTTCCTGGGTATGTCTGTGAGGCTGATGTCAAAGGAGATTAACATTTGAGTCAGTGGACTGGGAGAAGCAGACCCACCCTCAGTCGGGGTGGGCACAGTCTAACCAGCTGCCATTGTGGCTAGAATAAAGCAGGCAGAGGAACGTGGAAGGACTAGACTGACTGTGTCTTCCGGACTTCATCTTTCTCTTGTGCTGGATGCTTCTTGCCCTCCAACATTATATACAAGTTCTTCATGTTTTGAATTCTTGGATTCACACCAGTGGTTTGCCAGGGATTCTTGTGCCTTTGGCCACAGACTGAAGGCTGCCCTGTTGGCTTTCCTACTTTTGAGGTTTCCAAACTCGGACTGATTTTCTTGCTGCTCACCTTGCAGACAGCTGATTGTGGGACTTCACTTTGTGATCCTGTGAGTTAACACTCCTTAATAAATTCCTTTTCATGTATACATCTATCCTATTAGTCCTGTCACCCTAGAGTACCCTGACTAACACAGTGTGAGTACCTTGTACATAAATACGTTTATGGGGTACATGAGAGATTTTGATAGTTATGCAACACGTAACAATCACATCAGGGTAAATAGGGTGCTTATCCTGTCAAGAATTTGTCCTTCGTTTTTCAAACAATCCAATTATAGTCTTTTAGTTATTTTGAAACGAACAATTAAATTACTTTTTACTATACTCTTTGTGTTGTGCTAGCAAATACCAGGTCTTATTTATTACTTCCAGCTATTACTTTGTACATATTAACCGTTCCCCCTTCCCTCCCACCTTCATAGCCTCTAGTAACCAACCTTCTACTCTGTATCTCTATGAGTCCAACAATTTTAGTATAACACTCCCACAGCTAAGTAAGAACACATGATGTTTGTCTTTCTGTGACTGGCTTATTTCACTCAACATAATAACCTCCAGTTCCATCCAGGTTTTTACCAATAACAGGATCTTATTCTTTTTCATGGCTGAAAAGTACACCATTGTGTATGGGTACTGAATTTTCTTTATATATTCATCTGTTGATACACACTAAGGTTGTTCCAAATTTTGGGTATTGTGAACAGTGTGACAATAAACATGGAGTGCAGATATCTCTTTGATATACCAATTTCGTATCTTTCTGATTTGTACCCACCAGTGAGACTGCTGGATCATATGGTGGCTCCATTTTTGTTTTTTTGAGAAACGTCCAAACAGTTGTTCATAGTGGATTTACTGATTTACATTTCTACCAACAGTGTATGTGGATCCCCTTTTCTCTACAACCTCCCCAGTCTTTGTTATTGCCTGATCTTTGGATAAAAGCCATTTTAACTGGGGTGAGATGACATATCATTGTAATCTTAATTTGTATTTCTCTGATGATCAATGATGTTGACCACCGTTTCATGTCTGTTGGTCATTTATATGTCTTCTTTTGAAAAATATCTATTCAAATATTTTGTCCATGATTAGATTTTTTTCCTCTAGTGTTATTTGAGCTCCTTATATACTCTGGTTATTAATCCCTTGTCAGGTGTGTACTTTGCAAATATTTTCTCCCATTCTGTGGGCTGTCTCTTCTCTTTGTAGATTGTTTTCTTTGCTGTGTAGAAGCTTTTTAACTTGACGTGATTCAATTTGTCGATTTTTGCTTTGGTTGCCTGTGGTTTTGTGGCATTACTCAAGAATACTCAGACCAGTTGGGCACAGTGGCTCACACCTGCAATCCTAGCACTTTGGGAGGACAAGGCAGGCAGATCACTTAAGGTCAGGAGTTCTAGACCAGTCCGGCCAACATGGTGAAATCTCATCTCTACCAAAAATGCAAAAATTAGCCAGGCATGGTGGTGTATGCCTATAATTTCAGCTACTTGGGAGCTTAAGGCAGGAGAATTGCTTGAACCTGGGAGGTGAAGATTGCAGTAAGCCAAAATTGCACCACTGCACTGCAGCTTGGGCAACAGAGTCTCAAAAAAATAAAAATAAAAATACTCAGAACAATGTCATGGAGATTTTCCCCAATGTTTTCCTGTAGTAGTTTCATAGTTTTAAGATAACATATTTAAGTGTTTAATTTGTTTTTATTTGATGTTTGTATATGGTGAGAAACAGGGGTCTAGTTTCATTTTTCTGCATATGGATATCCAGTTTGACCAGCATCATTTATTGAAGTGGCTGTCTTTACCCCAATGTATGTTCTTTGCATCTTTGTGAGAATAAGTTCACTGTATGTATGTGAATTTGTTTCTGGGTTCTCTATTCTACTCCATTGGTCTATGTCTCTGTATTTATGCCAGTATCATGCTGTTTTGGTTACTATAGCTCTGTAGTGTAATTTGAAGTCAGGTAATGTAATTCCAGTTTTTATTTCTCAGGATAGTTTTAAGTATTTTGTGTCATTAATGGTTTCATATGAATTTTAGGATTTTTTTTTTCTATTTCTGTGAATAAGGTCATTGGTATCTTGATAAGGATTGAATTGAATCTGCATATTGATTTGGATAGTATTGACACATCAACAATATTGATTCCATTTTTTTGTGTGTCTTCAAATTATATAAAGAGTTAGATATGTATTATAGCTTTCATAGTCTCGGCTTCCTTGTACCCATTCTTGTTGGGAAGGCTTTCCAGATACTCAAAAGGACTTGGGTGTTGTGATTTAAACTACATCTGCTTTAGGGGCCACCAATAATGCTGTGGGTCTTGCAGATATGTAAAGGTATAGCCTTATAGTCTTGGACAAGATCTGGAAGAACTATTTGGATTACCAAAGAATCTTGTTCTATTTTCTTACTTTCTCCCACACACAATCTCTCTCTCTCTCTCTCTCTCTCTCTGTCTCTCTCTCTGTTCTAAGACACCTGGACCTGAGGGTGTAGTGACACAAACACCCTGTGGCCATCATGACTAGGACTGTGCTGGGCCAGAACAGAAGTCAGCAAAGCACTGGGTCTCACCCAGGCCCACTGTAACCCCTCCCTATCTACTATCTGTGTTCGCTCAAGAGCCTGGGGCTCTACAGTCAAAAGGTGGTGAAGCTAGCCAAGCCTGTGTCTTTTCCTTCTGCATGGTAAGTTCCTCAAGGTCCCAGGCCCTGGGTGGGTCCAGAGGTGTCATCCAGGAGTCAGGGACTAGAGTCAGAAATGTTAGAAGTCTACTTGGTGTTCTATTGTACTGCAGCTGAGCTGGCACTCAAACCACAAGACACAGTTCTTCCCACTCTTCTCTGCCTTTTCCACAGGCAGAGGAGCCTCACCCTGTAGCCACTGCCTCCACAGGCCCACGGGAGTACTACCACCCATATTCTCTTAAGGCCCCCCGGCTCTTCAGTCATCACATGGTGAATGCTGCTGGGCCTGGGACACACCCTTCAGGGCAGTGGGCTCCTCTCTGGCCCAGAGCAGGTCCAGAAATGCCATCCAGAAGCCAAGGCCTGGAATCAGGGACCCCAAGAGTCTGTTTGATGCTGTACACACATGAAGCAGAGCTGGTACCTATGATGCCAGACAAAGTCCCCTTTACTTTTGCCTCTGCTTTTCTCAAGAAGAAGGAGTTTCTCCCTGAAGCCACTGCAGCTGAGAATGGCAATATCTCATGAGAATGTGTTATGTCTCACCTGAAGCCAGTAAGTCTGCTCTTTCCTTGATTCTTAAACACGCAACTCCTTAATTTTAAGTTCTACATAGTGGCTTCATTTAAATCTGACAACCATAGAGTTGATACCATGATCCGTAAATTACACATAAGGAAATGGTATGACACATTAAGATATTCAACCTCGATTACCTCCATTACTAGCAGTTACTTACAGGCAGAGAGGTGTGGATTCTGTTTTGGCTTCGCACATAAAATTAGCGTAGTCTTATTTTTTTGAACGAAGATTAATATTTCATGTTGTAAGAAACACAGTGGTTAAACTGATGCAAAGCTTTTGTTGACTACTTAAATTCAATCTTAATTATAGAGAGAATAGCATTAAAGAATGGCAATATAATACATAAAATATAGTCATTTGAAGTGGCCCAGGGTCATGAGGCTCTGGTATTTTTCATTGGCTAAACATGTCTCATTTAAAACAAAGCAAAACACAAAATGAGGTTTCTTTTTCTTTCTGAATTACATAATTCATTGGGAAAAAGAGTGCTAGTGATTTATTCTTCATGATGCCATTTATTTGCACTCCCTCAAAGATTCCAGGTGTTTCCACACTCAGCGTTTGTCATGCCAGAGCTGCCACCAGCCAATTGTGCTGAAAAGAAGATGAACTTTTGAATACTAGTATTATTTATTTCAAGTAGACAGGCAAGCCATTCTTTCAGACATAGGCCTGTAGTTACCCTTACACTGTGTATTTTCTTGTAAAGAGATGAAACAATTCTGGAGAATGGCTAGGAGGGATCTCTAGCAATTCTGACATCTGAATCTTTCAGTAGAAAAGTCGTTGAAGGCTGTTACACATTCGTTAAGCACATTTTGTGAAATTTAGAGAGAGAACAAAGAGTTTTCATCACTTATAATGTAGGAAACTTTTCTCTCAATTTGCTTCTGCTCTTGACTTTCTTATTTCTTGGTTAATTTTCTTCTTGCAGCAGGATTGTAGGACTGGGATACTGAATTCTGTCACTAATATTCAATCTCCCAATAAATACTTTCTGTTTCTATTCTGAATAGCAAAGACTTTTTCTATGTGTCTTCTCTCGAAAGCATGGTATAGTGCAGCAGTTCACAAACTGCAGTGTATATAAAACTATGATGGAACCTGTGATTACATGATTACCATGAAGTATCCCGGACGTCACCCTCATGGGTTCTGGATCGGGCACTCAGAATGATGCCCAGAGACATTTTAACTCAGATGATTTTCATGTGCTGTGTATGGCAAATATATTAAATCGATAGTCTTATAATAACATTAACAAAACGGTTGGATAATCATTACCATTAAAATATATTTTAATCAGCAAAATGAAAGACTGTGGATCTCCAAGTTCTTGTTCTTCCATAGAAACATGGAAAAAAATAGCCAGCAGCTAAACCAACTTTGAGCTCTGAAAAGCAGTCAAAAGTTGATATTAACCAGCCAAATGCTCAATTTTTTAAAAAAGCTATCTTCAAATTGGTAAGATAGTATCGTGTTGTTTTCACTTGTATTTGTCCTATCTCCTCCGTGGCACAGTGGTGGTCTTTGACCTGGGCAGGCAGTAACCTGGTCCTTAGTTCCATCCCCCGCCTCTCCAAAGTGGAGGCAGCAGAGCACACCTCCTTTTCAAATGATTGTATAAATTCATTATAACCTGTCTGCAGGATACCTGAAGGACTAATACAAGGTATGTCTCTGTTTTGCATAACTTGAAAGCCAGTAAAAAATAAAAAAAGGGTGTTGGGGTGGGGGGCAGTGACTGGGCAGTGCTTTTAAAAGATGTAAGGAGACTAGAAACCCAGAGAGGCTTAGGGGAAGAGATTGTAAGAGATAGAAAAATGTAATCTAAGGCTTGGAGGAGAAGCTGGACTGAAAAGCTTTGGCAAGTTAAAGTATTAAAAGGCAACCATATATACAGGAGAAATTAGAAAGCCATTCACATGCCCAGGAAATATGCATGCTCAGAAAAGGCCCAAGAAGTTGTTAAAGTTGTACTTAAATGGTCCCTAGACTTAAGAACAAGCTTAGCTAAGTGGAGAAGGACTGTACCAGTATAGAGCCCATCTGTAAAGACTTAGAAAAGTAGTTATTCTCTCTTTCATAAATATATTGGGTTTTCTGTTTGTTTGGTTGTTTGTTTGTTTCAGCTTTTCACATCCAGGGAAATCTCTATAAAAACCTTAACAGAACATGAGCTGAAAAAAACAAAAAACTTCAATGATCACACATGACAAAGAGAGTCTTTGCAAAAAATAGTTTTGAAAAGTCTGGAAAAACATATCACTTCTGTCTTCAACAGTTAAAAACAAAAGCAAAAGCAAGAAATTATAAGGAATGGGGAGACTTCCAGAGTTAACATGTTTTATAGGCAAATGTCAAATTCATAACAAAAAACCACAAAGCATTAAAAAAGGAACCAAATACAAAGGAAAACATGGCTAATTCAAAGGAATTAAATTAATTTACAAAATCCATCATTAAGTAAGGCAAAATGTTAGGCTTACAATTGAAAATACTTTTTAACAACTGTGTTAAATATATTCAAATATCTAGGAAAAAATTGTCAAAGAACTAAGGAAATAAAAAATATATACAAATGGGCCGGATGCAGTGGCTCAAGCCTGTAATTCCAGCACTTTGGGAGGCCGAGACGGGCGGATCACGAGGTCAGGAGATGGAGACCATCCTGGCTAACACGGTGAAACCCCGTCTCTACTAAAAAATACAAAAAACTAGCTGGGCGAGGTGGCGGGCACCTGTAGTCCCAGCTACTCTGGAGGCTGAGGCAGGAGAATGGCATAAACCCGGGAGGCAGAGCTTGCAGTGAGCCGAGATCCGGCCACTGCACTCCAGCCTGGGCGACAGAGTGACACTCCGTCTCAAAAAAAAAAAAAAAAAAAATATATATATATATACACATACACACACACACACACACACACACACACAAATGAAATAAAAATTTTAGCAAAGATAAAATTTTTAAAGCACAGATGGAAATTCTGGAGTTGAAAAGTGTAATAAATAAAATGAAAACTTACTAGAGGTGTTTGACAGCAGATATGAGTAGGCAGAAGAAAGAATTAGTCAACTTGAAAATAAGACAATTGAAATTATCTAGTCTACAATAAAAAATATGAACATGCACACACACACACACACACACACATACATACATACATACAAAAGAAAACCAAGAATGCTGTATCTAGTGCAGTGAAACTGACCTTCAAAAATTAAGTAGAAAATAAGATCATCCCAGATAAATAAAAGCCGATGGAATGTATTTTTTTTTTTTTTTTTTGAGACGGAGTCTTGCTCTGTCACCCGGGCTGGAGTGCAGTGGCCGAATGTCAGCTCACTGCAAGCTCCGCCTCCCGGGTTTACGCCATTCTCTTGCCTCAGCCTCCCGAGTAGCTGGGACTATAGGCGCCCGCCACCTCGCCCGGCTAATTTTTTGTATTTTTAGTAGAGACGGGGTTTCACCGTGTTAGCCAGGATGGTCTCGATCTCCTGACCTTGTGATCCGCCCATCTCGACCTCCCAAAGTGCTGGGATTACAGGCTTGAGCCACCGCGCCCGGCCAAGGAATGTATTATCACTAAACCTAACTTGCAAGAAATGCTAATGGACATCATTCTAGTCAAATGAAAGGACAGTAAGCAAAACCATATGAAAATATAAGGTTCTCTGTTAAAGGTAAAATATGAACACATATAAAGGCCGTAATTATCATATATATTTTTGTGACTATATTTTATTATTTTATAGAATGTAAAAGAGAAAAGCATAAAAATAACTCTAAACTTATGTTACTGGGTATACATCATAGAAAAGGCATGGTTTGTGACATACATAGCATAAAGGGAGGCAGGGGAATAGCTGTAGTCAATTTTTTGCTTGTAAATTAAGTTCTTATCAATTTAAAATGTATGATTATAGCTTTAGGATGATTAATAACCACAGTAACAAAATTTCAATAGATCATACTACAAAAATCAACCAAAAACAAAGACATGTAGTGATGAAAGAAAAGGACATAAATTCTTTAAGTTATACAGAAAATAAATAAAATATGATAATAAGTTCTTTTCTATAAGTAATTACTTTAAATTTAAGTGGATTAAAATCCCCAATCAAAAGACACAATGGCAGAATGAATAAAAAGAAACAGAACACAACTATGTGCTACGTATAAGAATCTCACTTTTGATCTAAGAAAACGCATAGGTTGAAAGTAAAATGGTGAATAAATTATATGCTATAAAAATGTCACCAAAGGAGAGTAGGGGTAATGATATTAATATTTGACAGTACACATTTTAGGAAAAAAATGTCCTAAAGGAAAACATGACTCCATTACAAATTAGAGCATTATGCAATGGTGAAATGGTCAATTCATTAAAAGATATAAAAATTTTAAACATTTAGGAACCACACATTAATAGTCCTTGATTAATGAAGCAGACATCAACAGAATTAAGGTAAATACAGACAGTTCTTCATAATAGTAGGAACTTTTATATAATGTTTTTGATAATGGATAGAACAATCACAGAAAGGCATTAAGGAACTAGAACAGTCTAACACGACGGAACAACTAGACTTAGGAGACATCTATGGAGCACTTCACCCAACAACAGAAGATTGTGCATTTTTCACAAATGCACACAGAAAAATCTTTATCATAGACTATACATGACCTGCAAAACAATTTTGTTTTTTTAAGATGGAGTCTCACTCTGTCACCCAGTCTGGAGTACGGCGGCACGATCGCTGCTTAGGGCAACCTCCGCCTCCCAGGTTCAAGTGATTCTCCTGCCTCACCCTCACAAGTACCTGGGACCACAGGCGAATTTTTGTATTTTTAGTGGAGACCGAGTTTCACTATGTAGGCCAGGCTGGTCTCAAACTCCTGACATCAAATGATCCACCCACCTTGGCCTCCCAAAGTAACAATATTTAATAAATTATAAAATTTTGAAATTATACAATGTATCTTTCTAAACACAGTGGAAGGAAATTAGAAATCAAAAGCAGAAGGAGAATTGGAAAATCAACATATATGTAAAAATTAAGCAATAGAGGTAAACAGCTAATGAATCAAAAAATAGATCTCAAAGAAATGATAAAATATATTGAAAATGTAAAAGAATGAAACTTATGGGATGCAACAAATTCAGTGCTTATAGAAAATGCATAGCTATAAATGCTTAAATTAAGAACAAAGAAATATCTCAAATCACAACTTAAAATTTTAACATAAAACCAGAAAAAAAATAACAAAATAAAACCAAAGCCAATGTGAAGAAGGAAATAATAAATGGTTAAATGAGAGATACATAAAACAGAGAATAGAAAAACAATTATCAAATCAACAAAGCAAGGGTTGATGTTTTGAGAAGAGCAACAAATTTTAGTAAATCTTTAGCTAGCTTAACTAAGAAAAAAGGAGGGAAGACTCATGTAACTAAAATGAGAATGAAAAAGGTGACAGAAAAACTTATTTTACAGAAATAAAAATGATTATGAGAGAATACTATAAACAATTATATGCCAAAACATTAAATAACCTACATAAGATGGGTAAATTCCTGGAAAACTCAATGTAGCAAGACTGAATCATCAATAGGAACTATGACAGACCTTTAACTAGAAGGGAGATTGAATCAATAATTAAAATCCTCTCAAACAATGATAAGCCTGGTGAATTCTCACACACACATTGAAATAATTAACACCAAATCCTCTTCAAATGCTTCCGAAAGTTTGAAGAGAAAGGAACGTTTCAAAACTCACTCTGTGAGGCCAGCATTTTCCGGAAACCAAACCATGACAAAAACACTACAAGAAAAGTAAAGTACATATCTTTATCCCCAATGAATATTGATGCACAAATTCTTAACAAAATACTAACAAACAGATTTCAACAGTACATTAAAAGGATTACACACAATTAGAAAGTGGAGTAGAATTATTTCAGAAATGCAAGACTAGTTCAACATATGAAAATCAATTAATATACAACACATTAACAGAATGAAAACGCACAAAATATGAGTCTCTCAATTGATGGAGTAAGTGTGGTTGACAAGATTTAACCTCTTTTATGATTAAAATAATCAATAACCTAGGAATACAAGGAAACTGTGTCAACACAATGAAGACCATCTATGAGAAGCTCAGAGTCAATATTATACTCAAAGGACAAAGGTTTAAAGCTTTTCCTCTTAGATCTGGAAAAAGACAAAGGTGCCTGTACTGACCACTTGTACTCAACATAGTAGCTAAAGGTCTAGCCAGAGCAATTAGGCAAGAGAAAGAAATATAAGTCATCTAAATTAAGAAAGAATAAATCAAATTGCATCGGTTCACAAACAACATAATCTTATATGTAAAAAACACTAAAGATTCTACATAAAATGTTGAAACAAATTAACAAATGAAACTTAGTCACAAGAGATAAATACACAAAAATCCGTTTGTGTTTCTACACCCTAACAATGTGCCATCAGAAAAGAAAATTAAGAAAACAATTCAATTTACTATATAATTGAAAAGAATGAAATGTTTAGGAATGAAGTTAATCAAGGAAAAGAGCAAATTGAACAATCAAAAACTTGAAAACATTGCTGGAGAAAAGTAAAGAAGATGAAAGCAATGGAAATATGCCCCATATGCATGGATTCAAAGACTGAATGTTGTTAAGATGTCAATATGACCCAAATGATATACAGATTCAATACAATTCCTAATGAAATCTCAACAATGTTTACTTTTCAGAAATAGAAAAATCTACTCTAACCCCCCCACCCCAAATGGAACCATCTTTACATCAAGGAACCCCAAATAACAAAGATAATCTTGAAAAAGAAGAGTGAAGTTGGAGGTCCTACGCTTTCTGATTTCAAACCTTATTATAAAGTTACTTACAGTAATCGAATTTCTGGTACAGGCATAAACACAAACATATAAAACAAGGAAATAAAATAGAGGCCAAAAACAACCTCCTACATATACGTTTGTACCTTTTAACAAAGGTGCCAAAGCCATTCAATGGGGAAAAGACAATCTTTGCAATAAACGCTACTGGGAAAATCGGATTTCTACATTCAGAAGAATGAAGTTGGATTCTTAATTTATACCATATGCCAAAATTAATGCAAAGTTGATCAAATATATAAATTAAGGTCTAAAACCATAACATTCTTAGAAGAAAACATAGATGAAAACTTCCTGAAATTAAATTTGTCAATGATTTATTGCATATATCACCAAAATTTAAAAAAAAATAAATTAGATAAGTTGCAGTACATCAAAATTAAAACTTTCTAAGAATCAAGACACAACAGGTTGAAAAGCAGCCTGTCAAATGGGAGAAAATATTTGCAACTATACACCTAATAAGGGGTTAATATCCCGTATAAAGAACATCTATGTACTTCATTAACAACAACAACAATCCTGATAAATATAAGCAAAGGACTTGAAAGGAAGATATACACATTTCCCATAAGTGTGTGAAAAGATGCTTAAGATAGTAATCATCAGGAAAGTGAAAATTAAACTACAATGAAATACCACCTCACATCTATTAGAAAGGCTCCTATTAAAACAAACAGACATTAGCAAATTTTTGAGAGAAGGTGAAGAAATCGGGAACCTTGTACACTGTTGATGGAAATGGTGCAATCACTATAGAAAACAATATGGCAGTTTTTCAAAAACTTGAAAATACAATGTATTATCCAGCAATTCCAATTCTGGGTACATATCAAAAAGATATGAAAGCATAGCCTCAAAGAGATATTTGTACAACTATGTCTATAGCAGTGTAATTCACATTAGCCAAAAGGTGGGGGTAAGCCAAGTGTTCATCAACGGATGTATAGATAAAATGTGATATATACATACAATGGAATATTATGCAGCCTTAAAACAGACGGACATTCTGACACACAGTACAGCATGGATGAACTTTGATCATACTGTCAAATAAGCTAGTCACAGAGACCAATACTCTACTATTCCATTTATATGAGGTACCTAAGGTATTAACATTCATAATGACAGAATGTAGAATGATGGTTGCCAGGGGATGAGTGTGGGGAGGAAATGGGGAGCTGTTATTTAATAGATAAAGCTTCCGTTTGGGATAAGAAAAAGGTTATGGAAATGGATAGTGTTGATAGTTGCACAATAGTGTGAATATATTTAATGCCACTGAATTATGTCACATATATCTCATGCTAGAAATATATAATAAATGAAGAAGAGAAACAAAGGAGGGAAAGAAGGAAGGAGGAGAAGAGAATGAATGAAAAGAAAGAAAAGCAGGGAGGGAGAAAAACAGAGAAAGGAGGAGGAAGGGAGAAAGGAAGAATGGAAGGAAAGAAGGAAGGAAGGAAGGAAGGAAGGAAGGAAGGAAGGAAGGAAGGAAGGAAGGAAGGAAGGAAGGAAGGGAGGGAGGGAGGGAGGGAGGGAGGGAGGGGGAGCGGAACGAGGGAAGAAGGTCTGCCTCACTTGGATTCTAGTTAGGAAATACGTTGTATATACATTCTTTAGAAAGTTACTTGAACTTTCACAGACTCATTTTCTGCTTTTTTAAAATGTCAGATTTTCAAGTTTATTGTAAATCTTCTATTAAATGGATATGTAATTTATCTGAAAACATTCTAACAAACAAAATCAATTGTTGCAAGGAGATTTTCTGGCAACTGCAAACATTAAGTAGTACAGCAAGATAAAAGTATATTTTCAAATATTTTTAAGATTATACACAGCTTGGTATAGGGATCATATTTCCTACTTTCTTCTGTTATTCTATATAACACTTAATGTAGTGGATATAGCTATCATTATCTAGGTGTTTCAAATTTTATTTGATCCAGATTAGTTTACTAAAATCTGGAAAGTGAAATCATAAAGTGTTTATTCTCTAACATAATAAGAAACTCAGACACAGCCAATGGAGAGAAATAGAGTTTTCATGATGCCATAAGGTACTCAAGTTCTTACATTTTTCCGCTCAGTGCTTCTTTGTACGTGGTTTTCTACTATAAATTGCCTTGAATTCGCAAGAAGACTCTTTTATTTCCACTTTCACATTTGTATCCCCACAGGAATAAAGGAACAAATGATGGGGACATCGTGCATATTGTTAGTAACAAAGCCCTCACACCTGCCCCGAATCAGTCTTGCTTATGTCTCATTAGCCATTACTGGCAAATGTAGTTTGTTTATTTGTTTTTAAATTGTGTGTGGGTGGTGAATGGGAGGAGGGGGATTTATCAGTATGAAGAGGAAAATACATATTAGAGAATCAAGACCCATCAAGACCATTAGACTCATTGTATCAGTGATTGAAAGTCACTATTTGAACCCAAAGTGACAATAATTCTTATCAACATAATGCATGCATATGCACTTTAATAAACACATTTTACAGAAGGCAGGAAAAGTCACAGGCCTCTCCATACTCCATCCGGGATCACTCCTCAGAGGCCACCTTTTTTCATCATTTCTGTTCTTTCATCTCAAAGTCACTGGTATAATTTTACATATGGTTTTTGATTTTTTTAATTGAGATGTTAGCAGAGCTGTGTTCCTTCTGAAAGTTCTAAGAGACAACCTGTGCCCTTGCCTTTTACAGCAGGTAAAGGTTACCTGCACTTCTTGGCTCTTGTTTCCTTCCTCCATCTTCAAACCATCGTCCTCTTCAAATCTGTCTCTCTCTGATCTCTGCTTCCATTGTCACATTATCTTATAAGCCTCTGACAATCATGCCTCCTAATTATAAGGACTTTTATCATTACATTGGGCCCACCTTGATAATTTAGAGTGATCTTCCCATCTCCAGATTCTTAACTTAATCACACCTTTAAGGCTCTATTTGCTACATAAGGTAATATATTTACAGGTTATAAGCATTAGAATGAGAATATCCTTTTTGGGGGGAGGAAGAATAATGATTCAGCCTACCACACGATCAGTGTTGTCACAGGTGATTCATTCATTCCTTTCTTTGATCATAATTGGGTCTTGAGACAGAGGTAAAGATGCCACCTTGAGGATGCCATGTTTAACAAGGAAACTTTAAACCAGCTGCATCAGACCAATCAATGTCTATGACTTGCTCATCTTTAGCCCACAGCATATTGTCTAAAATGATGCAGGCATACATACATTGTTAATAAAATAAATATATGTTACTAAATGTATGTGATACATACATTGTACTGTATTCATATCTGGCACCAATATAATTTTTGCTTAAAACTTAATATGGCAACATGACATCACAGAAGGGATAAAAATATAAACAACTATGAACATATACGGCATTCAATGATAAAAAATATATTTGGTATAGGAACAAAGAAGTGTTCATTTGTCTCTGAAGGTAAGGTAATAAACATCAATAAAGGTGAAGCCAAATTGAATATTAAAACAATGGGGAGAATCAGTACAACAGAAAGACAAGAGATAGATGTGAGTAATTTGGTGTGAGATACTTTCTGGTAAGGAATATCTTTACAAAGAATATGAATATGTTTACAAAACTACCTTTTGCATCATATAGCTTATATTCTAGGGGGACTACAGAAAGCAAGTAGAGATGTATGTGTACGTATGTGTGTATGTGTACATATATATTTAGTATTATAATTATCATTATATTTTGGTAAAATTTAGTAATCATTATTATTCAATAAAATAATAAAGACGAGTTTAAAGTAGTTTAGGATGAACACTGAGTCGGTTTTGAGCATGCTAAGGTTGAGAAAATCATTGCAGATAATTAGTAAAGTTGAGTAGGTGACAGCCTAGTGTTTGAAGTCTAATTAGTTAATGGTAGTATAAATTTGGAACGATTGCCATATAAACGATATTTAAGTCTCTTGGATTTGCATGATAGAGAACAACACAGATGAAACCAAGTCTTGAAGGAGGGGGATCTAAAATAGTACATAAGACAGAGAGCCAATAGACGTGGAAGAAAACCAGGAGAAGGTAATGTCCTACGAGCCAAATGAAGTTTATGGCATAAGAAGAAGAAAGTAATCACCTGTGTCAAAATCAGTATGAGGACTGAGGAATAAACGTGGAGTCTATCAATGAGATGATGGAATGAGAAAGCAGTATCTTCCATTGCTTGTTGCTCCTCCCACTTCCCAATCCAGGTATGCTCCTTGCTGCTGTCTATTCTGCCCTGTGTCATGAAGGCTGTATCACCCAGGCTGCCTTGCCCTCTGACTTGGAATTTAGGATACTTCACATAAAACTTTTAATTTCTGACTTTTTCCTGGAAACAAAACTGAAATATGGCAAATGTGGGCTTACATTAGGATGGCAAGGAATAGAGAAGCAGCTGTATCTTTTAAAAAGGGCAAGAACTGCCCAGGTGCCCACAGTTCTCAGTGGTCACTCCAGTATAAAACCAGGCACACGTACTTGGATCGCTTAACCCACTTTTGTTGGCTGCTGGGATCCTTTGAGAATGTGCTCTTTTACCTGCTGCTGAGTGGCCACTGATGAATGATTTGTGTTTTAAAACTTTTACTGAAGAAAACCTACCCTTCCATTATTATTTTCTGATAATTTTCTCCAAATCATAGCAACATATCTCAGTACATGGAGAACATATCTGGTATCCACTCTAGTACTTCTGTGTACCAGATTAATTTAGGGGTATCCCAAGTCTTTTCTTTCTGATACCCCAGTCCATCAGCTCCTGTAAAATTCCAAGTGCTGCAATCAGACCTTGCTGGAAAAATGCAATGGAAACAGCTGCAGGAGGGCATTTCCATTTCACACTGAACTGACTGTCATTGGGCCTATTTCCATCTGCAAACTCTCTGAACCTTATAATTTTCAGTTGCCGCTCCCTATATGAACTGCAGAAAAATGAGGTTTCCAAACAAGATCACATTTCTGCTTGCCCCATGCTACCATGGAATCAATCAAAGCAAATAATGCTGGGAAGGCTGAGAGATAGCAAAGGAATATTAGTAAAGATGGTCTTATTCCAACAAACCACATAACCTAAGAGAACGATTTGTGGATCTGACAGGAGGTATTGCAACTGAGTATTATTTTGCTGCAACAGAATTGCTGCTACTGCTGTCAGCATACAGCAGGTGGTTGAAAGTTGGCAACTTTTATGAAAGCCATTTATATGACAGTACATTTCATGTAAACAGTGGCAATATGAAGCTATACTGTTCCAGGAAAGAGATGCAAATACTAGAAATGGGTTTTCTTCCATAAGAATTTAGGCAATTGTGCTTGAATTGAAATAAAGAATAACTTGAAGACACTGTCAACATTTTCTATACATGTTTTGGTTCTGAGTGCTACTCGCAGTCTTCACCACATTTCCACTGCTGGGATTTCTGTTGACTTTGGTGAATGTGCTATTCTGGAGGCTCATGAAGTTACAGATTAACTCAATGAATTAACTGATAAGTTTAATGATGACAAAAATGTTTGCAAAGACATACTTTTTAAAAAACAGAGTGAACTAATTTCTTCTTAGAATAATGCCACTCTCATTTACCTGTTTTCTCAGAAATTTTCTTAAGTGAAAATATGGGCTGGAATATGTCTTAACACAAGAAATTTGCCTATGGCCATAAAAGCATATTGTGCATTTACTTATCACCACCTATTTCACCACAACAGAAAAAAAAAAAAAGATTAAAGTTTATATTCTCTAGAAAAGAAATACTCTCTCTCTCTCTATATATATATATAAATTGTTTTCGTGGAATGGTGTATTCCACTAGCCCCAAAATCATCTCTGGAAGGGATTATTCCAACATCAAGCAGTGGTCTTTAATTAAATGAAATCACAGCAAAAAAACACTTAGGGAGAGAAGGCTCATCTGGGGTAAAGCAAATGAAACAAATAAATGGCTATAAAATGTGAAGGAGCGAAATACAACAGGCTTTGCCCACTCACAGCATGGCCTACTGCTGTGACTACAGGCATGAGCCACTGTGCCCAGCCAATAAAGAATAACATTCTTTATTAAGTGTATATTTTGTTTATCCATTCATCGGGTGATGGACATCGGGGTTTGTTCCACTTTTTAGCTATTATGAATAATGCCACACTTTGTGTATATGTTTTTTTGCATGGAAATATGTTCTCAGTTCTCTTGGGTGTATACCTAGGAGTAGAAGTGCTGGAGCACATGACGACTCTGTTGAATAGTCTGAGGAAATGTCAAACTGTTTTCCAAAGCAGTTGTACCATTTTAGGTTCTCACCAGCAGTACATTACAGTTCCAATGTTTCCACATCTTTGCTGATACTTATTTTCTGTCATTTTGCTTATAGTCCTGCTAATCGGTGTGAAGTGGTATCTAATCATAGTTTTGATTCATATTTTCCTGTGGCTAATGATGTTGACTATCAATTCATGTGCTTATTTTCATCTGCTTTTTTTTTTGGAAAAAAAAGTCTACTTACTTGACCATTAAATGATTGAATTGTTTGTTTTTTTATTGAGTTGTAAAAATTATTTACATATCCAAGAGGTGAGTCCCTGGTTTTCTTTTTCTTCTTTTTTTTTTTTTTTTTTGAGATAGAGTCTTGCTCTGTTGCCCAGGCTGGAGTGCAGTGGCGTGATCTTGGCTCATCGCAACCTCTGCCTCCCAGGTTCAAGCGATTCTCCTGCCTCAGCCTCCTGAGGAGCTGGGATTATAGGTGCCCACCATCACGCCTGGCTAATTTATTTGTATTTTTAGTAGAGACGGGGTTTCACCATGTTGGTCAGGCTGGTCTCGAACTCCTGACCTCAGGTAATTCACCCGCCTAGGCCCCCCAAAGTGCTGGGATTACAGGTGCGAGCCACCATGCCTGGCCTTTTTCCATTCTTTAGTGTTATCTTTTAGTTGCCCTGATGATGCCTTTGAAACACACACACATAAAATAATTTTGATGATATGCAGTTTACTTTATCATTTGTTTCCTGTATTTTTGGTGTCATAGCTGAGAAATTACTGCCTAAGTCAATGCCTAATTCAAGGTCACAAATATTTATGTCTTGGTTTTCTTGTAAGAGTGTTACAGTTTTAGCTTATACATTTAAGTCTTTGTTTTTTATAAGATGCGAGGTTGGAATCCAACACTATTTTTTTTAAAGATATCTAGTTGTCCTAGCATAAATTATTGAAACGATTATTTTATTCCCATTATATTTCTTGGTACTCTTGTTAAAAATCAACTGACCATAAATGTGAGGGTTTATGTCTGGGCTATCAGTTCTATTCCATTGATCTATATGTCTAACCTAATGTCATCGCCACACTGTCTTCATTACTGTATCTCTACAGTTAGCTCAATTTAGGAAGTGTAAATTCTTCAACTTGTTCTTCTCTTTCAAATTTATTTTGGTAATTCCAAATAGTCATATAAATTTTAGAGCCAGCATATATATTATATATCCTCAAGAAATCATCTTGTTTTTTGATATGGATGACAGGGAACTATAGATCAATTGGGGCAATATCATCACATTTATAATATGATGCCTTCCAATCTATGAATATGAGGTACTTTTTCTTTCTTTTTTTTTTTTTTTTAATGGAGTCTCACTCTGTTGCCCATGCTGCAGTGCAGTGGCACAATCTCAGCTCACTGCGGCCTCTACTTCTTGGGTCAAATGATCCTCCCACCTCAGCCTCCCAAATATCTGGGACCCCAGGTGTATGCCACCATGCCCAGTTAATTTTTGTATTTTTAGTATAGATGGCGTTTCACCATGTCACACAGATTGGTCTTCAACTCCTGGGCTTAAGC